>NC_062284.1:76246100-76861267 GCF_902655055.1 Lutra lutra
GTGTGGCAGAGCTCCCAGGTATTGGAGCAGGGAAGCTGACTACAGAGACAGAACCAAGGAGGAGCTATCAGCTCAAAGTTACCTTAAACCATGATCTGTGGCACAGTTGTGCCACTGCATCTTCAAACAGGGACCCAACAAGTGGCAGATCTGGGGGGAATCACTTTCCTCCTCTGGGAGGAGTGGTGCAGGAGCAAGCAGCAAGAATCTGCTGGGTTTGAAGACTCCAAATGGAGCCGTGCGCCAGAGATAGAAATGCTCAGTCACTGGCGGGGCACCTTGGTGGCTCAGTGGCTTAAAGCCTCTGTCTTCGGCTCGGGTCATGGTCCGGGGGTCCTGGGATCAAGCCCAGCATTGGGCTTTCTGCTCAGCAGGGAGCCTGCTTCCTCCTTTCTCTCTCTCTCTCTCTCTCTCTCTCTCTCTGCCTGCCTCTGCCTACTTGTGATCTCTCTCTGTCAAATAAATAAATAAAATCTTTAGAAATGCTCAGTCACTGGCCAGGTGAGCTTGGAGTGTGGCCAGAAACCAGGGAGACAAGAGGGCTTGACTGCTTTTCTCTGAGATAACACTGAGGAGTTGGGGCCCTGAGCTCTCGGTTCTTCCAGGCTGGAGATTGGGAGGCCACCATATTCATTCCCATCCTCCAAAGCTCTACAGAAAGTGATCAGGAAACAAAATCTCCCAAGAACAAACCCAAGCAAATTACTTAGCCTGGGCCCTGGTAAGGGCAGTGGGATTCCATCTCGGACAAAGACATTTGAGAGTCACTGGAACAGGCCCTTCCCCCAGAAGATCAGTAAGAACATCCCACCAAGACCAAGCTCACCAATCAAGAAGAACTGCAGAATTCCAGAGCTTGGGGAAAGCAATACATAGAATTAAAAAAAAAAAAAAAGAATTCATGGGTTTTTCCCATGATCTTTAGTCTTTCAAAGTTAAATTTTTTAATTTTATTTTTTTCTTATTCTACTTTAAAAAATTTTTCCTCTTTCCTATTTTAATGTTTTTTTTAACTATTTTATCTTATCAATACCTTTTTAAAAATCTTTTAAGATTTTCATTGTTATAGTCCTATTTTATCCCTTAATTATATTTAACCTTATTTTTTATATACATATAAGTTATATATTTTTCTTTAAAATTTTGGGATACAATTTCTTCTAATAGATCAAATAAACCCTAAGTCTAGCACATGTCTTTGTTCTAGTCTCCAACCTGATCATATTCTTTCCTCTTTTTTTTTCAACCTACTTATCAATTTCTGTTTTAGAATCTTTTTTAATTTTCATCTTTACAGTCATATTCTATCCCTTCATTGTGTTTACCTTTATTTTTGTGTGTATATATATATAAGTTTTTCTTTATTTAAAATTTTGGAAGACAGCTTTTTCTAACAGACCAAAATATGCCCCAAATCAAGTGTGTGTGGGGCTCTGTTCTATTCACCAATCATAAATATATTTGTTTTCTTTCTCCACCCCACCCCCGGAACTTTTCCGCTGGTATCTGGTCATCTCTTCTCATTTGGTTAGTGTATATTTGTCTGCGGTCATTGCTACCCTTTTAGTGTTTTGTTCTCTCATTCATCTATTCTTATCTGGATAAAATGGCAAGGCAAAAAAACTCACCACAAAACTAAAAACAAGGGGCAGTACCGACAACTAGGGACCTAATCAATATGGACATTGTTAATATGTCAGAACTAGAGTTCAGAATGACAATTATCAAAGTGCTAGCTGGACTTGAAAAAAGCAAGAAAAACATTAGAGAATCCCTTTCTGGAGAAATAAAAGAACTAAAATCAAACCAAGTTGAAATCAAAAAAGCTATTAATGACGTGCTATAAAAAATGGAGGCTCTTACTGGTAGGATAAATGAGACAGAAGAGAGAATTAGTGATGTAGAAGACCAAATGATGGAGAATGAAGAAGCTGAACAAAAGAGGGACAAACAACTACTGGACCATGAGGGGAGAATCTGAGAGATAAGTGATACTATAAGATGAAACAATATTAGAATAATTGGGATCCCAGAAGAAGAAGAAGAGAGAGAGGGGGGTAGAAGGTATATTGGGGCAAATTATAGCAAAGAATTTCCCTAACTTGGCAAAGGGCACAAGCATCAAAATCCAGGAGGCACGAGAACACCCCTCAAAATCAATAAAAATAGGCCCATACCCTGTCATCTAATAGTAAAATTTACAAGTCTCAGTGAAAAAGACAAAATCCTGAAAGCAACTCAGGACAAGAGGTCTATAAGTAGAAATATTAGATTGGCTGCTGATGTATCCACAGAGCCATGGCTGGCCAGAAAGAACTGGCATGATATATTCAGAGCACTAAGCAAGAAAAATATGCAACAAAGAATACTATATCCAGCTAGGCTGTCATTGAAAATAGAAAGAGAGATGAAAAGCTTCCAGGACAAACAAAAATTTAAAAACTTTGCAAACACCAAACCAGCCCTACAGGAAATATTGAAGCAAAGAAAGCAAAGAAAGAGCTTAAAAGTAACAGACCAGAAAGGAATAGAGACAATATACAATAACAGTCACCTTACAGGCAAAATAATAGCACTAAATTCTTATCGTTCAATAGTTACTCTGAACGTAAATGGGCTAAATGTCCCAATCAAAAGACACAGGGTATCTAAATGGATTAAAAAACAACAACAACAAAACAAACAAGACCCATTGATATGTTGTCTGCAAGAAACTCATTTTAGACCCAAAGACACCTCCAAATTTAAAGTGAGGGGGTGAAAACAATTTACCATACTCATGGAAATCAAAAGAAAGCTAGGGTGATAATTCTTGTATCAGATAAATGAGATTTTAAGACAAAGACTATAATAAGAGATGAGGAAGGACACTATAACATACTCAAAGGGTCTGTCCAACAAGAAGATCTAACAACTTTAAATATCTATGCCCCTAACATGGGAGTAGCCAATTATATAAGCCAGTTAATAACAAAATCAAAGAAACACACTGACAATAATACAATAATAGTAGGGGACACTAATACCCCCCTCACTGAAATGGACAGATCATCTAAGCAAAAGTTCAAGAGGGAAATAAAGGCTTTAAATGACACACTGGACTAGATGGACATCACAGATATATTCACAACATTCCATCCCAAAGCAACAGAGTACACATTCTTCTCTAGTGGACATGGAACATTCTCCAGAATAGATCACATCCTGGGTCACAAGTCAGGTCTCAACTGGTACGAAAAGATTGAGATCATTCCCTGCATATTTTCAGATCACAGTGCTTTGAGACTAGAACTCAGTCACAAGAGGAAAGTTGGAAAAAACTCAAATACATGGAGGCTAAAGAGCATCCTACTAAAGAATGAATGGGTCAAGCAGGAAATTAAAGAAGAACTGAAAAAATTCATGGAAGCAAATGAAAATGAAAACACAACTGTTCAAAATCTGTGGGACACAGCTAAGGTGGTCCTGAGAGGAAAAGAAGAAGTCAAACTCTCACTCTTTCTCAGGAAAGATAAAAGCTCTCAAGTACACAACCTAACCCTACACCTAAAGGAGTTAAAGAAAGAACAGCAAAGAAAGCCTAAACTCAGCAGGAGAAGAGAACTAATAAAGAACAGAGCAAAAGTCAATGAAATAGAAACCAAAAGAACAGTAGAACAAATCAACAAAACTAGAAGCTGTTTCCTTGAAAGAATTAAATAGGATCCAACAGCACATTAAAAGGATTATTCACCACAACCAAGTGGGATTTATTCTTGGGCTGCAAGGTTGGTTCAACATCCACAAATCAATCAATGTGATACAATACATTAATAAGAACAAGAACCATATGACACTCTTAATACATGCTGAAAAAGCATTTGACAAAGTATAGCATCCTTTCTTGATCAAAACTCTTCAAAGTGTAGGGATAGAGGGTACATACCTCAATATCATCAAAGCCATCTATGAAAAACCCACAGCAGGTATCATTCTCAATGGAGAAAAACTGAGAGCTTTTCCCCTAAGGTCAGGAACACGACAGGGATGTCCACGATCACCACTGCTATTCAATATAGTACTAGAAGTCCTAGCCTCAGCAATCAGACAACAAAAAGAAATAAAAGGCATCTAGATCGGCAAAGAAGAAGTCAAACTCTAATTCTTTGCAGATGATATGATACGTTATGTGGAAAACCCAGAAGACTCCACCCCAAAACTGCTAAAATTCATACAGGAATTCAGTAAAGTGTCAGGATATAAAATCAATGCACAGAAATCAGTTGCATTTCTGTGAATACACCAACAGCAAGACAGAAGAAAGAGAAATTAAGGAGCTGATCCTATTTACAATTGCGCCCCAAACCAAAAGATACCTAGGAATAAACCTAATCAAAGAGGCAAAGAATCTGCACTCAGAAAACTATGAAGTACTCATGAAAGATATTGATATTTCCACAAATAAATTATAAAAATAAAGTTATTTCCACAAAGAAAAGGGAAAACGTTCCATGCTCACAGATTAGAAGAACAAATATGAAAATCTCTGTGCTACCTAAAGAAATCTACATATTTAACACAATCCCTATATCAAAATACCATCAATATTTTTCAAAGAAATGTAATAAATAATCCTAAAATTTATATGGAGCCAGAAAAGACCCCAAATAGCCAGAGGAATGCTGAAAAAGAAAAACCAGTGTTGGTGGCATCACAATTGCAGACTTCAAGCTCCATTACATAGCTGCAATCATCAAGACAGTATGGTACTGGTATAAAAACAGACACATAGATCAATGGAAGGAATAGAGAGCCTAGAAATGGACCTTCAACTTTATGGTCAACTAATCTTCGACAAAGCTGGAAAGAATGTCCAATGGAAAAAAGACAGTCTCTTCAACAAATGGTATTGGGAAAATTGGACAGCCACGTGCAGAAAAATGAAACTGGACCATTTCCTTATACCACACACAAAAATAGACTCAAAGTGGATGAAAGATCTCAATGTGAGACAGGAATCCATCAAAATTCTTGAGGAGAACACAGGCATCATCCTCTTCAACCTCAGCCGAAGCAACTTCTTCCTAGAAACATCACTGAATGCAAGGGAAGCAAGGGCAAAAGTGAACTATTGGGACTTCATCAAGATTAAAAGCTTTTGCACAGCAAAGGAAATAGTCAACAAAACCAAAAACAACTGACAGAATGGGAGAAGATATTTATAAAGAACATATCAGATAAAGGACTAATACCCAAAGACCTATAAAGAACTTATCAAACTCAACACCCAAAGAACAAATAATCCAATCAAGAAATGGGCAGAAGACATGAACAGACATTTCTGCAGAGAAGCCATCCAAATGGCCAACAGACACATGAAAAAGTGTTCCACATCACTCGGCATCAGGGAAACACAAATCAAAACCACAATGAGATACCACCTCACACCAGTCAGAATGGCTAAAATTAACAAGTCAGGAAACCACAGATGTTGTTGGTGAGGATTCAGATGAAGGAGACCCCCCTATACTGTTGGTGGGAATGCAAGCTGGTGCAGCCACTCTGGAAAATAGTATGGAGGTTCCTCAAAAAGTTGAAAATAGAGCTACCCTATGACCCAGCAATCACACTACTGGGTATTTACCCTAAAGATAGAAATGTAGGGATCTGATGGGGCACATGCACCCAAATGTTTATAGCAACAATATCTGCAATAGCCAAACTGTGGAAAGAACCTAGATGTCCATCAACAGATGAATGGATAAAGAAGATGTGGTATACACACACACACACACACACACACACACACACACACACACGCACGCACACAGGAATACTATGCAGCCATCAAAAAAACCAAAATCTTGCCATTTGCAACAACGTGGATGGAACTAGAGGGTATTACTATGAGCAAAATAAGTCTATCAGAGAAAGACAATTATATGATCTCTCTGACATGAAGAATTTGAGAAGCAGGGCAAGGGGTTTTCGGGGTTAGGGAAGGAAAAAATGATGGGCTTGGGAAGGAGACAAACCATAAAAGACTCTTAATCTCACAAAAGAAACTGAGGGTTGCTGGGGGGTGGGGGTGGTAGGGGAAGGTGGTTGGGTAATGCACTTTAGGGAGGGTATGTGATATGGTGAGTGCTCTGAAATGTGTAAGCCTAATGATTCACAGAACTGTACCCCTGGGGCAAATAATACATTATATGTTAATCAAAAAAAAAAAAAAACAAAAAACAGAAAAATAAACAAATGAAAAAAACACAAAAGTATCTACATATAATCCTTTCACAAAAATTAGCTCAAGGTGGATCAAAAACCTAAAAGCAAAATATAAAATTCCTAGAAGACAAAATAGGAAATCTAGATGATTTGAGTTGGTGATGCCTTTTTACATATAACAGAAAAATCATAATTCATGAAAGATAAAATTGATAAGTTGGACTTCATTAAAATTAAAAATTCTGCTCTGTGAAAGACAATGTTGAGAGAATAAAAAGACAAGCCACTGTCTGAGAGAAAATATTTGCCAAACACATAACTGATGAAGCACTTATGTTCAAAATATACAGATAACTGTTAAAAATTCAACAATAAGGAAATAAGAACCCCAAGTGGAAAGTGGACCAAAGATCTGAATAGAACTTCACCAAAGAAAATATACAGATGACAAATAAGTATATGAAAAGGTGTTGGACATCATACATCCTCAGGGAACTGAAATTTAAAACAAGATACAAGTATACATATATTAGGATGGCCAAAATCCAAAGCACTAACACCAAATACTGACAAGGATGTGGTACAACAGGAACCCTCAGTCATCATTGCTGGTAGAAATGCAAAAATGGTACAGGCACTTTGAAAGATAGTCTGGAATTTTCTTACGAAATCAAACATTGATTTCCCATATAATCAAGTACTCATACTCCTTCGTATTTACTCTGATGAATTTAAAACATATGTTTATAGCAGCTTTATTTGTAATTGCCAAAAATTGGAGATAACCAACATGTCCTTTGATAGGAAATGGATAAGCAAATTCTGGTGTGCCCATATGAGAAGTATTATTCAGCAATGAAAAAAAAAAGCTATTAATCTATGAAAAGACATAGGGGAAACTTGCTAAGTAAAAGAAACCAGTCTGAATAAAACTACATGCTATATGATTTTAACTTTCTATGACATTCTACAAGAAGGCAAAACTGTAGAAACAGTAAAAAGATCAGAGTTGCCAGGATTTAAGGGGGTGGTAGCAAGGTGTGAACAGGTTGGTCGTAGGGCATTTTAGGTCCGTGAAGCTATACAACACTGTAATGGTGGATACATGTCATTATGCATTTTCCAAAACCCAGAAACTGTGTAAGACAAAGAGTGAACCTGAGTATGAACTGTGGTCATTAGTTAATAATATCAATATTAGTTTACCAATTGTACAGATATACATTAGTGCAACATGTTGGCAATAGGAGAAACTGGGAGTGAGGGGTATACGGGAATGCTGTCTTTTTTTCACAACTTCTCTATATACCTAAAACTTCTCCAAAAATGAGATTTTATTTTAAAAATAGAGAAGTTTTTTCCCTAAGATCAGACATACACTTGCACTAAAAATTAGCCATTAGTCTTCAAAAATTCTGTCCTTGACAACCACAACCTTTTTTTTTTCCCCTGTACTGCCTCTTTCAGCAGCCTGAGGGACTTTCCAGTCCTTTCCCACGTGACTAAGCATCATTCTTGGTCTTAGACTCTCCTCTCCAAACTTTTCTGGATGATAAATTGTCATGACCATCTTGGTATGCCTCAAAATGATAACAAGTAAGCATTATTTGTGTTCTGTCTTTTTGACATTCACATTATGGGGCACCCAGAGAGGTCACTGAACACGAGGAAAGAATAATTATTATTCAGATGCCTGACCCCTCCCCCCCAAAAAAAAGAGGCCTGATGCTTTCTGTCCTATCTAGGGTTACAAACAGGTTATCCTTGGTTCCAGCAAATCTTGAACTTGTCCCTAGCTGTCTTGGCCCAGTCCTTCAGGGAGCATTGCCTATGAAGTTGCAAGATGTTCCAAAGTCAGTGGCACCTAGGTGGTGCAATCAGTTAAACATCCAACTCATGGTTTCAGCTCAGGTCGTGATCTCAGGGTCATGAGATCCAGCCCTGAGTCAGGCTCCATGCACAGAATGTAATCTTCTTGGGACTTTCTCTCCCTCTGCCCTCCCACTTGTGTGTGCATGCACTCCCTCTTGCTTTCTCTCTCTCTTTCTCTCACACACATGAATAAATAAATCTTAAAAATTTTTCAAAAGTCAGCCAGGAGTAATTCAAAGAAAGCTATGTTGGTATTCAAAAGATCTTTTCCACTCTCAGCACTGCACTAGCTGCCTGGGCTCTCTTGAGCAAGTCTATTTTCTTATATCAGTTTTAGTCTTCAAGATCCCTTTCTGTTATTTTCCTTCATCCAGAAGCTCTGAGAGGTTCAGCATTTTCTCCACCCTCCACCAGCTTTATTGAAATATAATACACATATAACTGTGCATAAGTTTAAGATGTCCAATGTGATGATTTGATACACATATCCAACAGGTACATGAACAGATGCTCAATATCACTAATCATCAGAGAAATGCAAATCAAAACCACAATGAGATATCATCACACACCTGTTAGAATGGCTATTATCAATACAAGATAAACACTGGTGAGGATATGGATAAAAGGGAACCCTGGCACACCATTGGTGAGAATGTAAATTGGTGCAGCCACTATGGAAAACAGTATGGAGGACCCTCAAAAAATGAAAAATAGAGCTACAATATAATTTAGCAACCTCATTTTGGGTACCTGCCCAAATGATAGTGATGAAATCACTATCTCAAATAGATATCTGCACCCCCCACCTTCATTATGGCATTATTCATCATAGCCACTACATGGAAACAACCGAGTGTCTATCACTGGATAAAGAAAATGGGTGTGTATGTATGAAAACATACAATGGGATATTATTCAGATGAAGGAGAAGGAGAAGAAGGAGTAGGAGGAGATGAGGAGGAGGAGGAGAAGAAAAGGAAAAGGAGGAGAGAGAAAAAGAGGGGAGGAGAAGGAGAAGAAAAAGAAAATCCTGTCATTTGAGACAACATAGAGGGATCTGGCAGGTTATTGTGCCAAGTCCAGTAAACTCATCCTTTTCTTAACACATTTACTCTATTTGCCCCTTAGACAGCTCCTTAGTCTAAGCTTTGTTAAATAACTTATCATCCAACTCTCTCATGGGTCTGCCCAGTGTAGTTCAGTCAAAGCAAATGTCCCTCCTCTGCTCACATAGGTACCAGTGCAACCTTTACAGAACGATTGCCTGCCCATTTAATGCTAAGTGTGATTTAAGTTGAATTTTATTTGTACACCATATTCTTTCAGAAAGGATTTTAAGTCAGCTTCTAAAATGAAAAAATATAAAAGTAGAAAAATAAAAATTAAAGAATAAAGAAACATAGCTAAGAAGAGAAAACAAATGCGCCAATAACAAGGCTTAGTAGCTTTTAGGATTAAACATAAAACCCACATAAGCTTCCTGGTATCCCAGTCAAGGAAAGAATTGTGCACAAGAGTAGAAATCATATACTTTCTACTTTTTATAATTTTCTAGGGAAAAAATTTTAGTCCCAACTTTGAACGAAATGTCTGATTTTAGGATAATGTACCTGATTGAATGGCATGATCTACGACATCCTCCATAGAAATTTCATAGTAAATGCAAAAGTTATGCAACCATTTGTTTATATCTTCTCTCCAAAAATTAGAGACAAAACAATTCATTATATGTTATTTTGAGGGAGTGGGAAGGTTTAATGATTTAGCTCTCTCATTTTCTCAATTAGCTCAAGAATAAGTTGCAGAAAAACTAGCAGTAGTAAAAGATGGTGTAAGACTTGAATTTTCTTCCAGACATCTGGTCTGTTGACTGTAGACTGCTGAGAGATAATCTAAGATTGCAACTTCCAGAAAAAGTCTGGGGTAGTGCTAACTTGTGATAACTTAGAATAGATCCAAAATATTTTGAATCACAGTAGAGAAAGTGAAATATTTAATATTCTATTATTCACATTAGGCATTTTAAGTAAGTTTTCTTGTTCATCTAGAAATCTGTTTTACTTCTATGTGTGATTATGTGCCACAAGGGAATTAAAAAACCACCTTTTTCCTCAAGAAAAAGCTTTGCAAAAATTTTTGCACTCAGAGTCAGCATTTACTTAGACTGCAATGGTGACTGAATACTATATTGGCTATTGTACCAATGAACAACAATGAGTTGTGCACTGAGAACAGCAAAATTGCGGAGTCTGTTTATTCAGTGGGGTTTACAATATAGTTAAGGAAAAAGAATACACACCCATTAGATAAAATGGCAATGGAAAATATAAGTTAAATGTCAACTGAGTGCCTGTTTCAATTTTATATTACCTGAAAACAACAATTAGGCTACTCAACTGTGACTAACATTTGCCTTTGATGAAACAAAGTATACAGCTATTACTCATTGTATAAGAGTGCCCACACAGGAGTAGGCAACTGAGTTCTCTTGGCTGGGGTCTGGGGCAGCTCACTGTGACCTCTTTGCCCCCCACAATCACTACTCACAGGGCATCAGGTAGAAAATAGTTTGCTGAAGGTGGCCCCTCTGAGTATGAGCACTATGTCCATCTAGAATGCTGCCTACTTTTACCTATTCCTTCTAAGACTTCATGTTATAAATAACACTGTATAAATTAATATCAATAATTCTTACATCTTAATAACAAGAAATTGCTGTAAACAGAGATTTATGTGCAATCAGCTCTCTGACCTGGTACCTTGCTAGAAATTAATTACAAGGTATCTTCTAATTTCCTAGCAAAGTGAAAAGGACAGTAAGTTATACAAGAATGAAGAGAAGGGCATAATCCCTGAGGTCCAAAGCAGTTGAGCAAATCTTTTAAGGGAAGAGGGACTTGAGCTAAATTTTGAAGGAAAGAGGGGATGTAGTGGAATCAGTTGCCTGGGGAACAATCACTACTGTAAATTTGATGAGAAACTAGAACTACAGCTTCCAGAAGGACATTGACCATCTTAACCCACTTTCCTTATTTGTACTGAGAGAGCAGAAAACGCCTTTTTAGAATCATTTCATTCATCTCAAGCTCTCCTTTCACCAAACCATGATAGTTCATAATTTACATCCCCTTCTTTGCTCCATGTAGGGCCCTAACTGTGATGAAGGAAGATGGGTAAATTTCAGTGGCTAACGATTTTGTCAAAATTCTCCATCTTCCACATGCCAACAGCTCATAAGCTTCATTGGCACAGTCTTTTCCTCCTGCAGTAGATGAAAAGTTTTTGCATGAAGGGCAGACAAAATCCTCCCTATACAAATTAAGAGTAACTTTTGTCTTAACTCATCAGGATAGATGGGCTGCTCAGCTTGGCATAGGCACTTCAAATTTCATCTTCCATAGTATTCTTCAGGCAGCTGCTGACTATAATAATTTCATGTCTTCTAGTTTATTTCCTTCAAGGTCAGTCATTAGTACACACTGGAAATGAACTCAAGTAATCTTGAGGAAGCCATTGAGTTTGGTAGGAATTTTCAGAATTCTAATACTCTACAACTGGTAATAATCATGTGGCACTTGAAGCAAGAATTGAAACTACAGTCTGTTTTAATATGCAACATAACTGTATCTACCTGCTTTATTTTCTTTGCTATGTTAGAGAAATCCAACACACTTTACATGGGGGTGGGCTACAGGGGTGGTTGAGCAGGGATGACTAGAAAGGAGAAACATTCTTGGGTGATCCCCTTAACAGGCAAAGTTACAAAGGACTACTTAGTCCCAAAAAACTTATCCAAGAAAGGCATAGAGGGTGGGATGGAGCCAGATGATGATAGCCTCTGGAGACCTGGCTTGGAATCCTACCTCTACCACCCACCATTCTATGATCTGGCACATTTGTGACTATTATTATACACTCAGGTAACAAATAACCTTTGGATCTTGGAGAATTTGTCATGGTTTCTAAAGTTTCTTGGATGACTATGCTTATTCTAGATATAACTGCAAAATTGGCCAATTGTCTCACAAATTCAGGTAACTTGTCTTTCATAAATCATAACTGGAAAAGTTTTAGTTGTGACAATTCTAATGAGGTGTTGGTATTTTATCTTCCAACAGCTTTAAAATTTGTGGAATTTCAGACATTGGTGAACAGGTTAAGGATAGAGGAGGTCTGCCTGCAGTCTTTAAATATTGTTATGTAAACAAGAGTCCTAATGGTTTCAAGATAAACACTAAAGTATTTATAGGTGATATGAGATGATGTCCAGAATTAGTGTTAAAATAATCTTTGAAGGAGAGAGATGGAGTGAGTGGGCACACAGATGAAATAGGGTTTGCCAAGTATTGATAATTATTGAAGTGTCTGGTGGCCACATGAGGACACATTTTACTATTCTTTCTACAGTTACATATATTTAAAAATATCATAATAAAAAGATTTTCAAAGTTGCCCCTTAGGGTAGATATTACAGAAACAAAGGATGAAGATTATCCTCTAGATACACGACTATATCCCTTCCTGTCTTTCCTACACCTTATACATATCGACAGATTTAACTAATTAGAAGTAAATCAGACTTCAGGACCTAAAATTTGTTCTAAAAGCTCCATGATAGCTTTTCGTCCAAAGTGTTAGAATTGAGAATCAACCAACCAATTTATTTTATGTGGACCACAATAGCCAGCAGCAATAGGAGTAATGTCCACCCAGAAAATGAAGTTATTGAGTTGGATGTTGTACAATAAAAATCTCTGTCTGTTAAAACAAAATATAAACTCATCAAGTTTAGTAGTAACAGTAGTTAACAGCAACCACATGATCATTGTTTTTGTACTCTGATATTGGCATAAACTACTTAGGGACAGCTGAGTTCCCCATTCAACTACCCAGATTCCCTTGGTTTCACGCACATCTTGTAATGTTTAAAATCCTGGGGATGATTCCAGTTATAAGCAAATATCAGTCTGAACCCAACTTACCAATTTTCCTGGAAGCCACGATTAGTCAAAACTCTCCATTGGTGCCTTGGGGACCAAGCTGTTTACTAAGATGACAGTGGGAACACTTTGTACATTAGCTGCTTATCAAGGCAAAGTTCTTTTACTGTGTGGTTGTCTCTATCCAAATATTGAGAATGTTGCTATCTATTTCTCTACTCCCAAAGGGGACCTCAAATTCTGTCTTTTCCATTGAGCATTCATTGACAAATTCAGTCTATAATGAACTCTCCTTGAAATGTTTTTGCATATTTATTCATTTAAAAAACATTGGGAATTCACATACACACAATACAAACATAAACACATACACGCACATTAAGCACAATGACTACCTGGTCAATGTTCAAAAAACATCATTTCGACTAACTGAAATATACAAGTTTTTTAGTGGATGATAAAATGTCATAGCCAAAATTAACCATACAAAATCATTTATTTTTATCAAATAAATGAAGCTGGCCATGTGTGAAGCATGTCACTGGTCCCTGTGTGGAAACAAATAAATGACTCCTTCTCTTTAAGAGCTTAATATCCAGAGGTCTAAGCAGATATGTATGCTGATAACTGAAGTGAAGCCAGTTAATAACTGAGTGGAGTTTGAATAACAAATGAAGTAAATTCCGGACTTCTTCCAAGATGTTGCTGTCCTGATCTCAGGTTGGCCCCATCGTTTCCAGGAAAACCTCATGACAAATTCTTGGCCCCCTACTGTCAACTCTACAAATCTGATGTGCAATAACGATGTCATAAAGTTAAATACCAGTCTCATTTTTCATTAGAAAGCTGGGGAATAGCTATTCTAGAATCTGAATCAGTAGCTGTTTTGATTCCCAGTCATTGTTTTTTCCAATAAAGCCATAGATTTAATCCATTAGTCAGGAAGCACAGCAGGGATCCTGGAAATGCTGTATCATCACTTTAGGCAAGTTTACGGTGTTCTTGCCAAGTTTGCAATAAGAAACAACTTCATGATGTAAAATTTGAATTTGTTTGCCATGACATTTAGTTAAGAGTCTCAATTAATTGGTTAAGAAAACCTTTCTTATCTTCCAGAAGAGGTTAATACTTGAAAGATAAATTCCTCTGTACAGGATTTACTTAGAGCTGATCTCTATCTCCTTCTATTACTTTTAATGGACTTGTAGCTTACTTAGACTCACTTAAACTTCTTTTCTAAGAACAAAATCTGAATAAACTCTTTACCCATTCTATAATGGACAAATACTAGAGAATGACTAAAATTTCACATATGTGACATCCATGCCCATTTCTATGTATTGAATCATAATGGTAAGTCATTGATATTTGAGCAAAATTTATTAAAAAATTTCAGTAAATAAATTGCCTTAAAGCAAAGCTTAGGGACTTTCATTTTGAACTAGGAATTCTTAGAAAAAAAATATTTGGTTTTACAACACCTAAGTTTAAATTATGACCACACAGTACTATTTTGAGCACAGAACGAATTAGATGCAAGGTGATCACAAGAAAATATTTTTGAGAAAATATTTCAGGATAATATCAGTTTTCTCAAAATCTTTATAAACCTGTTGATAATCAAACTATTCTCTGACTCATTTAAATAACAAGATGACTGGGTAATGTTGGAGGACAAAAGCTCCGGAAACTTACTTCAATTTAAAGCAGTTCTGAAGAACCAATTCTAATTTTAATTTTCCTCATGAGATTGGCTGGTCACAGGTCTGAAAAGAGAAAAATTGGGATATTAGATATACGGAGGTAAGACTTCACTAATCATTACTCCCAGGGATATTCCTGCAGTTCTATGCTGAGAGGGACGAGAGATCCTAGTGCCCGGGTTGCGGGGCCGGGGTGTCTACCAGGGAATGTTGCCAAAGTCCCATTAAGCTTAAAGCTACTCTGCCACCAATTCCTTTAGTTTCACTGTACCAAGGGGCCCACAGGCAGGAAAGAAATCATGTTCCTAGTAGAGAAGGGAAGACTGTTTGTATCAAGGTAATTGATATTCTTCTCCACACTTTTAGTTTTTAAATGAACAAGTACAGTAGCCACAGTCTGAAAAGGGCATGATGACCAGTCCTCAAAACCTGAAAGTTGAGGGCCAGGGTTATATTCACCAGGTAAACATAGTAGATCACAAACATTGCTAGCCAGGGCACCAGGAAATCTAGAAGAGAATAGGAGGGTGATGAGTATCACTGTAACCCCAAGACCAACTGTTGTGACAGGGACGACACTATTTTTTTTTTTTTTTTTTTTTTTTAGTTTTACCCCCAACCAGAATTCTAGAAGGGTTGTTCCTAGATTTGTTGACTTTATAGAAAGCAAGAGGATCTGGACAACAGCAACAGTGAACTGTGGTCAAAGCCACAGCATATGCCACCCAGAAGTTCCACTCCCCCATAATTGCTAAGGTGGAGGAGAGCTGCCTTGCCCAAGATTATGCCCCTCCCCAGGAGCAGCCTACATCCACTGATGGATGGAAAACAAAACAAAACAAACAAACAAAAAAGCCCAACCCCCCACCTCAATGCAAGGCAGTTTGAGGTATTTTTTTAAGGACTTTTGAAACTTTAGAGAGCAATCTGAAATGGCTGAGCTCTGGGTTGCAACTACCTTACCATCAATACACACATCATCAACACTTCCCTCTGCCAAATTGAGGTTCCTAGCTCATTACAGGTGTTGTTTCAGGAAGCAGTTTCCAAGAAATCTCTGCATACAAATCTCTACTTCAACATTAAGGCATTGCTATTCCCACTACTCTACCCAGGACCCTTCCCCTTCCCCCACTACCACTGTTGCTATTACTAAATGCTTACCAATCCTGAAAACAGGATATTTATTTGTGGAGTTAAAAATTCTCAAGGCCATATGTGCTATTATTTTGTATAAAATATTTGCAATTACTTAATAATATCTAACATTAATTGAATGGTAAAGATGGGCCAGCTAGAACTTTGCATATATTTGTATATATTAAATTTGCATATATCATTTAATCCTCACAAATCCATGAAGGGGCTATATATTATATATATTTAATATATACTATTATATGGTATATATATGTATATATAGGTGTGTGTGTATATATATATAGATATACACACACACACACACGCAAAAAAGGAGGATGAACCATCACGAGGTTAAACGATTTACCCCAAATTGCACACCATATAACTGATAGCTGCTATTTAAACATGAAAAATGTTTGGTTTCAAAGTCCAGTCTTTTAGATCACTGCCACTCTACTTCCTGCCTAATAACTGTATGAAGTAAGTTCATGGTTTGACACACATTGTCTTCTAAACTCATTGTTACATTCCGTTTGTGTCTCGCTGGTTTTGTTTGATGGGAGAAAAGCCAAGATGCAGAAATGGAGTAGCCTCCCTGTTGTTAAGGGCTATGTTCATCTTTTTGCTAGACACATTTCTTTCTTTGTGGGAGCTCCATCCTTTCCTGGGACACCTCTTGTTTGCTGAACAGCACATTCATGATGGTTACATAGTGGTTATATGTCTATTCTGTATACTGGTTGAGATTTGCAACAATCCAGTTACACTTTCATCTTTTAAGAAACACTATCTATACTTATTTGAAGCTAAATCTACCTTAGCAAAAATGGCAGCTTTGTGTTTCTAGCCTGTAATTCTATGCAGAACCACAGTAATAGATTTTCAAATTAACATCTTTTCAAATTTAGTACATTTGCCAATGAAATGTAAAATGGAAAAGGTAGATGCATATTATCAGAGGAGTATTTTCATTCTTAACATATTTTTTACTACATTTTCTACTTTGTAACTAATGGAAATTTCAACTGCCTGCCAGTGGCATAAACACAGGATATTGTTAGCACGTATATTTCCAGCATGCATTTTCTCAAAAACCTTTTTATGCCTTATTGCTAATGCTATGAACCTCTCATAACCAGAATCCTTGCAGAGCATACCGAAGAGAGAAGGGAAGGCTTAAACTGCATCAGCTCTACTCCATGTGGACTATGCTGAAATCAAAAGCAACTCAAAGAAGGAGATTGTCTCCACTCTGACCAATTTTCAGCTGAATCTTTTCTTCCATACTGGCTGGCTTCTGAACAATAGATTAGATCCCAGCCTCGGATTCTAAATCTTTGCAGTGTCTATTGTGAAAAGGCTTTCTACCATCATAGGATCTGAAAGCTACCCTCCCTCCTGGAATGCATCACAGTCTGGTAGCACTCAGAGCTTTTAGCTTGTTAGTGCAAATCAACTTTTATTGCCTGCATTTGAAAGAAAAGGACAGTGAAATCGCACATCCATACATTATTTTGGCTATTTGTAAAAGGTTAAAAAAGACGAATGGAGGCAAAAACTGCAGCATTTTCTAAGGGCTTAAGAAATTACTTTGAAACACACATGCCCACACACACACAGGCAACACACACGACAGCTGCTAGTGGTTCCTGATAGTACACCAAAGACAAACTAAATGTTAGCTTAGTGATTTACTGTCAACATGGGATGACATTTTGACATGCATGGTTTTTATGTTTTCCCATTTTCTGTATGAAATTTGTGGAACTTTTAAAGCTGTTTGAGTCCAGCAGCCTGCTTAGTTCCTCTGACCGTTCAAGCCCTGAAGACAGTAAGTGGCAAGGGGTGGTAAAGAATTACCAATAAATTGGGAGCTGAGAAGCCAAGAGTGATGAGTAAGGCAAGTGTTGATATTAGAAGCTTTGATTTGGGGGTTTATAAAGGTAACCGAATGTGACATTCAGTCATCTGGATTCTGAAATGGGCGAGTGCAAGGATTACAGATGATAGCTTTTAGTGAAGGGCAAAATCTTTTAAATCTTTTATGGCTGAAGTTTCAAGGCAAAGTCAAAACTAGATTAGAAGATAATCAATACTCTGAGGCTTACCAGGAGGTTTAGAACATTTTTACTCAGAGTGCCTATCTTAGGAAATGGTTTTGGGAAACAGTCTCAAGTAGAACCAGTAAAAGGGGCTTTGGGAAGGTGATAACAGAGAAATATATTTTAAAAATACAAAATGATTAGTGTTACAAGCATCTCATTTGTACATATAAAACCAGGTCAGGAATTGTTATCTGTCTGTAATTATGGCATTGCTGGTGTGCTAATACCCAAAACTTCTGGTGGGTCACTTTTTTTTCCCCCACCTGCTTTTTTCATTCAAATTAGAGTATTTGGGTGAGGAGAAGATATGTAATGTTGACTGTTTTCATGTACGCTAGGGTCTTGAGAATATATCTCTGTATATTTGGATCAGCAGGTATAGTTCCTCCAGTGGAGCCTTGAAGAGATTTTTGGAAAAAGTGGTTTTGAACTAAGTCTGGGATATGCACAAATTGAAGTTTTCTGTCTGCAAACTAATTGTGAACCAGTTTTTGCAATTAAATGCCATAATTTCATCTATTTGTTCAACGACATGTATCAAGCCTATACCAGATGCTAACAATACTCATATGTACAAACACTTCCTAAAGCTGCCTACTGTTGCTAGACAGTAGGAAATCTCTCAGATTTCCTGCCCCACAGCCACCATTCCACCTTTTTCATGGGGCATCATATTTCGATGATAGAATCTAAATGTTCTCATTTTTTCATTTCCCTGCACCTATGTCTGTTTCTACCTCATTCTCTATTATTGATGGAATGTCCTCCATCTATTGAGGATCAAGAGCCCACCTCCTCTAGCCTTCCCACAGGATCTGCATCCCTTTCTTAACTTCGCCATCAATCTCTTTCTCTGTATTGCCTTTCCCATTAGCAAAAAACATGTGTATCTTTACTATTCAAGAAGAATCCTCCTAGCATCTCACATTCCCCTCCACATATCTCCTTTTTCTATTCCCTTCTACAGAATGACCTTTCAAGAATAGTTTATACCTGCTGTCTCCACTACCTTGCGTCATATTTTCTCCTCTTTCCATTCCAGTTTGGTCTATGTCTCCAACTCCACTGAAATGCTATTTATTCCAGGTTACTAATGATGTCTATGCTATAAGGTTTCTTTTCTGCTCTAATTTCATCTTCCTCTCACCAATATTCAGTGCAGTATCCACCACCTCCCTTCTTGAAATACTATCTTCTAAAGATTCCAGGACAGTACTCTCTCCTGGTTTGTCTCTGTTTTGACGCCACCTTCTCAGTTGTTTGTTTACCTGATGACTCCAGAGTTTGGTCCCAGACTCTCTATACCTCTCTCAGTAGGTTTTTTTCCGTCAGTGACCTCATCCATTTCTATGGCTTTAAATATCGTGTTTTATTTTCAGTCCAAAGTTACTTCTGTGCTCCAAACTCAAATATGCAGCTATACTTTGACATCTCCAAACTGGAACGCTCATGGTCATTTCTGTGAAGTAGGTTGAAATGGGTTCCATGATTGCTACCTACTATCCACCAATTTCTCCCTCAGCCTTGTATATTCTCACTACATGGTATCACTATCCAGGTGTTCAAGGAAAATCCTAAGAATCACTCTTGATACTTCCCTCTGCATCCTTCTGTACATCCAACTGTCATCAAATATGGACACTTCTTCCTCTGAAATGTACTTAAAATCCATTTCCCTTCCTTGATCTCTACTCTTACTACTTCTAGTCTAATGTCCCATCATGTCTCATCTGGATGAGTGCAATTCCCCTGGCTGTGCCTCCTCACCCCTTATTCTTCTAAAATTCACTTTTCCTAAAACAGCCAGGCCAATTGTTTTAAACATAAATCACCTCCTCTCGCTTCCTTGCTTGCGTATAACTTCATCAATGACTTTCCATTGCACTTCATAAAAATCCAAATCCTTTACATGTCTGGAGCTCTCTTCTCCAAGTAGAGATCTCTATGTTCCCAATTCTCATTCTTTAAACCTGGGCAACAGACAGCTCCTCAAAGAAGACATTCCTCACTAACTGAGTAGACTCTAGGTATCAGGGCTTTCTTTCTCTCAAGGTACCCCTGCAACAATTTATTTTGTCTCCATTAGTTGATTCCAAATTCCTGAGAGCAGGGACCATGATTGTCTGATTCATTAACACATCATCCAGTGCCTACTTTGTGCTTGAAGCATTTCACGGCTCAATAATTATATTTAAATCAATGACCGAAGGAAGGAAGAAAGGAATATGATTTCCTACAAACTTACCAGCACTTGATCCAAATCACTCAGTTTCAAAATTAAGAATACCTGGGCCTGGGCTCAGCCAGTTGTTTGCTCTGATGGTACATTTCATTGAAGGAAGAGCTGCTCATAGTTCATGCCCTTGTTTTGCAGGTCACACTTCCTTTGTTTACAATTCAGTCAACCTACTTACTATTATTTCTTAAATCTATTTAACCTGCTTAATTTATCAAAATAGTCATTCAATTTCCTCTCCTAGAACAAATGTGAATTTCACTTGCAATTCTAGTTTCAAGCAAAGCACTGTATTACACTTATTTTTAAAAAAACTTTCATTAAGCTATGAATCTTTGTATTTTGCATTGTTTTAAGAGCTCATCAAATGTTAAACATGATAATGGAAGTTTTGCAAATTCCACCATTTTCACAGATTCTATCTTTCGTTAGCAGTTGAATTATTTATATGATACTCTTACTAACAATATAAATTCTAAGAATGACTAAACTGAATCACAAGTTTCAGACAAGTTAACAATCAGCCCCTTTGGGCAACTGAATATTATCAAATATTATTAGATGTTAGAGGAATTTCATATTAAATGAAATTACATGAGAATTCCCAAATGAGGTTTAGACTTGAGTGTACGATATGCCTCCATCTGGAAT
The DNA here is from genome assembly GCF_902655055.1 of Lutra lutra. Taxonomy (NCBI): domain Eukaryota; kingdom Metazoa; phylum Chordata; class Mammalia; order Carnivora; family Mustelidae; genus Lutra; species Lutra lutra. The sequence continues at coordinate 76,266,958 of NC_062284.1, forward strand.
TGGGAGGGACTTCTACAAAGGCCTGAGCCAAAAGCAAGCTAGTGCTGGTCTAATGAGGATCTGGGAGAGACCTCAGGAGAATTTTAATATGCTTCTACTTCTTTGCCCTTTTCATTTGGTTTTTAAGGACATATATCATTACTAGATGACCAAGAGGCCGTATTGATATGTGACTATTGAATTAGTCATTTTCCCATTAGATCAGAGCTTTTTCATCCTGTGATCCTGATAGTCAATATCTACACAATCAATTGGATTGGACACTCAGTCAATATGGCCTGGAATGGAGAAGTCACTATTCATCTGTTCTGCATTTCTAAATGCTGTTTTTTTTTACCACAAAACCTGGCTTCAGTTGGTTTTATTTTAGCAAATATCTGCCTTAACTCAGTATGAGAAAAGCAGAAACATTGACCAAAAGGCACGTATTTGTAATGTTTAATAGGAAGCAAAATGAAGAACTAGATGCTAATATAAAACTCCGATTGTCGCATGCCCTGTAGCACTGCTGTATCATAACTTTCAGCTTTGCATCTAGACAGTAAGTTCCCTAGGGCAGTGCTTGCTGTAAATTGTATTATTGTCAAAAATATTCACTGGCCTTCACTTTCAGGACCTCTTGACAGAAGGATTATTCTTTCCACCTCATTGACAATTGGCTTATAGATGTGACTTAATTTGGCCAATGAAATGTGAGTCAATGTAAGATATGCTACTTCCAAGCAGAAATTTTAAAAGCTAGCCCATGATTCTACCCTTGCTATTTTCTAACAAGAATGAGTCTGGCATGAGTGGACAAGGGCTGCTCCTTCAGCCTAAATTGCAAAATGTAGATCAACATGGAGCAGAGTCAAAGACAATCTTCAAAAGACATATAGGCACCAAATAAGCCTTTGTCACTAAAGGTGTCAAAGATTTTGGGGGGGGGTTCTTCATTATTGGAGTGAGGCCTACCTTAAGCTTGTATGAGCTATATAACTATATAACCTCAAATTCCAGCAGGATGTATGTATGGCAAAGAAGATGATAATTTGTTGAATGAGAAAATGAACCAGAAAAAGAGACAGTGTTCATTACAATATTTTAGTCCTTTACAAAGCACTACTAGGTACAGAGATATAATGTATTCTAGTCACTAAGATAAAGAATTCAGTTCCAAAGTGGAGATCTATTTAAGAGTAAGTTGTTGGGGCTCCTGGGTGGCTCAGTGGGTTAAGCCGCTGCCTTCGGCTCAGGTCATGATCCCAGATCCTGGGTTCAAGCCCCGCATCGGGCTTTCTGCTCAGCAGGGAGCCTGCTTCTTCCTCTCTCGCTGCCTGCCTCTCTGCCTACTTGTGATTTCTCTCTGTCAAATAAATAAATAAAAATCTTAAAAAATAATAATAAAAAAAATAAACTAAGAGTAAGTTGTTACTACCATTGGTACTCTAAGAAAACTAACAGCAATTTTTATACTTGGGAGATTTCAAGGTTTTAAGCATAGCAAAATATTCAAGTACATAAATTATAAGTACTGCTGAATAAAGATCCCAGTTCCTACAGATTAAATGGTAATCTCTATCAATTTCTCCTGCCTGGGGAGTTTCGATAAAAATAAATGATGTTGCACTGCCTATGCTTATCAGACATGACCACACATTTCCTAAGGAGAACATCCATCAGGCACCCCTACTGCCTGTGGGAGGTTATATCCAGTGTAAGAGGAAATAATAGCAGCCAAGTTGGCCTTAATTAGTCCTCCACTTAATTTTGAGAAGCTCTTTGAGTGTATTTATTTCTTCTCCCCAATTTAAATGTTAAATTATTAGTATTTCACAATTCATCACAAGCAATATCCCAGGGAACTTCTGTGCTCCATGATCTTTGCAACCTCATTGTCTTCATAGGACTGAATAAATATTGGTCTCAAAATCCTATTTCACCTAAGAGTTCTGTGTGAAGCCATCATATATGCCAAAACACAGTGCAGCAGTTTAAGTCTGGATGTAAATAGCACAAAATAAGGAAGCAATGTCACAATCATGTAGGAAAGTTCATCTGTACGTACAAATACATTTGGATCTAAGTTGGGGTGTCTACATGATTGGGTACAGCAAGCAAGGTTATAGATTGGCCATCTTGAAGACTCCTTCATGATCACAGACAGCCATGAACGAGAATGATTTTTACCCACCTTTAAGAGCAATCTGGAACTACAACCAAGCATGGTGCTAAGGAACATAAACCTGTCTTTTGGCTCTCTCTGACAAGTTAGGAGCAGAATTGACCACAAGGAACACTTTTTCCCTACTCCTACCTTTCATCTTCAATAACGCTTGGTTGGAACAAAAGTAGGACTGAGCCAAAATACAAATGAAAATACTTCTCCAGTCATATAGTAACATGAGTTACTGCTTTCGATAGGAGAGCATGCCTCTGGCTCTTATGAGTTTTTAAAATATAAGAAAAGAAAGAAACCAGCCTGGTTTCAGATAATACCAAGGATCCAGTTACCAGCTAATCATCTGAATTCAAAATATCTCATTTGGGGAAGTTTGACAATAATATGAATGCTCCATGCTCCTATTTTGTCTCCTAACAAAGCATGGTGAAGACCTTCTTTGGTACTTTCCTTTTCATTGTATTCCTCTCATGATTGAAAGCAAGTAATTTATAATGAATGATGCCTTCAAGGAAGAGTGAGATTGCTACTTGCTTTTATAGCTGGTAATGGAAAAACTGCAGACAGGGTAGGTAATAACTTACCTCATTAATTTTCTCAGACATGTTTTAGGCAATAAACACCTGACTTGAAACTTTTGGGTGTACAGAAACACCTTGGCCTTCTGTGGAACATATCTGCTCCCAGAATACTCTAACTTTTGACCCTTGTCCTATTTCTCAACTAGTGAATTAGGACATTCTGACTATGCCTTTACCTTCTATGGGATAATATATATGTTCCATTTTGCCTTGCTCTCATCATGGAATCACATTTAATGAGAAAAATGCATCTGTGTGGTTTGTGAATGGAACACAAAGGTAATTTCAGAACATTTGTCTGTAATTGGAGGGTCCCTGCCTATGAAGCTATAAAGACTGGGTGACCCTGCAGACACTTGTTTTGAGAAAGTAAGTAAAGTGCTTATATTCAGGCTCTGTCAATATGTGAAAGTTTGCTCTGATGGGTGATTCAGAGAATAGCAATAATGATGATAATGGCAATGATGATCATAATGAAAGTGGGAGTATTTTTGGAAAACAATGTTCTGTTTCATTCAAAACCAACAAAAAAGGACACCAGGGGAGCCTGCAGGATATAGAAACTGTCAACAAAGAGTTGTGTTTCCTGCTGCCCTCTTCAGCTGACCCAGCTACTGTGACGGAGCTCTCTCAACCACTTTTCCACTCTCTGTGGTGTCCAAAATACTTAGCAAAAACAAAACAAAGCAACAAGGACCTTCCTATTTTAGCACCATCTTGACCAAAGGAAAAGCCCATTTTCAAGGTTGTCCTCCCCCCTCATTTTCTAAGTTGCTCTTCCAGGAGAGCGGTAACTTCAGAAGGTTCTCTTCCTGCTTCCCAAGGGTGCTGCAATCTCTCCTATATTCTCAGGACCATAACCCTGGAGGGTCTACTTATTGCTGAGAAGGCAATTCTATATTCGTAGCAGGTAATGGGAGGTGTTCAAGCACAATAAAGGGAGCTCAAATTGAAAATGAACATCAAATTAGGGAAGTAGGAAATCATTTGTACATTCTCAAATTGAGGTAGGAAAGTGGCTTATGCCTTAACCAAAGAACCCCAAATAAATTGTCAAGTTAACCTTTTTGGCCTTTTCCATCCCTTAATTCTCCTTCTTCTTTGAAAAGTTATGCTCTAACTTTACAGTAGAGAAACCTGACAAGTACTACCTCAGTCAGGTGATCAAGGTTATCATCAACCATAAGTTATGTTAACAGCATGTACCCTTGATATATGATATGATAAAAAAAATTTCACTTAATCTCTGTGGTCTTCCTCCCAAAACACATAACAGTCTAATCACAAGAAGAATAACAGACAAATCCCTGTTGAGGGATAGTTTACAAAATATGTGACCAGTTCCTTAAAATTATCTGGAATCAAACATAAGGAAAGTTTTTGAAACAATCCCAGCCAATAATGGCCTAAGGAAGCATGACTACCAAAGATAATATGGTATAATGGAACAGAAAAAAATAGCCATTAGTTAATAAAAATGTATCAATACTGGTTCATTAGTTGTTACAAATGTACCATACTAATATAAGATGTTAATAAGAAGCAAAACTTGGGTGTGTAGTACATAAGAACTCCCTCTACTATCTTTGCAGTCTTTTTGTAAATCTGAATCTCCTGTTACAAAGGAAAACATTTTTCAAAGATGGAAGAAAAAAGAAAAAAAAGAAAAGAAAAGTTATACTCTTTACCTGGATAAAGAGTTATACTCTTTACCTGGATAAAGAGTTATACTCTTTACCTGGATAAAGAGTTATACTCTTTATCCTGCTACTGATCTGGGAGGGCTATGTTCTCATTCAGCTTTCAGTATAAGAAAACAAAGTCCAGAACTGCTGTATGATTAAGATAGCCGTGGTGACAAGGATTTAAGATTCAAGGCTAGAGAATATCTCCAACAAAGGCCTAGAACATTCTCATGATGTCAGAGGCAACAGTCCTCTGCTTTTTCTTCCTTTTTATTTGTTCTATTTAAGAAAAGAACTACAATATCAAAAACAAACCTTAAAAACTCAGTGACCCTACAGACAACCTGGAAAATTTATTTCTATTCTATGCAGTTACTACTGCAAAAGATACTCCCTAGGAGTTACCCATTATTACTAGGTGCTATGAAAGTGGAATGTCCACATTTTTGTCCTCTTAGGATTCAGAATATAGTGGAGGAGGCAGGAAAAAAGACATGGATAGTAGCATGACAAAGTAAGTCACCAGCAAAACACATGCACATGACTCTGTATAAGGGTGAAATGGAATGTATGACATGGTTTTCAGATCAAAGAAGGCATCTATGAGATTGGGGCATGACAGATATGACAGAGTTGGTAGCTCTGGAAGGAACAAACAGAAGGTTAGGTATAAAATGGGAGAATGATACAGGCAAGATCGAGAAACAGGAAGACTATCTTATGATTAGATGGTGCACTTAAGTTAAAGTAGAAGGTTTATATGGAAAAGTAACTAGCATTAAGCTGGAAAAATGTATTTGGACTAGATGATTTAGAGACATAAATGTCATGAGTCATCCAAAATTTCCACTTCCAGTACAATTGACAAGAAGGAAAAAAGGTAAAGAAGGAAGGAGGAAAAGAAAAAAATACATATCTATTGATGTCAATGGATATATACAGATATATACACATGTACTTATATACGTATGTGCCTCTGCCCTTCATTTTATGGAAAAATTATTACATGTTATAAACACAAAAGTGGTAAAATAGAGTCTGTCCTCTAATTCGTAACATAAATCCTCTGACCTTCCATTTGTTACTGAAGTTTATTTAAATGTAGCCCAATATGACTTATAAAGTTGCATACATTTCTGAACTTTTATTTACTTAAATTCTTTGGAAGTCTAAGAAGCATAAACATGGATGGAACATTTGCAAGACTACTGAGAAAACATGGAGCAAAATATTGGAATATGATCATTATATAGATTATAAAACTGAATGGAAACTGTTGTAAAATCAATTGAGAATACTGAAAAAAGAAAAAACTGAAAAATAAGAGCAAGAGTGAAACAACACTGTAAAAGTAATTGAATGGGTTGAGTCACTGCAAATGATCACTAAGCTGCAATATATAGAGGGGAATAAACTAGAAATACGTTTTACTCACAGGCACTGCCATATACACACTATGGAGGTTTGGATTATTGAATTATTTGTCCTCTCTGAAAAGAAATGTTTGTTTTCATAATGAAAATGCAAATATATAAGTGAATTAATATTTTATTGATAATGATTAGGATTTACTAAATAGTATATGTTACACTAGCTATAATGTTATAAATTCTTAGGAACCTATAGCATAGATCGTCGTCAATAAAGGTTTTATAATGAGACTTAAATTTCGTCATGAATTTTTTAATGTGTGCAATAATTTGGTGGAGCTATCTTGCAACACTAGAGTCTATACAGCCATGGGAAACCCAGGGAATTTTAAGCAAAAAGCGATGTGAAAAAAATCGGACTTTAGGAAGGATAGTCTGACAACAGACTGTTGTATAAATTGGGAAAAGGATTGAAACAATCCTCATTAGCCAACCCTTAGACTTTTCTTATCATTCCATCAGCATTCCAGTGACATTCCAATTATTTTGTTTTGTTTTACTTAAATTTATATTTGCCCTCGTGCAACTGGGGAGCAGCAATTTGTATGGCTAGTTTTAAAGAACTTCAGGAAGATACTGTGCCTTTTTTTTTTTTTTTCCACTCCTGCCCTGACTTTTCCACAAGATATATGAATGTGAAGTTTAAAGCTGCTCTCCAGCTCTCCCCGGTAGTAACTGCATTACCTATTACTGACACTATCTCAGCATCAGTGGAGAATATACGAGGCTGCCAGCTCTTTCTTCTCTTCTGTCTTTGATCACTGCTCCTCTAAATAATATAAGAGATTTTCAGGATTGGGCTTTAGTGTCAATTTATCACAAAGAAAGCACTGTTGCTTGTTATTGGTTCAAGCCGCATTCCTATGGAGACCTATTTTTGTATCAAAATTATTACCAACCTGGTAAATGATGAGGCTTCAGTGTATTCAAATGATGTCGCATCATCGGGAAAAATCCACCCGAAGAATACATTTAGGTATCAAGCCTTTGAAAATTCTCCAGTCGAGGCAATCTCCAATTTCCCACCTCCAAATTGAATGAGAGAAGATTCTTTTAATTTAAGCTTTAAAGTTTCTATTCAGTTCCCTAAGCAGAAGGTAGGCAGGAAAGAAAAATAGAAGCTTTCAGGGAGATCTGTATTTCTTTTGCATAAGATGAACCAACCAGTGGTATTAGTTTAAATTGTAGCAGCTCTACATACTAGTGGATTTAAGACATTACAACCTAACCTCAGATGACACCAAACTCTCTGAATTCCCTGAAACTTTTAAATAACCGCCATTAACATGAAAATGAAACTGACTAAATAATGGAGCCCTCCATGTGTTAATGACACAAGATAAGAATTTTCTTTCTACCTAGGGGAGGGAGAGAAGCAAACTGGTATCAGTGTTTTTGTTACCTTTTAATGATTTCCTCCCTTTCTAGCTACTTTTCTTCCTATCTTCTTTCTATTAAAATAAACAAATATGTTTAAAATGTTAAGTTTTTTTCAGCACAAGTCAATTTGAATTGGGCAGCACCAAACCAGGAGTGGTTAGGACTTATCCATCTACAGGAGCTCAGAAAGGAACTTTTACATTAAAAAGGCAGAAGCAAAGTAAGGACATTATTGATTGGCTATAGCTTAAAGCCTAATTGGCTGTTGTGATTGGATGTCCATATTGTTTTGATTCTATAGCCCTGAGACATTCACAGGTTTCCTCTCCCCCTTTCTCCCTACCCTCCTCCCCCACTCCCTCTCTCAGTCTCCCCCTCCAGCTGCTCCCCCCAGCACTCCCCATAAAGAATTTCTTTCTTAACATTAAGCATTTAAGATTTCCTAAGAAGGACTCTCATCTAAGGAGTGGAGAAACAAGTCTTGACACAGATTTGGAAATGGATCCTCACACACACACAAAATAATGGCTCTGTTCATCATGCCACCTAACAAAATTGACTCCTCATTCAGACTAAGCTCCATCTAGTTTAAACAGCATCTCAGCTGGTGTTGCTTTTTGTCTAATGAGAAAGAACCTCAAGGTATATATGGTTATAGATTTTCCCATATTTTTGCCAGCTAATTAAATTTTTCTTCAATTCAATGAAAGGAAGAACTAAAGAGGTTAACTCACCACTCTTCAGTATTCTTTGTATTTAAATTTCTTAAAACTGCTTAAAATGCTTTAAAACTTTGTATTTATAAAATGCTTAAAAACCTTCTAATTTCTAATAATTCAACTACCATTTAGTAATAATCACATTGTCTATAAAATGCATTTTAGATCTGAGGAGTCAGCAAGTGCATTATTTAAACCCTCTAATGGTATACTATTTGCAAAAGGGTCAAGATTTATTAAAGCATTATTTTTCATTTACCACAAAGTTTGAAAGCTGTGAATTTGAAATATTCTTCTCAGCAAGAAAGAATGAAAAAAACAAATGGCTTTGTTTAAAAAAGGGGCTTTGGTGTTGGGTAGGATTTAAGACATGGTGTTGGGATTGAATTTGATTTGTGACCCCAAAAAATAGGAAAAAAAAAATCTAGTGTTGGCTTCTAATCAGTAAGTAATTCACGCTTCAGACACCTGCTTAACTGATCCCTTGTGGACTGGACATCTTTGAACAAAGATTCCTAAAGGCTCATTAGAGCTTTATCTTCCTGAAAGTCAAATCATTTCCCAGATATAAGAGAAGGCACAAAGGAGCACTAGGGAATATGTGGTTGGCAAGTAAGTTGCCTAATTGATCAAAGACCTAAAGGGAGTTGATCAGTATACAAAAAATGCATTACATTCATAAATAAATCTGAAACATTAGCTATAATGGACAACACATGACAGACTATACTAGCTTAGTAGAGGTTTTTCCCATGTATTCTTAGGTAACAGTATCAGGGAATATATATTAAAAAAATATATTAAATATATATTAATATATATATATATAATATATATATAATATATAATAATATATATTAATATATATAAAAATATATATTAAAATATATATTAAATAAATTTTTTTATATATAAAAAATATATATTAAAAAAATAGATTTCTGATTATCTTTGAATATATGCCAATCTATAGACCAGGTAGCAAGGTTAACTTGAAATTTTGAACAAGGAAATGTATTTTATCTCAAAACTTCTGAAACTTGGGTGACATGAAATTTATGTTTATAATGAGCCAATGGAAAATACATCACCTCTTCTTTGGGAAAGAATGTGGCCTATACAAGAGATTTGAGAAAATGGCATTGAAATTATACAATTGCAAATGATGGGTGAGAAAAAAAGTATTCAAAGAAATCCTACAGTTACTCAGAGGGCTATCTGATTAATTTAAATTTTAAACTGACATGTACATAATTTGAAAGAGGGACACAAAACCAAGAACATACACAAAAGGTTGGCATTAAGCTATGAATTAAAATTTTAAATGAACACTTAACATGATCTAAAATTTGGTGGGGGAAACATTCAAATAGAAAAGAAAACAAGATTTCAAAATCTACATTCTCAACAGTATAACTAATGAAGAGAAGAGGGATGGGTCTGATGCTCAGGGAAAAGGACATCAGGAAATCAGTGTCTGAGAGTATATAAACCAATAATCACCTACAGGAACATGAGTGGTCTTCAAACTGGTATGGAAAAATAGGATAAAGAGGAATTATGCCTTAGGATAGGAGAAGAGAAAATTTGAGTAACATCTCATTTAACTCATTCTCAGATATGTATTCCCTACCAGGCATGTGGAAATGTGATCCTAATAAAATATAGAGAAAGCAGGTAGAGTTGCTGTTTTCCTGGAGCTTATAATCTAGTAGTGAGATAATAAAATCACATAGATAATACATATATATAACTGCATCTGAAAACTGCCATGGCAGGAGGATTTCAAATCTCAATTTTTTTTTAGATTTTATGAAGACAATATATGTGTGTGTGTGTGTGTGTGTGTGTGTGTGTGTATTCACTGAAACATAGTCAATGAATTCACTGAATTTCATCCAATGAAAATTCATATTCAAAGAATAATATATATGCATTACCTTTATAAAACAATAGGCCTATAGCAATAACCCATAATCAACCACATTAAAATTCTTCCCATAAAATGTAGGAATAATCACCCAAAGTCAAATAAGAACTATAAATATTATTACATCTATGTAACTAGAAATAAAATGATAGAGATGTTAAGCATTTTATTGTTTTTTATTTTCTAATTTTTTAATGTTTTAAACATACATGAGTTTAAACTAATTTGGCTTATGCTATACATTCCATAAATGTTTAAAACATCTGTTTACATGAGGGTCTTAAAGACTACATCAGTGTGAAGGGTAGTAGAACACGCCACCCCAAAACATATCACCTTCCCATATGACTATTTTTACCTAAAGGCAACTGAGAAGAAGCAGATACAAAAAAATCTCTCTGCCTTCTATTTGTCTAAAAGAACATGAATTTGTAACAGCCTTGCCCTCTTCGCTAACAGGAAGAACAAAAGCTACTCTTATCAGTGGAGAGAGGATATCAAAGGAATCTAGGTAACAAACTTTACAAACTAGCCTATATCTTCAATTTGGTCCCTTACCTAGCTACCTTCCCACAATTTGCCACTTTAGAAACTCAAAGTCCTTTTCCTTTGTCTTATCACCTCTCTAAAAATTTATTGTTCTTTTTTTAAGATGCTACATAAGATTCAGAACCTTTTAGGTTTGGGGGATTCTAGGATGCAATTTTAACCAAATTATTTAAATGTCTAGGTCCAAAATGAGTTACACTTCATGGGCTGAATTTGCAAATGCAATCTATGTCACTGCTTAGAATATTTGAAAAATTATAGATATTTAAAGATGATAATTAAGATCAGAAATGCACAAAAATCCTAACCTTCAAAAGGAATAAAAGTTTATTGCAGACAAAACATTATAGAACAAATGAATTATGAGTGTCTGTCATTGGCCACACTCCCAGTCTTCTGAGGATCGCTAAGTCCGTATCTAAGTGAATGCGGGAGCAGAAGCTAATCTGATCATGAATGTTGTTTTGGAATCACTTCTAAACTGAACCCTCCCTTTGCACTGTCCATTCTGCAGCTGACCAAGCATTTCCACCACCCTATGCCCACTCTTGCTTTTGTCATTTTCTGGGTATGGAAGCTCTAATCCCCTCTATCTCCAACCTCTTCCAAACCACTGCTTCATTTTGCACTCCTGGCTATCCCTCCCTTCATTATTTGCACATTTCAGATTGAAGGGTCACTACTTAACCCCAGGACTCTTCTTAAAGATTTGTCCTCTGTCAGCTGACCCAAGACCTGAAGTCCACTGTGCCCTGACCCAACCCTCAACCTGGGCCACAGCTTCCCGTGGGTCCTATGTCAGAGATGAATACACATATGAAAATGACATGTTAAGTTAAATGCTTAACCATCCTACCCTAAGAGAATTGTGGATAATCTGACTGATTTACAAGCCTATTTTGCAGAAATAGACCAACCACCATAAAGCTAGCTAAGACTAGAGCCACCTGGCAAGTTTTCTTACAAATGAAAAAGGACCAAGAGTGAACAAAAGTAAGCTCTTTGATGACACACCCAAGAGCTCCCTATTTGTCAGGCTTATGCTGACATTTTTTGAATTTTTTGAATATGTGTCCCATGAGGAGCCAATTCCTGAATGCACATGTCCACAAAGGAAACTCTTTGTCCCTATATCCCATCAGCATATTCCATTCAACCTACATGCCCAGGACATTCTGACAACTTTATCCTTAAACTACACCCAGTCCCAACTTAGGGGAGGTGGATTTGAGAAACTTCCTCCTATATCCCTTGCTTGACACCCTGCAATAAAACCCTTTTTCTCTGAAGCAAAACCAATGTCAGGTTTTAGCTTACTGCACATCAAGCAACAGTCCCTTATCTGGTAACACCTATAGTCAGCACAAGTGCACTCATAGGGTCATACCAAGCTACCTTCTTCTATCCTCCAACTGAGCCACACAGGCATTCCTATCCTTTCTGCTTCTTTCTTTGGGATTTCTATAACATTATAAGATGGTAGATCGAAGAAATGTGATTGCAAAGCAATGAGTAAAATCTTCCATATCTTGGAGAATAAAAATAGTAAAACGTGTACTTAACAATTGTTTCCTTTAAGGGCTTTCACAATCTATGAAGTGTTGAATAATAGCTGAATCTCTAAATATATTGCTACCATTTGTATATCAGTAACTTAAATAAAAAAGATAAAAACAACATCAACAAAGTAAATGTTAATGACACCAAATTATAAGCTATGACAAAATAATGATTGGGCCAAGGTAATAAAATGACATTTCATAAGGATAAATGTTAATGTTATTTGGTTCCAAAAATTGTTTATAAATTCATTAATATGAAAAACTAATTTAGCCCAGGACCATATCAGACAAGTTAAAACTTTAACAGTATCTTCAGTCAGTTATTTTCCACTTTTTAAATTATTTGGGACAGGTATCTCACTAATGCTCCAAATAGCCTATACCACTTTTGAAAAAAAATATGTTGGGTCAGTTTTGCCCTGTTTTAACATATATCATTTAGTCTAACTTTTACCTTTGGATGGCAGCTGTTCAGACATTTAAAGAGAGTTCTCAAAGAAATCGCTAAGACATCATTTCTTCTTATTTCTTCTTATGTTGCCTCCCCAATTCCTTCAACAGTTCTTCACAGGACATTTTCTTAAATCCCCTAACTATTTATGTCCTCCACCCCAGAAATACCATAGTGTATCAATATGTCTCAAAGTGTAGGATGCAGAAATTGGCACATAATCCGGTGAGATCTTACTTCCCTTGTAATGTACAAGTGTCACACAAAAGGGCAACTTACTCTATTTCCAGGGCTTTTCTTATATCTGTTGTTACTTAAAAATAATCATCCCAAGATAAAATTTAGGCCAAAGAGACATATTTTGGGGTGGTGTATTTTGTTCCCCTTCATGAGCTTATTACATTATAAACTTGGGCCACTTCAGGGAGTTACTCAATTTCCCTGGGTTTCTCCTGTGTATATATGAGATATACATTAAACATGTTTGTTTTTCTCCTGTTAATCTTCCATTATGGGATGTAGGAAGGGTCTCAGCCAAGAACCAAGAAAGGTAAAGGAAACATTATTCTTCCTCCCCTGCATTTTCTTTGAGCCAATTCTGTAATATGTCAGATCACCATTTAAGCAAATTTAAATGGCATTGGTAGAGGTGTGATATCTAGAACTTAGCAGTCAATATCCCTCTTACATACTACATGAGTTATACCATATCTGGAATATTATCTCCATTCTTAGAAAATATCTGTTGTTATTTTGATGAACTAGTGTGCATTCAGGAAAGAGTAGCCAGGAAGATAAGGGTGGTCTTGGGACCACGTGACCTAAAGAACTGGTGACATAACATGGCATCGCAGGTCAGAAAAGGAAGAAATCATCAGGAATGGCTCCCTCAAAACTCTGATGCATGACACCTGAAAGAGAGTCCTTTGCTGTGGTCATTGCATAAGGCAGCATTAGACAAATGAGTCAAAGGGGGGCAGAAATTGAAATAGCTACTCTGAGATGTGGTAAATTTGCCATCATTACAATTCTTCCAGCAGAGGTAGGTTTCTATTTAGCAAGAACATTGTGTTAAGGATTCAGGTATTAGATGCCAGTTTGAGTAAATCTCTAATTACCCTTCAAACTTAAGCTACTAGGACTACTAGGACCAACATTCCCCACCAGTTCAAGAGGAAATCGGGTAACGTAGAGCCAGAAAAAGAAAGTTATGTATGCACTATGCAACAAATCCTGTAAGTCACAGAACAAGGTGTCCTGGGCTTGTCTGTAGTCCACATGGCCGCTTCCTCTCCCCTGGTCTACATGGTTGCTTCCCTCTGGCAGGTCATTTCCTACCTAGCTCTCCTGAGACTTCTAGTCACTCTGCCCTCTAGCCCCTGGTGTTGGATGCTCCCAGAAGCTCCAACTAAAGCAATAAGGAGGTGCCATTTAGTTCTCTCAATGACTTACCTTACCATTTTAACCTCTGGAGGCCCCTCTGATAGTTTTTTATATTGTTTTAATTTTTCAATGAAATGATATATGTCATATAAATCACTAAGAAAAATTATGTATGTTAACATACATCCATATATGCATTTAATCAAGCATATACAAACATTTGTTTCAGATGTCACTCTGAAGTCATTTTGCAAGGCAGACAAAAGATAAGATTTTTCATTTCTCTGTTCCTATTTAGTAAATTAGAAATTAATAAAAATGAAAGTTAGGGATGAAATAATAAAAATGTAAAATTCAAACAGATAACAACTTGGCTTGGCCAGTTCAGAGACACAAACATGTACCTGACAGAGACTGTGATTTATAATAATTTTTAAATATTACTTGTTAAGGAAGTATCACAGCTGGTACTTGGTGTACCTATACTTTTTTTTTTTTCCCAATTACGGTTTGCCTGGTGGCAAACAAGTATTATAGGTATTTCTTTCTTCTTACCAGAAAAAAAATCCCCCCCAAAACTATAATACCAAATGGTCATTTGATTTAACATCAGCTAATGATTTAAGGGTTTCTACAAAGTGAGAAAGTCTGAAGTCATTATTATAAATGTCTTTTCTCTAACCATCTTAACCATGCCTTGGTATGTAATTACTAAGGAGACCATAAAGATATAAACCCCATAAACAACTCATATAGAAAGAAGTGCTTATGGGTGCATGTCTTTGGTGTCTTGATCAACAAGCTCCTGAAAGTATGTATAATGAGAAATACTAGGGTGATAGGGTATGTAAGGGAAGTAGAGAACTCAGGTATGATTTTCACACTGAAGGCTTTGCTTCCCTTATTTAAACTATCAACAAAGGAGAAGCAACAAGCATCTCAAGTAATAGGTATTCTCTCTAGATGAATAATAATTATGCTCCTAGACTTAAATAACAGCTACACCGTGGGATGGCAAATAAGACAATAAGACCTGTAACTGGGGAAAGCTATGACTTGGCTATTGAGCAATCTATGCACCAGTATTTTTCTTCTAAGACTGTGCATCAATAGTTCACTCTCAGCTGAATTTAGTAAAATTGAATGAATTCTACTGAAATGCCAACTCACCAAACTAATTTTGTTCAACGGCATAGGATTTCATGCTTTTGATGTATTTGATAAAACAGTGGAGCTAACTGATCATGGGGTTCCACTAAGCAGAAATATTTCCAGAACAAACACGGCACAGAGAAATAAGTCTGTCTGTCTGATAAAGGACCTGTAACAAACTCGAAGAATGAGATGCATCAAAGTGAAACTCATATTGGCGACAGGTATGGCTGTGCAGGCGCTAATTAACCATCTGAAATTACTGGGGATTTGTTATGCATGGGCTGCTTTTGTTAGTTCAGAGCAGAGTCATCCAGGATACCTGTGGCAAAAATTCAAATTTTTTTTTCCCCCAATATGAGCAATAACTATAAATATTTATAAGAGAACATTATTTGTATTATTATGAATAATAAAACAAAAAAAAAGAAGGAATGTCTACTAATACTCTGCTCACAATTAGTAAGGTAGAAGCCTGCGACTTCTCTATACAGTGTGACCAACAAGATAAGTTTCTAGAACACAGTTATAAGTACACCGTGTAATAGTATAGATTGTCCAGAACATTCTGTTGTAAGCACACTGCATAATAATATAGACTGTCCAGAATATTAGCCTCCTCTTCTGTACTTGTCATTTTACCTCTGCTCCTTCTCTTGTCTGCTCCACGTTCTGAATTCCTCTGATGTGTGGTGGAATCTGTACCTAATGTATTTCAGAGCCAGAAGCACCTATATGTTCACTGAAGCACGTTACAATGTCCTTAGAACCCCTTACTGTCTCTCCGCTCCCTTCTGAAGCCATCACCAAACGGTCTTTCTTTCTCTTGACTCTTCAGCTCCAATTTGCTTCTGCTAATTTCATCCCAAGACAAAGACAGACCAAGAGCTAGTGGTTAGAGCCCGAGGTGTGGTAGGAGCTCGTTTGGGGTCTCTGTTTCCCAGTAGGGACTGATTCACAGTGTGGCCCTGGGTGAGTTACTTAGCCTCCATTGCCCCCACGTGAACCTGAATCTTAATAATATCTACCTCACTGGGGGTTACAAGAATTCATTAATAAACTATCATTATCGGTCTTCATTATGCACCTGTGTATAACCCCAAAACAATCCCTCTTGTTCTAATTGAGCAGTACAGTGTGTGTTTTTTCCTGTGGTTTTATTTTTTATGTGTGGGGAGGGACCATTTTGTGCTCTCTCCACTCCTGCTCAAGACAGCTATTAGGACCAGGCTGCTTTATCTGAGTAATTTGGCTTAGCAGAATTTTTTTAAGTCATACCACAACCTAGAGGTTGACACTGAGAAATTAAAATGATGATTATTAGGCTGGGTTCCCATCCATTGCAAAGTGACAGGCTCATTTTTCTTTCTTCAAAACTGCCAGCTAGCTGGCCCCTTTGCTTCTCAAAGCAGCAAAGTTTTAAAGAACCGAAGAACATTACCCAAGCCACAGTGCAATAACTCTAATAAACTGCACCTGTGGATGACTCTCTGGTTTATTTATATACTGTATCACAGGTCATTAACAGAAAATAACCCACTGAGATACAACATTCTTGTTTACAGTGAGGTTCTGGTGGTGACAGCAGGAATATAAAACACAAAATCAACAGGGAACACTGAACTAATAAAAAGACAAGGGTCTATAAAGCATAGAAAAAAACAAAGCCAACTGTGCAGGCAAAAATAAAATAAAATAAACTTCCATCATAAAACAATCAAAAGCTACGGTATATTTATAGAGACAGGGGAACCCAAAGACCCACTGAGCTGGAATATTTATGGGTGTCAGATTGAAAGTCAGGAAATCTGTGTGCAGTTGGGAGTGAAGCTTGATCAGTTGGATATATCCCTAGAAAAACATATTTGTTTCATCCTCTTTTGGTTGTCCTTAACAAACTTCCCAACCAATAAGCTTTTAGAGATCTTGGTTATCAGGCTCTGGGATTAACCTTCCAAAAAGTTTAATGTATGAGGAGTTTAGGAAATGCTTGCTAAGGGGGTGCCTGGGTGCCTCAGCCTGTTAAGCATCTGAGTCCTGATTTCAGCTCAGTTCATGATCTCAGGATCATGAGATCGAGCCGCCATGCCCAGCATAGAGCCCATTTAGGTTTCTTTCTCTCTCCCTTTCCCTCTGCCCCTCCCTCTTCTCTAAAACTAAAGAGAAAAGAAAATGCTTGCTTAGAAATTCTTATGCTAAAAAGTAAAATTTTTACCACATTATCACTATTATACCACCTCTCTACCTATATGCTGTTAACAGTGGAGTCTTTACAAGCGACTGAACACTTGTAGGTAGTATAATTTTAAGTTTTATTGAACCCGTTTGCCTCAATAAAGCTTCCATACTCCTGAATCACAGTTTTTGGAATTCTGTTATTTCCTATATAATGCTGCCTCCCTCTACCACTCATCTCTTTAGTGATGATAATTTTAAGATGACTGATGCAAAGGTCACAACAGGTATTATTACAATAAGGATTTAGGTGGCTCTGGAAGAAAAGGAGAAAAGAAAGGGAAAGGCAAAGGGGTAAAGGGAAGAAGGAGGAGGGAGGAAGGGAGGAAGGAAGGAACGACATAGGAAAGAAGGAAGGTAGTTTGGTAGGTGTGCTGGATTCTAAAAAGCACATGTTATACTTCTCTATTATCCCTAAGACCAGTTTAACCATAGCCCTCACAATGTGGCTATAATGGCAGTGATACAAAAAGCACTTAATTTTAATTGAATTATCTAGGGTTGTGACATGACAATTCTTTATCACCTTCATAACATACCTGAGGTGAGTCTTATTGCTTCCAGGTTTCTATATTTTTGCATCTTCAATACAAGAATCTAGTTTTTAAACAAATATTTATTTTCTACTACATACAAAACAAAACAAAAAAAAATGAAAAAATTAAAATGAGCCCTGTTTTCTAGGAACTTGTCATCTATTTAGAAGCTAAACTCCATGAAGGCAGAAACTATTTTCTCACTACTATACTTCCAGCACTTAGGAAAATGCCAGACACATGGTAAATGGTCAGAATATACACACTGAATGAATGGGTGAATGAAGTACAGATGAGAAATGACATTAGGGCTATAGAAACCTAAAGAGTCCAGTTAAGTATCACATATGTCACTTTTTCAAATGGAAGTTAATGTTACTGGACAAATATGTGTATAGGAAGTAGCAGACTTTCTGGTTTATCAAAAGAAGGTTTGTTTAGGATATATAAAGATTTGCAAGTGAAAGCAATCTAACTAGAGAAAAATCATATTATCTGGGGAACCAAGAGGTTAAAAATGTGTAATACACTGTGTAGGTAAGTTTTGTTAATATGTATAAAATGATGATCAGCCTATCTTCAATATTGGAACCCTTTATAAAATGTTATTTTTAAGGTGATACAGAATCTTTAGCTAATAAAAGCCACAGATACTGAAAATAGGCCAATCCTTATAAATTCATTAATTATTCACATGTGCCTTTGGATCCTAATTAAACAAGGATGACCCCAACTTTGTAAGATTAGAAAGGGTAGTTCTTGATGACTTGTAATCATTTCTTCACTGTTGGCTTTGAAAGTAATAAACCAAGATGGTGTCAGTTAAAACAAAAGAGACCCAGATGTGTAACGGATGGAGATTCCACGAAGGGCTCACCTGTGGGAACCTGGTAGTTACCACAGTAACTGGGAAATTTAAGAGCTCAATATATTTGAATGAATGAAGGAAAACCCGGTTCAAGTTGTTTTTCCTTACACAGGCAGAAATGGAAGCCCAGAGAACTTAAGTGACTTGCTCACAGTCATAGAGCTTATTTGTGGCAATGTTAGGCCAAGTCTTCTGATTTTTGGCCCTGTATTTGATCTGTTTTCCTGTTTATTTAAGCTGATAGTGATTCCATTAAGGGGACTGGACCCACTAGCAGCTCCTCTTGAGATATTTTCTGATTTGAGTCTTTAGCCATGAGACATACATCTCTATTCTCGTTTCTAGTGAGATTGAACTGGCATCCCTGTGCTTGTTTCTGAGGAGGAAATCATTTTGAGTTGAAACACAGCCAGACTGAGGAAGTCCTGCTGAGTCTGAAGGAAGTTCACTCATCCTTTGCAAATGCTCTGGAAGAAAAAATAATTCTTGTCTTTGCAGTTTTAGCTAGCAAATATTGGGCAACAATCCATTGGATTATTTCCTATGCACCTGTATGTAAATAATCCGAATGGAACTGATTAACATTTAAATGCTAAGTTACTGAAGTATCCAAGGGGAAATTGATTAGATTAACTTGATTTGGTGCCAATATGGTAAATGCCTTAATGTTTTAAACAAATCGAGGCAGCAATCTGTGATGATTACGAAACATTACATTTTTTAAGGTCCTCATTTTGAAATCTAGAAGAGTGAACCCAATTGCAAACAGTTTGTTTTCCTTTTCCTTAGTGTCATATAAATTTTTAGGCTTATTTTTATAGTCATGGAGATTCTAGCAATGGGTCACCATTGTGTTCCTCTAGTGGATTATTTCTAACCCAAATGGCTTTTTTTTTGTCATCTGAAGAAACCAAATGCCTTTGGGGCTCAATGCATTTAGAAAATATGTAAATGATGGCTTTTCCCTGTCAATCCAGGAGTGACAATTCAGTAAGCCCTTCATCCACATCATCTGTAGCATAATAGCATTTTAATTTAGAGTGAACCTTTTTGCTTAGCTCATATGTATCTTGTGCATTTTAAGAGAGACTATTTACAGAGAAGTACAAAAGTCCCTAGAGATGCAACATCTCATTTTCAATTCCGTTGACAGGAATACTAATTACATTATCACATGTTCAGCAGCATTCAGCAAAGTTATTTATTCATTCATCCTGAAGACCTGCGATGCCTACCAGGTCAGTTTCAATAGCAGTACCTTCAGAATCTCTGTGGATGGTACACACAGATAATTAGGTATAGAGCTGTGAGAAAAATCTCACCCCAAAAAGCTCAGCCTTGGAGATTTGCCTGCTTCCTCATTCTTTGAGCTGAAAGTGAAAATCCAATAGTTGCTAGAAATGAAGAAACATTTATCACCTAACCTGCTCATCACAGGTTCTGGTTTCTTAAATGAAGTTTGATTTTAGTTCTTAGAATAGCAAGGGGAATTGCTGACAATTAATACTGAAGTCAGGGTGAATGATATTCTGAGAAGGTTGTCCTCAATATGGTAAAAATATTCAGAATTTATGTGTGAAGCAATTTTGCTCCTCACATGACTTTGAAAGTGAGTAGTTCTTGTTTAGCACCACATGTCTTTGAAACCTTCAATAATCATTGCTTAATGATTTATACCACACACCATCTTTAGTAAGCTTGCTTCATTGAGGTGTTAGAGGAACTAGAGGAATGTAAATATGCATATTTTATTATACGTGTCAGATTTTTCCTGGGAATTTGTACTCCAAGACATAGAGAGAATATCTGACCCAAAGACTAGACCTTGGAAGAAGATCGCTCTGTAAATACAAACAGCATGATCCTCAGAATTGTCCAATTTCACAAACTAATGGTAGCTCTGATATCACGACAGATCTGAAGCAGTGAAAACTGACTCTGGTCCATCTCACTCAGAAAGTAAAGAAGAAGGTTCTCAGAGACCACAAAGCAAATTCCTTGTGGCATCATTAGAGCTTGCTTCTGTATCAGGTTTGGATTTTCTACCTTTTTGTCTCAAGGAATTGTGTGAATGACTTTGGACTAGATGCAATCTCTGGGCAAGATCCCCTCCCATCTTGTGCCCAAGCATCCCTTCCCTTTATTATAAAAGATTCTGTCTTCAGCTCCTATCACCAGACCTATTGGACATTCAGATGTAGGAGAGGAGTTTCATTTTCACAGCATTGCTGCACATTCAATGTCAAAGAGCAACTGGAAGCCCAGTTAGAAATCCAACTTTTTTCATATCTTTAATGTCACTTTCCCCTAGAAATAGAAGATAAAAATGGATAGGCAGAACAAACCAACTAGGAAATATTTCTAAAACTTAAATGCTACAGAAAATTGTAACATTACAAACCTATTCCTTAGAGATTTAAGATTCTTAATAAAGGTTCCAGAATGCCAAAGATTTCTTGGTAGCAGCAGATGATAATGGAAAGTCTTTTCTGTTTTCTGAGTTCCTTAATGGTTATTTTTGTTACCACCGATAACAATGATTCTAGAGTCAAAATTTCAGCCTCCTTGTTAATATTAGAAGCAAAAAGGCCAAAGATAATTTGTCGTGGGCAAAGAATATATTCAACTTCTCCCTATAAACATTCTTAACTTTATAATGGCTTTCTGACTTCAGTGGGGCCAAAAACATAGTGCTAGAAAATCCAAGAGCATAAAACTTGTGTTAGAGAAAAGCACAGAACAAAGCAAGCCTGTCATTCCTGGTTAGTAGGGATTGACTAGATTTTAGAATTTATTTAGAAGAAACAAAACTTCCTTTTAGCAAAATAATCAAGAAATACTTGATATATAAAATTAACTTTCAGTGACTACATATAGATGTTAAAAATGGGCAAAGAGTGGTAATGTTCCTAATAGAAAGTGATGCCCAAGCACAGACATGTTTGATGCAAGAAACAGTATGGAGATGGACAGAGGAAGATGAGCAGAATTCAGATATTGCAAAAACAGGAGGCAACTGGGTTGAACTCACACTGAGCTCATTCACTTGAACAGAACTACCTAATGGTTTTCTTCAATTCTGTAATGAAGAATGATAGAAAAATATATGTTTTCTAATCTGCTACATAAGACTATGCTTAACAATGAAACAATTATAATACTCATTCTATAGTATGGATTAAGCCATCCCAATGGATCATTTCACTGTTTGCATTAAATCCCACAGCTCTCTGAACTGGCACGGCCCCCTGATGATTGCAGTGAAGGTTCTGGTGCTGGAATTATGCAAACAAGAAAAGCTCATCTTCCAGAGAGTCTTGTACTATATGTTTCTACTTAGGCTATTTCTACTTATCTTATGATAACAGCCAGAGGGACTCCTGGGAGCCACACAAAATTGATCTTTGGCTCATAACTCTCCCTATAGAACAATTCCATAGGAAATGATTCCAGCAATAATTTGAATATATGCTTGTCTTTCAAATTATTTAATTATTTCTAACATTTTCTAAGTTCATTTAAGACAGAACTATTTAAGGTATGGAGTGTATGTTTATGTGTTTCAGCTGTATGGATTCAAGAGAAAGAAACACCCTATTCCTATCAAATGAGATATTAATGAGCAAATGAGCTCTGTAGGTATCAGTCCAGGGGAAACTGAAGAAAATAGCACCCACATTATGGATTTTTTTTTTTTTTTTACTATTTTGCCTTGGCAGTATGTAATAGAAAGGAGGCTATATCTAATATGAGCTATGGATTAAGTATTTTTCAGTGGCATTCTTGTATTTGCTCTAATAAGCAATTCCTAAATATCATAGTTAAGTATGTGGAATGGATCATCAGAGTAGAGTAGTATCTGAGATGGAATTGGGGTTCCAAAGTGATATTTACCTTTGAGAATCTCTTTACTCACCTACAAAGTTCTAGTGTCATACCCTCTCTCAGTAAGTCCAGCACAACCAATTTTTCTTTCACTAAAACAATATATCCCTATTTCCTTATCTGGGCATCAGATGAAATAATGTGCATGCATTTTTCAGGGCCCTGTTCAATAAGAATGTGCTTTTCAATCACAAGAAGCACACTCATAACATGAGATGCTTGCATTAGGAGAGGGCTATGGGGACTATGGACTCAAGACACACTCCCACAGGGGTAGTCCTACAACAAGTAGAATGCCAGGTGTAAATATGGGTAATTATGAAATTGATGTGTGTGTGTGCATGTGCGTGCGCGCGTGTGTGTTTATGTGCATTGCCTTTAACTGGACATACACAGTAAGTATGCTATGTGAATGCAACCCCACCATAATGGATTCTGTTGGTCACTTTAATGGTCAGAGGCTTGTATAGACTAGTTTTCAGTCTGGTATTTGTTTCTGAAGTACAAGACATTGCCTAATGTTTATTCAAACTTATCAAGCCTAAGAATATTCTTTCAACTTCTTACGGTAGCCCCCACTGTTCCGCCTGCTGAGACTCAAACAAACACCAGTGTGTCTTAGGAACATTTTTGTTGCTGTTGTAGTTAGATGCTTCCTTGGGGACCCTAGGAATAGCAGCAACCTAGGAAACTCCATCAACGTTATAGCTACCTGCCTGAGCTTTGGTTAATCTTCTAGAACTTGGAGCTGAGGTAGAGGGAGTGGGTGGTAACACAACACCTGAAAGTTCAATTTGGAAGAGATAAGAACATTTTTTTTCTCAGTCTTAACCAGTCTGGCTTGCTGCGCCCTTTCCAACATGCCCAGTCCTGTTCAAAATAAGATATGACATAGTGTTATCTTCATAGAATACTTTCTGTACCAGAGGTTCTCACTTTAAAAAAAAAAAAAAAAAAAAAAAAAGGATGCCGCCAGGCTTGAATCCACTTGAATTGTCTAAAAACAATTACAGGAGCTTTTATCTAAGCAAAAAAATTTTTTAAGTGTCCATTAAATCTTATCATTAGTGGCCTTGATGGTAATGTAGTCTAAGCTAGAGCTTCTAAATAGGAAAGGGTTCATTTTCTAAGCAGGCCCTTGTGGGGAAATTGTCCCTTCATAACTGATGACTGATAGAATTCAGTGAACTAGAGCTTAATATGAGCGTTCTGGCCTCTTTGCAGTGTAATCTGATAGTGTGTAGCACAGGGCTCCTGACAGTTATGGTAAGCGATGTCACTCATTTATATTAAAAAATAAAAATGGCAATTTTTTATCTTACTTTTTCTGGATGGCTGCAAAAATAACAACCACATTTGCATTTGACCTGAACAATGATTATATAAAGAACCGTCTGTAAGACTCAATAACCTTTAGAAGTTAATAGACATTAAATGATGTGCAAATAAAGAACGAAGACTATCTATACATTCTAGAAGGAATGGAGCAGAAAGCAAGCACAAAATGGACAAGTTAATCTTCAGGAAGTATTGTTTTCGCTTTATACAAAGATAGAAGAGGAAGTGGAAGGGTGGAGGGAGAGGAGGAGTAAAGAGTGGCTGGGGAAGGAGGAGGAAGAGAAGAACTTGATTAAGCCTGTATTTAAACTTGAGTTACATCACACTAAGATTTTTGTGGGAAAAAAATGTAGACCTAGTAATATTTTTTTAAATTTGGAAAAGAGCAGATGAAAAAGGGAACTGTATTAATCTCAGGGAAAATTTTGTGGTGCCCGGGTGGCTCAGTGGGTTAATCTCAGGAAAAATTTTTATCAGCATACCGTCTTGGTTTTAATATAAGCAGTATACAATATGGTGAGGAGACCACAAAGCCCAGAATCACTGGAACCAGACAACAATTCCAACTTTGCCTGATGTTAAGTTAGTCTCTTTACTGCTAGGTCTTTGTTTCCTCACTTATAAAATGTACTTCCATTTTGCTCACAGTTTGATTATGCCCAAAGTTGAGTGTGTATATCAAAGTATTTCACAAATGGTTTTTCTTTCTTTCTTTTTTCTTTCTTTTTTTTTTTTTTAAATCTCATTTGATGGAAGAAAAACGAATCCCATTTCCTAGTCTGCCACTGACTAGAAGTTTGATCCAAAGCAATGTCTCACCTCTCCAGGCAGGTGGGTAGGAGGGCTAGTGTCAGACAAGATAGTCCATGTGGTTTCTTCCAGCTCAGAGCTCGGATTATATAATAGAGAAACAACAGGCAAGTTGCTATTTCAACTAATTCTCACAGTGACTGATACATTTCTAGGAAAAAAACAAAACTCTAAGGAGGTTGTTGATGGCTTGAAGGAGTTAATGTAGATTCATAAGCAGCCTAGTGACAGCCTGAGAATAGTGATACTTGGTTGACTATGACAAAGAATCTGATCTCCCCTTATTTGTAGTGTCAAAGTGGCATTGCATAAGCTGTCAAGCCCCAAGCACCAGAAGCCTATCACCAAATATTAATTTACCTGTTGTGTGCATCTAAAAACTGACAGCTCTGAATCCCATATCATTTTTGGTGGCCTTCCCACTGACATGTTCTTTGATTAAGAAAACAGTCAGCCAGAAAGCCAGTGTGTCCCTAATGTGGCCACCTCAGTTTAGCCTCCTTATTATGCTGGAATATTTTCTTCTAAATTAGATTTCCTGTCTTCATAGTGGCAGTTTACATGAATTTAATACATTACAAAATGTGCAGTCCCCTTGAGATTCTGTGATAGATTGTGGTATTCGGAACCCATATTTCCATGGGAAATAAAAGCCTAGGCCATGGCCAAATATTTTATCAGCTTAGCATTAACTTGAGATAATGGCACTATTAATGCTTGTCACCCCCACCCCCGTCTCCTTCCCAGAGCTTCTGTTGGTTCTTTTCTTGCTTCTGAACAAGGTGCTGAAAGTTTTAGAGCTATGAGCTAGAGCAGCAATAACCTAACCAGAGAGGTACCCTTTGTTCTATGTGGTCTGGCGTATAATCATGCACAATGAGCCCCTCTATTATTTTCCCCTCACTGATACGGAATCTGATTACCAATTATGCTACATGGAATGGGATTGCTATGTATCACAGTTTGGCTGTGATGGCTGGTGGTGCAGTATCGAGGGATGGCAGCGCAGCTGTGAGCTCCTGTAGGATGCTGGAAGAAGGGAAATGGTAAGGGGAAAAGGCAGAATACATGACCCCAAATCTATCATCAAGTTACCGGCTAGGAAATATCAGAAGCTCCCAGATTAAATAGAAATGGGCAATGAGAGGTAAATTTTTCATTGCTTTCTTCAGCTCCATTTAACTACATGGAGAATACAGTAAACGGAATCCATGACTATAGAAACACATACACTTTTATTAACTCTTTTGCCTTCTTCCTTATCCATCTTCACTGTATTTTAGTTAAATGTCCAGGAGTTGAGTTCCTACAGGTGGAAGGTTGTTTTAGACTTTCTAATTATACCAGTCTTTTATCTTGCCCCACATTTTCCCAAGAGAGGGGCTGTGTCCGGGCAGATTACACTGCTCCCTAAGGATTCAGAAAATGATATCTTGGGGCACATTTCTGCTTTTCCCTTGTGTTCGAATTTTGGTGTCCTAATAGTCACTAGCTAACTTCTGTCAGTAAGCTGTGTTCTATACAGTGACTAAAAACCAAAAGTGACTTTTCTGCTTTTAGTAATATCCCAATCATAGTCCCAACAGTGACCACATATACATAGCAGTTTTCAGGTACAATAAGAGTATTCTATTTCTCTGATATAACAAAAGCGTGAAAGAGCTGAAATCAAAGGATTGTTAGATTCGCAAGCAATGACTTAGAGATTGCTTTTATAATTTGCCATGTGAGAGGTAAATTTAGGACCAGAGAAAGTATATTTTATGACTGCAGTGAGTCAAAAGAATTTCTCTCATGTGTTCTGGGTAGTCTCAGGTGATTTTTTTTTTAAAGTTTTTTTTTTATTTATCAGAGAGAGAGAGAGAGCACGCATGGGAGAACACAAGCAGGCAGAGGCAGAGAGAGAAGCAAGCTCCCCACTGAGCAAGGAGCCCGATGCAGGACTCGATCCCAGGACCCTGGGATCATAATCTGAGCTGAAGGCAGCGGCTTAACCCACTGAGCCACCCAGGCGTCCCTTTTTTTTTTTTTTTTTTTTTTTTTGGTCTCAGGTGATTTGAACTAGAATCATACTTCCTTTTTCTGAAAAAATTGCTCACAGATACTGTCAACCTTAACAGTTGTACAATTTGCATGAGTTTAAGAGAGTTGCTTTATAGGAGGACAACAAAATCTATACTGCCCTGTTTATGGTAAAAACTTTTGTGCTTGGAATTAAAAGCCAGGAGCAAGGAAAATACAGTAGTGCCAATACCTTACAGAAAAATGTATCACTTATAGTCTATATCGGAAGTCTTTCTGAAAGAACTTTTAGTTTGCTTCATGAGTAGCTGATCAGAACATGTCACAGTCTTCTGAGAATCATCTAGCTTGTGAGATGACACAGGTTGCCAGGTCAGTTATTTGGGGAACAGAGATTTGCATGGAAGAAGTTTACTGAAGGGAAGCTCCTGAGATAAACATAGTGGGTGGCATAGGAAAGAAAGTAGGATTAGGCAGAGGAAGAAGTTGAACTATAAAGTAGTCCTGCCATAGTCATTCCTGTTGAGAACTCTTGAGCTGGAATGAAAATGACACTCCTGGTAGTCCCAACAGGGACCAGTCCCTGGATATGGACTGCTGCTGGGAACAAGGCATCCTCTTAGGTGAGGCTGCTCTCTTCAGCGGGGGACAAGTTCCACAGAAGAGCACAGCTAATGTTCTCAACCACCAATACTCCCAGATCCTGGGAGAATGAGTGCCTCAGTCCTGGAAGGGGAATCAGGACATTGTATGACAGCATCCACTACAGGAACTGTGTGTAATAAGGAGATAGTATAAAGGATTGGGGATCACATGGGCTTTATATTCAGATGGATCTAAATTCAAATATTGTATCAGACAGTGATGAATTATTGTAATCTTGGCCAAATTATTTTAGCTCTAGAAGTCTCTGCTTTTTATCATAAACTGGAAAATAAGAATATCCTCCTCACCGTGCTTTCATGATAATTAAATTTTATATGTATACACACACACACACATGCTAAACTCTGTCTACAACATTAGATATGCAACAAGTGTTTACTCTTCCTTCTCCCCACTTCTTTCAAACAGAAGAAAAATGAGCTTCTAAGAATTTGTTGAGCATCTACTACCTTCTAACCATTATGCTAGCAATGTTAGAGAATAAAAATAAGTATAAGACATGCTCCCTGCCCTAAAGAGTACTTACCACCTCCTTAGAACAAATAAGATTAACATACATAAAACAGTTGCAAATAGTAACAAATTTGTTGAATAATATATTAAAAGTATGGTTATAGGAGAAGATCAATGACAGCTAAACTAATCAAGAAATAATAAATGAAAATGTTTCACTAAAGAAATCATTCTTGAGCTGAACCATAAAGGATAGGTTAGATTTAAATGCTTGGCAGAAGTAGAGGATTCTAAATGAGGGAATCCTTACTGAAAATAGATGAGGAAGAGCAGAGCTTTCTCTGACCTGAGTGTCATTGCATATATAGAGCTACACAATTCTGAATAGCCATCCATAAACTGTCACCCTTGAAGTTCAGCTTAATCCCTCTAGAGCTGTCACAAAGCTGGCTCTTTTTAACCTATTAAAAAAACATGGGGCTAGTGCAGGCTGATATTCTTTGTGAGAAAGAGAGAAGCCAATGTTTATTTTTATGGTCACACATTGATCCTTGGCTTCTCTTGGCCTTCATATTAGACCCTACTCCCCCATCAAATATGTCATTTGTCCACTAAAACTGACTTATATAACTATTAAAATAGTTAGTCAGGGGCTAAATTGTATTAGCATGAGTTATATGCAGGTAAGCTCTCCACCTACTTCCTGCATGTGTGGTATGATCTGCTACTGTCCATACATGAAGGGTAGGGACATGTCTTGTATTTTTTATTTTTATATTCTAAGCATCCAGCACAAAATTATTATCTAATTGGGATGAGATAAAATGAATTTGATGACCGTGAATAGATTTGCCTAATCAGAACATGTTGCAAAGTAAAGGATAAAAGATCAAGAAGTTGACAAAGTTTTGAAAGGCCTTGGGAAGCAGCAGGTACAATAGCTGATATTCAAAGTACGAGTGATGGTGATTTTAGATCAGAAGAGCTATATTATAAAAATTTTGATAAGGAACTAACAACATATTACAAGATAGAGGAGACAGCCAAAAGCCATAGGGAAAAGCAGAGATAATTTCATTAGTAATTGGATGAAGAACTGTCATAAAGCAAAGACACCTCCTAGCTGAGCAATCATAACGTGAGGAAATTCAGAAGTCATAGACACAAACCTAAGCACTGAAATCAGTATAATAGATGTGCTCCCCAAGAATAAGATGAAGAAGGAAACCCAAAATGAAGAACTAAGTGGGGAATGGTCACAACTGGTCAAATTGACAGAAAGAAAGATCTGACATTGTGTAGAAATCAAAAGGAAAGGAGTGGTTCCATGAGGGTAAAGGTGACCATGCACACCAAACGTTACAAAAAGTCTAAGGTAGTCAGAAAACCTCTGGACTCATTAATAAAGAAACCTTATATGCCCTTTGAGAAAGCTGTGTTTCAGGTTAGCAATGAATTAGAATGTGAGTTGCTAAAGGCTGAGTGAGGGAGCAGTGGGAAAAGATATGGAGGTCATGTACATTCATTGCGATGGTTGATTTTATGTGTCAACTTAGTTATAGTACCCAGTTGTTTGGTCAGACACTCATCTACATGCTGCTGTGAGGGCATTTTTTAAGTGTAATTAATGTTTAAATCAGTAGACTTTGAGTAAAGCAGATTATCTTCTTTTTTAATTTAAATTCAATTAATTAACAGATAGTATATTATTAGTTTCAGAGGTAGAGTTCAGTGACTTATTAGTCTTATTTAACACCCAGTGCTCATTACATCACATGTCCTGCTTAATGCCCATCACCTTCTTACTCCATCCCCTCACACACCTCCCCTCCTGCAACCCTCAGTCTGTTTCCTACAGTTAAGTGTCTCTCATGGTTTTTCTCCTTCTCTGATTATGTCTTGCTCTATTTTTCCCTCTCTTTCTCTATGCTCCTGTTTTGCTTCTTAAATTCCACATGAGTCAAATCATATGATAATTGCCTTCCTCTGACTGGTTTATTTCACTTAGCCCCGATACTCTCTAGTTTCCAGATTATCTTCTTTAATGTGAGTGAGCTTCATCCAATCAACCAAAGGCCTTAAGAGAAAAGGAAAAAAAATTCTGTCTCTGGTCTGCCTTTAGCTTCTAGACTAAAACATTAATTCTTCTCTAGGACTCCAGGCTGGTGGTCTGTCCTCCAGATTTTAGATTTATAAGCTGCCCCATTATTGACCCAATACAGCGGCCAATTTCTTAAAATAAGAATCTATGACTACATCTTATTGGTTCTATTTGAAAAACCCTGACTAATACATCAATTATTTGAGAAATTTTTAAATGAAAAAGAGAAAAGAGAAAAACAATTAGGAGTAGGAAATCAAAATATTCCTGAGGTACAGAAGACAAATTTGAAAGCAAGATGACTTCCAGTCACATGTTGCAACTACATATTGTTGTCTAGATCTCCTTCAACAATTAAGAACCAAAAATGACTTCATCAAATATGAGGTCATATTATCCAAAAATCCATCTAAGACAAGTACCATATCTCAATCAGTTCAGGACAAGGTTATGGACCACTCCCACCATAGGGCTTTTGTGACCAATTATTTAAACAAAATGTGTACACCTATAGCCATCATGTTTCCCTCTCTGTCATCCATTATATCTCTAGGATCAGGAACAATACAGAGATGCCTGCTGTTGGCACTTTTATTCAATATAGTACTGGAAGCCCAACCCAGGACACTTAGACAAGAGAAATAAAAATCACCCAAATTGGAAGGAAGAAAAAAGGAAGAAGTAAAACTGTCACTATTTGCACATGACATGATGCTATATGTAGAAAACCTTAAAGACACCACTGAAAAACTATTAAAACTAATAAATTCAGTAAAGTTTCAGGATACAATGTCAATATATAGAAATCTGTTGCATTTCCAGATACTAGTAATGAAATATCAGAGAAGTGAAGAAACCATCCCATTTACAATTGTATCAAAAAGAATAAAATACCTAGGAATAAATTTAACTAAGGAGAGGAAAGACCCATACACAGACAACTATAAGATACTGAAGAAAGACATTGAAGATGACACAAAAAAATGGAAAGTTTTTGGTGCTCATGGATTGGAAGAATTCATAGTTAAAATGTCCTTACTACCCAAAGCAAACAGCAGACTCAATGTAATCCCTATCAAAAATCCAAGGCATTTTTTATAGAGCTAGAACAACCCTAAGATTTGGATGCAACCATAAAAGACCCTGAATAGTCAAAGCAATCTTGAGAAAGAAGAATAAAAGTGGAGGTATCACAATTCCAGATTTCAAGATACACTACAAATTTGTAGTAATCAAAGCAGTATGGTACTGGCACAAAAATAGATACATAAATCAATAAAACAGAATAGAGAGCCCAAAAGGAAACCCACGCTTATATGGTCACTTAATCTATGGCAAAGGAGACAATAATATACAATGGGAAAAGAGACCGTCTTTTTAATAAATGGTGTTGGGAAAACTGAACAGCCACATGCCAAAAAAAAAAAAAAAGAAAGAAATGAAGAAAGAAAAGAAACTGGACCACTATCTTACACCATACACAAAAATTCACTCAAAATTTAATCTAAATGGATTAAAGACTTGAACGTAAGACCTGAAACTATAAAACTCTTAGAAGAAAACATATGTGATAATCTCCTTGACATTGGTCTTAGTAATGATTTTTGAAATTTGATGCTAAGGCAAAGGCAACAAAAGCAAAAAGAGACAAGTGGGACAGCATCAAACTAAAAAGTTTCTGCACAGCAAAAGAAACTATCAGCAAAATGAACAAGCAACCTCATGAATGGGAAAAAAATTGCAAATCATATATCTGATATGGAATTAATATACAAAATATATAAGGAACTCATGCAACTCAATAATATAAAACAATTTATTTTAAAAAATGGGCAGAGGACCTCAATAGACATTTTTCCAAAGAAGACATACACATAGCCAATAGGTGCATGAAAAGACATTCAACATCACTAATCATCCAGTAAATTAAAATCAAAACCACAATGAGATATTACCTCATACCTGTTAGAATGGCTATTAATGATAAGAAATAAGTGTTGGTAAAGATGTAGAAAAAAGAACCCTTGTGCACTGTTGATGGGAATGTAAATTGATGCAGCTACTATGGGAAAAGTATGGAGTTTCCTCAAAAAACTCAAAATCAAATTCCCATATGATCCAGCAATTTCACATTTGGGTATTTATCTGGAGAAAATGAAAACACCAACTTGAAAAGATACAGGTACCCCCATATTCATTGCTGTGTTATTTACTATAGCCAAGACATGGAACAACTTAAGTATACATCCATGAATGAATGGAGAGAGAAGAGGTGATACATAGACACACACACACACACACACACACACACACCGGAATATTATTCAGCCATAGAAAAGGAACAAAAACTTGTCATTTACAACAACATGGATGGAACTTCAGGCATTATAGCTAAGTGAAATAAGTCAGACAGAGAAAGATACATAGTATATGATCTCACTTATATCTAGAATCTAAAAAAAAGAAGAAGAAAGAAAGAAAGCTCATAAGATTGGCAGTTGCCTGGGGGTGAGGTGAATGGTGGGCAAAATGGGTAAAGGAAGTCAAAAGTTACAAAATTCCAGTAATAAAATAAATAAGTCATGGGGATGTAATGTGCATCGTGGCAACTACAGTTAAGAGTATTATATAACATATTTTTTTTTAAGATTTTTTTATTTATTTGACAGAGAGAGAGAAAGATCACAAGTAGGCAGAGAGGCAGGCAGAGAGGAGGAAGCAGGCTCTCTGCTGAGCAGAGAGCCCTCTGCAGGGTTCCATCCCAGGACCCTGAGACCATGACCTGAGCCGAAGGCAGAGCCTTAATCCACTGAGCCACCCAGGAACCCCTGTATTACATATTTCAAAGTTGCTAAGAGGATAAATCCTAAAAGTTTATAAGAAAAAACAATCTGTAACAACGTATAGTGATGGATGTTAACTAGAATTATTGTGGTGATCATGTCACAATATATACAAATTTCAAATCATTATGTCATACACCTGAAACTAATATAACGTTGTATGTCAATTTTACCTCAATTTTTTAGAAAGGATCAAAATTAATTTCATCTAATGAAGTCAGATTATCCCTAAGTCTACCTAAGACAAGGATCATATCCAAATCTGGTCAGGCCAAGGCTATGGACAACTCTCACCATAGTGTTTCTGTGACTAATTCTTTAGACAAAATATATATAGCTAGATCTTCAATGTTTCACTCTCTGTCATCCATTTTCATTCCTAAAATGTAGTACCATTTGTTATGTACTAAGTTTCTGTATTCTTATCTCCCACTGTGCCAATCTCACATTGCATACTGTTATTCAAATCCTGTTCAGGTCAGGCATCATTGCTATGTACTCCTAAGCACTTTAAGCCTTCTTCATTTTAACATCTAGTATGCTATTTTGTTATTGCTATTTACTTGTATATATATCTCACATGAGACTTTTAAAAGATTTTATCTATCTTTCGGAGAGAGAAAGAGATCACAAGTAGGCAGAGAGGCAGGCAGAGGGGGAGGGGAAGGAAGCTCCTTGCTGAGCAGAGAGCCCGATGTGGAGCTGGATCACAGGACCCTGAGATGATGACCTGAGCCAAAGACAGAGACTTAACCCACTGAGCCACCCAGGAGCCCCTCACACCAGACCTTAAACTCCATGAGACCAGAGATAGCATTTAGCAGACCCTTATGAGCACTCAACAGATGTTTACAATAGAATAAATGAATTAATTAATGAGTCAGGTGTTAATACAGAAATCAATACTCATCAGTAAAGTTCTAACAGGAAACAGATTATACTCAAATCAGGAAAACTCTAGGAAAGTTTTCATTTGTGTGTTTTTTCAAAAGAAAGAATCACAATAGTATAGACAGGACATGGAAAATTACAAAGGAACAACACAAGAATCTGGGATTCTCAAGGAAGATTCATTGCCACCCTTAGGCCCAAAGTAACAAAGTAAAGAAGAGGTTACTAAAACCTAGAAATAAAGAGACTTAGAATAGGCCAGGTTATACGTAGTAGTGATTATTAATGGACACAGTCAGTTAGAGACTACCTCCCAGAGAAGGAACCAGAGGAATACATAGCTTGATCTCTTTCTCCACTCCCCTCTGGTATTTTCTTGCCATTTTCCACCAGCTTGAAAAGCCAGAAAACATAAGAACTTCTATTTACAGTCCTTATAATCAACTTATGAAGTAGCAAGCAAGACAGGAAAAAGTAAAGAATGGAACTAGAGGGAAATGAGATATCAATTCAGCTTAACATTCACAACTGAGATCTGGATCTTTCCAACCATGTCTTCTAGCATTCAATTTAATGAATGAAATCTCCCAAGTATGTTTCCTCAAGTTTTTTGCTAGAAATACTTCTGCTTTTCTCCCCACAAATAAATGGATTAATCCTTCAAGACCTTATCTTCAAATGAAGTTACATTGGGAATTAGAGCTTCAAAATATCAACTATGCTTGCAGGGGTGTGGGGATCCAATTCAGTCAATAACATACATAATCTCATTTAATTTTCACAACAACCCATGAGATATATCCACATTTTACAGATAAGGGAATTGAAGATTAGAACTCATTTCACTTTTCTTTGTCCTTTTTTTTTTTTTTAAAGATTTTATTTATTTGACAGAGATCACGAGTGGGCAGGGGGGGTGGGGGGAGAGCAGGCTCCCTGCTGAGCAGAGAGCCTGATGCAGGGCTTGATCCCAGCACCCTGAGATCATGACCTGAGCAGAAGGCAGAGGCTTAACCCACTGACCCACCCAGGTGCTCCTTTCTTTGTCCTTATAGATAAGAAATAATATAATCAGAATTTAAATCCTAGCCCATATTATTCCAAAACCTATACTTTTTAACCACTCCCTGCTATTACCATGAATTGTGTGGCTATCCCACAAAGCTCCTGCATGGGAAGGAACCACGTCCTATTATTTCTAAACTAGTGCAACTTACATAGTGTCTGCTCTATAAGACACATTCTATAAATGTTCCTAGGGTTAAATATGAATGATACAGAGAAAACAAACAAAAAGGGCCTATAGTTTCAAAGCATATTTATTAACCATAAATAATAGAAAAAATACAAAATATAAAACAAAGGAAAAACAGGCCAAAGCTAAGTAGAAGAAACAGTCATTTCTCTTCCTAGATATGCAGTAGGTTTACTTTGATCCACTTCTCTCAGCTGGATTCAAGTTAATATTTCTTTTCTACTCACTATTTTGCTCAGAGCCATGAGATCAGCCCTTTTTTTTTTTTTTTTTTTTTTTTGAGTTTGAAACAGCCAGTCTCCTTTTCCTGGAACAGTTTTCTCCTGAAGAAAAAAAACCTCCCTTTTGGAGCAAAGCTTCCCTCCTGGGGTTCTTTGTTCTGCCAGGGCTGAGTACCTTTGAGCTCTCTGGAGCAGGCCTGGAACCAGTACTTCTCCCTTCTTTTGAACAGCTGTGCAAGTTGCCTCTCATCTTGGTTGCCCTTGCTGTGCTAGACGCCTGTGCAGTCATGTGCCTCTGTCTCAGCTCATTTCAAAAAACCCCCTCTGGCAAAAGCTGGTTGAATACCTAGGCAGGTTGACTTTTTTAAAGATGAAATTATTTTGATTTTTATATGGAACTAGTATCTTCTTAAAAAGTGAATCACTTTACTATAGGTAAGTTGACTTCTTAAAAAGCAATGCAGACATAAGAATGAGCTTCAGTGATAAGCAGAGAATGAATCCAATGGTCATAAACTGTTAAGATTTGGAAAGATTTTAGACATGTTCAAACCAACTGCCTATCTAATGCAGTAATCCCACTATAACAAACTGGGAAGTAGGTGACCCGAATGAAAACCTTGCATGTTTTGAAAGAAAAACCTGGCCTGTTCTGCATTGGGCAGCTCTATTAAAAGAGTTGCCTTCAATTAAATGAAAATCTAGTTCTTTTGATATTGTATTATTACTGTACATGTCATCCTGTACTGTACATTGTGCAGGGGCCATGCTAATCTCTGTATTATTTCAATTTTAGTTTATGTGTTACCAAAGTGAGCACTATTCATTATTTTAAATAATAGTGACTGACCCTGTGTTCAATTCACAGGCCCTGTTGTAGACTCTAGAATTTCTACTCATTCATCTACCAAAACAAAATGCAATAACTCCACCTACTTGTCTGTATTGTCAACTGAGAGTTCTAAAAAATGAAGTTGGAGCAGAAGAAGGTGGAGAGCCCATTGGTGAGAAAGTGGAACAATTTTCACATGATGGAAATAGAAAGCCATAGAATAGTACATGAAAAAAGGATAGGAAGAGAGAAGACATTTGGGTGTAGGTGGCCATGGCTTGGGTTGGGTGTGAACCGCAGGATGAGCGGGAGGTGAGAGGCAGATGCGATAAACAAAATAAATTTTCCCCAAAGTTACAGATAAACTACAGAAGTAGAATATATGTTGGGATGGAAGGCAAAATAAATGTCTACATAATTGTAGATCTTGAAATAGAAATATTTCATAACTCTTCTCCATCTCTTTTTTTTTTTTCACACAATAACCATATTCCATTTGTTCTGTGGGGCTAGACCTACAGAATGTCCTATCACTTGCTCCTCCCTTCAACTCTCCCAAGCAGCACATACCAAGAATATTGTGGAGTCCGAAAGCAGCAAGACCAGCAGGGCGAAGATACTATACCACACTGCCTGCCGGCCTCACCAGGACTGCCTTTTCCCACAATCATGTGGCTTTGTTCCATCTATTCAGTTATCCTCTCTGCCACCTTTCATTAGAGAAAAGATACAGATAAATTGTTCCTATTGCCACCAAGGAGGAGGGGCCTTAACAGAGATCAAGTCCTTATATATAATTCCTACCAGAAAAAAAAATCTAATGTTTCAAAACCATAATCATTATTTTGGGTAAAATTTACATCCTAGATACTGGAGCTTCTCCCATTACCATGAAAATATATTGGAGGATTATCAATCTTTCCCATTATCTATATTTATCTTATGGTCTGTTATCTTTTACCTATAACACTATTGCTCCCATCTATAACTTTAAGCACAAGTAAATGTACTGAAAAGATGTCCATTGTCTATTGTCCTTTCTCCATTTTCTCAACCCCAATTTGCCTCTCAACCTACTCCATTCAAACCATTCCAATGAGCCATTTTCACAGAGGTCACAGATGACATAAATGAATACTTCTTGTTTTTCTTTATTTTTAAATGTAATAATTATTAATGCTACAACATTTAAAAATGAGCAAAGAACATCTACAATGAATTTCCCTCCCTACCTCTAATCTTAGCTCCCAGTTCTCCCCTCTAAAGTAAATTGCTATGAAGTTTCTTGGTATGCATCTAGAGATATTTAATATGTATACAAGCATTTTTTACATTTTTTTCAAATGGTAGCATACACCCCTCTCATTTCTTTTTTTCACTTTACCTTGGACATCATTCCGTATCAGCACATATAAGTTCCTATCCTTCTGTGCCTCTCCATTGTGGGCTCTTACATTTTTATTTCATTGGTCCCTTACTGATGGACATTTTGGTGATTTTAATCTTTCACTTACAAATGATGCTACAATAATTAACTATATATACATATATCATTTCACCTATGTTGGAGTTTACAGGATAAATTTTTGAATGGAATTTCTTAAATCAAAGAATATGTGTCTTTTTAAATGTTTGTTATATATTACTAAATTGCCCTTTATATAAGTTATAATTTATACTGTTTCCCAACAGTTACCAAAGCAGTTTTTTGAATTGTCCACTTAATTATTTTCTTACATAGCTCCTTGAAAAATGCTATATAAACAGTTAAGTTAGTATATAGAATGATTTTCTGCAATCCCATTTTCTCTCTCCTTTACCATCAATTTTAGCAGATCGAAAGTTCCTTCTACTTCTGTTACTAGATTTATCAGTGCTGAGTGTATATATATATATATATTTTTTTTTTTTTTTTGCATTTCTCTTTTTTTAATATTTTTTCAGTGTAACAGTATTCATTATTTTTGCACCACACCCAGTGCTGCATGCAATCCGTGCCCTCTCCAATACTTACCACCTGGATCCCCCGACCTCCCACCCCCCGCCCCTTCAAAACCCTCAGATTGTTTTTCAGAGTCCATAGTCTCTCTGCTGAGTATATATTTTGATCCACTGTCCAATTATAATCTCAATCATCATAAAGAAAAAAAAACACTTACTCTTCCTTTCTTGTACACACTCCTCCTTTCTTCCCAACTTTTCTTAGTTACATGAGTTATTCATTGTCAAGATTTATGACAGTTGTATTGCATTCTGTAATCAGAACTCCCACACCTGTCTGCTTATTAGTCCTGAAATCTTAACACTTATTCTTCTGATGGCAGCCCTGTAATCAGAGCCTTACATTCTGGTGTCTTAGCCCTACACTCCTAATGTTCTATACCAACCTTTCTCCATAACTTTTCTACTCATCTCTTAATTGCCTGAATATCAGCCTCCAGTAGAGTCTTTAAGAAGGCCTCCTGGTAATAACATTACCTGAACTCTTGCATGTTCAAAATGTTTACTGCCCTTATCTTAGAAAACAGATGCCACTCTGCTAAGTTTTAGTGTTGACTATTACCATGGAAAAGTCCAATTATAATCTCAATCATCATAAACTACAGAATGACTTTGACAAGATTGCTTAGTTGTTCACATGCCTGCACACATATATACATGAATGAACAAATGAACAAATGAATGAATGAGAAAATAAATAAACAAATAAATAAATGAACCCATTGACATTCACATGTTTTGGGGAATACAAACTCTGTTGCTCCTGCTACTGCTGTCAGTGTTGAAATATATACTCTTAGATCATCCTTTCGTGAGAATGGGCATCCATTAAGCATATCATTCAAAGCCAAATAGCAAATATTAAGCAATGGGTACTCAAGCCAAATTTAACATTCTAAAAACAACAACAACAACAACAACAAACCAACACATTCCATTCCCTCCAGAATTCTGATTGCTAAATGAATTGATGTATAATTTAGGATTCCTGTCACAAAGATTTCATAAGCAATTTGTCCTATGCAATGAGTCTGCCTTGTGTTAAGCTATGTTTCTGCCTTAGATAACTTTTTTCTTTCACTGAAAATCAGAGATTGTTAAACAATTCCAACACTGATAAATTTTATTTCCTTCCCTAAGTCATATGCTATATTACTTTATTTTACTTTTACTTTAATTTTTTTACTTTATTTCCATGGCTTTAGTGAGCCAACAGATACCTTTTCTTCAATCACTAAAGAGGTCATTTTGTAGTCTGTCATCTTTAAAGCACCTTCAATGTGTCTTCAATGTGAATAGAGTCACTGTTCTTTTAGACATAATTATTAGAAACCCAACTAATATTCTCTGATGTCAGTCAATTGTAAAATCTTTACT
This sequence comes from Lutra lutra, assembly GCF_902655055.1. Lineage (NCBI taxonomy): Eukaryota > Metazoa > Chordata > Mammalia > Carnivora > Mustelidae > Lutra > Lutra lutra. The sequence continues at coordinate 76,306,275 of NC_062284.1, forward strand.
GAGACATTACATACTGATGTTAGCTAATATTACTGAGTACTAAGTGTCTAGCATTGTACTAAGCTCTTTAACACATTTTATATATGAATAGTTTAGTACATATAATCCCAAAAGTAAAACTAGGGTAGAATACTCACATTTTACAGAAGAGGAAATTGAGTCCTGGAAGGTTAAGTAATTCAAATAGGATCACAGCTGGAGAGGAGCAGAGCCATAATGTGAAGCCCAGCATTTTGATTCTAGAACCCGAGCACTTTGCCACTATTATTAAGACAGCCACCCAGCTGATGTCTGGAAAACGTGTTACTAATATACCTTCCATAGTGTCTGCATTTGATATCAATGAGAGAGGGATGTTTGGGCTTATCATTAGGCCCACAGATTTCCTTATTCTGGCTCATACTAGCAACATTAAAACAATGATGAATCCAGTAAAATTGGTGCACTGGACTCAAAACAGTTATTTAGTGTTTGCAGCTGTTTGAATTTTTTGCTTTTCAATCCATTGTTTAGGCATAATATTAATATCCCTAGAGATTGTTAAGGAATGAAAGGTGGGCATGTGTGTGAGCATGCATGCGCATACACACACACACACACACAGATACACACCCCTACACACACAGACTTTTGAGAATGGTATTATAAATTCCAGATCTGTGCAAAGCTCTTTTTATGCTTCAGATTATGTAGTAGACAAGACTGGGAGTGTGACCTGATTGCTTGCTTTACCTCTCACCTGTGCTCCTTGGGAAACAATAGTAACAGCATCATTATCACATCCTCATGTTTTTCAGCTTAGGGTGTGATAAAGTTGCAGTGAGTGCAATTTCTTCTGGGAAAATAAAACTTTTGCCTTTTCCCTAGTAATTTGCAAAAACAAATAAAAGCAAAACAAAACAGAAGAAACTTGAGTGAGTTGCTCTGAAAAATATGCTCCAATAGAGAAAACTTTAAAAAAATTGTTATCAGGCAAAAAATAACACATTTGAATAAATATTTATGTATGTTTTCATAGTTTTCTGGCTTACGCTCCTTCATGTACCTTGCAGGCAGTTAAAGAAACAACTATAAATCATAAATAAGGAATAAAATGAACTCTCTGAAAGTCTCTGATTACTCCATTACTGAAATCCAGCTTAGCAATCATCCTTTCCTTCCTAGTATATTTCTATAAACAATCCAAAACAAACCTGCAGGATTTATAGAATGCATTTAATATAAATGAAAGTGGAATGATGTACAGAACTTGCAAGAAATTAATTCATGTTTTCCTCTAGCTATATATATATATATATATATATATATATATATATATAGTATATATGTGTTCACTATATATATGTAGTGAACACATTCCTAAGGAAAAACCCCAAGGAAGAATTAAATAACTTGATATAAAGGACTTTGGACATTTTTGCTGGCAATGACCCAAACTAAAAGCTAGTGGACTAAGAATGTTAGTATTTTTTTTCTACCACTGACTTTTGCATAAACTGAGAGGTGTCATTTTGCTCTGTTTTCTTTAATGATAAAAGTGAATAAATGAGCATGAGCAGCCTAACTGAAAGAAGGACAAAAATGAATGTACCGGAAAACAAAATGCTTAGTTTTGGCTGAGAAATGCATTTTTTAAATAATCTATGAGAGCTACAGAGATTTGTATTGTAACCAGAACCCCTGAAAATCATACAATAGAACTCAGTTCTTTCCTTCATCCATATATATTTCATCAAAACTATGACTTTATTGTCCTGTTTGTCTTAGAAAGTCTGGTTCCCCGTATTCCCTTATATTGGAGAATCTTCCAGACATCTTTACCTCTATACAAGTCTTCTGTGACTAACCCTACACACATCTCATCCATTATGGATATTCACTCTCTGAATTTAATACCAACAAAAAATTGAGTGATTTGTAAATCATAACTCTGGATTATAACTTTATAAAGACCTGATCTAGTATTAATTAAAGATTTTATATAAGTTTCAGTACATTCAAAATGCTTAAGAACACCTGATAATGCAAGATGATCCTCATGCTTATGCTTACTGTAGAAATATAGTTTCAAACAAATTACAGTCACTGCCAAAAATATATTCTTGAAATAACTGGTTATTGGCTCTATTTTTGAAAAAGCAGTTGAAGCTTCCCAAGTGAGTTCACAGCAAGGTGGAAAGTAATATCTGTTTTTCTCAAATGTGTTAGACAAGGCCACCAGAAACTATGTTAGGGGCTAAAATTAGCCATTGTAATAAAGCATAAAGCAATACTGTTATGCGCCATCACTGTGTTTCAATATATAATATGTTTTGATGGAATTCAGTAGTTTTTATAAGTTGGAGTCACTCAAACAACGCTTTTTCACTTTGTCTATGTGTGTGATGCTAAACAATCAGCTTCACAGCCTTATCACTTTTTAATTAAGTGTTTTGGTATAATGCAGGCATAGCCTTCATGTAATTACTATGGACAGTCAAACATAAGGTATAAAGCATACATTATTGAATACTTAATATACCATACATAGCTTTTTAACTGAATTTGAATCAGTTGTATACATAAGAATTCATAAGTATCCCTTTATTTAAAAAAAAAACTTTAAGGCATGATCAATTAGTCAAAATAACTATGTCAACATGGAAATTTCAGATCAAAGTGATAAGCTTAATTTATTGCACAATAGAGGCAATAAAGAATACACAGTAAGGAATAATTCCAAATCCCACATCAAAATAACTGAAATTAAGTTCATCACAGGAGTGGCAGTGGGAGAAAATGTCACCACTAATGTTCTCTCTGGAGAACTTTAAAAAAACAATAAATACATTCATCTGTTAAATTCAGTGCTGGTCTTATCTGGAAATTAAATTGTCCTAAGTTCCATGATTTTAATGGTCTGCTAGTTAAAATTAAGTATTGTTCTGATTAATGATGAATACTAGAAACCTATCTTGTTCGCAAAATCTAGATGCACACCATACAGTTATTGTAAGGGGTTTATGAATTCTAATGTCCATCTGGTTTATAGACTAAATAAATCATGCTCATATATTTATCCCTATTTTTCAAATAGTTAGTGTTGAGAGTTTAGCTAAACTAATCCCTAATGTTGCTGCCTTGACATCCATTTTATTTGGCCAAGCAGTCTGAAGGGACTTGAAACTGACATTAGCCTCGCCTTCAAGCTCCTGTCCTGGATGGCAGCATCAGAGTCACAAACAAATGTAAGTTTCTGATGTGATTTCAACAGTCTCCCCTACCTCTCAGTGTCCATATGCTTAATGCATCCCTTCGATAGTACCACTGTGGGGCTTACCAAAACCCAACACTTTGGTCTGAACTGAACAATCCAGACCTAGCTGGGAAACCCCAAAGTACTCTACCCACGCACCCTAATAAAGGCATGAGCCCCAGGTCTTGCCTTCTCCCTGCACTCTGCCTTGATGTTCCCATGTAGCCCTTCAATCAAGTTGTCCTTCTTCCATGGCCTGTGAGAAATAAACTTTTCTACTTCAGTTTCTCATGTGATCTGTTACTGAACTGCAACTTAACTGGCCAGCACCCTGTGTTCCACTTAATAAACATTAATTTTTAATAAAATTAATAAACAAAGTCATAACAGTCATTATTGTGCTTAATGAACACAAGTTCATTAAATTCATTAAATTCCAAATTCCATGGGTTCCCCTATATTTCCCAGTCTCCACTCCAGGTGGTTTTAGTGCTACGTAACTACACCAATGGACTATAAGAAGGCATGCCAGGGGTCACTTCAGGGCCAGCCAAAGAAGTTAGGAGTCTTGATTTCTATTCCATTCCTCATTTCTCCTCCTACAATCACCTTAGAGTCCATGTTTTCCAAAGCGCATAACCCTAAGATGTAGGAGGATCCCCTGACTCCTACGGGTCTCTACATGAGTCAAAAAGTAACTGTCATATGTCAGACAGTGAAGGTTTCTGGCTTGTCTGCTGTAACAGCTAGTGTTAATTACACTGAGTGATGCTAAGTGAAATAAGCCAATCACAAAAGTATAGGTATTGTATGATCCCACTTATGTGAGGTACCTAGAAGTCATCAGATTTATAGAGACAGAAAGAAAGATGGTGGTTGGCAGGGGCTAGGGGCAGGAGGGAATGGGGAATTGTTTAATGGTTAGAGAGTTTCATTTTTGCAAGATAAAAAGATTTCTGGAGATTGGCTGCACAGCAAGGTAAATGCACTTACTACTGAAGTATTCCCTTAAAAATGGTTAAGATGGGATGTCTGGGTGGCTTAGAGGGTTAAAGCCTCTGCCTTCACCTCCTGTCATGATCCCAGGGTCCGCCACCCCCTCCTTCTCTGCCTAGTTATGATCTCTGTCTGGCAAATAAATAAATAAAAATCTTTTAAAAAAATGGTTAAGATGGTAAATTTCATGTTATGTATGTTTTTACTACAATTAAAAATAAAGAAGGAAATAAGGCCTCAAGGTGAAAATTTATTCTGGTTTTGGGTTGAAAAAAAAAAATTACAAAAACTAGGCGCCAGTTCCACAGAACTGCAAGGTGATTCCCTCAAGAGCCTTCCAAAAGAGTTTGGAATGGTGGCCATGTAATTGGAATAAGAATAGAACAGCTTTACCTAAAATGACTCTCTAGGTCCATTAGATGTCTGAAGAAAAAAGTGCTTCCTGGCCAAATATTCCATTTTTGGAAATCACAATGTCCTTTAGTGGTTGAAAACTCTGAGAAATCTTGTAGAGAAAGAAAAGAAAAAAAAAAAACTTTTAATTTGTGTAAGTCAGCCTTTCCTAATCCTTTAGCTAAAGAATTTTTTTGTGTGTAATATCTCTTACTATCTGAAATGCCTATATTCCTCCATGACATTCTTTTCAAAATGCTGATATAGCATCTCCAAACTGATATGTTAAGCTATTATGTTTGCTTACAAAGGGTTTCATTTTTTTACACATATTTATAATTATGCCTTGAGAACAAACTGCTATCGGTCATGATCAGGACTAATGTAGCATCACAGGAGCAGAAAAAGTTGCTCCTGGATCTTAAATACATATGTGTAAACACACATAAGCACTAACACACAGATACACACACACACAAACAGAGCCACATTTAATTGAGTACTTATTATGAGCCTAACACTATACAAATAATGTGTTACATATACCTTACCTCAACTAATCATCACAACAGTCCTATGATAAAGTGTTTTGTTTTGTTTTGTTTTTTTTGCCCAGGATTTTGTGGACAAGGAAACAGAGGCTCTAAGAGATTAAGAAACTTGCACAAGGTCACATGATGAGCAAAGGGATGTGTAGCTCAAATCAAACCAGAGCTAAGAGACTCCAACACCCAATCTTGAACCATTACATTATATTATATTATATTATATTATATTATATTATATAGCATGTTTCTCCAAGTATAGATCTGAGTCTGTCAAGTGCTTCGTTCTATAAAACAAAACAAAACAAAACACCTCATTATTAGGGAAAATGAAATAAGAGCCAGAACAAAAACAAAACCCACAACACTAAGAGAAATACATGGACTTCCAAGTTTCCTAAAACTACAACTTTTATTTTAAAATTATTTAAAAAAAAATAGTTACTAGCCTGTGACAACCTAAAAGCTGGAGAGAAATCATTTAAAAAAGAAAAAGTCCTATTTATAGAGCAGGGCAGGAAATAGTGCACTGGATTAAGAGTTAGGCTAGGAAGTAGGAGATCTACATTCCAGTCCAGACTGCCTTTACCTAGCTAGCTGTCATTTTGGCAAGATCCATCAAACTTTTCATGCCTCAGTTTCCTCCTGTGAAAAATGTAGACAAAGGCAAACCTAGCTGATCTCTAAAAGACAAAGACCCAAACTTATGCAAATTTACTATAATTCTATGAATGTGCTTGGTGGAAGAACAGAAGAGGGGAAGCTCTACAACTTGAAAAAGGTATTTGTCCTAAATTCAATCCATGTCAACTTTCTAAACTGAGGGACAGGCTACCCCCTTGCTGCATTTGTGGGTACCTTGGTTATTTATTTTCACAGAATTTCATAAACACCAAAGAATCCAGGGGACAGCAGCTTGCTAAGGAGAAGGAAGCAGAGGCCTGAGGAAGTCCGTTCTTCTCTTACTCTCTATGTTGTGTTATCAATGTCCAGGATTCGGCTGTGAAATGAGTCCTTTCTCTGTCCAGACTCATCTCTATGGCTGGCATCTAAGATGTTGATATATTTTCCCACCCTTGAAGTCAAAAGAGGGGGATGTGGGAGCCAGAATACAGGACTCAGAAAAACAAAACAAAACGAAACAAAAAACAGGTAGCTAGTCTTTTTTTCTGTTTCATCTAGAATCATGAATAGTAGAAAAGCAAGAGAAAAGAGGTATGTATTTCTGCTGTTACCTGTGCACTTGTCCTGCTGAGTTTAAAACAAGAAAGAGAGGGGAACAAAACACCCATTGTGATAGGTCACATTCCTACACCATCATCAGAGGGTCTCTACTGAGACAATAGGTTCAAAGATACACATAAAGACCAAAAAAAAAAAAAAAAAAAAAAGGAAGACCAAAAAAAAAAAGAAAAGAAAAACAGGATATTACATGCCTCACAAAGTAACTGGCATTGAATAAAATTGTAAGCACCCAGTTTAAGCTCCTGGTCCCAGATTACCTTTGTATACTTGAAAGAGAGAAAGAAAGAAGGAAGGAAGGAAGGAAGGAAGGAAGGAAGGAAGGAAGGAAAGAGTGGGAGAGAGGGAGGGAGGAAGGAAAGAAGGACAAATCTAAGCAGCATTTGCATGGAAAAAATGTCATTACTGCATATAAGCACCTGTCATGAGGTAGATGAATATTCTCCTTTATTTCCAAAATGTCACTGCAAATATTAGTCCTGTTTATTGTAAGTTTTCTCCCCTCTGTTCCACTTCTTTCTATAGCTCTACATTAAACATTCAGCTGGTAAACCATCCTGTCCCAAGTTTCTACTGCCTAACATTTGGTGTTTTCATGCCTCTAAGCAGAAGTACAGTCTTAATGCTACATGGGGCGGGGGGGTGGGGAGTTGTAGGGCTTCCTTGCTTTAGTTACTAGCCTGTGTCTGTCTGTCTGTCCACCCTCCTCTATCTTCATCTCTCTCCCTTCTCTTTTCTCTCTCTCTCCCTCTCTCTTCTGTGCTCCCTCCCTCCCTCACTCCCTCTTTTTATCTCTCCAACCCTCTTACTTCTCTTTCTCTCTCCCTCCCTCCCCACTCTCCACCCAACTCCTTCTACCTGGACTCTTCCCAGTCCTAGGTTTTTGTTAAGATTTTTTCACTACCTCAGAAGCCACCATATCCTCATAATTACAGATCTCCATTATGTCAGATGATCTTTGCTTACAGTTGCTCACCAACTGTTCTTCCCTTATCTAAATGAGGATGTCTTTCCTCACTGTTCAACTCTCTGACAATCATGTCATCACTTTAGTTAGTTGGAAGGTAACCATTTACAAGCCAAGAAGCCAGGAGAGTCAGCTAGGATATTTGTTTTTGTTTGTTGTTTGTGTTTTTTTTTCATTTTCTCCTCCACTTCCTCACATCAGATATGGGAATTTTACACTAGAAAAAGGCACATTCAAACAGAGAGCAAACATTCCTAATTAGTAGCTCCTTCTTGTCAACCTTTATAGTGCATTCTCTTCTTTTCTCCTTCCACTTGACATGGTCTTTAAATAATTTCACACTGCTGCTTTCTGATAAACAAGCCATGGAAAATAAATTCAGAGCTTAATGTACCCCTTACATAGCAGGAGATACATATGTTCTGGCTTAAAGGAAAGTTTCAGGACTGCAGTAGACTAGTAAGTCATTTGTAAAACACAAGTCTTTATGCAAAACATTCACATTCTTCAAACCCAGTTTTATTTCTTTCGTGAGGTTCTTCTCAAGAACTGGCTTCTCAAATCTTAGACAAGAACATGTTGAGAGTAAAACATCAAACTCTCCAATAAAGGAGCCAATACTGAATGCTAACTTACTTGAGATCAAGTAAGGAAGATTTCAATGAGGTTGAACCAATAGGGGCAATCACTATTGCTTTTCTCTCTTGGGTGTTGTAACCGTGAATCAGCTGGTAAACCGTCCGGCTTCCATGGTTTCACTGTCTTAAGAAGTTTATAGTTCTGAAGTGTCATATCCTAGGGAGAGTTTAGACTCCCAGTGAGAGAAACAGGATCATCACCAACATTGTGGACTAGGTATACTCCATCAAGCGTCTTTTTTTTTTTTAATGTATAATAATGCTTCAGTGCATAAGCCTGTGTCTTGCCATGTACAGTTACTATAATTGGAATTGTACTCTATATCTAAATAGGTCAATTGAAGCACAGCTATTGATAAAAGAAAATGAATTTCCTCACCCATATGCCGTTCAAGGACACCATTCTTTGGTGGCACAGTGAAGGACTCTGAGGACACAAGGACAAAAGCAGGAATGAGACTCATCCATTTAATACTGCTTAGAATAGATATAGAACCTCTCCCAGATAATGAAATAACAAAGAAAGGCTTTGTGATATATTATCCCTCCCCCAAAAAAGAGGGAGAATAAGGTTAAGAAATAAAATGGAAGAAAAGAACAAGGGAAAAATAAAAAATCAAGAGAATATAGAAGATAAGGAAAAAATAATCAAGGACTAATAAAAGAAAGAAGGGGAGGGAAGGAAGATGAAAGGGGGGAAAGAAAGTGTCTCTGGAAGTCTTTCTTATATCCCATGATAATTAATAATACTATGAATTTTAAAATGTGGCCTCATGCTTTATGAAAGCAAGCATAGCTACAAAAACAAGAACTTTGTTCTTTCAATCTCAAGGAGTCTTGTGCCTTGGAGCCAATTCTTCTAGAGCCTGAAGTTTTCTCTTTCTTGTCACTTTGGCCCATAAAACCAACAACCTCAATCCTGTGAAAAGATCATCAAAGCTAGAAAAGAAAAAACTACTGTGCTAGGACTTAGAATATTGGTTCTAGGTACTTTCATCATAAGCATCTTTCCTATAGACATCATTGTCACAAGCATTTTGCTGCATACCCCATTGGCTAGGAAGTAATTTTGCCATAAAGGATAAAATCACAATAAAATAAAAGAGTAATAGGAATAGCCTACTGTTAACCAGAAGCCATATTGATAACATAAATAGCTAATTAATACATATTTTGTATGTTTATATGTATTATATCTATAGTCTAACAATAAAGTAAGCTAGAGAAAAGAAAGTGTTATTAAGAAAATTACAAGGAAGACAAAATACATCTACAGTACTGTATTTTATTAATAAAAATAGTCCCATATAAGTGGACCTGCACAGGTCAAACTTGTGTTGTCTAAGGGTCCAAATAGGATGCATATTTGTTACCGAGCTTCGTATTGCATTGGAAAACTCTCTACGCTGCTGTTGTTCTTGACAAATTGTTGTATGCCAGTGATAGACAATTCAAAGTTCTACAGGAAATGTGGTTTCAAAATTCTGCACCAATGTACATACTATTATGAGGACTCAGATTTATATAAAAAAATGGGAATACTGGGAGGAGTCAAGATGGCGGAGAAGTAGCAGGCTGAGACTACTTCGGGTAGCGGGAGATCAGCTAAATAGCTTATCTAAAGATTGCAAACACCTACAAATCCAACGGGAGATTGAAGAGAAGAAGAACAGCAATTCCAGAAACAGAAAATCAACCACTTTCTGCAAGGTAGGACTGGCGGAGAAGTGAATCCAAAGCGACGGGAAGATAGACCGCGGGGGGAGGGGCCGGCTCCCGGTGAGCGGCGGAGCAACGGAGCAAAATAAGGACTTTTAAAAGTCTGTTCTGCTGAGGGACATCGCTCCAGAGGCTTAACTGGGGTGAAGCCCAGGCGGGGTAAGCGCGGCCTCAGGTCCCGCAGGGTCGCAAAAGGATCGGGGGTCTCTCAGTGTCGCAGAGCTTACCGGTATTAGAACGGGGAAGCCGGCTGCAGAGACAGAGCCGAGGAGTGACTCTCAGCTCAGGGTTGCCTTGAACCGGTCGCAGGCTCGGTCAGCTCGGAGCGCGGCCGGAGGCCAGGGTGACGAGAGTCATTTGGCACTGAGGGCGCACTGAGGAGTGGGGCCCCGGGCTCTCGGCTCCTCCGGGCCGGAGACCGGGAGGCCGCCATCTTTATTCCCGTCCTCTGGACTCTACGGAAAGCGCTCAGGGAACAAAAGCTCCCGAAAGCGAACCCGAGCGGATGACTCAGCGCGGCCCCGGGTAAGGGCGGTGCAACTCCGCCTGGGGCAAAGACGCTTGAGAATCACTACAACGGCCCCTCCCCCAGAAGATCTACGGGAAACCCAGCCAGGACCAAGTTCACCTACCAAGGAGAACGGCGGAATTCCAGAGGAGAAGAAAGCAAAGCACGGAACTCATGGCTTTCTCCCCATGATTTTTTAGCCTTGCAGTTAATTTAATTTATTTTTCTTTTTCAATTTTTTTTTCTTTTTCTCTTCTTCTGCTAAATTTTTTTTAACTTTTACCATTTTCCTTTTTTTAACGTTTTTAAAATAGTTTATCTAATATATATATATTTTTTCCTCTTTTTATATTTTTTTCTTTTTCGGCTTTCTTTTTTTTAATAGTTTTTTTTTTTCTTTCTTTCTGAACCCCTTTTTATCCCCTTTCTCCCCCCTCACAATTCAGGATCTCTTCTGATTTGGCTAAAGCATATTTTCCTGGGGTTGTTGTCACCCTTTTAGTATTTTACTTGCTCCTTCATAAACTCTTATCTGGACAAAATGACAAGGCGGAAAAATTCACAACAAAAAAAAAAGAACAAGAGGCAATACCAAAGGCTAGGGACCTAATCAATACAGACATTGGTAATATGTCAGATATAGAGTTCAGAATGATGATTCTCAAGGTTCTAGCCGGGCTTGAAAAAGGCATGGAAGATATTAAAGCAACCCTCTCGGGAGATATAAAAGCCCTTTCTGGAGAAATAAAAGAACTAAAATCTAACCAAGTTGAAATCAAAAAAGCTATTAATGAGGTGCAATCAAAAATGGAGGCTCTCACTGCTAGGATAAATGAGGCAGAAGAAAGAATTAGCAATATAGAAGACCAAATGACAGAGAATAAAGAAGCTGAGCAAAAGAGGGACAAACAGCTACTGGACCACGAGGGGAGAATTCGAGAGATAAGTGACACCATAAGAGGAAACAACATTAGAATAATTGGGATTCCAGAAGAAGAGGAAACAGAGAGGGGAGCAGAAGGTATATTGGAGAGAATTATTGGAGAGAATTTCCCCAATATGGCAAAGGGAACAAGCATCAAAATCCAGGAGGTTCAGAGAACCCCCCTCAAAATCAATAAGAAGAGGTCTACACCCCGTCACCTAATAGTAAAATTGACAAGTCTTAGTGACAAAGAAAAGATCCTGAAAGCAGCCCGGGAAAAGAAGTCTGTAACGTACAATGGTAAAAATATTAGATTGGCAGCAGACTTATCCACAGTGACCTGGCAGGCCAGAAAGAGCTGGCATGATATATTCAGAGTACTAAATGAGAAAAACATGCAGCCAAGAATACTATATCCAGCTAGGCTATCATTGAAAATAGACGGAGAGATTAAAAGCTTCCAGGACAAACAAAAAGTGAAAGAATTTGCAAATACCAAACCAGCTCTACAGGAAATATTGAAAGGGGTCCTCTAAGCAAAGAGAGACCCTCAAAGTAGTAGATCAGAAAGAAACAGAGACAATATACAATAACAGTCACCTTACAGGCAATACAATGGCACTAAATTCATATCTCTCAATACTTACCCTGAATGTTAATGGGCTAAATGCCCCACTCAAAAGACACAGGGTATCAGAATGGATAAAAAAACAAAACCCATCAATATGTTGCCTACAAGAAACTCATCTTACACCCGAAGACACCTCCAGGTTTAAAGTGAGGGGGTGGAAAAGAATTTACCATGCTAATGGACATCAGAAGAAAGCAGGAGTGGCAATCCTTATATCAGATCCATTAGATTTTAAGCCAAAGATTATAATAAGAGATGAGGAAGGACACTATATCATACTCAAAGGAACTGTCCAACAAGAAGATCTAACAATTTTAAATATCTATGCCCCTAACGTGGGAGCAGCCAACTATATAAACCAATTAATAACAAAATCAAAGAAACACATCGACAAGAATACAATAATAGTAGGGGATTTTAACACTCCCCTCACTGAAATGGACAGATCATCCAAGCAAAAGATCAACAAGGAAATCAAGGCCTTAAATGACACACTGGACCAGATGGACATCACAGATATATTCAGAACATTTCATCCCAAAGCAACAGAATACACATTCTTCTCTAGTGCACATGGAACGTTCTCCAGAATAGATCACATTCTTGGTCCTAAATCAAGTCTCAACCGGTATCAAAAGATTGGGATCATTCCCTGCATATTTTCAGACCACAATGCTCTAAAGCTAGAACTCAATAACAAGAGGAAATTTGGAAAGAACCCAAATACATGGAGACTAAACAGCATCCTTCTAAAGAATGAATGGGTCAACCAGGAAATCAAAGAAGAATTGAAAAAAATTATGGAAACAAATGATAATGAAAACACAACAGTTCAGAATCTGTGGGACACAACAAAGGCAGTCCTGAGAGGAAAATATATAGCGGTACAAGCCTTTCTCAAGAAACAAGAAAGGTCTCAGGTACACAACCTAACCCTACACCTAAAGTAGCTGGAGAAAGAGCAAGAAAGAAACCCTAAACCCAGCAGGAGAAGAGAAATCATAAAGATTAGAGCAGAAATCAATGAAATAGAAACCAAAAAAACAATAGAACAAATCAACGAAACTAGGAGCTGGTTCTTTGAAAGAATTAATAAGATTGATAAACCCCTGGCCAGACTTATCAAAAAGAAAAGAGAGAGGACCCAAATAAATAAAATCATGAATGAAAGAGGAGAGATCACAACGAACACCAAAGAAATACAGACAATTATAAGAACATACTATGAGCAACTCTATGCCAACAAATTTGACAATCTGGAAGAAATGGATGCATTCCTAGAGACATATAACCTACCACAACTGAACCAGGAAGAAACAGAAAGCCTGAACAGACCCATAACCAGTAAGGAGATTGAAACAGTCATCAAAAATCTCCAAACAAACAAAAGCCCAGGGCCAGACGGCTTCCCGGGGGAATTCTACCAAACATTTAAAGAAGAACTAATTCCTATTCTCCTGAAACTGTTCCAAAAAATAGAAATAGAAGGAAAACTTCCAAACTCATTTTATGAGGCCAGCATCACCTTGATCCCAAAACCAGACAAGGATCCCAACAAAAAAGAGAACTACAGACCAATATCCTTGATGAACACAGATGCAAAAATTCTCGCCAAAATACTAGCCAATAGGATTCAACAGTACGTTAAAAGGATTATTCACCACGACCAAGTGGGATTTATTCCAGGGCTGCAAGGCTGGTTCAACATCCGCAAATCAATCAATGTGATACAACACATTAATAAAAGAAAGAACAAGAACCATATGATACTCTCCATAGATGCTGAAAAAGCATTTGACAAAGTACAGCATCCCTTCCTGATCAAAACTCTTCAAAGTGTAGCAATAGAGGGCACATACCTCAATATTATCAAAGCCATCTATGAAAAACCCACCGCAAGTATCATTCTCAATGGAGAAAAACTGAAAGCTTTTCCGCTAAGGTCAGGAACACGGCAGGGATGTCCGTTATCACCACTGCTATTCAACATAGTACTAGAAGTCCTAGCCTCAGCAATCAGACAACAAAAGGAAATTAAAGGCATCCAAATCGGCAAAGAAGAAGTCAAACTATCACTCTTCGCAGATGATATGATACTCTATGTGGAAAACCCAAAAGACTCCACTCCAAAACTGCTAGAACTTGTACAGGAATTCAGTAAAGTGTCAGGATATAAAATCAATGCACAGAAATCAGTTGCATTTCTCTACACCAACAACAAGATAGAAGAAAGAGAAATTAAGGAGTCCATCCCATTTACAATTGCACCCAAAACTATAAGATACCTAGGAATAAACCTAACCAAAGAGACTAAGAATCTATACACAGAAAACTATAAAGTACTCATGAAAGAAATTGAGGAAGACACAAAGAAATGGAAAAATGTTCCATGCTCCTGGATTGGAAGAATAAATATTGTGAAAATGTCTATGCTACCTAAAGCAATCTACACATTTAATGCAATTCCTATCAAAGTACCATCCATTTTTTTCAAAGAAATGGAACAAATAATCCTCAAATTTATATGGAACCAGAAAAGACCTCGAATAGCCAAAGGAATATTGAAAAAGAAAGCCAAAGTTGGTGGCATCACAATTCCGGACTTCAAGCTCTATTACAAAGCTGTCATCATCAAGACAGCATGGTACTGGCACAAAAACAGACACATAGATCAACGGAACAGAATAGAGAGCCCAGAAATGGACCCTCAACTCTATGGTCAACTCATCTTCGACAAAGCAGGAAAGAATGTCCAATGGAACAAAGACAGCCTCTTCAATAAATGGTGTTGGGAAAATTGGACAGCCACATGCAGAAAAATGAAATTGGATCATTTCCTTACACCACACACGAAAATAGACTCAAAATGGATGAAGGATCTCAATGTGAGAAAGGAATCCATCAAAATCCTCGAGGAGAACACAGGCAGCAACCTCTTCGACGTCAGCCGCAGCAACATCTTCCTAGGAACATCACCAAAGGCAAGGGAAGCAAGGGCAAAAATGAACTTTTGGCATTTTATCAAGATCAAAAGCTTTTGCACAGCAAAGGAAACAGTGAACAAAACCAAAAGACAACTGACAGAATGGGAGAAGATATTTGCAAATGACATATCAGATAAAGGGCTAGTGTCCAAAATCTATAAAGAACTTAGCAAACTCAACACCCAAAGAACAAAGAATCCAATCAAGAAATGGGCAGAGGACATGAACAGACATTTCTGCAAAGAAGACATCCAGATGGCCAACAGACACATGAAAAAGTGCTCCATATCACTCGGCATCAGGGAAATACAAATCAAAACCACCATGAGATATCACCTCACACCAGTCAGAATGGCTAAAATTAACAAGTCAGGAAATGACAGATGCTGGCGAGGATGCGGAGAAAGGGGAACCCTCCTACACTGTTGGTGGGAATGCAAGCTGGTGCAACCACTCTGGAAAACAGCATGGAGGTTCCTCAAAATGTTGAAAATAGAACTACCCTATGACCCTGCAATTGCACTGCTTGGTATTTACCCTAAAGATACAAACATAGTGATCCGAAGGGGCACATGCACCTGAATGTTTATAGCAGCAATGTCTACAATAGCCAAACTATGGAAAGAACCTAGATGTCCATCTACAGACGAATGGATAAAGAAGATGTGGTATATATACACAATGGAATACTATGCAGCCATCAAAAGAAATGAAATCTTGCCATTTGCGACAACGTGGATGGAACTAGAGGGTATCATGCTTAGCGAAATAAGTCAATCGGAGAAAGACAACTATCATATGATCTCCCTGATATGAGGGAGAGGAGATGCAACATGGGGGGTCGAGGGGGTAGGAGAAGAGTAAATGAAACAAGATGGGATTGGGAGGGAGACAAACCATAAGTGACTCTTAATCTCACAAAACAAACTGAGGGTTGATGGGGGGAGGGGGTTGGGAGAGGGGGGTGGGGTTATGGATATCGGGGAGGGTATGTGCTATGGTGAGTGTTGTGAAGTGTGTAAACCTGGCGATTCGCAGACCTGTACCCCTGGGGATAAAAATATATGTTTATAAAGCTGTAAAAAAAAAAAAAAAGAAAAGAAAGAAAGGATGAATCCCCAAGTTTTGTAGCAACATGGATGGGACTGGAAGAGATTATGCTGAGTGAAATAAGTCAAGCAGAGAGAGTCAATTATCATATGGTTTCACTTATTTGTGGAGCATAACAAATAGCATGGAGGACAAGGGGAGATGGAGAGGAGCAGGGAGTTGAGGAAAATTGGAAGGGGAGGTGAACCATGAGATACTATGGACTCTGAAAAACGATCTGAGAATTTTGAAGGGGTGGGGGGTGGGAGGTTGGGGGCACCAGGTGGTGGGTATTGTAGAGGGCACGGATTGCATGGAGCACTGGGTGTGGTGCAAAAATAATGAATACTGTTATGCTGAAAAAAATTAAAAAATTAAAAAAAAATGGGAATACTGTGTCATTGAGAAATGAAACCAAACTGTCAACTCGCTATTTTTTTAATATATTTTTTTTGGCAAAAGTGCCTTATGACCAATTACTTATCCTGCAAAAATGTTTGTGGCAAAAATATTTGTGGTAAAGATGTCTATAGCAAAGATGCTTATGGCAAAATTGTTGTACACACAGAAAACTATTCAATTTCTTTGGAGGACTCTAATTCTTCAGCAGTCATATTCACTATACACACAATTTGTAGAATTAGTGGTAAATCTGGGAAAGAAAATACATTATTGGAGAGTTTTAGATGGCATTAGGAATAGTATAAGGAGTCTACCATAGTCAAATTCTTCTAGAGATAAAATGGATAACTCTAATCTTGTTCATTTCAAGATATCCTTAGATTATCTAATCTTTAAATGTTCAATTCACTCATAAAATGCCTGATCATACAATGCTGAAAAGTTCAAAGTTCTTATAACTGAATATTTCATAATTTCAAGCATCCCCAGATTTACTCCTAATTCTACAAGTAACATGTATACTGAGTGTGACTGCAGAGGGTTAAGAACCCTGAGTTGCTACTATTTACCTATGCTATGCCTTGCCTGGTATGTAATAAATTCTCAGCAAATGTTATTATTATACCAACTATGTTCACTTCCCCAAACTAGAACAATTAGAATTTTTTTAAATCCACATATTTAACAAGTGAAACAAATAACTAGAAAGTAAAAATATACAAGAACTAATTTAATATCTTTGTCACAATTATGGTTTGTGAATTTTTTTTAAAGATTTTATTTATTTATTTGACAGAGAGAGATCACAAGTAGGCAGAAAGGCAGGCAGAGAGAGAGGGGGGAAACAGGCTCCCTGCCGAGCAGAGAGCCCGATGTGGGGCTCGATCCCAGGACCCTGGGATCATGACCTGAGCTGAAAGCAGAGGCTTTAACCCACTGAGCCACCCAGGTGCCCCTGGTTTGTGAATTTTTATAATAGATTCTTTCTAGTGTTGCACAATGATTGAGAATACAATGTCAGACATAGCCGTGAAAACAGCCCCGCTACTAGTTATTCACCATTAAGAATGTTAAATAATTTCTTCAATCTTCCAGTCTTTTGTTTAGTTGTATACTGAGAATAATTATAGGGTATAGCACTATTTAATTTTGTGAATGTTAAATTAATTACTTATGTAAGGTCCTCAGTTTAATATCTTCTATATGATAGGAGCTCAATAAATATTATATAATATTATTTTATTATTTCTTTGCTCTTTTATGTAATTACCTGTATTTATCTGTTATGTATTGCTATTTTATTATTTCTTCGCTCCTTTTCCCTTGTCTTTGTTTAGCTTGGTAATGATGTAGCTTCTCTTTTTTTACAAAAAAACAAAATTTCTAATAAACTCTAGGACAGATTTCAAACTTTTGACAACCCTCATATTAATAAGCTCTTGAGTTTATTAAGCAAGTCTGACAGGGACTTCCTATTTCTCCAAGGCCTGCCATTTGAACCATAGGAAGCTGTGAGATTTCAACAATATAAAAGACAATCAAAACTGGAAACTCTTAACTTTGGGGAAAAAGCATTAACAGATCTTAGAGTTTGCATGTGAGAGACAATAGAGTAAAAAGAGTACAATTTTGGATTTATACAGGATGAGTTTTCAGTCTCAATTTCATCATCAGATATGTGGCCTTGAAATATTAGTAAAACCTATTTTCTCACCAGGAAAATGTGAAAGATAACTATATCTCATGAATTTATATTCAGATTAAATGAGATAACTCAATAAATTTAAGTTCTTATAAAGTGTCTGGCACTTAGTAGATGCTCAATAAAGGATACTATCATAGTATCAGACCCAAGAAAGAGAATGCCAAGTATAATCATAAATGTTCCCTAGAGATTAGAAAGCATATTTCAAACTACTTGGAGCAAAAGTAGGTATAGTCTCATGCTCATGCCTAAAAGAATAAAAGGTTACAGTATTAAAAAGATAAAACAATTTTCATTTTTTTAAAAAAGACCAGAACTAAAAAAAATTTGATGAAACCAGAAGAGTTTGGTAGAATTTCATTTTTTCAATGTGTCAATGTTACATTTACTAGCATATAACTAAATATAAATAGAAATTATGGTCATGTACTTAAAAATAGTAATGTTGAAAAGTTAAAATGAATTTAGACCGGCAAAAGCAATAAACTTAGCAGCACACAATAAATTATGTGAGTATAAACATGTGAGAGAATCTGTATATGAGTTTGTTTCAAACATAAAACTGAACAACTACAAGACAGTGAACTGTCAGGATAAAAAAAAAAAGGTTTAATCACAGAAAGCTGATCTCTATCTTCTTAATAAAGGCAAGTGACATTTTAACTCAGGAGATTAGACCATACAACATAGGAATTCTTTAAACTTCCCACAATGTAGGAAAGCATTAAACAGAGACTCAAAGAAATGTGGGACACCAATTGGCTAACTAATAAATGTAATGGGAATCCCAGTTCACCAATTCTGCCTCTTGGTGAAGTTTTCAGCCATTATTATTATTTTTTTTTTAGAGATTTATTTGAAAGGGAGAAGGTATGTGAGTGTTCAGGAGGGAGGGGCAGGAGAGGGATTGAGAAATTTAAGCATACTCTCTACTAACCTCAGAGCCTGAAGCAGGGCTCCATCTCAGAACCCTGAGATCATGACCTGAGCCAAAATCAAGAGTCATGCAATTAACTGAGTGTACTACCCAGGCTCCCACCAGCCATTATTTTTAAAATATTTTTTCTGCTCCCTTCTTCCCACTCTTCCTCTGCTACTCCCATTATGCATATGCTGGTATACTTAATAATATGCCACAATTTTCTAGGCTCTGTTCACCATGAGGTATGGAATTTATTTATTTACTATTTTTAACAAAATAGTTAAAACATAAAAACTGCCACACCTCTTTATTTTATATATGAACAATAATTCCTTTTCTGTCACTTTATTTTAGCCTATTTTATCACTTGTTTCTAATTTCCTTTCTTTTAAACTCTTTTGATCTTTTCATTATATGGATTTTTATTAAACTACCCTGTTTTAGGGTTCCTGGGTGCCTCAGTCAGTTAAGCATCTGCCTCAGGCTCAGGTCATGATTCCAGGGTCCTGGGATGGAGTCTCACATAGGGCTCCCTGCTCAGCAGGGAGCCTGCTTCACCTTCTCCCTCTGTCCCTCCCCGTTTGTATGCTGTCTCTCTCTCGAATAAATAAATAAAATCTTTTTTAAAAAAGAAAATAAACTATCCTCTGTTTTAGAAGTTGTGTAATCTAATTATGTTCTTTTAGGTGATCTTTTTTTAAAGCATATATGCACAGTTAACCATGAATTAATCTAATATGTATCTATCTTTCTTCTGAATGCATTAAGAGATCCTAATGGTCTAACCACTCACTGAACAAGCTCATTCCTGATCTTATTGTTGCTAGATATTAGAGTTCTATTTTAAAAATATTTAAATAGTGTTGTAATGTTTTGATTAGCATTATTTTACAGAATATGGTTAATTAAGTTTACTTTTTATTTTTTTATCAGATATTTTGGCTTTCTATTTTCCTTATAAGTTCTTGCATCTGATAGCCATTTCATTGTCCATAGTTGATAAAATCTGTTTTGTATACGGTGTGGATCTTTTACCAATAACTTTATATTATATTTACATATGCAGAAGTCCTAAAATGAAATGTGAACATTTTCAAAGTTGAATTGATTGGGAATGATCTAAAATGTTCTATAAGGTAGTCTGTCTCTGTTTAAATGTCAAAATTATAATACATGAGATGGAAATCTGGAAGTGGACACACAAGGTTTTTTACCTAAAGACATACCACTGGTAGCTCATGACTCTTCTGACCTGAACTCTACCATGTCAGATGTTATTAAAATGTATAATTGTAGCAGTGTTTGGTATCCACTCACCAAAAGAGGATTCCCCGGATGCTTTAAATAAATCTAAAGGGTATATAAGCAGGTCTCAATGCAATATGTTTTCTGCATTGAATATCTGAAAGGCAAGTTCCTTGTTTCACCTACAAAACAGAATGGTTGTTTAACTGGGTATAAAACATATGTTAAAAGTAATTTCCCCTCAGCACATTAAAGATTGGTTTTTATTGCCTTCTGTCATCAATTGAGGTTAATGAGAAATCTATTGTTGGCCTAATTGACTTCTCTATTTTTCTCTGTAGATCTGTGCAGCCTAATACAGCAATCACTAGTCACATGTGCCCAGTTAAATTTAAATTACAATTAACATTTTTATAACAAAAAACGGAGTAGTTTCCTCAGTAGTTAGACTTGTCACATGTCAAGTACTCAATAACCCGATGTGCTAGTGGCTATCATACTAGACAGCAAAGATATAATATTTCTATCACTGCAGAAAATTCTATTAGCACTACTCTATAAGCAACTGAAATTGTTCCCTTTCTTTGATAATCTTTAATTTCACTATAATGTGTCTAGTGTGGGTTTATCTTTATCTTTAGAAGTTATCATACAAAATTTTCCGAGGATCTTTAAATTTTGAAAATTGTAAAATTTTTCCTTAATGCATATAAAAAATTTTTCCATTCTTTTTTGACACTCCCCTGGTGTGTGTGTGTGTGTGTGTGTGTGTGTATACACACATATATATGTGAAACTTCTCAATCTACACTTACTTGATAGCTTTTTCCCTCTTTTTTACTCTAAAATAGGCTGAAACAATCAGTTAGTCTCCAACTCCACTTAAGAGTTTATCCTGTATATTGATTTTGAACGTTTCAAATACTATGCTTTTTACTCCCAAGAGCACAGTAGTCTTTTCTTTCCAACTCTGTTATTTCATTTCTTCCTGTTTTTGTTTGGAAATGTATCTTTAATAGACATTATGAAATTATGTATCTATTTTCATATCCTAAAATAATGATTCCAAAGGCTGTGTCAAACTATCATCAAAGGTGGTTTTCTAATTTTTTTTTTTTGTACTTTCTTCAAGTGCTTGTTAGGATTACATGAGTCTACAAACTCTACATACATTTTAGATTTGGGGGTTGCAATCTTTTTAAGTAGGATTTTTGTTTCGTTTTGTTTTTCTAGCTAGCACCACAATAATGTTCAGTAAAATAAACTACCCCATATCAGTGGTTTAAAACAATCATTTACTCTTCCACATGGATCTATAAGTCAACAGTAAGATTCTTGGATCTATGAATTGTTTAGCTGGGCTTGGCTCCATGTCTGCTTACACTTCTTTGATCCTCATCTTTTCATGGCCATGATGGAAACTCAAGAATAGTCCAAACTTACCAGCACAATTCATGCTTCTGCTGACATTCCGTTGGCCTAAAAATATCCCATAGCCAAGCCTAACATATTGGAGATGAGGAAATATACACCTTACATGGTAGTAGAGACAAAATAAATATTTTTGAAGAGTAATCTAATCTACCAGTTCATTTTGGTCTTGTTTTTGTTTCTCTTTTCCTCTGGACCTAGAGTTTTGTGACTGCTTCTGCCCCATATGCTGGACCCCGATTCTACATTCAAGTTTTAAAATGGCATTTGAAAACTCCTGCTCCAGGTAATGCTTATTAGTAATATCAGCAGATCCTGCCAGTGAGCCAGTGAATGGTTTGTAACCGTTTCTCATCCTGAGGCCCCTCTCTCTTCCTGACTCCCTAGGCCCAAAGCTTCCTCTAAAGCTATAACCACAACAAGTAGCTCAGCAATTTTTCAGCTTCTTCAGTAAGCAGGAGCACTTCCCAAACTCCAGACTACTCACTGACACATTTGTCCTTATGAAACTTTCAGAGACTGCTGCCTACATCTGTCCTGAACACCAGAAGGCCTAAATTTTATCCTAATTCATCACCTTACATGGCTGTTCTATTTCACATAGAGTGAATTTGCAGAACATTTGAGACAAGCTATGCCTTTCCCATTATGTCTTTACTATCTCATCCGGTATATGATTGTGTGTCTAAAGAATAAAGGAAGAGAATTGTATTCATCCTCATTGAAACTCCCCAACTTTTTATAAACCCTAATCTTATTTACTACTCATAAGATCTCCCTAAGACAGAGCTGCTCAGTCTAAAGGGCACACTTAACAGTGAGACAAGTGTTGGTACAAGAGAGCCAAGTGTTGGTACAAATCTGAGAAGTTTTTAACATCCCCATGTGATTTAGCATCACTCTCACTACAGTGAAAACCCTCCTAGCAGGCTCAATCTCCTATTCTTAGTTAAAAAAATATATTTTAGAACCTAAAACAATATTCCTTAATAATAATCTTTAAAATATTTAGAATTCTGTGGCTTAATTTTAATAAGAAATACAAAAATTAATATACACATACTCTAAATTAAACAAACCCTGATTTTGTATGTAACTACTGCCATGTAATGTAATTTCACTACCTATGTTTGCATGTATGTATATGGCTGTATATATGTGCCAAAGGAAGACCTAGTGAAATTGAGGCATGGGTGTATGAACTAAATTTTCAAAGTCATTTGGATAGAAGTTGTAAAAGAATCGAGGCATCACAAATCATATGGTTTTATCAACATGCCAAAGTCAAAAGGACTGGTGCATAGAACCAGTTCTGTTCTTGTTATTACTAATAGTACATCAACAGTAAGAATAGGAGAGATAATCAATGAATCTCTTTTCTATTTCTGCCTTTGATCCTAACAATAAGCAAATTAGAAATGTATCTAGTTTCATTTTTAATAATGTCAGAAAGATAACCAAACCATATCTTCATATGAACAAGAATGCTTTACAATGTTATCAAGTGATACATCATTAAAACTACCATTCAAAAATCTCTGAAAGGTAGATTTGGAGGTAAGGAAGAGCTCTAATTATTTGAAATTTTTAAACAAAACTTTAATATTATTAGTGTTACCCTGCTTGACATGTTTATTCAAATAGGAATTCTCTGAATTAGAATGATTGTAGCCAAGATTAAAAAAAAAAATTTTTAAGGGACGCCTGGGTGGCTCAGTTGGTTGGACGACTGCCTTCGGCTCAGCTCAGGATCCCGGAGTCCCGGGATCAAGTCCCACATCAGGCTCCCAGCTCCATGGGGAGTCTGCTTCTCCCTCTGACCTTCTCCTAGCTCATGCTCTCTCTCACTGTCTCTCTCTCAAATAAATAAATAAAATCTTTAAAAAAAAAAAATTTTAAAACCCCACAGATTGAGTTTTCAGTCAAGATGCTAGACTGAGAAAATACAAAAAGCCTCCTTTGCTTCACAGCAAACACATAGACATTCCACTTAAAATATTTGAAGAGATATGAAAAATTCATAGTCAAGTTCAAAAGCAAAAAAGAGAAAGCTTCAGTGGATTGAAATGAAGAAAATCTGCAGTCATAGTGGACCTGGAGTTGATGTACTACACTGCACGAAATGATGCAGAACATATGTGTCTGTTAGCAACTGGAGTATTAATGCCTATGAAGTGAGGCATTTCTAGGCTATAGGCTCTGAGTGTTTGGGGAGGTGGGATTGGGCTCACTACACTGTTCTAGGAGGTAGAAAAACACTGCTGTTTGTTGAAAAGTGGTTAGAGAATCTCCACCCAAAAGACCAAAGCCATAACCTCAAGCAAATGCTGTGCTAGCACAAAGGGAGAAATAGAAGCACCTATAAAATTCTGAAATTATCCTGCCCAATAGTTGAAGTACTGAACATATACTATCCACTTCAGAAACTAACAGAGAGTATTACACCACAACAAAAGAAAACATACTCTTCTCAATGGCATATGGGACATGTTCAACATAAACAATATGCTAGGCCATAAAACAAGCCTCAGTAAATATAAAAGGATTTAAAATATATAAAGTATATTTTCTGACCACAATGGATGCAATGAAAAAAAATCAATAACAGAAATATATATTGGCAACTCTCAAATATTTGGAAACTAAATAACTTATTTTTAAATAATAAACAGGACCAAGAAGGAATCAAAATGAAAAATAAGTATTATGAACCAAACAAAAATAAAAAGACATATCAAAATTGTGGAATTCTGGAGTAAGTATAATTGAGGAATGACATTTCTCAAACCAAATATCTTAGCTTCCACCTTAAGAGATTGGGGGGAAAAAAAATGAAACCCAAAGTAAACAAAAGAAAGGGAATAATAAAGATCAACAAATGAAAGAGGAAATAAACAAAAAAACAACCGAGAACATCCATGAAACCAGAAGCGGATTCTCTGAAAAGATCAATAGAACTGATAATGCTTTAACCACACTGATCAGGAAAAAAAAAAAAAAAAAAAAAAAACCCACCCACAAATTGCCAATATTTAGAAATTAGATAAATGGTGTCACTGCAGATACTATAGATGTTAAAATGATAATAAGGTTGTATTATACACAGCTTCCTGTCAATAAATTTTACAGCTTGGATGAATGGACACTTTCCATACAAGACACAAATCACCAAACCTCACAGAAGAAGGAATAGATGACACAAATCATCCAATTTCTATCAAAAGAGATTGAATTTTGGGTTTAAAACCCTCCCACAAGGAAAATTTTAGGCCGAAATAGTTCCCCCGGTAAATCTGACCAAACATCTAGAGAAGGAATTTTACCCAAACTCTTCTAGAAAGGTGAAAATTAGGCAATATTAAAAAAAAGAAAGACAAAAAATTAGGCAATATTTTCAAATTTATTCTATTAAGCCAGCATTGCCAGATGCTAAAATTAGACAAAGGCATAAGAAAACCACATATCAATATCACTCTTGAACACAGGTAGAAATGTTCTTAAAAGAAATTCAGCAAATCATATCCACTAATATATACAAAGTATATCATGACTCCATTAGTTTTCTATCACTGCATAATAAATTATCACAAACTTAGTGGCCTAAAACAATACAAATTTATCATCTCACAATATCTGTAAGTCAGAAGTCCAGACATGGGCTGCCTGCGTCCTCCGCTCAAGTCTTACAAGGCAGACTTTAAGGTCCAGGGCTGCAATCTCATCTGAGGCTCACAGTTCCCTTCCAAGTTCATTGGGGTCATTGGCAAAATTAATTTCCTGTGGTTATAAAACCGTTGTCCCCATTTTCTTGCTAGCTGCTGGCTGAGGTCATTCTCAGCTCTTAGAGGCTGCCCTAAGGTCCTGGCAGCATGGCCCTCTCCAAACATGGCAACTTATTTTTTAAAAACCAACAGGAGAATCTCTTTCCAGACAGTTACCAAGATATTTTATATAACCTAACATAATCTAGGTGAATATCTCATCATGTTCACAGATCCCCTAATACTCAAGTGTTGGTTGTATACACTAAGATTTCAGGGACCATCTTAGATTGTGCCCATCACAATAAATGAGTTGGGTTTAACCCAGAGTTACAAGATGAGTTTAACATTACAAAATCAATCAATATAATTCACTATATAAATATACTTTAAAAAAATAAAGAACATAGGATCATCTCAATAGATAAGGAAAAAAATTTAACAAAATCCAACAACCATCCCTGATTTTACAAAAATCTCAGAAAACTTCTTCAATCTGACACAGGGCATTGATAAAAAGCCCACAGCTAACCTTATACTTAGTGGTAAAAGACTGAAGGCTTTCCCTCTAAGTTCAGGTTACAAATAAAAATGTCTATTGCCACACCCCTTTTCAGTATTTTACTAGAATTTTTTGCCAGCTCAATCTCATGAAGTGATCCTCTGTATAAAATATGAAATAATCTTTTATTTCTCTCTATATAAATATATACCTATATATTTACACCTGTACATATTTTATATATAAAAATATGAAATAATCCTCTGTATAAAATATGAAAGAATCTTTAGAAAAAGCTACTACAAATAGTAAGTTTGTCTTAAAAGGTTGGGCACATGATCAATTATGACAGTTAATTATATTTCTGCATACCAACAACAAAAATTTTACAATGGAAAAAAATACCATTTATATGATATCTTCAAAAATCTCAAATATTTAGCAATATATCTGACAAAATACATGCAACATTTGTACACTGAAAACTACAAAATATTGCTGAGAGAAATAAAAGGAGACAAAAGTAAAGTGAGATGTGTATTAGGTAAATGGATCGGAAGTTGACATCATAAGATGTCAGTTCTCCACATACTGATCATGGATTCAATATGATCCGAATCAAAATCCCACCACACACTTTGGGAAAGTTGACAAACTTACTCTACAGTTCATACAGAAAAATAAAGACTTCTAAAAGCTAAAACAACTTGAAAGAAGAAAACAGAATTGGAGGATTAACACTACCTGTTTTCAAGATATATTATAAAGCTATATCAGTCAAGACAGAAACAATGGTATGGTATAGAACAAATGACTGGTATAGGAATAATCAATGATACAGAACAAAGTCACAGATACTATATATATATATACATATATATATATATGTGGGTGGGGGGGCGCGCGCGCGAACGCGCGCATGGGTGTATGTGTGTAACTCCATGTATATATCATTATTATCTGATTTCACATATATTGATGTCATATATATGTGTGTGTGTGTGTGTATGTGTATATATATATATATATATATATAAAACTGAGTGTTGACAAATGTTCAATGACAATTCAGCTGATAGTCTTTTTAATAAATGGTACTGGACCAATTTTATATCCATAGGTAAAAACATTTTCATACCATAAAAAATGAACTGAAAATGGATCATAGACCTAAATGTAAAATGTAAAGCTATGAAACTTCTACAAGAAAACATAAGGGAAACTCTTTATGAACTTGGGTTAGGCAAATATTTCTTTTTGAGATTATAAAAAATATAATCTATAAAATAAAATTGATAAATTACAATTCCTCAAAATTAAAAAACTTCTGCCCTTTGAGAGAGGCATTTACAAAGTGAAAAGGCAAGTCACAAACTTTGAGAAAACCCTTGTTTCTAGACAATAAAATAAGAAAGAAAGCTATCAAAATTATTCATGAGCCTAACCTATCTTTGATGTTAAAACCACAGGAGAAAGAACTGTACAAGGACAGAAAACAAAGGGCCAGTGTCATTTGATTTAGCAGTTTAGGTGCAAAATTCCCAAATAAACTATTAACAAAGTCGCTCTAACGAGAGAGAGAAAATGAATAATATTGCATGGTAGTCACCACATCAATATATTGAAAGAGGAAAAAAAACACGTCATCAACATTCAATTCCATATTTTCTCATAAATCTTTACCTCCATATGTGCACACGCGCGCGCATGCACACACACACACACAGACACATGCACACTTTACACCCTGAAAATAGCAGGACATATATTTAATCTGATAAAAAGATATTTATCAAAACTTTAAAGCAAACTTTGTACACATTTATGAAGCATTGGAAGCATTCCTCTTAAAGCTGGATATAAGACAACCCTTAATAGTCAAAAATCTGACAAAATTAAAACTACACACTAAAGTAGTATTTCTACTATTAAGTATAATACCACTGCTTTGTAGTTAATTTAAAATTTTCCCCATCTTTTAAAATTAAGGTTGTTAATCTTATTTCTCCTTTGAATAATCTGTAAATTTTTATTCTTATATCTGGATAAGTGCTGTGTATATGATTATGTTTTCATACATTTCATTAATAATTATAAAAACCAAAGTCAACATTGAGGATGAACAATTTTTACCTTCAAAAAACTGGCTAATGTAATAGTTAAGTTTAGAAACACCATTCTAGAGGGATCATCCACAGTGGTATTCCCCGGGCTCCTGCCTTTTTCATGTTCTGCTCAATATTTGTATCAATATTTAATACTCAATGAATAATTTAGATGAGGACATGGAAATCGTGTTGATGACATTTATGTATATTCTCAAGTTGGTAGGGAGAGTTCATGCTGAATGAAGTAAGAAGAATTTTTAAAATGTCTTTTACGTAGAATTCTGAGTTTAAATCTCAAAAATGAGAATAACCTATAAAATTTTTAAATTCTGTGTTAGAGCTCACAAAACATCTATTTTGTTAATCTAAGAAAACATAATACCTGGATTGAAAGAAGTCCAAAGACTTTTAAATGAGCTAACATATGCTCAGTAATGTCCTATAAGAGTCTAGATTCGATAGGGACCTAGGAACAATATCACAAATAACAGCTGATCATGTCTTAACCTGGACAAGAAAAAACTTAGAAGGGGATATTCTAGCTCACATCATATATTTGAAGAATGCTCTTAGGAAGCAGGGTTTTTTTTTAAAGCAATGATATATATTTCACAAAAATAAATTATTGACTCATATGTCTTGAGGCTAGAAGAAATCATACTGAACCTCATGCATTTCAACCAGTGAATTGGTGTTTCTTTTCTATGCTTTATCAGAGCATGCCATAGACAGAAAGTAGATCTACTGTGCTGACTGCATGGCAGTATCATTTCATTCTACCACTTATAATGATTCAGCAGCTATAGTGAGACAATCCATCCCATCTTTAAGAAGATAGTGGGAGTCCCTCAATATATCAGTCAGTTAATCCAGATAATCAAATTATCAAATAGGAACTCATTAGTGCCGGATTTTGTGACTCGTCAGTTTGGTTCACATGGTTAAATTGCTTATGAGACAATTTGTAAGAAAATTCTCTGAACAGGTAGCCTAGGAATTACCGTCCCTTCATTGAGATGCAGGGAGGACCAGGGTAAGGAAGGGGAGACTACTGGGAAGATCAGAGAGTCGAAAAACAAGTGCTTAGGGTTTAACATTGCTAAGCTTAATGCAAATTTTGTAGCCAGAAAAAAATGTCACGAATTGTATAATTTTGTCAACTAGTCACATAGCTGATGTCAATCAAAAGAAAGGAAAGAAGATATATTAGGGAAGGAGGGGGTGGAAGAATGTTCTCCAATTGTCTTATTCTCTAAATTTCCAAGAGCAGAAGAAAGCATTCCCTTCCTAACAAACAAACCTCACTGGTCTTGCGTGATATTGTCTCTCAGATTACTTAGTAAGGAAAGGCCCAGGATTCAGGGCTGCACTTCACATCCTGTGGCCAGTAAATACAGTCATTTCAATGTTCTATTTTCTCGGTAATGCAAGGTGACTAAGAAGAAAAAATGTCATCAGGCCTAGAGCAAGCAATCTACCACCCTTAATTCCCATCCCATTAGCTGCATAATGATGTTTATGATGTTGCTTTTATGATCTTATAAGCTTTATTATTCCCATTTCATCATATAAAATTGAGGCAATGTACTGTACTTACATTTTATTTACCCCATTTTTCTAGTTAGATATTATAAATGTTCCTGTTTGGATAATAACTAGATTCTGAGGCCTGCTGGGTGATTTTGCCCTTTTCTGTGACCTGATTGGAAGATGGGAGATGAAAGGAGATTGACTTCAAATAGAAGAATGTACCTGATAGGTAGAAATGGGGGTGGGGGAGGGGCTCTTCTTATAAATTTTTTTTTCTTGTGCTTGTCTTTACTATCCAGCATGCTATGCACAGAAACTATTCAAAACATAAAATCTCTTCAAAACACCAATGTCCATAATCCAGGTGTCTCTTTAAGGTATAAAAAATATGGTAGTTCTAGAAAAAATAAAAGGCTTTAATGGAGACTAAAATACTCTACTTTGCAGCACCTGAGGTAGAGGGTATTGGATTGAGTAAAAATGTAATAAATCTATGTAATTCATTCTACCCATGGAAGTATAACCCTCTATTGAAAGCAGAAGCTATGAAGTCCCTGAACTTGGAGAGTCTTCACTGGTTTTCACCAAAAGCAAATGTATGTAAAGAACAAAGCAGGGTGCTTACACCAAGAGCTATACCATTTGTTCCTTGTTAATTGTATTGGTGATTCCATCAGCATCATTAGGCACCTTGAAAAGTACTGTGGCATTGAGCCTTCTCTGGTCTCACAAATGACTAAGAGGAAAATCAAGAGTAAAGGCTGATGGAGAAGCTGGCCTGGCTATGTTAAGCTGGAGAGAGACAGTGATAATGATACCACAGTTCCAAGATACTCAACACTATTTTTTTTTAAATAATGCTGGTCATTTGGAAACACTTTCCCCAACCCTAACAAGCAGCTGCTGCTAACTTCTCTCCACTGTTCAGTAAGTCTGTTGAGGGAAGCCCTTCAGGAGAGGTAACCATGGCTTTCAGTATCTTAGACACCACCAGACCTTAACATTATATCACTACTTATACAGGAGTATTCTGCTCTAAACAAAACACATTTCTAGAAATTGCACGTAAATTTGCTTTTGGAAAAGTAGCCTTATTTTCAACAGTACAGGGAATTTGTTTTTGTTATTTTTAATGGGGTGAATTGTTTGATAATAAATTTAACTTCCCATCTTCACATGTTTATCATTTTTGTTTTGTTTGGAATTTTTTTAAGCCAGGATTCGGTTTTTTAAATTTTGTTTAAGTGGAAAATGTGGCAGGGAACAAGTGAGAAGCTATGGGCCCTAATTCCATTCCTCTCCCCAACTACACTTGACAACTAATCTTGCCTGTTGGGCCTCAGTTTTCCTAACTGTCAAATCATCATAAAGTTCCCTTCAGCTCTGTAATTCTAACACCTGTAGTACTGAGGAAAACAAAGTGAAAAGAAATCTCTAACCTCTACTGAGCTGCCAAATATGGTAATGCTGTCATTTACAACCAGGGGGCGCCATTCACACTGGAGACAATTTTCTAGCAGAGGATGCTGAAGTGTCTTTAGGGCGGCATGTCTTCTCAACTGCCATATGGGCTGGCTGTGAACCTGCCAAGTTCCTTAGCTCTCTGCTGTTAAGAAATAGCAAGAAAAATTTCATAAGAATGTACACAATGCCCACCATGTCAAAGAAAACTAACCCTTCCAAAGATAACTTGGGGATACAGAATTCAAGTGCATATGACATGACTTCTATCTTACTGGAAGAGTTTACAATGCATGGATGAAGATTAGATAACAGGTATATTCACAGTGACAGATGCCAGGTGAACACTCAAAACTGTCCCCAAAATGTTCTGGAATTCAAGAGACCACTGAGGTTCTTTTATTACCCTGATACGAGTGAAAAGTTTCCCCTAAAAATGATCAAAATTTCATTTCCTGCCAGCAAGGTATGTGGAGACTCAGAGTGATTAACCAACTCACAAAATAAATGAATGTGGTATTTCTAGTCCCTGTATTTTGTGGAGTAAAAATCATTTTTGCTAAATATATGAATAGTTCATAACAACACTCGGACACTTCTGTTTCTTCATGCCTTCTTTGTCCCTAGAGCCATGAATAACAGAGTACAAGTAGGACAACATGTGCCAAAATCTCCTCGTGATGGAGACCTTCCCTTCCCTTTGGGGGCATCTCCAATTACTGAGAGAAAGGAAGATATGGGGGTATTGAAAAGTTGGCTTGTACGAAGACTTCCTACCTTCCATAACAGTTACGTTGGTTCCACAAGATAAAAGAAAGAAGTTTGTGCTGTCTGGATGCCTCGCAGCCCCATGGAATGCTTTCCAAATGTCCATTATGTGAATAAAGTCAAATTAACTAAGATGCCATCCAATGGTGCATAAATCATAAACAGAAAGGGTACAGAAAAATATCCCTTCCTATGCCCTCTGTTCCCTCATCTTGGAGGCCAAACTTTGCCCTTGAATGAGCACAAACACCTCATATCTAAATGACTCACTGTCAGATGCTGAGTGTAAGTCTATTAGCCTATCATCATGTCATCTTTGTTTCTGGCAGTGTTTGAAAGCACCTCTAGCAGCTTTATTTGAACACTGTTTTCATACCTAAAAGCTTGAATCTGTAAAACAAACACACAAACATTTATAGACATCTTTATATCACTTCAAATTGTTGTGATTAGTGTACACACTTTGAATATTATTACTTAAACAACCTCCAGCTGATGTTAAAAAGTAACACTTTGGAACAAGGCATTCTCCAAATGTTCTATTAAGGATGCTGTTTATTTATATCAGTGTATAGAAAAGTACAGCTGTACAAAACATAAATCAATGTCAAAAGTAAAAGGCATTAAAATTCATAAGGTTCATTTTCCGACATCCAGAGCAAACTGTAGCTGAGAGTTTGTCACAGACTTAACATCAGCAATAAAATTATATAACTGCTGATGTCACATTCTTTGAGGTACACTCAAAGGCATCTAAAATTTTATAGCTTAGTTTGGCTTATTTTAAAAATGAACATATATTACTCTTAATTTTGTTTCTTATGGTACCTAGAAGACCTGAATATAAAAACAGCATCAGAGGGGAAATATCTTGCAGTCCGCAGAGTTTTAACCAACACAAAAAAATATTTGTGTGTGCTCCATTTTGCTATTGATCAGGAAACCGCAGGAATTAGTGTTGGTTTAATGCCTATTAAGGGAAACAGTGTTTTCTATAGCAGAATTGAAGAGGGGTTATTGCTACGTAAGGAAGAACTAAAAACAAGTCACGCGGACACTAATATTCATTCACAGTCAGGGAATTTTCTGCCTGGGCTCTCACATTTTAAAAGCTCTCATGCCATTTGCCTCTGGTGATCTATGAGAGTCTGATTCCTATTTAAATATTCATCGGGGTTGGGAGGATATACCCTTGTGTTATCTCCCCATCTTCTATCCAATTCCAATTTCCTTGAAGGCAAGAACCCCACAGCCACATGTGCCTGTCCCCAAGAATCAGGGATAAACTTGTTGGCTGTTTTCCTGAGGTGGTGGAATAGTGACCCTGAGGTCCATTACTGGGAAGCTAGAGATTAAGGTGAATCAGCCCATTCTTCCGTTCCAAGGAGGAGGAACAGCCTTCAGTTGTTTATACAGACCTTACAGTGGGCCAGACACAGTTCTAAGCAAGTTCTTCTGAGAAAGTCATTGAGCCGCCTCTGCGGTCCTAGGACTTAGGGACTATGATGATCGTCATTTCACAGAAGAGGAGGCTGAAACACAGGGAGGGAGGGAGCTTTCCCCCACGCGGCTGGTGGGTGACACAGCTGGGTTTGAGCAGAGGGCGCAGCTCAGGAGTGTGTTCTGTTAAGCATCGGTATCACCACCTCTCTCAGAGACTCACCCCTGCACAACACTGCTGCAGGGCGGTGGCATCTGTCCCCATATCTGTCCCTAAGAAAAACGTACGCTATGGCCTGTAATCTCTTAAAACATGTATGTCTCTGCACTGGAAATGCTTCAGAACAGCTTTCCCTTTGGAGGATGCGTGTATCATCCATCCCAGTTGCTCTCCTCCGGGGACTCCCAGCGGTCTTACGAGAGATTTCATGCAAACGCATACACGCACGCACTCATGGAAACCTGTATTTCTGTGGTAAAAAGCCTGGATTATATGGGTGAAATCTCCCCTGCCACACATGGAACTGAATTCGAATGCCTTTCTTAAGAACATGATAGAGGAAACAGTTTGGATGTTTTTGTTTTTGTTTTTTTGTTTTTGTTGTTTTTGTAAAAGAGGGAAGGCGATTCATCTCCGGTCCTTACATAATTAGCCAAAGCTGATTTCAGGTGTTTTCTATTTCCCGAGTACCATTCACAACACCCATTGGTGCGTTTATTAACGTAGCCAGATGCCCCATTTCTATTCTCCGCCGCTCACATCTTCATGGGAACGACAAGGGGTGTGTGTGTGGGGGGGGAAGCCTGCACAAAGCGGGATTGCCAGGTGGGGAGACGCGTCCCCCCGGCTGCCTCGCCAGCAAGAGCTGGGTGTGAGGGTAACTGCCCGGCCGGCCGGGACCTGCCTGCGAGACCCGTCCCTGATTCGGGCACCAGAGACGCAGCGAGTGGAATGCAGCCTAGTCTGACTGAGAACAGCTCTGTGAATACAAATGTGTGTAAAATGGCTGACTCCGTACAAGAGTAAATAAGAACCTTTCCAGCTTTTCATTTAGTCACAAGATCAGGAGGTCTCGTCCCCCCCAAATAGAGTACAGAATTGAGGTAGCTTTCCAGCTGAGAGAGGCAAAGTGGGGGAGGGGTGACTTGAACAGCAAGGACCTTGCTTTTTAATGGTCTTTTTAAAAGAATAGAGCTCAGACTGCACTAACACCCCACATGAATATATGCCTTAGGAAATAATTTTTATTAATAGCCGAATATTTTTTACTCTCATCCACATGCACCCAAATATTGGGTTTATGATATCTAGTTGCATGCATACATCACTGTGTCAAAGAAAAGGGGGAAATCCAGCCTTAATAAAAAATGATTTATTAACTTCTCCACGTCCTATAAATTTAATATGCTAAGGGTTCTTGCTCTCATTGCAGATTCTTTCTTTTAGAAGTGTATTTCTGAATATGAGCTCATACTCTTTCTGAATAATGTATGGGTAAATATGAACAAACTGAAGCTTCTCCGTTGCACACAATCTACAGAAACGCAATCGGGGTGATACGTGTCAGCTAGCCCGGCTCTTTACTTTGCATCTGTTTACCCTCAACTAGTCCATCGCTTTCCTCCAGAGAAAGAACTGAAGCTGCTTTCTCCTGCTCCATGATGTTAAGCACTGATGTATTCATTTTCCGAACATAAAATAACACAATGATTTTTCGTCCCTCTCCTTCTAAATCATACTTCTCATTCTTTGTTGCTTTTTTTGTTATGGTTGTTAGGATGCAAACTAATTTCATTCAGGGGTTTTTTTTGGTCATAATCATAATAATAACAACAAAGTATGATCTCTGTATAAATATAATTTTTCTTTTTCATAATTGCACATAAAATCCATCCTACTTGGAAACTGCAGAGAGTACAAGAATTACTATAAATGCTGGCCTCAGGGAATCTATGCTTCCTACAAGATTTAAGGTAGAAATATTCAGGGGCCATGCTACTCAAACAAGACCCAACCATTTTTTGTTGTTAGTTTTTTTCCTTTTTCTTTTCTGCAGAATATTACCTAAAGGTAGCTCTAAGCACTAAGGGATTGAGGTTTCTATTTAGTCTATAAGTAAACTAACAGGTTTTTCTACCTGTGGGTATCAACTTGGTATTTCAGTTAGCTAAGCAGCTTTGGACCTAGAAAAAAACACTTAAGGGACCAGGCAAGGAAGCAAAAAATCTGCAGGCTGTGGCCTTTGTTTGTTTGTTTGTTTGTTTAATGTGCGGTATTTTTTAGAATGGTATTAGATTTACCAAAAATGGAAAAAATGGTATGGAGAGTTCCCATATACCCCTCACCCAGTTTCCCTTCTGCCTTCCCGGGAATATAATAAAAACTATGCATTATCATATTTTTCTGTTTTCCTATTGTGCCTATATGTGTCTATTCCTACTGTGCCCTGATAATTGTTGGAGATAGAGAAATCGATATTTCATAGCTTAAGCTGGGGAGTCGAAAACTGTAAGTACTGGCCTAATAATGCCATCCCAATGTGGCTTATGAGGGCAAGAAAGCCTGTGAGTGAGGACACAGCCCACGGGAGGCTGGAAACTGGCCAATCTCTGATGGATTTGGCCCTCTGGGGAGGACTCCCCGTTGGATAAGGGGTGCCATCCCCGCCGTTAAACCAACACCACAGCCTTTGCTCATTGTGTTAAATCGGGAACTGTGTCTGAAGGTCAAGGAAAGAACGGTATGGTGGAAAGAGTTGTTTAATATTGTCAAATATTTAAGCCTCCGATCTTTAAAATAAAGGGTTGGGCTAAAGAATCTTTAAAATCTCTTCTCTACCATAATATTCTTCGAGGTAGACGTAAAAGAAATGCTCTATATGAAAGAAAGAAAAGATTTTTCATCAATCTGTATCCCTTGTCCTCTGCATTATCAAAAAGACACATATTGCAAATACAGAATTTGTTCTAAGCCCTATTTATTCCAAGATGATAAAAAATGGAGAAGTTTCAAGCATCTTTGAAAGCTTTTCGAAAAATATCCGGGCTTATATGTAGGAGACATAAATTTAAACTTCCCCTTGCCTTTTCTTCCACCTTACTAAAGACATAGCTCTGAGTAACAATAGCCTGAAGGTATTCCATTTCTCCCTTGCCATTTCTCTATCTTCTTTTCCTATTAGGCTAATAAACAAATTCTGAAACTTTTGTTGCTATCTCCCCAGACCCTGACTATGCAACAGAGAGCACTTGAAAAGACCTAACTGACTAACTTAAAGTTACCCCGAGGATGTTTGTCCACTTTTCTTTTATTTTGTCCTTAGATTGGCTTTAGGAATCTGTAGTCTGCGCTCCCACAATACAGTTAGGGGAAGCAGAGGTACTGTATGTATGATTTGTACTTGTACCTATTTCCCAATTCCATCTGTTTTTAATACATTCTCTTGATAAAATTTTATCCCTTCTTTCCAGTCAGGCTTTTGCCTGATTTGATAGAGAGTCTCTCTGGCTCATGTTGAAATTGAAATGTATGATATCTTATTGTTTGCCTATATACCCAGCTGTCCAGGCACTGAGTTTACTTTTATAAATGAAATATTGAAAACAAACACAGAGCATTGGGGATGCGGTTGCAAGGGACAGGATCAACATAACTACATTAGAAATGGTCAACATAAGACTGGAAACTTCTATATCTCAGGTGGTCAATCCCTGGGCTTCCCTGAACGTATCTCTAGCAATTTTGCTCACCACGTGAACAGGCTCTAGGCACCCAGTCGTTAGTGTCATAAAGTAGCACAGCAGTGTTGCACAGAAATAAAAATAGACTTTGTGGCTAGTTCTGGATGCAATACAGGCTCTGCCATTTATATGCATCTTGACTTTGGTAAGTCATTTAACCTTCCTGAACCTAGCTTTTCTGGCCTGAATTTTAATGCTTCCCATGTGGAAAGCTGGTTAAAGATGAGACCAAACAGCCCACTGAAGAGACTGAAGAAATGGGCAACATCACAGACCCGAGTGCTATAGTGATGACAAGAAAGACACTATGCCTACCCTCATGGATTTTACAGTCCAGTGAGGAGCACAGCCCATCCGTGAGCAAGTACAGTGCACTGTGAAAGATAGGTGAGAACTTATGGGAGGGACAGATAACCCAGACCTGAGTGATTAGGAAGGCTTGCTGAAGACAGCGATATCTAAGCTATTAATTAAAAGATAGGCAAGGAATATCCATGGATGTATGCAGTTTGGCAGTGCTTTAGTGCATTACAAGAGTTCAGTGAATTCCATTTCTCTTCCCCTTCCATCCTGCTATATCCCCTGAACCCCTCCAAACAGATTCTATGTAATAAGTTTCATTCATTGATCCAAACTTTTTTTTTTTTTTAAATGTGCACTTGGTATATGCTGGGCTTAATGCTAGGGACTAGGGACATGTTTGTGAAAAAGGGAACAGCTCTGTCCTTCAGCAGTTTAGTCTGATGGAGTGAGTTCAGTACATCAAAACCCCAAAGACCACTGACACTCATTCTGGAATGGGTAAATAGGATTCATCTATAGCTCTTTAAAAAGAACCCAAAGAGACTCAAAATTTTGAGAGCCACTCTGGGAAACGCCAGTGCCAGAACACTTGAACGCTTGACTTAATGCACTGACAACATGGATTTTGATCTATGCTTTTAAATGATTTCTTTTCATAATAATGTCTTAGAAAGCAAAAACAAAAAAATTAGAGGACTTAGAAACAGTGTCTTAGACTTCACTGTTTTCTTGGCAAACGTAAGTAAAATTCATCCATTTCTTAGAGCCAAGCATACCCATTCTAGGGGGAGAGAAATTAACAAACAAAACCAGGGTGGTGGGTGATTTTTTTTTATTATTATTATCAAGTCTGTCTTTCATTTTATACAGATAAAGCCATAAAGAGAAAGATCCTGCTTTTTTTTCTTTTGGAGGAATAACTACTCTGGTTTCCTAGGCATATTAATTTGCTGCAATTCACTGTAGAAGCTAATTCTTATTTTTTGGAATTAATTGAGCTGAAAGCTGGACTCATGACAGCCCATCCCTTCAGTGGCCAGCACAGAAGCGGAGGACAGACGGCCATTTCAACTTTACTAGCCTGACATCCTGCATAATCAATGCACGTCAGCCACAAAGACTGGCTGCCTGGGCTCATGCCCATTTGCAAGTTGGCTGAGTGCCCACTCACAAATTGGGATGCCAGTTCCACTAGGGCATACAAGTGTCAACAAAAGATCACTTCAAACAAGAAGCCTGCTCAGTTTTGCAAGAGCCATCATTTTGTTAGGGGGAAAAAAAGGAAAAGGTTTAAGGTGGTTAATCCCACATTGCTGACAAATGGCTATTTACAACCCATCATACCTTTGGCCTCAAGGGACGTTTTATTTAACGACTTAATGCAATCTTCTCTATCCTTTAAATTTGACTTTCAATCTCTGCATTTTAAATGAGGCAAAGAGGAGACAGTATGTCAATCCTGAGAGTCACTGGAAATGTCCATTTCCTTCATTCCCATTACATGCATCAGAGATGGAAAGAGTAAGCAAAGCATTATCATGTGCATAATGTCTCTAGATACTAATTAGAATGGTGAAGAGTGAACCTAACAAAATGCAAATACATTCTTTAATATTTAATTAATTCAGCAAATATTGGTTAAGCGCCAGGCACCCAGTAGGGATTGGTCTCCCTGACTGGAGTCTCTTCTCTTCCAGTGAAACCTACACACTTGCTGTCATATGAATCAATCTCACTAAAGCATGGTTCCTATCTTATTAACTCTGTGATCAAAATGCTTTTAAGGTTTGCCACTGACCACTGGGTGATTTTAAACATTCACATGACAGTGAAGAAATCTCATATTCCGGCTAAAATCAATAGAGTTGTGTTTTTTTTTTCCTTATGAATTCTTATAGATTCTCATAAAGTCTAAACTGATGATCCCAAAATGTTTCTCCATTTGTGCAGGCCTCATTGCATCTATAATGTCTTTCTCTGTTTCCACCATCTCTAGATGTTGAAACTCTCCTCACCTCGGTAAGGATCAAATGTTCCCTCAGACCCAACCAATTTTCTTCAAGTTCTATGTGACAGCAAGCACCAGATGCTTTCACCAAAAAATACCTCATTTAATCCTCAATTCAAACTTGAGAAAGTTGTTATTATCCTCAATTTTTGTATGTATAACCAAATTGAGAGAAGCTAAGGACTGACAAGTTTGAAGCCTGAATTCAGGCCCTATAAACTCATTTATGTTCTACCCTCAGGCTTCCATCTTCCTCACAGGACCTTCCCTGTCTTCATCCCTGTCCACAACATGCCCTTCCTCTGACTGTCTATAACACGAAATCCATGCCATTCTTGAGATTTTAATCGCTTTATAACTTGTATTTTTCAAAAAATCATGAAAGATTTAGTAAGCAATTCAATAATTTTTAAAGATTTATTTATTTACTTGAGAGAGAGAGAAAGAGAGAGCTTGAGTAGAGGGAGGGGCAGAGGGAGAGAAAGAGAGAGAATCACAAGCAGACTCCCTGCTCAGCATGGAGCCCTACTTGGGGCTAGATCCCATGACCCATGAGATCCTGACCTGAGCTGACATCACAAGTCAGGCACTTAACCAACTGAGCCACCCAGGAGCCCCAGCAATTCAATAATTTTAACGGAAACTGAAGATGATAATAATGAAGAAAAAAAGAGGAGAAAGGAAAGGAAGAGAAGAACAAGCATTTTCTTTCCCAATATGTGTGTCAAAACTGCTGAGTACTTTCAAGGATGTCACCTTGGATCCTTATCAAAAAACTTCAAAGTCAGGCAGTATTATCTTCAAAATGTACGTAAGGAAACTGAGGTTCAAAAGGTTTAAGTGAGGGGGGAGGAGTCAAGATGGCGGAGAAGTAGCAGGCTGAGACTACTTCGGGTAGCAAGAGATCAGCTAAATAGCTTATCTAAAGATTGCAAACACCTACAAATCCAACGGGAGATTGAAGAGAAGAAGAACAGCAATTCTAGAAACAGAAAATCAACCACTATCTGAAAGTTTCTTTTTTCTTTTTTCTTTTTGAACCCCTTTTTATCCCCTTTCTCCCCCCTCACAATGTGGGATCTCTTCTGATTTGGCTAAAGCATATTTTCCTGGGGTTGTTGCCACCCTTTTAGTATTTTACTTGCTCCTTCATAAACTCTTATCTGGACAAAATGACAAGGCGGAAAAATTCACAACAAAAAAAAAGAACAAGAGGCAGTACCAAAGGCTAGGGACCTAATCAATACAGACATTGGTAATATGTCAGATATAGAGTTCAGAATGACGATTCTCAAGGTTCTAGCCGGCCTTGAAAAACGCATGGAAGATATTAAAGCAACCCTCTCAGGAGATATAAAAGCCCTTTCTGGAGAAATAAAAGAACTAAAATCTAACCAAGTTGAAATCAAAAAAGCTATTAATGAGGTGCAAACAAAAATGGAGACTCTCACTGCTAGGATAAATGAGGCAGAAGAAAGAATTAGCGATATAGAAGACCAAATGACAGAGAATAAAAAGAAGCTGAGCAAAAGAGGGACAAACAGCTACTGGACCACGAGGGGAGAATTTGAGAGATAAGTGACACCATAAGACGAAACAACATTAGAATAATTGGGATTCCAGAAGAAGAGGAAACAGAGAGGGGAGCAGAAGGTATATTGGAGAGAATTATTGGAGAGAATTTCCCCAATATGGCAAAGGGAACAAGCATCAAAATCCAGGAGGTTCAGAGAACCCCCCTCAAAATCAATAAGAATAGGTCTACACCCCGTCACCTAATAGTAAAATTGACAAGTCTTAGTGACAAAGAAAAGATCCTGAAAGCAGCCCGGGAAAAGAAGTCTGTAACGTACAATGGTAAAAATATTAGATTG
Organism: Lutra lutra; assembly: GCF_902655055.1. Classification (NCBI taxonomy): domain Eukaryota; kingdom Metazoa; phylum Chordata; class Mammalia; order Carnivora; family Mustelidae; genus Lutra; species Lutra lutra. Next base: position 76,347,348 of record NC_062284.1, read on the forward strand.
GCAGCAGACTTATCCACAGAGACCTGGCAGGCCAGAAAGAGCTGGCATGATATATTCAGAGTACTAAATGAGAAAAACATGCAGCCAAGAATACTATATCCAGCTAGGCTATCATTGAAAATAGACGGAGAGATTAAAAGCTTCCAGGACAAACAAAAAGTGAAAGAATTTGCAAATACCAAACCAGCTCTACAGGAAATATTGAAAGGGGTCCTCTAAGCAAAGAGAGACCCTAAAAGTAGTAGATCAGAAAGAAACAGAGACAATATACAATAACAGTCACCTTACAGGCAATACAATGGCACTAAATTCATATCTCTCAATACTTACCCTGAATGTTAATGGGCTAAATGCCCCAATCAAAAGACACAGGGTATCAGAATGGATAAAAAAACAAAACCCATCTATATGTTGCCTACAAGAAACTCATCTTAAACCCGAAGACACCTCCAGGTTTAAAGTGAGGGGGTGGAAAAGAATTTACCATGCTAATGGACATCAGAAGAAAGCAGGAGTGGCAATCCTTCTATCAGATCAATTAGATTTTAAGCCAAAGACTATAATAAGAGATGAGGAAGGACACTATATCATACTCAAAGGAACTGTCCAACAAGAAGATCTAACAATTTTAAATATCTATGCCCCTAACGTGGGAGCAGCCAACTATATAAACCAATTAATAACAAAATCAAAGAAACACATCGACAAGAATACAATAATAGTAGGGGATTTTAACACTCCCCTCACTGAAATGGACAGATCATCCAAGCAAAAGATCAACAAGGAAATCAAGGCCTTAAATGACACACTGGACCAGATGGACATCACAGATATATTCAGAACATTTCATCCCAAAGCAACAGAATACACATTCTTCTCTAGTGCACATGGAACATTCTCCAGAATAGATCACATTCTTGGTCCTAAATCAAGTCTCAACCGGTATCAAAAGATTGGGATCATTCCCTGCATATTTTCAGACCACAATGCTCTGAAGCTAGAACTCAATAACAAGAGGAAATTTGGAAAGAACCCAAATACATGGAGACTAAACAGCATCCTTCTAAAGAATGAATGGGTCAACCAGGAAATTAAAGAAGAATTGAAAAAATTTATGGAAACAAATGATAATGAAAACACAACGGTTCAGAATCTGTGGGACACAACAAAGGCAGTCCTGAGAGGAAAATATATAGCGGTACAAGCCTTTCTCAAGAAACAAGAAAGGTCTCAGGTACACAACCTAACCCTCCACCTAAAGGAGCTGGAGAAAGAACAAGAAAGAAACCCTAAACCCAGCAGGAGAAGAGAAATCATAAAGATTAGAGCAGAAATCAATGAAATAGAAACCAAAAAAACAATAGAACAAATCAATGAAACTAGGAGCTGGTTCTTTGAAAGAATTAATAAGATTGATAAACCCCTGGCCAGACTTATCAAAAAGAAAAGAGAAAGAACCCAAATAAATAAAATCATGAATGAAAGAGGAGAGATCACAACGAACACCAAAGAAATACAGACAATTATAAGAACATACTATGAGCAACTCTACGCCAACAAATTTGACAATCTGGAAGAAATGGATGCATTCCTAGAGACATATAAACTACCATAACTGAACCAGGAAGAAATAGAAAGCCTGAACAGACCCATAACCAGTAAGGAGATTGAAACAGTCATCAAAAATCTCCAAACAAACAAAAGCCCAGGGCCAGACGGCTTCCCGGGGGAATTCTACCAAACATTTAAAGAAGAACTAATTCCTATTCTCCTGAAACTGTTCCAAAATATAGAAATAGAAGGAAAACTTCCAAACTCATTTTTTGAGGCCAGCATCACCTTGATCCCAAAACCAGACAAGGATCCCAACAAAAATGAGAACTACAGACCAATATCCTTGATGAACACAGATGCAAAAATTCTCGCCAAAATACTAGCCAATAGGATTCAACAGTACATTAAAAGGATTATTCACCACGACCAAGTGGGATTTATTCCAGGGCTGCAAGGTTGGTTCAACATCCGCAAATCAATCAATGTGATACAACACATTAATAAAAGAAAGAACAAGAACCATATGATACTCTCCATAGATGCTGAAAAAGCATTTCACAAAGTACAGCATCCCTTCCTGATCAAAACTCTTCAAAGTGTAGGGATAGACGGCACATACCTCAATATTATCAAAGCCATCTATGAAAAACCCACCGCAAGTATCATTCTCAATGGAGAAAAACTGAAAGCTTTTCCGCTAAGGTCAGGAACACGGCAGGGATGTCCGTTATCACCACTGCTATTCAACATAGTACTAGAAGTCCTAGCCTCAGCAATCAGACAACAAAAGGAAATTAAAGGCATCCAAATTGGCACAGAAGAAGTCAAACTCTCACTCTTTGCAGACGATTTGATACTATATGTGGAAAACCCAAAAGACTCCACTCCAAAACTGCTAGAACTTGTACAGGAATTCAGTAAAGTGTCAGGATATAAAATCAATGCACAGAAATCAGTTGCATTTCTCTACACCAACAACAAGACAGAAGAAAGAGAAATTAAGGAGTCCATCCCATTTACAATTGCACCCAAAACTATAAGATACCTAGGAACAAAACTAACCAAAGAGACTAAGAATCTATACTCAGAAAACTATAAAGTACTCATGAAAGAAATTGAGGAAGACACAAAGAAATGGAAAAATGTTCCATGCTCCTGGATTGGAAGAATAAATATTGTGAAAATGTCTATGCTACCTAAAGCAATCTACACATTTAATGCAATTCCTATCAAAGTACCATCCATTTTTTTCAAAGAAATGGAACACATAATCCTAAAATTTATATGGAACCAGAAAAGACCTCGAATAGCCAAAGGAATATTGAAAAAGAAAGCCAAAGTTGGTGGCATCACAATTCTGGACTTCAAGCTCTATTACAAAGCTGTCATCATCAAGACAGCATGGTACTGGCACAAAAACAGACACATAGATCAATGGAACAGAATAGAGAGCCCAGAAATGGACCCTCAACTCTATGGTCAACTCATCTTCGACAAAGCAGGAAAGAATGTCCAATGGAAAAAGACAGCCTCTTCAATAAATGGTGTTGGGAAAATTGGACAGCCACATGCAGAAAAATGAAATTGGATCATTTCCTTACACCACACACGAAAATAGACTCAAAATGGATGAAGGATCTCAATGTGAGAAAGGAATCCATCAACATCCTCGAGGAGAACACAGGCAGCAACCTCTTCGACCTCAGCCGCAGCAACATCTTCCTAGGAACATCACCAAAGGCAAGGGAAGCAAGGGCAAAAATGAACTTTTGGGATTTTATCAAGATCAAAAGCTTTTGCACAGCAAAGGAAACAGTGAACAAAACCAAAAGACAACTGACAGAATGGGAGAAGATATTTGCAAATGATATATCAGATAAAGGGCTAGTGTCCAAAATCTATAAAGAACTTAGCAAACTCAACACCCAAAGAACAAAGAATCCAATCAAGAAATGGGCAGAGGACATGAACAGACATTTCTGCAAAGAAGACATCCAGATGGCCAACAGACACATGAAAAAGTGCTCCATATCACTCGGCATCAGGGAAATACAAATCAAAACCACCATGAGATATCACCTCACACCAGTCAGAATGGCTAAAATTAACAAGTCAGGAAATGACAGATGCTGGCGAGGATGCGGAGAAAGGGGAACCCTCCTACACTGTTGGTGGGAATGCAAGCTGGTGCAACCACTCTGGAAAACAGCATGGAGGTTCCTCAAAATGTTGAAAATAGAACTACCCTATGACCCTGCAATTGCACTGCTGGGTATTTACCCTAAAGATACAAACGTAGTGATCCGAAGGGGCACGTGCACCCGAATGTTTATAGCAGCAATGTCTACAATAGCCAAACTATGGAAAGAACCTAGATGTCCATCTACAGACGAATGGATAAAGAAGATGTGGTATATATACACAATGGAATACTATGCAGCCATCAAAAGAAATGAAATCTTGCCATTTGCGACGACGTGGATGGAACTAGAGGGTATCATGCTTAGCGAAATAAGTCATTCGGAGAAAGACAACTATCATATGATCTCCCTGATATGAGGGAGAGGAGATGCAACATGGGGGGTTGAGGGGGTAGGAGAAGAGTAAATGAAACAAGATGGGATTGGGAGGGAGACAAACCATAAGTGACTCTTAATCTCACAAAACAAACTGAGGGTTGATGGGGGGAGGGGGTTGGGAGAGGGGGGTGGGGTTATGGATATTGGGGAGGGTATGTGCTATGGTGAGTGCTGTGAAGTGTGTAAACCTGGCGATTCGCAGACCTGTACCCCTGGGGATAACAATATATGTTTATAAAGCTGTAAAAAAAAAAAAGAAAAAGAAAAAAGAAAGGATGAATACCCAAGTTTTGTAGCAACATGGACGGGACTGGAAGAGATTATGCTGAATGAAATAAGTTAAGCAGAGAGAGTCAATTATCATATGGTTTCACTTATTTGTGGAGCATAACAAATAGCATGGAGGACAAGGGGAGATGGAGAGGAGAAGGGAGTTGAGGGAAATTGGAAGGGGAGGTGAACCATGAGAGACTATGGACTCTGAAAAACGATCTGAGAATTTTGAAGGGGTGGGGGGTGGGAGGTTGGGGGCACCAGGTGGTGAGTATTGTAGAGGGCACGGATTGCATGGAGCACTGGGTGTGGTGCAAAAATAATGAATACTGTTATGCTGAAAAAATAAAAAAATTAAAAAAAAAAAAAAGGTTTAAGTGACTTCCCTAAGATTATAAGCCAGTTTGTTATTAGGTGATGATTCAAACATATTCATTCTTTCATTCATTCAACAAACTATTTGCGTACCTACTACGTGCCACGCACTGCTCTAAGTATTCTAACTGAAGCCAAAGAAACAAAAATCCTACCCCATGAGGAACTTGCATTCTAGTGAGGAGGCAGAGGTAGTATACCTGAAGATTAATTAAAAGCTGAAATACTATACTACACAGCATGTTAAAAGATGGGTATAGAGCTTGACTATTAAGGCCGAGTAGGGGAAAGCAGAACTTGCAAATTCTAAATAGCACAGTCAGTGTAGGCTTCACTGAGAAGGAGAAGTTTGAGAAAATGTATGAACAACTGAGTGGAAATAGGGAAGGACATTCCAGGAAGAAGAAAGAGTCACTCCAAAGTTCCAAGGTGGTAACAACTGTACCCAAAGATAAGATGGGTAAAAATGACACATTTTTCTGATTTACAAAGAAATGTGTAAATAAAAGAGAAAATATGTTTCTTCTACATCCAAAAAAAAAAAAAAACAAAACAAAACAAAAAAAAAAAAAAAAACCAGATATCCTTCCTGAAATGATAGGTAGCATTCGAGAGCTGGGTGTGAAGTGCTATTATAAACAATTTCACATGTATTTATAATCATTGCTTACAAGACACAATGAGGGAGATATTATTATGAGTCCCACTTTTGACATGAGGAAAATGTAGTACAGATTGGTTAAGTATCTTGCTCATGGTCACACAGGTTGTAAGAGCTGCAGCCATGTGTGAACCCATATCCACACAGTGTGGCATAAGAGACTCGTTCTGAACCATAGCTGGAGTTCATCAGTTTTCACTGCTACAGAGTATTCCATTCTATATCACAATATATTTTTTATCCTCTTGTTGATGGGCATTTTGAATGTTTCCAGCTTTATTATTATTATAAATAATGTCACTGTGGCATTTTTATATATCTGTATGGCATTATATGTGAAAGTTTCTCTAGGTTATATATTATAAAGTAAGACTGCAATGAGAGAGTATATGTCAAAAACACCGAGTATAGCCCTTTCTAATTTCAGATAAGGAGACAAGCACATTTGCACTTAGTTCCTCACTGGTTCTCCGAATTAGTATGACTTCAATTTTATTATTAAGATAACTTATTCGTTCTTTATTTAATATTTTGTATGTTTTCCAAAATTATTTTTCATCATTGCATTTAGTGTTCTATCACTATTGCCGAATTATTTATCTCTATTTTGAAAAGAATTTACTACTCACTGCTTTTTTATTATAATGTAGAACTAAAACAGAGTGAACATTTTAAAAAACTGAATTAGATAAATAAAAGTGGCTCATATAGGATTTAAAATATTAAAATATAGTTTATCTGCACAGTTATATATTTTGCCTCACTAGAATAATATTTTCTATCATTTACTAAAATAAGGAATAATTCTGGTAGAGAGTGGAATTCAGAATGTTAAGTTCTATAATCCTACTTTGTAAATTATAGAAATGTTATTTATAGCAGTTATAATAATTATATGTAATATATATTACATATATAACTATACATTTATATAATTTCTATGATTACTATATATAAAAACATAAATGCATATGCATATATTTCTTATATAAAATTTTTATAACTTTCTTATTAGATTTACATTTTATTTATTATTTTTTTAAAGATTTTTATTTATTTACTTGACAGACAGAGATCACAAGTAGGCAGAGAGGCAGGGAGAGAGAGAGGGGGGGAAGCATTCTCCCCACTGAGCAGAGAGCCTGATGTGGGGCTCAATCCCAGGACCCTGAGATCATGACCTGAGCCAAAAGCAGAGGCTTTAACCCACTGTGCCACCCAGGTGCCCCTAGGTTTACATTTTAAAAGTGTATCTATAGCTCCATATAAATATCTGTATCTACATACATAAATTTAAAAGACTTGTAGCAAACTGATCATAAAAAGAACTTCAGTTTTCCACTTTTCTCTTTGCAATGTTTTTGGAGCTTCTGCCACCAAGAAGTCGAGTTGATTTTCCTATATTTTGATATGTGCTTTGACCAACAGAATTCAGCAGAAATGACATTTTGTCAGTTATAGCCTAAGCCTCATGGGTCCTAGAACATTTCTACTTTCCCCCTTGGAATTTCACTTTTGCCAGGAAAACAATAAAGCTGGGTTAGCTTACTGGGGTACAAGAGATTATGTGGAACAGAGACAAATCATCCAAACTGAAGCATCCTAGATCAGCCAGACTCCAGGAAGCCCCAGCAGATGTCAGATGCCCATCTGCTAATGATTGTTGCAAAAATGAGCCCAAAGCCCATCCAGACCAGAAGTACTGCCCAACTGACCTATAGGCCCAGAAGCATTATTAAATGATTACTCTATCAAGTCATTGAATTTTGAGATTTTAGCATTTATTAATGCAGGAATTTCTTTGAATGTTAGAATGATTTTTATATCATCTATGTTCTTTTTTGTTTATATTTTCAACAATGAGAATTTAAATATTTAAATATTTTTGAGAAAAGTTTAATAACATTCTGCAAAGATGAGTCTTGGATGACTTGTCTATTCCTTCCAGATCTCAAAAATAGAGACAAAACTATCAGCTGCAGAGAGCAGCAACTCAGAATCAGCATAAGAATAATAGTATCTGAAGGAGAATGCAAGATGAGGAAGGATGGCATTTGATTCCAGATCCAAGCATTGCCAGATACAATCTAGTATTTTGTCACTATAGCTAGTTACTTCTACAGAAAAAAAAAAGTGTATCAACTTATATCATTACAGGATGAGGAATGCGCTTGAATCCAGAGGAGGGTGAAAATACCCCTTCACATCACCTCTCCAGCATTACAGGGACCTTCCCACTAGGTGTCCAACCTCCTCTTTGATTTCTCTTATTATGAACTGAATGTCTGGGTCTCCCAAAATTCATATGCTGAAATCCTAACCCCCAGTGTGATGGTATTAGGAGGTGGGGTCTCTGGAAGGTGAGTAGGTCATGAGGGTGAACATAGTGCCCTTATATGAAAAGACACTAGAGAGAGAAAATGAGCAACCCAGGAAAGCTTTCACCAGCACTCAATCATACCAGCACCTTGACTCTGACTTCCTGTCTGTGGTACTATGAAAAATGTTTATTTTTATATACCACCCAGTCTTTGCTATTCTGTTATAGCATCCTGAACTAAGACCCTTCTTTCTTTTCTTCCACCCTACCCCTTCCAGGGTCCCAGCTTCAGCCTGCTGCTCTACCATGAGCTCAACACTCAGTTTTTAAATACTTAGCTTTTATTTTATGCTGCTGGACCTTGAATTCAAGCCAGGTAATCTATTAGTCCTGTAGCCTCACCTTTTTTTTTTAATAATAAATGCAGTTTGCCAGTGGATAGTTTCCTCTTGCTACTACTATTTGCCACTCCTAGTATACTCCAGAAACAATTATTATTGAATAATAATACTTGGAGAGAGGGTAAGGTGGGGAAAAAGGAATAAAGGGGGAAGAGAAACAAATATTATCTCTCTTGTGGGAATGGTTAATGTGGTCAAGAGAACAGAGTACCACATTCTGCTATGCCTATAAGAGAAAGACCTGAGACATGTTCTTTCCTGATTATGGATGAGTTCTATATATTGTTATTTGTCTCTCATTTTTGTGCCTACAGGCAACATTATGAAAATGGGCAAAGTCTCTTAGAGAGAGTCATTGTTTATATTATTGATGTCCAAAAGCTGGTCTAGTCCCAGAGTGGAGGGAATCTATGTTCATAGGGCTATGTCAAGGGCTATTCAAAGCCAAATACAGCCACTGGGTAAATCTGAGTCAAATCAGCAGAAAGAGAAAAGCAGAACGCATATGAGCAGAAAGAGAAAACGGACGTCTGGAAAGGCATCTTCTACTGTGACAAGCAACCTTTGGTGATAACTGGATGCAAAAGAAAACTTGAGAGTTCCAGTTCAAGATGGCGACGTGGGAGGATCCTGAGCTCACCTCCTCCTACGGATGCACTGAATCTACAGCTACATATGGAACACTCTCCTCTGAAAGAAACCCAAAAACTAGCTGAGTGACTCCTACACTTCGGGTGGATGAGCCCACATCCAAATGGGTTTGAGAGGCTGAGACACAGTCTTGCCATAAACCCCATCACCCCTGGTATTATGACCCACAATCAGGAAGGAAGTCAAAACCATAAAGATCAATCTATTAGTCCTGCCTTTTAAGACATTTTAAGACCTGTACCTGAGAGATGAGCCCCCAAAACATTTAGTTTTGAAAGGAAACAAGACCCACAAGGATATAGCAAACTGAGCAAGGGTTCTTAAAGGGCCCAGGCATAGATTCACCTGGCTACCCCCAGGGCACAGTGCAGATGTAGCCAACAGAAAAACATCCAGTCTTTCTATAAAAGATACTTACTTATTTATTTTAAAGCCTTACCTGAAGGGCAGGCATCTAAGTTAGCACAAATCTATGGACTTATTAAAATACTCTTCAAAGACAGAGGCTTGCAGGTGCCATCTTTAAGCTCTACCTCTGCCTCATTCCAGTCATAGGTATCTCTGGATAGGAACTGGTACACACTTCTGGTGCACTCGTTTTTGCAGCTGCTGCCCGGGCATGCATCAGACCTCATGACTGTTCCCATTGTACATGTGAACTCTAAGCAGGCATGAGACAAAAAAGAGTTGTGCCAAAAAGAAAAGGTGGGGGTGGGGGTGGGGATGGTTGTTTAATGGGAAATAAGATTTCAAAGAATTTCTGGATCTCCAAATAGGTGTACAACAAGGCAGACAAATATAAGATTCAATTCCACTGGAAAAATGGGGACCTAACAGGGGCATATGTGTTCTTCATACCATACTCTCTACCCCTGTGTGTTTGAAACTTTTCACAATATGTGTATGAAAAGTAAGTAAATTCTAGATCAATAGTAGCTAACAACAAAGCAAATCTATCAATTTCAAAATGTACTCAGTGGGGCATCACATTGGCAAATGTAGTCCTTAAATGACCACTGCAGTTGTAATTTATATATTTAAAATAATATACATTTAGAAATATAAAAGTAGCTCCCATTTTAAGTAGGCTATGATAGAACCATGTTGCCTTTTCTTTCTGGGTGACTAGAGAGTCTTGATATATATCCAGTTGTAAACCTGTTTTACAGAGGTCTTTCTCATCATCTCAACTTGAAATACTCAGTTGCAGTCAGGGTGTCAAGAATAAGTGAAACTGTATATCTCAGCATCTTGATTCACAGGATTCCCAAAAGTGACCTGAGAGAGGAAAATGTTAGGAGATAAAATTATAGAAAGAGTCCTTTATATCCAAGGGTACCTGGAGTTTCTTTTATACATTTTAGGATATTTTCTGAAAATATATTCATTTTTTTCCATAAAGAAATATATTTTTTAAAGATTTTATTTATTTATTTGACAGAGATCACAAGTAGACAGAGAGGCAGGCAGAGAGAGAGAGAGAGAGAGGGAAGCAGGCTCCCTGCTGAGCAGAGAGCCCGACGCGGGACTGGATCCCAGGACCCCGAGATCATGACCTGAGCCGAAGGCAGCGGCTTAACCCACTGAGCCACCCAGGCGCCCCTCCATAAAGAAATATTCTAAACACTACTGATTTTCAGATTAACTATCTATGGAATTAATCTCAGCTTTTTAGAAACCCATCATTGGTGGCCTGTTTCCTCATCTTAATTTGTGATCTCTCCTGTGACTATATACACAGAATATAACTTACTCACATTCAGTTATATAGAGCAATGAAGAAAGGATTGTCACACAACTAGGTATAATTTTGCACTAAGTCAATAGATGAGACATTTCTGATTGCTGGAAAATTCATTATTGCTCCTGACATGATGTATTATCTAAACAAGAAACTCTGCTTTAAACTCAAAAAATTGGGGCGCCTGGGTGGCTCAGTGGGTTAAAGCCTCCGCCTTCGGCTCAGGTCATGATCTCAAGGTCCTAGGATCAAGCCCCACATGGAGCCCCACATGGAGCCCCACATTGGACTCTCTGCTCAGCGGGGAGCTTGCTTCCTCCTCTCTCTCTCTGCCTGCCTCTCTGCCTGCTTGTGATCTGTCAAATAAATAAATAAAATCTTTAAAAAAAAAAACTCTCAAAAAATTAAAAAAATAATAAAATAATAGAGGGGGAGGAGGAACTAGCAAGACCAAAGCAAATATGAATTCTCTTTTGTTTCAAATATTTTTTTAGGTGTGTATTGCTTGGAACCCAACTCAGTAATTTAATTAGAAAGACAAGATTTTCTCCTTCCCTTAGGTTCAGATCAAATTCACCAATTTTTTTTTTTAATTTTCTTATGCTGAAGCTATAAACATCAGAGAAGGCCTGAACTCTCAGGTATTCTTTAATTTGTTCTGGAGTAATTATGATACAAAGATCAGAGATAAGAACCAGCTAATATGTGCTGCATCATCTCGCCCCAGGGGCAGTTGAGAAAGTGATTGACAAGGCTGGGGGTGGGGGGCAGAAAACCAAGGCTCTACAGACACAACTACCACCACCAAGTCCCCAGTCCCTCACTAATATTTCTTAGGAAATCCATCTGGAGAATGCAAAATGGGACACTTAGGATGATTTCTATCTATCAGTCCTAATAAATTGCTTTTGTTTCTTTGAAAACACAGTTCCATTTTACTGAGAACTCTTACGTAGCAAAAAATAATAATAAATTGGTAAAAGAAACCCCATACATCCAATTCTAAAGTAAAATATATTATTCTGTTTAGTGGTACTCTTACTAAAGCAGTGCAAATATTATGTGTTTAGGTTGAAGGTAAAATATTCCATTCATCATGGCCTATGGATTCAGAAATAGTAGAGCAGTGAATTTTGTGATGACACAAGATGGCAAGAGGCCCTGGTGGTTGGGGAAGGGGAGGGCTCTTGGGTTGCTTCCACTCAGAACTTGTGAAAATGTCTGAAGACACATGGGTACCATGAGCAGGTCTTTCTCATTCCCTGAATCACCATGGCCAGATAAAAGCACACAGCCTATCCAGCATAGTCAGGCCAAGAGACTAAAAACAGGGAATCTGGTTCCAAGTACAAATTGTCCTCATAGTATTTAATCCAGCAAAGCCAATCAGACTACAGTATGTAGTACAAGTCTGTATTACTTCCAGATGCACATGTGTTCCTTCTCATTGTGTCAACATGATGTCAGACCACAGAGGGCTCCAGTCTGGTGATCTCTTCTTACGTGCAGTGAACAGTCAATGCTTAAGATCATTACCCCAGCAAGCACAAAGAGGAGGACAGACTTTGGCTCAGAAGGCTAGCACACATTAAATATTAATTGCATAAACTCATCGTCTGGAGAACAGACTCTGAAACCACATTTCCCCGGTCGGAGTCGTAACTCTTAAGACATACTAGACTTGGCCAAGTTACCTATGGTCGCTGGTTCTCAGCCTCCTCTCTGTACAACAGGGAGGCACTCTGGGCATACCACCTAGGACTGCTGTGTGTGTGACGAGAGGGATCTCACACAAAACCCTCAGGATAGTACCTGACACAGCAAGACTGCAGTCAGTACACGATGGCTCTTGTGACTGGGGATTCTGCTTTTCCATTTTCTGTGGCTTCCTCTTTTCCAGATACGAAACTAGGAGGGTAAAATGAATAAGGGCCTCCTTCCCCAGCAAAGATGAATTTCACAAACTTCGAAACGTCTGAGTGGCTATCATGGCTCCCCACATTGGATGTGGGGAAAAGGAGCCTGAGAGATAATAAAGACTTGAAAAAGCACAAAGAAAAGCCTCAGGGAGCAGATAGAGGCCTGGGGGCAGAAAGAAAGAGACATCATGAATGCCAGCAGAAATTAGAAAAGAATATAAGGAGAGAAACAACTCCCTAGGCAGGAGCAACAGAGGAAGCCTGGAACCTTCCACACAACACAGCCTCTAAGGTAGCTGTCATCATCGTTCCTTATTTCAGGACAATTTTTTTTATATGAATAAGAATGGGGAAGGGGTGAAACAAAAATACTATCTTTTGGTTTTGCTTCATTTTATTGAGTTCGGTCTTTGAAAATTTGCTCCCCTAATTATATGTCTTCAAAAAAAAAAATTGGAAAAAAAAAGATTCCCCACATCTGAAGGATGTTTGCAATCAGCATCTGGATAAGAGTAGAGAGAAAACAGCATAGGCGATTGTGAAGCTGGAATTTCGCTCTTATTAAGCCATCACTTATAAAATAAATGGAAATTGGGTTTGGGTTGCTCTTCTACAAGTTATTTACTGGAAAGCACAAGGGCAGGGATTATTTTCAGCAACTAGCTTTTTGCCATGTCAGATAATATTCAAAACAGCCTATTATCATTTGCTTCTCTTCTGTGTTCAAAAATAACCAACAGTATTCACATTCCTCTAAATAATTACCAAAAATATTTCACAGATCATCTGGAATTCTGGGAAAGGTGTTAAAGTGAACTATCAACTTGGAAAACTTTCCCAGCCTGAATTATGCCTCCCACTTCTGTCACTACCATTTAAATCATTGTGGTTTTCACCACACACAGTATTTCTTCTCACAGTTTTTCCTCTTAAAAGAAGACAAGGTAGAACACCTTTGGCGAGACTGTGTTGCGTATTCTGAAAGCCCACATCATTTCACAGGCTTCCAGAGAAATTCTCATGAACTGAAACTTTTCTCAAGGCACTAAACACTCCACGTGTTGATTGACCTAGCAATTTACCCGGGACTGATGGACTCTTCTCTACAGTTCATTTGTAGCTTCTCTATAGTTAAATTAATACCAACTCCAAACTTGGCAGTTACTGGAAATGGTACATTATCTTTCCTCCACCATGTCCTCAATACACTTGAAAATCCCACACACTGGAGAGAATTATGTAAGAGTTTCAGGACTGTAGCTCAGAAAGTATGCATTCAATTGTCTGAATTATGCCCTAATTCTCTTTCTCTCCTAATGTTCTATAAACACAACATCCTTGTGAAACTGATTTTTTACAAAAATGCAATAAAAAAGATCCATGTGAGGAATGTTTTAGATTTGTATAATTAAATAAAGCATTTTCTTCTGAGCCTCCTGCATTCTGTCTTCATCATGGAATAAATTTGTTTGGGGAATGTTGAGCTTAAAAATCCAGATAAAGGTAGGGAATTGTGTGTGTAGATGTGGACTACAAAAGAGAAACCTGAGTTCAAAATTGAGTTTTAAGCATCATTAATGTGCAGGTACAAGCCTTAGAGATATGTGGGATAGCTGGATAGACTGGACAGAAAGAAAAAAGGCCAGAATACAAAACCCCAGGAAACCAACCCTTGACTGATAAGTAGAGGAAGAGAAACCCAAGAAACACACAGAAGAAACAACCAGAAAATGAGGAGGAAAAGCATGAGAGAGCTCAAGAGGGGTGACCAAGAGTGGAAACACCACAGTGAAGTTAACTCAAGCTAAAGAATGTCCACTGGACTTACTCTCAGAAAAACACTGATGATCTGACCAGGTCACGGAGTGGTGGGGGCTGACGACTTATGTCAGTGGGTGAGAAAAGACTCAGGGTTGAGGAAGTAGAGATGCTGTGGCAGACACTATTTGGCTCTCTCTTCTCTGCCTCTCTCCACACAATAAGCTATAATGCCATATACTCACTCTCTGAACTCCTTTGCAAATAAGGATCACCACTTCTGAGAAACGAGTTCTGAAGGGAAATCTGCTGTGGGTCTTCTGGGAAAGGTACTTTTCTTCCAGATAATCATGGCAGTTGGGAGAGAGGGGGAAAGATGGGGAATAGAGGGGAAGAGCACTGGCCATATTTTTGCTTTGAGTTCACAGTGATGCTTGATGCTTCAGCAGCTCTATTGGTGCCATGAAGTAACAAACCTATAGATGAAAAGCCATCATGTTGAGGATGACAAAATAGTAAAATGAACCTTAATGACATAAGTGACCACTGCCAGCAAAAGTCTAACTCCAAATTTTATGTGAAAAAAAATAAATTCTCACTTGAATATTGGTCTGTCATGTTTTTGATAATTGGCAACATAAAGAATTTCATTCCTCGACACATTTTTAAGAAGCTTGTCTATGAGGGTAAGTAGGACAGTAATTGGGATACAAGAAGTTGAAATCAGATTTTTTTTTTTTTTTAATTTGAAGAACAGAAACATCTGTGTTCATTTGTAAGCGGAAGAGAAGGAATCAGTGGAGGGGGAGACTGGCCATGTAGGAAAGCAGGATAACATATGAGGGGAAAAGATCTCAGATGAGGCTAAAGGCTTGAGAGTAGAAGTGAAAGGATTAGCCTCGTGTAGTTAGAAACTTCCCTTCCTCTGCGGGCAGAGGTCAATTTGCAAAGAGGGTTGGAAGGAAAGGGCAGAAGGAAATGAAGAGAATTGTCACCTGATTGTCCTACAGTATTTCCCAGGCAAGCCAACCTGATCCATTCAGTCTTACTCGCTAGCCTTGATCATGACCCCCACCCTGCCCAGAAGCCAAGTCAGCTCCAAAAACCTGAACTGCAATTAGACTAGCAACTTAATTTCCCTCACCTCTTTCCTTCCCCCAGGCTATTCTGCATGTTAGGACAAGACTTCCTCAAAAGAATAAATCCACCACGGGTAGAATTGCAGGCAGGCATTGGAAAGAGCACCACCAAAGGCTTTCAAACCAGGCCTGTAATAGGCAGTGCCCTATTTACCTTTCAGGTGAGGCGGGTCCTGCCAAAAGGTTCAGCGTGTGCTTCTGTACTGTGCAGGAATGTAGAAACGTAATATGAGATCCCCAGACAAAAGATGCAGCGTCAGAACAAGTTTGACTTTCATTATTTGTATCTCTGGGTTATCCTTGGCTGCAGTGATTTAATATTTTAAAATGAAATCTCAGTAGGACTATGCAAAAGGTAAAAAAACAAAAACAAAAACAAAAAACCCTGCCATAATGAATATGGGGACAGAAAGTCAGCAACTGCTGAATTTCGCTGCCCACCTCAATTGAGTCACAAAGTTTGCACACTCCCTATCAACCTTGCGGTTTAGTAACTGCAAAGGCTGATTTGAACAAAGATGGAACAAACTGTCTTATATCCTGACCTCCAGCAGTCACTTTGTCTCTTTTTAGATTTTAGCATCATAGCAAAACGGTCAAGTATTTCACCTAGCTGCCATGTTCTCTATGGTGAATCTCCAGGAGCTCTTTTAGAAGCCATGGAAAACTTTATGCCTCCCCTTTTAGGGAACTAGAATCACTACTGCTAGCCATCTACCTTCTAATCCCTGGAATTGGTTGCTAAGGACTGTGCAGCCTCACATTCAATGGGGTTTCATGCCCAGCACTTGCAAGAGGGTTCACGTGATCTTACAAATTACTATTTGTGAGCCGGCTGTTTCTAAGTCAATGCAAGGTTCATGCTGTACTACGTGGAGCCAAAAGTTCACTCCCTCAAGAGCCTACCTACTCCATTCAGTTCTAAGCATCATTTGGTGCTTAAAAAAAGAGAAAAAAAAAAAGTAGTGATGCCTCTTTATCCTCTCACTGTAGACTCCATGAAGTAAGTGGGTGTTTAACTCCATTTTAAGAAGGCAAAGAAGGATCTGTCGAGTGCTGATTAGTAAAATAATTTTCTCAGATATGATTCAAGACTGACTACCATCTTCCCCTATCCGAAAGGAGGGAGGAAGTCAGAAAGTCGGTCATAAGATATGAGAAAGCTTTACTGAAAGGAGATATAGAATCACTAAGGACTGACAGAGCTGAACTTAACCTGAGCCCTCTTCTCCTGGAAAAGAACTAGGGTCAAGAAGCCCCCTCTCTGGTTTGGGTTCCAAAAAACAGCTTACTGTAAAGAAATACCTTTCACCATGTGATTTAGATAAGACTCTCACAGACGGCTTCCTTGCGTACCTATAACAAAGTTAGACACAAACCCCTCCAAATTCCCATTCTATGTCCTGAACTGTTTCTTCTCCCCAGAACAATCTGGACAAAATACTTGCTAATGTGCCTTGTCCAAACCTTCAGGCTTTGCCCAGCCCTACAGGACCCAAATTTTGACCCACTTTCAGCTTGAGCAAGCATCCTAAAGGACCCCTCCTAAAAATCAGCTGACCATGAAGACAAACACTCCTCGATAAACTGTCCGATCACACCACTCAATCCTCTGATGCCCCACACCGGTTCTTTCTAGCCTTGTTCATTCATTCCTATAAAAGAAAATCCCTTCTCTAACCTCTGACCTACCTACATACCTTATGGTCTCAGCATTCCCTTTTGGCAAGAGTCTTTTCCACCATAAAGTCTCTCCTCACCTAAGTCCAGATTTGTTCTTACTTGGCAATACTTATGTTGACTTAGCTATCACTTTAAGCATGTCTTTCTTCATAGATGGCAGGTTAGCTGCCTCCGTGTCACTGAAGAGAAGCTGAGACCCAGAGAGCTGAATAATCTGACGAAGCATTCTCTACCTCAGAACCCCAAGAACTCCACAGGTCTGATTTGAAGCCGGGACTGACTTTGTATTGAGGAAGAGAGTACAATTCAACCCATGCAAGGTATGAAGTGATCACATGACACAAAGGAAGGGAAGTAAGGAGATGGTGTGATCATGTGTGACTCCCTCAGAGCAGCGTGGTGCAGAGAGAACCATCGCAGGCCTGGGGGAGCCGGTGCACACCCACCTCAACCCCATTCCCATCCCATGTCTACTAAGTGACCTTTGGAAGATGACTTATTCTCCTCGGGGCCTCTGTAATTTTATCTGTAAAATGAGGGGATTGAACTTCATGATCTTTAACCTCCCTTCTAGCTCTAGAAGTCTATGATTCTAAAACAATTTAGACTAAATCATAAGGATGGACCTTCAGGCAGTGAGATCAGTAAAGGTGGCGGCAGTGAGGGCTCCACGGTGTTATGGCCGGGGCCATAATGAGATTTGTAATTAAATATAACAACATGGGGTCATAATCAGATCTCATGCTTCAGAAGCCACATTAATCATGATGGGGATCAGGTAGGTCACTCTCCCCAGAACACAACAGGGACCTTGAAAAGGAAAGTGAAGCATCTCTTTGCCCTCCAGCACTGAGCTTATGCTTTAGAGGTGGAAGCCTGGGCTGCCCGTAGCCTTGAGCTTTAATCCTCTGTTGTACTTCCATTTCCTCCTTCGTAAAAGGAGAAATTAGATCCATATTCTCAAAATTTCCCAAAGTTTCTTGGTAAAATAAAGAGGAAATTAAAGACCCTAGAAAGCAGCCAAAACATCTGTCAAGTTTGTATTTTCTTAAAAATGTATTGGGTTGTTATATCTGATATCATATTTGAAATTTTTTCCCAAACTTATAATACTTAAAATAATTTATTGCATCATTAAATTAATAACTTCTAAAGACTATAAAGTTTGTCTTGTGACTTTAAGATACTGCAATGAAGTGGGTGGGGAGGAGTCTGCAAAGGTTAGATAGAGGTATACCCCCAGTAGACCCTTCCAGAATTGATATTCTATGCTTCTTTCTGGAGCAACTCTCCATCATAAACTCGTGTGTGTGTGTGTGTGTGTGTGTGTGTGTGTGTGCACGCACGCACGCGCGCTGGAAGAACAGGTGTTGGTTGGAACAAGAAAGAGGAGACAAATCTGGAAGAGTAAGTGGCAGAAAGAAGGCCTTTATAATGAAAATTTTGACTCCTAAGAGAAGGAAAAAGAAAGAAAAGCAGACATAGTGAGGCCTCAGACTCCTTGGGGCTCAGATCAAATGTAGTAGATCTCCCAAGCCTGAGGCAAGCCCTGAGGCACAGAGACAATACAATAGCACAGCCTAATAAATGCCTCAAACCCTGCTCTGTCTGATTCTAAACTAGCACTTTACACAATGCAATACCATCTATATTTATAATGATGTCATTTAGCCACTTTAAATCACACATATCTATACCATTATCAGGGACAGGTGGATGGCTTAAGGTGAGACACAGCTGAGATCTAGCCCTGCAACTGAATTCTAGCCCTGAATCCATGTGTTGAAAAGCCCAGCACTTGTTCACAGAAGTCAAGTGGGTTTATTATGGGTCTGTCCCTGGCTACCCTGGTGTACCCTATGATCTTCCCACTCAGTCCTTCCCTGTTAAAGACTATTACTCATTCTACCCTTTCGGATCAGATACTTACTTAGTGCTCACCTCAAAATTGGGAAATCGTGTTCCCTACCCTAAAGTAGAGAAAGTTAAATAGCTGATTACGGTCCAATTCAATAGATTTATAAAATTTTTCTATGTCCGACTTAACCCTGAAGCAGAACCTATCAAAAACAAAATCCTTCTCGATGCCTGCTTCTCTGAGAAAGGGGGTATTACTTTAGATACAACCTGAAGGTCTAGAGTTGACATGGGTATCTTATGACTGGAATCTATTTCAAAGGGCCACAAACTAGACACCCCAGGGAGACAGGAATTGTTATTCATTGGCTGAATATTTGAAATAATCCTTTCACTCTCTGAATGTGTAGAATATTCTTCAGGCATTGGTCCAGTATAAAACTGATATAAAGCAACCTCTGCTTCTCTGCTCTTCTGGTCTCATGTCAGCAAATATAACCTTCCTGAAGAGCCCTTTAAATTTGGGGAGAGGAAGCGCCTGGGTGGCTCAGTCATTAAGCATCTGTCTTTGGCTGAGTTCATGCTCCTAGGGTCCTGGGATTGAGCCCCACATGGGGCTCCCTGCTCAGTGTAAAGTCTGCCTCTCTCTATCCCACTCTCACAGCTTATGTTCCCTTTCTCACTGTCTCTGTCTCTGTCAAATAAAGTCTTTTAAAATTTTTTAAAAATAAACAAATTTGGGGAGAAAATGCCACTAAATCTAACAAAATGGCTGCTATAAAATTATAGTCAACTGATGTACAGAATGCATTGGGCTAATTTTACACATATTATTCACTAGTTTTATTTTTCTTGTACTATTTTAGTATTTTCCTAGGTGGGGTAGTAAGAATAATGACCCTCCAAAGATGTCTGCATCTTTTTTTTTTTTTTTAAGATTTTATTTATTTGTTTGACAGAGAGAGAGAGATCACAAGCAGGCAGAGAGGCAGGCAGAGAGAGAGGGGGAAGCAGGCTCCCTGCTGAGCAGAGAGCCTGATGTGGGGCTCGATCCCAGGACCCTGGGATCATGACCTGAGCTGAAGGCAGAGGCTTAACCCACTGAGCCACCCAGGAGCCCAAGATGTCTGTATCTTAATCCTTGTATCAAATATGCTATGTGACTAGGCAAAGGGGAATTAAATTGCAGATGGCTTTAAGCCTGCCAATCAGCTAACCTTGAAATGGGGCGATTAACCTGGATTATCCAACTGGGCCCAATGTACTTAGGATGTATAAGTAGAAGAGGGAGACAAAAGGGGGAGAAACAGAGAAACAGCAACATGAAAGGGGCCCAACCCCATGTTGCTGGCTTTGAAGATGCAGAAAGAGAACAATGAGCTTAAGAATGGGGGGTGGTTTCTAGAGCTGCAATGGATAAGGAACAGATTCTCCCCAGTACACCCTTAAAAGAATACAGCACTCTACCTTGATTTTACCTCATGAGATTCATTTCAAACCTCTCAACTCTACAATCATAAGACAATAAATTTGTGTTATTTTAAGCCATTACGCTCGTCAGCAATTTTTTATGGTAGCCATGGGAAACTAATATACTAGTTATCGAGAATACAGAGAAAAGCAACTGAGGCAGCCAACAACAGCTCTGATTGGGAAAAGAAGTCACAGACACAGTGGAAGTAGACACTCAGTTAGCTGGAGAGAGTGACTGAGGATAAGGGAGAGTAAAATCACCTACTAGGAAAAAATCGTCATGTGGGGAGACCACAAACCACAATAACCCCTGAGAGAGAGGGACATAAAACCACTATGTAGTCAACTACAGAATGATGGGAACCCATCGGAAACTAAATCATCCCTATGACAACTGCCTCCGAACATAGCATTTAATTCTAAGGATGACTGTCCTAATGTGCATAAAACTGGCCCTGAGTCCCTAAGAAAAAGCCAAACTATATTCAGAGTATTCCTTAGAAGGAAGTGAATGGTAGATCATTTAGAACTATTTTAATTGCCAGAACTAATGGTTTTCATTACTTATTTTCCTCCATGGCTGCAACCCTCAATGTTTGTTTGTTTTTTTCTGCCCATGAATCATTTGCATAAAGGCCACTCATTAACAGTAACATTAATTTGTGGACTCACTGGAAAAAAAAAAAGAATCTGAATATCTGTGAAGATAAGGGCATGCATAGCTTGGAAAACTGCCCTTGGCTTGCATGACAAATCCTGTCTCAGTTGTCTCTTTCCCATGTTGACCACATCTCACTTCCCTTTCCCAGTTTATTCTATGCCCTGCATTTTGGTTCTTCCATGCTTACTCTCCCCACACGCTGAGAAATGCATCCACCTGGTAATTCCACTACCCTGTGCCTACTGATGTTCCTGATACCACTCCCTAACCCAGGATCTCTCTCTGAGGTTCTGATAGGCATTTGAATCATCTGAATGTCCACGTATCAAAACTCAAAAGGGGTCCAAATGAATCTCATAATCTCTACTCTCCTTTACCTCAAAAGTCGAGCAAGTCTTCCAGTCTTTGTCTCATTGAACTGTAACACCATCACCCCAGTTGCTCACACCAGAAAGCTAAATGTTGTCCTCTCTCTAGGTCCCGCTGACCTGACCCCACAGTTACAGGTGAGAGCACTTCTCTTTGGATTTAACACATACTTTCTTATGGTACTTTTGTGGTGATTATTATCGCATAACAGTCTAAAAGGTAGGGCCATAAAGCAACCATTTTATTATGGTCATATATTCTGTGGGTCAGGAATTTGGATGGAAAACAATGAAGGTGGATTTCCTTTGCTTCATGAAAAGTGTGATCTCAGGAAGATTCAAAAGATGAGGATGACCCCACGGCCAGGGGTTAGCATCATCTGAAGGCATCTTCATTCATACTGTTGTGGTTATCATGGGAAAGTATGATCTACAACAAACACCATGCTATTATGATTTTTTTTTACATATCTGATGCTTCTGTCACATTACAATTGTTACAGAAATTTATTCTCATCACTACTGTAAAATCATGGCAGTTATTAGAACT
The DNA here is from genome assembly GCF_902655055.1 of Lutra lutra. Classification (NCBI taxonomy): domain Eukaryota; kingdom Metazoa; phylum Chordata; class Mammalia; order Carnivora; family Mustelidae; genus Lutra; species Lutra lutra. The sequence continues at coordinate 76,369,311 of NC_062284.1, forward strand.
CCAAGATCTTGTCACTTGATGTACTAATAAAGAAGCACATCTATAACACCATTTTAAAAATATTTTGATGTATTTTAATAAGTGTCTTCTGTAATCTTATATATATTTTTGGTTAATACATTAGAAATATTAAGAAACATCCCTCAGTTAGTGGTATTTAAACACAATAGAAGGTTAAGACCTTCTGTGTTACTATGAGTAAGTGAATAAATGGATAACAGAAATAAAATATTATTGGCACTTAGTGGTAAATTCTAGTTATATAAGGTTGTTGTTTTTTTAATACAGATCACCTCACTTCTCAAGAATGCTAAATAGGGTGATACTCTCTTGGGCTACATTTTATCTAGTCTATTTTAGTCCATATTTCATTAGTGCAAAAAATCCTGTGAGAAAAATTATATAATAATTAAACAATAACTAAAACAATATATTGTGATTCCTGTATTATAACACTTTCAGGAGGTCAAGGTTCCATATGTAGAAGAAAAACAATGTTAGAGAGGATTCATTTGGTCCTGCATTTGCCTCAGTGAATTCCTGAGAATGCTGATTCTCATAATATTAGCAAAGCATATATGGAAGGGAAAAAAAGGAAGGGAGAAAGGCAGGGAAGAAGACAAGTCAACATATGCTCTGGCCAAATTAGCCGGGAAAACTCTTCGTTACACCAAGTAGAAAAGACTTCTCTAGCATTGGATGTCCATGTGCCTGGTGGGTCTCTCTTGAGAAGAGAGTGTACATTGTTTTCCAAGCCTGCCTTCTCATGAGTGTCACATTTTATGGAAAGACAGATCCAGTCCAGTTCCTTCACTATGGATCTGCAGAATCAAGGTCCAAAAAGGTAAGCAATATGCTCAAGACCAGCCAGGGAGCAGAGCCAGAACTGGAACTTGTCTCCTCGCTCTCAATCAATGGCTATTCCCACTCTCCCTCCATGCCAATTAATTAAGAGTACAGGTGCTTGCCTGCACTGGAAAGAGCAACAGTCCTATGAACAAATCAGCAACAGGTTGATGGTTGGAATGAATAATCAGAACGGGCACGAGTAATGAGACAGAAGTGATTCTTCCCAGTTTTTCTGCTTAAATAAGAATTACGGACATAGTTTTGGTATCTCACCGCTCCACGAAGAACTTTTTTTAAGATTTTATTTATTTATTTGACAGAGAGAGAGATCAAAAGCAGGCAGAGAGAGAGAGGGGGAAGCAGACTCTCCTCTGAGCAGAGAGCCCAATGTGGGGCTCAATCCCAGGACCCTGAGATCATGACCTGAGCCGAAGACAGAGGCTTAACCCTCTGAACCACCCAGGCACCCCAGAACTTCTTCTTTTGACCTCTGTCTAGCCCTGAGATCTTTGTTGAACTTGTGGTGGGGTGAGGTTTAGGGGAAGTGTGGTGCTTGGTAAGATGCGGAGCAGAGAGCTGAGTTCTACAGTTGAATAGAAAGCAGGAAGGAGGACAGGTTTTTTGCCCTTCTTACTGAGAAACCAAGACAAGAGTGTGGCCCCAAGAGCTAACTTAGGATACCATTATGTAAAATTCATTACCTGTAGATCTGACATTATTTTCATTCACATCCACAGGTTGGAAAACATTTCTCCTTCCAAAGTAATCCCTTTTAACTTAAATGAAAACCCTACAGGATTGTTAATGTTGTTCCTAGAAAGTCATCTGAGTACCTTAACCATGTCACATCCTCAGAGCAGCCACCAGGCCTGGCCTCATTTACCCTCCTGCCGTAGCTGTAGGAGCTCAAGGACTAAAAATCAGTTCAAGAAAATCGGGCTCCAAGTGGTAGGGTGCAAAAGATGACCAAAGGCCATGAGGGAAGAGGAGAAGAAATGGGTTTTCCAAAGGAGAATCACCATGGCCCTGAGGTAGAGACAATTTCCATATCAGAGAATGGAGGCATCCAACCTCTGAGATGGGACTGAGGGCCAAGGGGGTGTGGGAGGAAGCAGACAAAAGATGGCATACAAAGACTATTTTAAAACTTAGTTCCAGCTATGTGTATGTGCCTGAACAGCTGAGGATACAAGCCACAGGGGTTATGGACTTCATGGTCCCTTCCTTCCACTCTTGAAGCAGAATGTTAGAATTGTGGTATCTCATGAGGGAAATGGTAGGACTGTTTGTAGATGTTGTAGTAGTCTCACCCAATCTGTACTATCCTTCACTTCTATTGCAGTTACTTTTCTGAAAAATTTTATAGTAATGGGTTATGTGATTGGACTGCAAAGGTAATTGTCATGAGACTCTTTTTCAAAATTTTCCTCAGAGATGATACCAAAATAGACTACCATGTCCCAACAGAAATAACAATTTTGTAAGAGATGAATAGGGAGGTGGGTAGTGAGACACTTTGAGAAACAAGTTAATTAAAAACCCCTTTTCACAAAGAAAAGGAGAGAGCGCACCAAAAAACATGTCATCTAAAAAGAACACACCCCGGAACGTGAAAGCCTTCAAGCCACATTAGGGAGGTTAGGGGAATATATATTAGCAAAAACACAAAGAAAATATGTCTGAAATGTTGTTCTTCCATAGAGTAAGCTAAAGTGGTTAAGCTAATCATTTTAGCAGGAAACAGCAGCCAAATCCTTATTCAGAGATAATCCCGTCTCTTCGAATTCCTCTTTTCACAAAATCTCCTTCTCCCCACCTTTTAAGCTGGGTGACTTGGAATTATCCTTCTGGAGAAACTCAGCAAGATTTTCATTTTGTGTTTTTTACAAAGAAGACAGCTAGCTCAGAAACCTCCCGCTGCAAACAGCAAGGAGGCAAAGGACTCTCGCGGGGCAGGCTCTGCAGCTGCATTGGTGGGTCTCCACTTGGTTTGTCCTTCAAAGTCCGCGAAATGACTATTCCATAATTCTCTCACCTGATTAATTCTTAACTATGAGCATAATTACACTCTCCAGAAGGTAAATCGGTCTTATAAATCAGTCGTCGCTGACAGTTCACTGTGCACAGCCCTTTCGGCTTGGGTGGGAAGGAGTGATGCTCGCCAAAGCGCGCAGTCCACCACCCCCACTCCTGCCCAGGGCCGGCCCAGCCCCAGCAGCGGACCCACGCCCTCCACCACTGCAGGACAGTGGGACAAGCGGGAGGTGGCTGGCCAAGGTGGGCAGAGGGTGCGATTTCCTTTTAAAGCAAGGCAAGAGGGAGATGGGGAGCAGGAGGCTTAAAGACTTCTCTATTAAAGCGGCACTGAACTCTCGCCTTCTGGCAAGCTGCGGCAAGCCGCCAATTTGAAGTGTGTGAGCTTTAATCTGCTTCTGGTCTGATGGGCTCTCGCGTCCACAGGGAGCTGGGAGGCATCCATTACACCGGACCAAGGAGATGGAGCGTCTAGGAAATATGTTAATGTCGGAGCCCTCCCCACCACCCGCCCCTGCCCTTGCCTGTCTGACAGCCTCAGAAAAAGTGACATTTCAGAAGTGCGTCACTCCGATCAGGCCTCCTAAAACTCACTTCTAGTCCTTGTATTAAACTTTTTTTTTTTTTTCCCCTGGGTGGGGGTCTGTAATGAGCAATTCACTTGTTCAAAATGTAAGCTTGGTTTTGTTAAGTCCAGGGTGGTTTCTATGCACAGAAAAACCTGCTTAACTTATTAAACCATATAACCAGTAACAAAACCTAACTTTGTTCTCAAATTAATGCCTGAAATAGCAAAATTACACACATAAAAATCAAGTTCTTCTTAGGTGTTTGATTTCCACCTGTAAATCTTACTAGATTTATAAGTGAAGCCAATGTAGCAACAATTTAGTAAGAGAGACTCTGGCTAAACTTTGGTCCCATTTGCAAAACTTTGAAAAATATTTTAAACTGGATTTATCAATTGAATATATTCTATTTCCTATGTAAGTTAAGTTGTGCAAGTGTCTGATTGAGAAACTCCCCTAGTGGAATAACTCTTACAAATCAAATTCATACCGTGCTGAACCCCAAATTCTCTTAAATGTTCCAACTGAGAGTAGGTTTAGTGGGTACGAACTGAAAAATGCCAGGATGAGTGAACTATGCCATTAACACGTTCAGTTCCAATTACAAACTGACCTGTTAATTAATCTCAGAGCCCCGATTCTCTCAAATGTCGTAATACTTAAAGCATGAAATATGTTCAGATTTCTTAATACTAAAATATCCATATTATGCATTTGGTTCTCTTAAATATTTCTATGCTTATTTCTAAATCTTTCTCAAGTTAAAATTTTCTTTTTCATTGAGGAAAAAAATTACATCTCATTTATAGTTTGGGATTGTGTTTCTAAATAACCGAAGGCTATCAGGCATACTCAGTGATCTGCAATGTCGATAGGCAATGAGGAGCGCTGCTGACGGTGCCTTTATTAACCACAGAGAATCTAAAAGAAAATGGCCACATAGCCATGTGCTTTGGTTTTGAAACATCATTACCTAATGTTCAAGTCCATCTAGAGTTTACAACCACATCCAAACCGACGATAGCAATCAAATGAATACTTTAACATCTCTTAGTCTTAAGTTATATATGCTTTCCAGGCTAAATCTAAAGTTTTTAAAGATAATTTTAAGAGTCCCTTTTTAAACTATGGAGAACTTCAAACACATGAGAAATAATCTTTTAAAAATAGTGTAATGAAACCCTGATTTCTCCTCACGCCCATCACTCAGTGCAAACAAACAATGACTCATGACCAGTTCTGTCCCATTCTCCCACTTTCCACTTCCCCCTCCTGCATTATTGTGAAGCAAACCACGGATGTCAGATCTTTTTATCTGTAAATAAAGGATGAGGACTATTTACAAGAAAAAAAAAAAAAAACAGGCATTTACTATTACCAGACCTAAGAAAATTGATAATAGTTCCTTAATATTATCAAATATCCAGTGTTTGGATTTCTGATTATTTCATCAATGTAATAAAATTTGTGGTACAGTTTATTTCAATCAGGATGTGAAAGGAAGGGATCCATGCCTTGCAATTGGTTGATGTGTCTTTTAAATCTCTCTTAATCTGTGAAAACCTCCTCTATTTTTTCTTGCAATTTATTTATTGACAGAATGAAGGATTTTTCCTATAGCATTTCTCTCATTCTAGATTTCCCTGCTTGTATCCCTTTGGTGTAGATTTACATGTTCTTCTGTCTCTATTTCCTGTAAGTTATATTTTTGATATGACTACTTTGCACATGGCGTGTTCATACAAATGGAAATATATGTCTATCTCTTTGTCTCCATTTTTCTCTCCAACTGTATGTAGAAAGCACTGATGACAAGGGCCTAGATCCACTCATTCTGTGGGAAGAAATACCCCCTTCTCTACTTTGGTTGCCTACTAGAACAGTCCACATAAGAAAGGCAAGATAAACCTTTAATTTGTTGCCATTTTTACCAATTTTCAAAATACTGGGCCAGTACAGTAGGATCCTTCACTGATGATCAACTAATTTTGTTTTCAATATGAATGCATGGATTTAAAAGTAAAACAGCTAGATGGCCCTATCTTCAGATGTCTTGCTTTCCAGTGAAAAAACATGTAACCCACCAATCCATTCATCAGAAGCCCCGATTTTAAGAGATAGTTAACAGGAAAACATTGAGGGAAAGAACCCTAATGAAACTTTAATATCCTAGGCTCTAGAAATACAACTATCGCCCCTTTACAATTGCTGTGTCTGGATAGAAGTTAAAATTTTTTCTGGTGATTTTTATGTGTCAGTCTCTGTTCAAGGCATTGTAACTGTGTTAACACATATTAACTAATCTAATCCTTATCTTGATAGTATTATTGTCCCCTTTTTATAAAGGAAGATATCGAGACACAGCATAATTAAGTGGGCCACCGTTATTTAGTGAGTAGAGCAGATGAGATTCAGATTCAGAACTTGAGGCCCTAATAACATGTTTTTGCTTTTGAAACACTCAGTGTAGGAATTTCAAAATGAAGGAACTCATTTTGGTTTTGAACAGCAAGGAACTTTAAATCCCTGCATGGCATTGAGAAAACAAGGAAAACAATTCATACCAACTGAAAACTAGAGCAATCAAATATATCATTTCTGGCAAAAGGAAAAGATGATCTTATTTAGAAATGAAATACAGAGCTTTCACTTTAGAATGTACAGTACTAAGGTTTTAAGAACACTCTGAATTTAAAGATATTTGGAAACCAGCTCTATAGAGTAGAAAGTTTATTTGAAATCAAAGACTCCCAAAGACACATCAAGCCTAACCACTTACTAGCAATGTGTCTTTGGCATTTACTAACATCCCTAGAGCTTGGTTTCTTTCCCTGTAAACTGGGTGAGTAGTATCAATCTCTCTACTCAATTACTGAATTGCTAGATGGTACCCTGTACATATTAAATAAATGGTGGCTTCTGATCCCTTAACTTATTGAAATTTTTAATATTCTCTGTTTCATGTATTTCTCAGTTAACTTTGTTTCAATCCTGTGGAAAATTAAATAAACCTAAATTAGTCTCTAAATGTATGCTTTGCTTCTTTTAAACAAAGGATAATTATTTTTGTCATCTTAACCTCAACAATTCCTTTTATTTTTGCTATATTCTCTAGGGAATAGGTAGGGAAAAGAAAATACAAGGCAACAGCTTTCATTAGATGACAATTTGTAATATGGTATGACCGCAGGGAAGACTGAGCAAAGGAGGAAAACTGGTTATATAGAGTGGAAAAGTCACAAGCAAAGAGAAGAGGCCTTATTTCCAATTCTTTTATCAAAGTAAGGCAATGATGCAAGGAGAAACCTCCACACGCCTCAAGACAGAAAGGAATGGAGGGAGAAGTACTGGCACAGTCAATAACAGAGGTATCAAAATCACTGAACAATTGTGCACATATGCAATTTTACGTTTCTTAACACACATACTCACACACAGACACACGGTACTCATTCGCAGGATCCCATCCACTAAGTCATGACTGGTATTAAAATATGAACCCTTTGTTCCCTGTGCTCATCCCATTCACTTGCCATTACTCATTTCCCATATTAGCACCCTGGGAAGTCTTACATGCCACTTGAAGCCAAGGTTCCAGACACACCAGAACCAGGGCATGAAAGAACAGGATGAGACCAGGCTGGCCTCTGTGTTTATTCAAGGTGAACTCGTAAGATTTTGCCCAAAATATTCAGGGGCATTTTGTTCAAAATACTCAGGTGGGAGAAATTCCACATCTTCATTCAAAAAAAAAAAAAAAACAAAAATCAAAATTTACGTGACTCTGGGCTTCTAGTTGTTCAGTTGTAAGAGGCCTTATACTTGCCGGCAGGCTTAAGGAAGGCTTCTGTTCTAAAGTCAAGAATTTCTACTGGGATTCCAGTTGTCCAAATCATATAGTCAATTGAAATGAAGGAGATTCAACTTCCTATTTGTCTAGTTGCAGTAGGGGATTTGTAAGCATTCATTCATGTAAGAAATATTTATGGAGAACATACTATTTGTCAGGTACTATATTTAAAGCAGAGTATTGATTTTTTTTTTCTTTTTTAAGACTTTATTTGACAGAAAGAGAGAGAGAGAACAAGCAGGGAAAGTGGGAGCCTGATGTGGGACTTCATCTCAGGCTCTTGGGACCATGGCCTGAGCCAAAGATGGACGCTTAACCAACTGAACCACCCAGGTGCCCCAAGATAGAGTATTGAGTAAAACAGACAAAAGTTCCTGCTCCTCTGGATCTTATTTCTCCTTATTGTTTGTTTCCCTCTATTCCCAATAGAAATTAGGTCAAGAATAATCAGTACTCTGGAGAAGTAATGAGGCAGGGAAAAGGATATAGAGATAGTGTGAAGGATTGACATTTTTTTTTTTTTTAAGATTTTATCCACTCACTTGACAGACAGAGATCACAAGCAGACAGAGAGGCAGGCAGAGAGAGAGAGAGGAGGAAGCAGGCTCCCCGCAGAGCAGAGAGCCCGACGCAGGGCTCGATCCCAGGACCCTGGGACCATGACCTGAGCTTAAGGCAGAGGCCCCAACCCACGAGCCACCCAGGTGCCCCAAGGATTGACATTTTAGAAAGAATGGCTGGGGAAGGCCTCCCAGAGAAGGAAAATAAAGACCTGACACAAGTGGGAGATTAGCCACATGACTAGGGCAAGAGCAGCCCACACAGAAGTGACAAGGAGCATGAAGGCTCTGAGGTGGGAACAAGCCTGGCTGACCAATCACTTGAGAGGCTGGTGGGGCCAAAGTAGAGTTCAAGGAGGAGACCGTGATAGAGGTGAAGTCAGTTAAAACATACTAGAGAAGAAAAGATCTGGCAAACTCTTCTAAGGGCCTCCAAAGGCTATGGTATTAGAGTGGGACACAGTTCCCCATCAAGCCACCCACTCTCTGCCCACCCATCTCCCCTTTCCAGCAGTTCTGCATGAAGTCCATCTTCTTTCTCAGGAGTCAGCCCCTCTACTTTAAGAACCCCAGTCTAGGGGCACCTGGATGGCTCAGCTGGTTAGATATCAGACTCTTGATTTCAACTCAGGTCATGATCCCAGGGTTGTGGGACTAAGCCCCTCGTCAGGCTCCACACTAAATGAGGAGTCATCTTGAGATTCTCTCTCTCACTCATTCTCTACCTGCACACCCCCCAAAAAATAAATAAATCTTTAAAACAAAACAAAACAGAAAAGAACACCAGTCCTTTCCTGTCCCCAGAGGGAAAGCAGGGCTCTATTTCAGGCAATAGTCTCAAAAGCCTCAGAGTAAAGTGTCAGACTCCTGTTTTCTGTCTGAAGAAAAGGGACCTTTTAAAATGGCTTGATAGAAGAGAGACCAGAACTCAGACCTCCATGGCTCACTTTCTAATGTGAAAAGGAAAGGAAGGGGAAGGGAATATTGCCCTCCTCTGGAAGCGAGAACACGGAAGTCAGCATCCTGGCAAATTAGTCTATGGCTCTGGGGCTTGTGGTAGGCCCTGAGGAGTGTGTCTTCCATATAGTATTGCACTCAACATGGCCTATGGCAAGAACTGATTGACACTCCATTTCACCACTTTTAGATTATAAATTTTTTGAGAAAAAGACTGATCTTTATTTAATTTTCCATCTCCTGCTCCTATGACAGAACTTATCACCAGGTAGTTGTTCACCAAATGACCAGTTAAATAAGTGAAATCAGCAAATGACCAGGGATAAGAAATATTAATGTGCTCTATAAAAAACAACCTGATTGTTTATGGAAGTCAGTGAGAAAGAGAGAGCATCAGGATATGGGATAGCCCATTTTGAATGGATGACTCAAAGCATCACAGGGGTATTGTATCAGAAATTACTGGTCGTCCCCCCATATCTACTCTTCTCATCTAAAGTTACATAATTATTTTTAAAATTTTTTTAAGATTTTATTTATTTATTTGACAGAGATGACAAGCAGGCAGAGAGGCAGGCAGAGAGAGAGAGGGGAAGCAGGCTTCCTGCTGAGCAGAGAGCCTGATGTGGCTGGCGCTCAATCCCAGGACCCTGGGATCATGACCTGAGCTGAAGGCAGAGGCTTTAACCTACTGAACTACCCAGGTGCCCAAAAGTTACATAATTTTTAGGTGGGCTCAAGTATACCTGGAAAAATGAGACCTTTCCCATCATCTCTTGCATCTTGGTGTGGTCATGTGTTCAAGTTCTGGCCATGGAATATTTTGGATGGATGTGGAAATGATGTGAGCCCTTCAAAGGAAAGAAGTTGTAATCCTATAACCCTTCATACCAGCTGGAAGAAGGATGTAACAGTGAACTATCTTGGACCACAGTACCTACACAATACACTATGGCTGGAAAGTAGAGATAGGAGAGTGTGCCCCCTGATACTGTCAAGTCTCTAAACCAGCCCTGGACTGCTTCTGCCTGATCTGTGTAAATCACTGCCATTGTGGATCTTGATTACAGAAGGTAAACCTCTATTCTAACTAAACATGATGATCATTCAGTTTCTACTTTATGAGGACTGACTCCCTTGGGCACTTAAATCTTCTTGCTAAGGCAAATTGAGAACAAACATTGGAAATGCCTAAAAGAACTTCAAGATCATCAATATGAAAGCTGACTTAGGAAAGTTCATGATGGTTTCCCCTTAATTTACCACAAAAGAACTGGAAAAATATAAACTTTTGGTGTCCTGTCTCAATTGCAATTAAAATATAGCACCACTGATAAATTTTATATTTCTTCTTCAATTTGGTAAATTTTGTTGAATGTATGAAAAGCGTAGCCTCCATTTTTCCAACTCGAGCTCCCATTTCCTTATAATAACCAGACCAGGAAGGGCAGTGGGTAGGGCAAATTCTGTCATGGCAGACAAAGACAAGGTCAAATACTGTATGGTAAACTCAACCAGTACAGAAGAACAGGGTGGCTCTCAGCCTCATAGATTCCATAATCTAAATTTTGTTTTCCAATTTGTTCTCTACCCCACTACCTCTTAGTCCCCAGAAAATAAACTCACCACTTCCAGCGCCGGCTCTTCCACTTAAGCCATTGCAAAACAGAATGCTTTTGACAAAGTAGAACCTGACTGTGTCCTTTGGCTACTCAAGTATGTTTAAAGATCCCTAATATCTTTAAGATACAGTTCCAAATTCAGAAATAAATTTTTTTCATTATCTAGCCTCTGCCTTTTTTGCAGCCCCATTTTCCTTCACTGTCTGTCCCCTCACTTCCCATCCCTACTGAACTACTCAACATTCCAAAAATTCCACACTCTTTCCCATGTTTTATCTGTGTATGCTCTCCCTATATTGACTTCAGCAGGATTTCGCCAAATGCTTCTTATGGTCATTTCCTATTCATCCTTTCCATTAGTCTTTTCTCTGATTTCTCCCTAAGAATCAGTCTTCACTGTGTTCCCAGAGCATTCTCTAGATACTTCTATTATGAGACTTAGAACTGTACTGTTTATGTATCTGTTCCTCTTCACTAGAGCTTCACATGCTTTGAAGGCAGATGTCATGAGTCAGTATTTTTTCAACCCTGGTATCTAGCACTCTGCCTGCCATTCAGCAGCCATTCAGTACACGTCAGATAATAAACGGAACCAGATTATACAACTCCCTCCCCACATCAAAAAATATCTTCCTCTTTTCACATTAGTAATTTTGGCTTGAAATACCTGGAATATTGACTCAACTCTCCCTTTTTACTTGACTCTGTAAGTCAAACTAGAGCAGTTCCAGAAAGGACAGAAGGCATCTACAAAGGACCCTTGCCAATACTGATCACTTAACCAATGCAGAAGGGTGTCTGCTTGAAAGCAGAGCCACTGCCTTGACTATTCCAGGAATCCAAGTCAAGACAGAAGGATTTATACATGCTCAGAATTCTTATTTATGACTGGTAATAGCATAGTGGAGGAATACAGGCAAAATTGTCATGGTTACATGCAAAATAACAACTGTAATTGGCAAAATTAAACTTCTAATAGCCAAAGCTATATCAAGGTGACTGAATTCCTTTTGAAGTTGAAGTGGCTTGGGTAATAGAAACCACATATGATGTATTTTAAGGTCTTCTGTTACCATATGTGCTCCACTCACAGTGACAGATGGGTATTGATATTTTTTTCTCAACTGCACAAAAGCTAGCTGAAGCATATGCAAAACTCTTAATGGCATTAAAGTTTTGCCAATTAAAAACATGTTCAAGCATTTGATATAGTACTTGATAACATGTTTCACATTTCCATGCTGAATTTTAAGTCATGATTTTTATTACATTGTTTGTCAAGCTAGTGTGACTAAAACAATTATCACATGGGTCACATTTTCAGACCTTTTATCATTTTGGCACCTGTCAAATTTAATGATGAAAAAAGCAGTGGAGTCATTAAACAGTTATAGAAAAAATAAAGTATTAACTTACAAATAGCATGCATGAAAAGAAACCAAATTTCATGTTTTCCTTGTATCCCATAGTTACCAAAGATAAACAGATTTGGGGGAATAAAAGTAAGCTGTTAATAGATAATAAGTAGCCCCCCAGCTGAGTCTCCAAGGTTTTGTTTTGATTTGGTTTTGTTGTTTGTTGGGTTGTTTTGTTTTATTTTGTTTTTTCCCAAGGAGGGGGGCAGGACTGGTTGTTGTTGTTTTACTAATCATAAAATTTAGAGCACTTTTCTATGAGATGGGATGATTTTAAGAGATTGAAGAGTTTTGTATTATCTTAGGCAGGCTTGGGGTGGGTTTGTTTGTTTATTTGTTTGTTGTCAGCATGTAAAGGGATTTTTAATTTGTTCCCTGCACCTTGGGCTAGATCTGGTTCATTTGGTAGATCTGGTTCTCTTTTTGTATGGTTAACTGAGATCTTGAGAAAGGCATTTTACCTTTTGATCATCCTTATCTCCATTATCTATGCACATGAATTTAAATAAGCCAGTGGACATTCTCCTGAAGATAGTGGAAATTTTCAAATGGTTTCACTTGTACGGTTCAGTATTTTTGCTGGTTTTCTCCATAACTGATTTCATCAACCTCTCTTTGCCAAGCTGCCACCTCTTTTGCAATGACCTTATGAAGATATTAAAGGGAGAGAGGAAAAAAGAGAGGAGAAACAAATTAATAAGAAAGTTCCAAAATGAGTCAGCATATGAGTATTTTTAAATCCTTCCAGAATCAATCGGGCAAATTTATGGAAGTGATTTTGGAGTTAGTTTAGTTGAGGAAACATGATGTCCAGAGAGGTGAAGACAGTTGCCCAAAGCCCCAGAGTCAATAAACAGATCTGATTAGAACTCCTGCCTTTGGATTCTTGCAAGGGAAATAGTTCCTTTTTCACTATACTGCTGAATACCATATTGCCTAACAGAAAACTGCTGCTGTGCCTTCCAATGGAACAATCACTTTCCAGATTTATATCCAATGTCTGTCTCCTCCCACACGCAAGGATGGTCCTGATGATAGAAATCAAAAAGCCATTTAAGATCAACAATGACAACTGTAGGAAAAGACCATGCATGTCTCAGGTTAGAAAAAGACTGCACTTTTCAGACTAGAATGTCACCCTATTCTCCAAAAGGGTTTGGTACTGCTTAACATTTACTAGGGCCAGTGAAGTGACTGCCCTCTACAAATCCCCATTTACTCTTTATGGCAATGATTAAGACATGAGCAATATTCTTCAAGGACAATAGACTGAAAAGGGAGAAACGTCAAGTGTTCTCCAGCCTCAGTTCCAGTGTTGCAGGCAATGTGGGCTCAGCAGCCAGTTCAGGCTTTACAAGGCACATCACTGAGTTCATAAGCTGGAGTTTTCAGAGACCAACAGAATTTTTCTTTTGGTTCTAACCATGGAAATGTCGCCAAAATCTGAAAGCTGGAACCCTGTAGCAATGAGAGAACAGTCGGCTCTTGCATCAGAAATAGGCTCTGGCGATGGTGTTGCATGTAGCTAGGTCGCATTTTGCAAAATAGAAGCCATTATCTTTAGCATATCAACCAGACAAAATTAAATTGTAATTACATGGAGACATCCAAAAGCAAGCTATTTTGTCTTCAGTTAAATTCAAAGAAGTGTAATGGAGATTACCAATTTGAAAAGAAGTTTAGACAAGCAATAAACGTGGCTAGAAGAAACATGGAATTAGAAATTTTAAAACCACCAGTCTGCATTTTAATGGGTAAATAATATTTCAGAGACCCAAGTAATGTCCTAGAGTGCATTTTCCCAGCTTTAGATTATGGGAAACAGATGTGAATTTTCTTCAAGTTTCACTGATTTGGTACTCAAATTATTTCATTAATAGATTTTCATTTGCTTTTTAAGAAGTAAATATAAAGGTACTCATACTCATAAAATGAAAGGAGCTCATACACTGTTAGAAAATTGCTTACCCAAAGAAATAGATTAATGCCATTTTACCCTGCAGTCTTTTTTAATATGAGAATTAGGCCTCTGCTGAGGGAGAAAAAATATTTTTAGAATAGATAAAAATTGAATCAGTCACTGTAAAGACTTTGAAAGAATAACTCGTATCTATCGAAGATGTCCGAGAAGAAAAGGTAAAGCAGAGGTCATCCACCCGGGCATTTCCCAATAATCAAATCCTTCCTTTAGGAACTTCAGTGGTTTTTTGTTTCACAAGCACTTGATTAGATTCTGATCAAAGGAGTTAATAGCCAGTTAACTTTGCAAACCTTAGTCTAAAATTGTGACCTACCAGACTTGAAAATGAACTGCAAGTGAATTTTTAAAAATTCTACCTCTTTCAGCAATCTCTGACCAAGTGGTCATCCTGGCAGAGCTAAAAAGCGCATCAGCAATTCCCCTCCAGAACCACCCTCTGTCCTCCTTTGTGCTCTAAGGAAGAGCAAACTTGCTATAAGGTTGAGCAAATTCTCTCAAGGTGTGTGGCCACAATGGAATAGAGTGGCGAAGACATATTCGTGAACCTTCTCTCCCAAAGTTAAGTACGTACAATTTATATCACACGTACATACACTAGTTAGGAGAGAGATCGAAGTTAAACAACATTTTGAGCGAAAGATTTTTAAATCAGGTCCCACAAAAGAATACAAAAGGAATTACATGCCTGTTATTTACTTTACGGCTAATGTTAACTTGATATTCACAAGAAGTTGGGACCTAGCCATTTTCTCACATCTTATTTTGGTATAAATATCACAAGTAAGGCAAAATGTAGAATATATCCTTTGAACAGTGTGGTGACAATTTTCCCTCTACATTAGATGCCATTCAACTTCTGCCTATAGAACTGAGAAGCCTTTCAAGTTCAATTGTACAAATAAAGTGTTTGAATATTATTATAACTGTTAAAAACCTTCAAATCCAAAGATCAATGCCTCCCTTTGTGCCACTTAGGCCACACATAGATATATACTTGGCACACCTTGACAGATCAAGGGACTCTTTGCTTTATATGTAAGTAACCCCAACCTCCCTTTGACTGACCCTTCATAATCTGTTTTCATCTCCCCAACAATTTGTTCCTCAGTTTCCATTTGTCCTCCATAGCAAATCCAAATTATTGAATGTAGCCAGAAGGCCTCCCATTTATCACGCCCAGCAGGGCAATCTGAGAGTGTGACAATCTATAACGGTCCTTGTAAACAAAGAGAAAGCTAACATTTGAAAGAGGTAAGGCATCTGCCAAAGTTGCTCCATATCCAAGACAGTAAGGAGTTGAGTCAGTAGGCAAAAAGGCATTCAAGAGCATCTTCTAGGTGCAAAATTTCCTCTAGGCACCAGAAAAAAAGAAAACATGGTGTGTATGTGTGTGTGTGTGTGTGTGTGTGTGTGAGAGAGAGAGAGAGAGAGAGAGAGAGAGAGAGAGAGAGTCCATCCTGTATATCAAGCCTTGCTGAAAATAAACTTGTGCGGTACTAAAAGCAGCTGGCTTTTTTATTTTCATTTTTTTAAATCTTATTTATAAGCCCATCAAACAGCTTAACTAACAAATGCACCAACTCATTCTCTGCTCTGGATTTGAATTACAGTTGGCCTTGGCAAATACTGTCCAGATGTTGGCTAAATTGTGTCTGCTTTCAACAGAAGGTCAATAAACTGAGAAAACTAGCTTTGTGCTTCCTACAAATTTATTGATCCAAATCCTCGAAATGAAATCAAACCACAGTAGGGATAACCAGGGCTTGAGATAGGGAGAAAGAGCCAAACATTTTTCTCCTACTTTCTCCAAGCATGAGTACACTTTCTCCACAAATTAATTTACATTTTGGAGAGGGCCAATGGTTGTTAAAGAAGAGAAGAGGAAGAAAAAAATGATGATAGGGAGACTAGGGGGAAAGAGAACAAAAGGAAGGATAAGAGACCAAACAAAGGACAGGGTGCAAAGCAAAGTTGTGTTGAGTAATGCATGGCCACTACCCTCAAGACAACTCTGCAAAATTGCCATCACTCCTCTCTCCCCTTTGCACACATACACACTCCTTGTAGTGCTACCATGGTTGTAAGAAATGTGCTGTCCAAATGTCTGTGCTTTATTTTCTTAAACTCTATTAGCAATAATCAGATGTTTTTCTAGCTTAAGATCCTGATACTTGGGTGCCTGGGTGGCTCAGTGGATTAAGCCGCTGCCTTCGGCTCAGGTCATGATCTCAGGGTCCTGGGATCGAGCCCCGCATCGGGCTCTCTGCTCAGCAGGGAGCCTGCTTCCTCCTCTCTCTCTGCCTGCCTCTCTGCCTGCTTGTGATCTCTGTCAAATAAATAAATAAAATCTTTAAAAAAAAAAAAAAAGATCCTGATACTTAGGGTTCTAAAACCCAAGTCAATGAGCCAGAGAGATGTAGTGTCACAAGATATCTCTGGGTGTCATGTGATCATCTTTAAACTATCTTAAGTCTTCCAGATCACCAGGAAGTTGTTCAATATATACCTTCTTACCATGCTAAGGCATTATAAAAAGACACATGTACCATACTGGATAAATGGGATGCTAAGAGCATTTGATTTGGCTGGGATTTGATTTTTTTTAAAAGATTTTATTTATTTATTTGACAGAGGTAATAAGTAGGCAGAGAGGCAGGCAGAGAGAGAGAGGGAAATAGACTCCCTGCTGAGCAGAGAGCCCAGTGCTAGCTCAATCCCAGGACCCTGGGATCATGACCTGAGAAGAAGGCAGAGGCTTAACCCACTGAGCCACCCACACACCCCTGGAATTTGATTTTGAAAAAAGTCTAAAATACATACAAAAATGAAAAAAATATTCAAATTATTCAGAGATAATCACACTTCCTTATATGAAATATATATCATATAAATTGTGCCAGCCTTAAAGAGATAATACATTGGCAAAGAAATGAGAAGTATTATTTCATGTTTGATTTATTTGAAGATCAGTCTACCATAAATTTAATTGTCCAGAACAAAGTTTGAAACCAGAAAATCATGAATTAAACCTTTTAGCTCAAGTAAAAGGGTCATAAAATGCAAGATTTTGCTTATAAGAAATTCTTGAAGGCAAGAGATTGCATTCATTTAGAATTGTTTAAAACACATGGCAGCCAGTTAGAAGTCAAAAAACAGACACCAAGAGTAATGAGAACACCATTTCAAGAGGAGACCATAGGAAAAAGAATAAAATTGTGTGACCTAATTTGGAGTAGAGGGAAAATAACCCTTAGGAGCCTTAATAATTTCTGAAGGCCCTGCTATATTATAACTAAGTATAACATTTTTAACACATCATGCCAATACTGAAGGATGAAAAGATATTTAGTATTATCAAGACATAAAAGAAAATGTATCATATTTTATAAAGATTGTCATCAAAATAACTACTGACATATATACTGTTGATATTTAAAGGGATGAAAATTATGAGATAATATGGATGGGTATGAAAGAAAAAGGAATGAAAAGACTAATCAGATGTTAGAAGATTAGGGACATATGATTAGATCAGTAAACCTATAAATGCCAATATATGTCTTTACTTCTTTTACCATGGGGGGAAAATATCTTGAAGGAAGCAATTTTGGGCACAGAATTGCTGTGTGTATAAGGTGCTCATTAGGGTGCCTGGGGGGCTCAGTTCGTTAAGCGACTGCCTTCAGCTCAGGTCATGACCCTGGAGTCCCGGGATCGAGTCCCACAGCAAGCTTCCTGCTCAGCAGGGAGTCTGTTTCTCCCGCTGACCTCTCTCCTCTCATGCTCTTTTTCTCTCATTCTCTCTGTCTCTCTCTCAAATAAAATCTTAAAAAAAAAAAAAATAAGGTGCTCATTAAGTCCATGGATGAAGATCTAAGAAAGGAAGGTAAGCAGAAAATGCATCATTATTCTGCTAAAGACAAATTATTGTCACCTGCACAGAAAAGGGACTCTTTGGTTGGAAATACAGGCTGGAATAGAGGAATAAAGGAAGGAATGGTGTGAGACAAAGCTGAAAATGTAAGTGGAAACAAAACCTTGCAGAGCTTTGTAGGCATATCAAGGATAGGTAGTTCTGATCTTCTAAGCAAAAGGAACCTACCAAAGTGTTTTAATCAGGGAAGTGACATTACTATATTTCTAAAAGGTCACTCTAGAAGTAGAATAAGAAGGGATATGGACCCTGGGAAAGTCCAGGAACAAGATGATATGTTATAGTGGTAATGAAATGCCAATATGGAAAGTGGAGATGAAGGATTGCATAATGGCATACATGCACAGAGGAATTACGAATAACCCTAAATTTTATAGTGCTAAGTGATGCTTGCATTAAGATAGTAAGAGTGGAGATGACGTGGAGATTAGGAGTTTAGTTTTAGGCAGGACGTATTTAAGGAAGGTTTGAGACATGCTATTAGACATCTATGTCTGGGGCTCAGAGGATGGATTTGGGTTATTTATACTAGATAGAGACCCATAGAAATACTGTTTGTGGTTCTGCTTATGATGACTACTTTCCCTCTGTACCATCTTTCAAGTACACCTCAATGTTATGGACTGAATGTTTATGATCCCCCAAAATCCACATGTTGAAATCCAAATCTCCAAATGAAGGCATCAAGAGATACAGCCTTTTGGAAATAATTAAGTCATGAAGGTGGATGGGATTAGTGCCTTTATAAAAGGGAACCCCAAGAGCTCTCTTGTGTTTTCTCTACCATCTGAGGATACAAGAAGATGAGGCAGTCTATAACCTAGAAGAACCTGACCACACAGGCACCCTGATCCCAGACTTCCAGCCTCCAGAACTGTGAGAAGGAAAATTTTTGTTGCTTATAAACCAACTTGTTTATAGTGCTTTGTTACAGTAGCCTAAACTAAGACACCCTAAAAGAGTTGTAAAATTTGACCAGTCATGTTAGAACTAGGGCCAGCTATTACATGAAGCAATCAGAAATCCTCTGAACTAAGAAACCTTTGACAAAGTTTTAGGTGAAATTGTAATTGGGCAAGTACAGGTCCGTGAGCAAATTTTCTTGTAACTTGATATGGGTTTTTATTATCTGTTTACACGTAGTTCCATACACACCTACAGCAGAAACTGCTACTCATCCTAGGATCCCTTATTCTTCTTTGTTATTAGACATGACTTCCCTATATGATTGAAGAAAGGAGACTCTTCCCAGTTCCTTCTTGGGCTAAGCCAGTAATTGGTTTAAAAATGTTATTTTCTTCATATTTAATAAAGATTTTTGGTATAACTAAATAATAGAAATTAAAAACCACCCAGCAAGCTAAGAATTACTTCTACTTAATGCATATCAATACAAGAAACTCTGCATTCTCAGAGAATGGTACACGCATTCTGTTCCTCGTATGGAAGAGGCAGATGATAGCAAGACTGTGCTTATCATAGTCAATGGCACCCAATAGGCACTCAACAATTGCTAACTGTAAAGATGATGACCCAGAAGAATTTTTGCATAAGAAAGCAGGGGCTTGTCGTCCATTTAAGAAAGGCATCTGAAGCCTTCTGGAAAATATTTTCTTTCCCTTGAGAAGAAAATACCCATTAAAAAGATCTGCTTTCTATTTTTCTGGGTAGCACAGTATGTCTTTGATATCAACCACTACTGCATCTTTCAAGCTGTAGCATGCAAATGATAACAAAAGAAAGAGGCAGAGTTAAGAGAATCAGAGCTAGTGCCCACATTTTAAGCCCTCTACTGACGTAAGCCGTCCATGTGAGATGATTAACTTAATTATTGTTGAGGCCAAGATGAGTTAAGTGATTCTGTTATTTGTAGTCTTAGGCATTCTAATTTACAAAATATCACTTTCACTTGAAAATAACATGCTGCCAGGCATGACTAACTTGGTCAATGCGTCAGATGACATCCAATTCATGCAATTTTGTCTGTAAGTATTGGAGAGAATATTCCAATATGCCTCAAGCTAGTAAAACCAAGGAGCCACAATCAACTAGCAAGGTATTAGCACCCTGTATTTGTCAGAGTTATCTTTTCATCATTTTCATTGTTTTTCACACATATTATTTACCCAGACAGGTGAGAGAACTTTTAACTTTAGATCCTTCAAGGATTATCAGCATCATTATCAGAGTAAACCTGTATGATGTACATTAGTAGAATGTGGTGAGTTGGTCATTGTACCCAGAAATTGGATTGTATCACAGAGCCCATTACAGAGTTGACTTCTCCCTGAGTAGCATAATAATAGTATTCATCTGCCCTGTCAAGTGAAGGCAAACTTTTAGGATTGATAGATAAAACAAAAGTGTATTAGCAAAATCAATAACTATGTCCCAAGTGCCGTGATTTTTATTAATTTGGAAGTGAAGGAAATTACTTGTAGAAGAGAAGCAGAATTAAGGTCAATGCCTTGATTACTGCACTGTAATCTATGACTTACCTAGATGCCATCTTCCTGGACTAGTCAACTTGAATTAAATGGGAAGTTGAAAGAAATACCACATACAATAGACTGTTTAAATGGTTCTAATACTCCATCCCATCCTGTATCCATACTCTTTGCCATGTGACTTTACAATTCTAACTAAAGATACACAGTCTATTTTCCCATTCCTTGGATATGGGAAGTTTTTGTGAGTTGCTTTGGCCAGTAGAATGCAGTGGAAGTGGTGGTATCCCAGCTTTGAGCATAGGTCTCAGGAGACTTTGTGGGTCTTCTGTTTACTTTCTTTCTTCGTCTCCTATACACAGAAACATGCCTGTGCCGGCCAGCTGGAGAATGAGATGCATAGAATGATGTTCACCTTCCCCAGTTATCTCAGTGTAAGTTAGCCTAGATTAGTAAATAGCCATGTGCCACCCACACATGTGAGTAACCATGGCCCAAACCAACAGACTCACCTAGCTGATTGAACCTTTTTTTTTTTAAGTAATACTATCTAACATCAGCTGAGCCCAGTCCAAATCATCTGAATCTCAGATTCCTATCCAAATAATTACTGTTATCAATACTGAGGTTTTTTGTGGTTATGTAGTATATGGCATTATTTTATCAAAGTTTAACCGATAAACCATGCATTCATTTCTCAGGTCTTTTATGTTAGCGATAGTTTCCATAAAACCCCACAGTATTTTGTGGTGGTGTTGTTGTATACCACTTGTTAGGAATGGAGAACTTTCATCTCAATCTTCCTCCCATATTAGCCCTTATCTTTAAGGTAAGGGAGTTAATGGGCTAGCAGGAAGACTGTAGTATTTGCAACAAATTCCATTCTCAACTCTCCCCTCAACTGAAGACCATATATGGCCTATTATCCACTGATTGTGGCAAAGGCATCTCAATTCATTTATAATTAAACATTTAATTTTTTCAGTAACTGTATTTCTCATCCTTTATTTCCTACCTCAATAAATATCACTACCATTCCCACATTTGTTCCAAACTCATTCACTCTTTCTCTACCTCCAACTCTAACCAATCACAGAATGCTTTAGATTATACAGAAAAAAATGTCAGGAACTCATCTGTTTCTCTCCACATCAGATACAATACCCTGGTCCAACTAACCTTCTTTGAGCTACTATAAACCAACGGAAGTAAATAAGTAAATTCACTGGAAGGTATAGCCCACCTCCCAAAGTCAAAAGCAAAGCTTCAGATGCTGGCTCAGAAAAGACAAGAATTGGAGTAGCTCTGGGGATCAAGGTATCTGCATTAGTGGATAATTTGTGGTCTTGGATATGTTACTTCAATCCATTTTTCTGACTCCCAGTCACTGTATTCAAGATATAAGTCCAAGATGGAGAGCTGATCAGTGTAGCTTGGGTCATTTGCCATCCTTGTCTGGGGGAATGCAAGGCAGCTTACCTGACAATCCCATATAAAGGGAAATTAAGATGCTGTTAGCAAAAGAACAAGAGACTGCATACTACATGGCAAGAACAATGTTGTCAATTCTGGCATATCTTATTTCTTCTAAATATCCCTATTTTTATTGTTGGAATCTCTGCTAATCTGTGTTAAATCTTTATTAAGGAAGACTTGAACTGCTGGGAAAAAAATTGGTGTTATAGTTTGACATCTTTCATGATCAGTTCTGACCTTATCTTTAAGCAGCTTAAGCATACTGGCTGCAGTAAGAAGTCTTACAGCATCAAGGTTACGTAATGACTCTGTTTCCAAATGTACATAAAACCAGGTACGCTAAGATTTATTCACTTGAGCCCCTATCCCCATCTCTATAATTTGCCTAATGAGCAGCTTTGCCTCTGCATATTATCTTCCCATACTGAAAATAGAAGGGAGTCTCATTGTTCATGGAAACCCAATCATCAGTTCACAATGTCCCACATTCTTTGTGCAGATCTATGCTACCTATTTCTATTACAGGCAAAAAAAAAAAAAAAAAAAAATGTTCTGCAAGAAATGGAAACATAATTCAAAACTAGCTAAAATAAAAATGTAGCAGACATGTGTGGATGTAGGTATTAGAGAAAAGGAAGTTATTGTAGACACAGACACAAGATTTCTTCCTGAAATGCAGGAAATGCCAATTACTCAGATTTCAGAAAGTAAGCATCATGGTGGCCTAGTGAACCTCAGCAGAGGAATTCATAGACATTCACTCTAATGCTTATAATGGACTCATCTCAGGAGCTCCACATTTGTCAATTAATTTCATCTGCAACCAAATGAAGCTGTTCTTGACATCTCATTTCAAGCTTCTTGAAATTTGGTTCAGTGTTTTTTGTTTTTATTTTTGATTTGTGTTTTTCCCTCTAAGGGATGAACAATCTATAGATGAACTACTTTGAGCCATGTGTCTGTACATGATTTAGTCAGCAGGATGTGGGTCAGAGAAAGAAATCCTGCATAGACCTCTAGGTAAGTGCAGCTATGGTAGACACTGTTGATTATATTCCCAACAGCTAATCCTCCTTTTCTTTGCTAATAGAACCAATGTGTTCAAGACAGTGAGCCAAATGATTGTTCTAAGTCAATCACAGAGTACTCAGGCAGTAGCTGACTCAGGGATGTGACTCAGTTATGCCCCATAAGCTGCTGAGAGGATTCTGGGAATATTTTCTTCTATGATACAAGGAGATACGAAGAAAGAATTATCTCTCTGTTCTTTCACTGGATATTACCCAGAATTGCAAGATCTATGACCACAAAAGGACAAGTCTAAGAAATAAAGTGGTACTTTGATTATGTTGGAGAGAGCTTGATCTCTGATTCTGGTTTATTTACTGATACCGTTGGCAAGTGTGCAACCAGGACTCTTCTTATATAAGGTGGTAATCCCTATATTAAGCTACCTTTGGTTGACTATTCTATTGCTTGTAGTTGAAAGACCCTGTTATAGGAGGATTTCTGTTTTCTGGGGGACAAGGGAAAGAACGGAATCTCAAGACATGTCTAATAGAGATGGATAAAGCACAGTGTTTAGTTGTTATATAAATTATAACTATTTATACCTCTTTGGAGATGCATGCATACCAACATTTTAGATTATTTAATAGGAGCCCCTGAGTGATGAAACCAGTGATTAAGGTGGAAACCTTCAGGAAACTGTGAAGCATAATTATCAATGTCTTCTAAAATCTAATCCCTAGGCCCAAGCTTCATTTTCCATCTTATTTCCTTTATAACTATAAAGACTATGTACTATATATGAGATTCTATAAAAGCTGAACATAGTAAATACTAAATACTAAAAAATTCTGCTATAGTTGTTCCTAGTTTTTCCAATGGACTTTGGGGTCACCTACATGGTGTGTCCAGATTATAGATGCTAGTGGGAATCAGGAATCATTGTTTTAAGAAAAAATTCTCATGGCAATATACTGAGGTTATCATGTGCTCCTCAAAATGGCTATCTTCAAGACAGCATCTCAACATTTGTTGTGGAGTTGCAGTAATTTTTAAATTATGAAAAAGATTTTAAAGTGTGAAAACATTATTTCTCTTATCTTCCAAATGGAGAAAAGGACAACAACAACAACAAAAATAGTGGCATTCCTGAAATCCTACAAGTTAATGAAATTTCTAGAATCTCATTATCTTTTAATGTTTTACAGTGAACTTTTTTCGTAACTCACTGTATAGTTATTAATCAATTCCTTATCAGGATTTAAGGGGGTATAAATTTTGAGGGGTGCCTATGTGGCTCAGTCAGTTAAACATCTGACTTGTTTCAGCTCAGGTCATGATCTGGGGGTTGTGAGATGGAGCCCCGTATAGGGCTCTGTGCTCAGTGGGGGTCTGCTTGAGATTCTCTCTCTCCTTCTGCCCCTCTCCTACCCACCCCTGCACTCTCTTTCTCAAATAAATAAGTCTTTTGAAATATATATTTTTAAATTCTCATTTTTATTGCCTATCTCCCTTCCTTCTTACCTCCCCACTCCCACATATTGCTATTTCACTAGACAGAGATCTTTTTTAACTTATAAGAATTTATCTGTGAAAAACAAACATTTTAAACAAACACATTCTCTGCTGAGACAAAGGTGTCACCATAACTTAGTTTGTTTAGAACTAGATACAAATATAGAATGAATGAGTAAAACCAAGTGTCCTGAGGTAGAAGTCCACTTTTGTAATCTGACTATATTTTTGCCAATATGGACAGTCCCACCTCTCACTACAAATAAATAGAAAAACTGGGTAAAGCACAATATCAACAGAACTTTTTTTTCTATACAACCAAAAAAAAAAAATAAAAATAAAGGCACAAATAAATAGGTATAACTCAAAAAAAAGCCAGGGCTATAACTGTATCCCCTGTATACAGACTAAAACATTGAAGAATTACTGTATCTGTGGAGAAGGGAATTAGAAAATTCTTACCCAGTAGCCTAAGATGCTCCAAGTAATCTTGCCAATTTCCTAGGGCCCTGGGTGGGGAAAAGATCACTTATAAGAAATTAAAACTGCAGATCAGGGGTACCTGGATGGCTAAGTTGGCTAAGTATCTGACTCTTGATTTTGGCTCAGGTCATGACCTAAGGGTCATGAGATCCAGCCTCACATCTCATTCAGTGCTGAGCATGGAGTCTGCTTAAGATTCTCTCTCTCCCTCCCCCTCTTCCCCCACCAAAAACAAACAAACAAACAAAAAACAAAAACAAAAAACTACAGACCAGTGCACATGAGTATGATGCCCAAATTTATTACATCTACTTAATTGGTTTTACAGAGACTGCCAGGTATCTATCACATATCCCTTCTCCCTTTCTTCCTTACTAAGAGAATGCCTGTATTGCTAGGATTGAGAATGTGTCCAGTTAAATTACCATGGCAGGGAGGGGAGGGCACCTGTCTGCTAGCTGTGGTTACTTAAACAGTTTGGGCTAATTATCTATAATCAGATGACTTAGAAGTCTCCTTAGATGGCAAGTAAGTAAGTACATTTTTTTTCCTCCCACTTTCTCCTGCTTTCTCTCTTGAGGAAGGATGCAACAGTTTCAGGTCTAACAGCCAAAGAATGTAAGCTGTATATTAAGGATGGTGAGGTAGACAGAAAATGACCTCGACTCCCTGAGGATTTCATCAAGATGTATAGCAACCATGGACAGCCTACTTACAGACTAATTTTATCCAAGAAAATTAACCTTTATATCCAGGGTCTCTATTAATAGCAATGAAATCAGTTTATATTAGATTACTAAACTGGAAAATTTACATAAAAATTGTTGTAAGACCTTTGTCAGAAGCAAAATGAAACTGCTTTATGGAACATTCAGTATTCTGAACACAAAGAATTTACATATGCATGCACACACACACACACACACACAGCTGAAGATGTTTTCCAAAAAAATAAATAAACCCACCTGATTCAGATGCACACCACAGGGGAGAAAAAAACAATTCACTATCAAAGAGAAGATCAGCAGGCAAAACAAACAGGAGACTTAGCACCTTAAGATATGAAACTATACAGCATGAAGAAGAACCTATAAAATTTAAAAAATTTCAATCATTACAGAGGCTTGAAGACAGAGTAAAGGACATAATGGAGGAAAAGAACAGTATTACTTAAAATTGGAAGATTTAAACCCCTAAAAGGAGAAATTTAAAATGAAAAATCTAGTCAATCACTCGCGCATGCGCGCGCTCGCTCGCGCGCGCTCTCTCTCTCTCACACACACACACACACACTACAGAAGTTAAACAATAAATTAGTCAAAGCTAAAGCTTGATCTAAGAACATATTTGGTATATAAAGAATAAAAAGTGGGAAATATGGCAGAACTTTCAGGAGAAATAGGGGATAAAGTAAAAAGGTTCAACATATATTAACTGATTATTCAGGAAAAAACTAGAGAGTTATGGAGAGGCAGCCTTTGAAGAAATAATTGTTAAGAATTAAAGTAAGAGCTAAGTTTTCAAAAGAAGTAACACAGTTACAAAGCAGAAACACTAAAACAAATACCTAGATACAGTGTTGTGAAAAAGAAGAATTGCAAGGGTAAAGATAAAAACCTTAAAAGCAACCAATGAAAAATGGCGAATACATAAATAAATAATTGGAAAACTTTGGGATAACATCTTCAAAGTGCTAAGGAAAATAATGGTCAGTTTAGAGTCCATAACTTAAATAACTCTTCATGAAGAAGAAAAAATTTTTTTAAATACTCAAATGTAGCCTGAGAGATTTTACTACTCACAAAACCAAATGAAATATGAAATTTAGTAAGGACAGAACAGCTACTATAAGGATGGCTGGGTACAAGAAGCAAGGTAAGTAAGAATTTGACAATTATGTTGGTATCTAAATAGTTATTAGAGGGGCACCTGGGTGGCTCAGTGGGTTAAAGGCTCTGCCTTCAGCTCAGGTCATGACCCCAGGGTCCTGGGATCGAGCCCCGCATCGGGCTCTCTGCTCAGCAGGGAGCCTGCTTCGCTCTCTCTCTCTCTCTCTCTCTCTCTCTGCCTGCCTCTCTGTCTACTTGTGATCTCTGTCAAATAAATAAATAAAATCTTTTAAAAATATAAATAAATAAATAATTTAAAATTTAAAAAATAGTCATTAGATGTAAATCCTACTAATAATAATGACTAATTGGGTAAAATCGTATGAAAGATAGGGATGAAAGATCAGAGATGAAATTAAGTATTTTCAATTGCTTAGGAGAGATCTGGAAACAAGAATTTTAAAATGTTTAAAGCCACTCTGATTATTTGCAAATTTAGGCATTACCACAAGAGATAGACACAGAGTATCTAGTTTCTATAACAATAGAGGGGAAAATAAGATATAAGGGACTCTAATCCCATAAAGCTGTGAGAAAACAATAAAAGCAAAAAACATTATAAGCATGACAACATAAAAAAATCATGACAAGATAAAATAGTAGAAATAGTTCAAACACATCAGTAAGCATAATAAATATTAACAATACTAACTGTTAAAGCTTATCTGTTAACAGATTCTCAATTTGAATATTAATATTAAGCTGTATTAATTTTATAATAGACATAAAATAAATGACAAAAAAGATTGAGAGTAAAGAGCAAGAAAGAATTTATAACAGGGGAACAGTGTTCAGAAGAAAGATGATGTGGCACCATTAATATTGGAGAAAAATTGGCTTTAACATAAAAAAATTATTCTAGGATATGAAGGTGTCAGTAGTTAATAATAAAAGGAACAATTCACCAAGAACATATATCAATTTTGAGCTCTATGCAACTTATAACTACACAATCTGTAAAGTATTAATTGACAGAATTTTTCAGAGAATTTATAAAACTAACAACTATGGTTTGAGACATTATCACAACTCATTCAGACTAAAGACATTAAGCACAGAAAAGAAACATCAAAATTGGATGAAATAATTAATGATCTTTTTCTAACAAATAGGGAATATTTATCCTTTTCAAGCACACAAGAACATTTACAAACATGAAATTACAATTTCCACTTTATAGATAGCATGTAAAGAATGGAGAAGAAAATTAGAAACTTCCCAGTTCTGAATGTGACCAGAATAACCTTGAAATCAAAACCAGAAAACATGGGGCACCTGGGTGGCTCAGTGGGTTAAGCCGCTGCCTTCGGCTCAGGTCATGATCTCAGAGTCCTGAGATCGAGCCCCTCATCGGGCTCTCTGCTCAGCAGGGAGCTTGCTTCCTCCTCTCTCTGCCTGCCTCTCTGCATGCTTGTGATCTCTCTGTCAAATAAATAAATAAAATCTTTAAAAAAAAAAAAAAACAGAAAACAACATGAGAAAGAAAACTTATCCCAATCTCACTTATAAATATGGTTCCAAACTTCTTAACAAGTTATTAAGTTATCAGTTACTGAATTTGGTTTACGACAAATAAAAACATATTTTGTGACCTAATAAGTTTTATTCTGGGAATGCAAGAATGACTTAACATTAGAAGATGTATTAATGTAATTCATTTCTTACAAGACTAAAGTAGAAAAATAATTTGGTCACTTCAAAGTTTATAAAAAAGTGTCTTGAAAAAATGTAATACTCCTTCATAAAAAAAAAAAAAAAAAGCAAAACAAAATGACAGCAACAACAACCAGAAACCCTCATGGCAAAGTAGTATCAGACTGTAACTATCTTAGCTGATAAATAGTTTGAAGGTGAAAGGTCAGAAACATTCCCTTTAATGTCAGGAGGGGGAAAAAAAAAAAAAAGATCACTTATTCTTTCCACTTCAACATTTTCTGGAGCTTCTATCCAAAGCAGGTTTCTGAGGAAAAGAAATGCAGGACAAATAAAACTTTTCTAACAGCTGGATTACCTGCCTAGAAAATATATGTACACGAAACATTAGAATAAGGGTTGAGCAAAATTGCAGGATTCTGAATAAATACTTTAAAAAAAGACATCCATATAGATCACCAAAGGTTGGTTAAAAATTGACTGCAATGCAAATATGGATCTCATTCATAACAGCATGAACTTTGAGGAACCTGAGAGTAAACCTAACAAAATAAGTATAAAACATATAAGCATACATTTGTATGTTTTATTATAGAATCAAAAAAAGTTAAATAAACAGAAACCATGTTTCTATGGGGCCTGAGAAGTTGACCTAGGATTCATTCAGAACAGTAAAACTCCAATAACCAAGTTCATTTTGAGGAAAAAGAAAGTGAAGGCCCTACCAGAGAGAAATATTATAAAACTATAATAATTATAGAAAATTTGGTGGGTGCCCATCTCAGGTCCTCAGGGATCCTCTTCTACTGGCTACTGTGGTTGCTGCAAGTAATTGCTGGTTTGTTCACTCTCAGTAGGGTTGCCCAGGGGCAGTGAGACCTGCCCCAACCTGGAGTGTCTGAGTTACAATCTGCACCCAACACAGCCAGGAGAGTTATAAAAACCCTTTGTAGGGGCCAAGGACAGGCTGCCCCCAAATATGCCACTTTGATATGTTGATTTTTTAAGAAGATTTTATTTATTCATTAGCGAGAGAGAGAGCGCGAGCGCTCACGAGAGAGAGTGCACTCACGAGCGAGTGCACTCAAGCAGGAGTAGAGAGGAGGGCCAGAGGCAGAGGGAAAAGCAGGCTCTCCAGTGAGCAGTGAGCCCAATGTGGAACTGGATCCCAAGATCCTGGGATCATGAACCGAGCCAAAGGCAACCGCTTCTTAACAGACTGAGCCACACAGGCACTCTAGTATTTTGATTATTTTAAATAAAATTTACTTAAGAGACAGCCTATGCAAGAAGGACCCTCAGACTTTCTCTCACCCCCAGAAAGCAAGAAATAAACTTTCATGTGAAAGAAACAACTCCCCACACCAGGAGGTAAACAGCCGTCCTCATCACCAGACACAGGAAACAGGAGAGTGACAGTCTGGCTGTATGTAAAACTCTTGTTCCTTTTTACTAATTTACCACCCCAGCCCATATTTTGTTTCGAATTCCTTACTAACTGAAAGTCCCAAAGTTAAGTTTTCTTTGTCCTATCAAATCCTCACAGCTTGTCCCCTTGTCAAAAAAGTATAAAGATTGCCTACTTTGGTCATTTCTTTAGGCCTTAATTTCATGTTAAGCCTCCACACACATGTAATAAAGCTTTTTTCTTTTTTTTTTTTACTATTAATCTGCCTTAGGTAAATTTAATTCTTAGTCCAATTAGAAGAACCTTAGAGGAAAATTTCTTCCTCTCCTTTACCCTAGTTCCTTGCCTCGAGACAGACATATTCTGCTGTGCTATTGATGTCGCAGAGTCCTTGAGAGATCAGGCTGAGGCCAGATTTTGTCTGAAAGCACATTGTTATTGTGCATCTCCCTCTTCTCCACCCTGCTTTCCTCATTCCCTTACAGATTTTTCCTGAATGTGTACCCTTCATAAATTCCCTGCACAAGAATCCTCATTTATTTCTCTGCTTTTAGGGAATCTGACCTAGAGTAGAAATTAAGAACATATATTGATGCGTATATAGACAACTCAAACCAATAAAGCAAAACAATACAAGGAGGGGGATATCAGGAGAGCCAATAAATATATGAAAACACGCTCATCCTCACCTAGTAATCAGAGAATGAAAATTGAATAGCACTCAGCAAAATGGGAAATTTTTAATATCTGAAAAATCCTAAATGTGGATTAAGATGTGAGCAAATGGGCAATCTCATACATTGTTGGTGAGAAAGTACACTTGTGAACCCATTTTGGAGAGCAATGTGTTACTATCTGACAAAATTAAAGATGCTCATAAGCTATAACCCAGAAATTCCAATTTTAGGTATATACCGGGGGAATTCCCTGACACATGCCTAGGAGGATGTGTATAAAAATATACACTGTAGCATTGTTTATAATAGTGAGAAAACTGCGAACAGCTTAAATACTTATCAAGAAAGGAATGAATGAATTGTAGTACAGCCATAATGAGCAGCAGTTAAAATAACGGTAACCAAATTTAGAGGTATCGACATGGATAAATGTCAAAAACATAATTTTTAATGAATAGGGAAAGCTGAAGGAGGGCAGTTTTATAGAAATTTTTTTAATGTAACTATCAAGCCAAATGATAGAATATCTTATCTATGGACATACAGATACATGCATGTACATATTACATAAGTATATGTTAATAATACTGTGTAAAATATGTCAGGAAGACACTTCAGAATAGTGACATGCCTGGAAAAAAAATAAGCAACAAGTCTGGAAAGGATAAAAGGGGCCTTAGATCCTAATTCTATTTTTTTTTAAATGATCTGAAGCAATATGGAAATGGTAACAATTTGTTAAATCTGTGGTAAGATACGTGAATATTTGTTACATTGCTTTCTGTATTTTTCCATAAGTCTGAAATATTTCATAATAGAAAACAAAAGAGAAATGGTATTCAAAATATAATCAAACCCTAAATCTTGCTTAGGATATAACCATCTGAATTTAGTTAGTCTCATACTTGAAGCAATTGTGAAAAAGATCTACCACAGTAGAAATAATCCAGTATTCATATATTTCATCCTTTTTCTCATACTTCTCAGGAAAGGTATAGAGAGATACCTGGATGCCTTTCTTTGGAATTTCAAAAGATTTCCCTTTTTCTTCATTCCCTCTGTTTTTTTCTCTTTCTTTCCATCCTTCCTCTCTCTCTCTCTCTTCCTTGCCTTTTCCAAAAAAATTACAATAATCTCAACTCTTAATCTTTCCCTAATTCTTTTCCTAACATCTGGAATTGTCAAATAGACTATAAGAAGTACAGTTATTGATTTCAGATAACAAATGAAGAGAATTTTTTTACATTTATATTAAAAAGTGACGGGAATTAAGGAGGGCACAGATTGCATGGAACACTGGGTGTTATACACAAACAATGAACCATGGAACACTACATCAAAAACTAAGGGTGTTCTATATGGTGACTAACATAAAACAATTAAAAAAAATTTTTAAGTGATTCATTTTTTTATCTGAAATTCATATTAAATGGCAGTTATATTTTTATATTTTTATAAACTTAAATTTTTTATAAACTGTTAAATCTATATTTTTATAAACTGTTAAATCTGGCAACCTCACTAACTTCTATTTACCATAATTGCAGTTTATTTACATAGATCACCCATCTCACGTATATATATTTTTTAATTCTCAAATATGTATACAGAATAAGACTGATAATCTTCTCATCTTACATGTGATAAACAAGGTTATCTGTCAAGGACAGTATTATCTACTCATCTATCAGGGATGCTAATAACCTGGTACTAGTATAAAGGATGTAATCTTGACTAGGTCATGAACGAATTATTTGAATCTTAAGTATAAGATTCCTAGAGGCACAAGCTAACTTTAGACCTGATCCTTTGAAGCAAGTTCTATAGGATTCCAAATTTTACTTTAATGGTCTTCGCAAATGAGTTAACTATTTGGCTCCGTCTGGCCTTCAAATTTCCTCTAAAGAAAAATTTTTTCCTCATGTGATATATTTGCCTTATTTTGTTTCTGCTTCTTTCTCCAAGAAAAAATTCCCAGATTGCCTTTATAATGCACCATGGCTCCCTTTTGTTTCAGTTAAGTGCTTTCCAGAATGTGAGCCTTCTAAGGTCCCTCTTTAGCCCTTACCAGTTACTTCCTTCATCTATTTTTTTTCCTTACCCAGTTCTCATACAGAGACTCCCAGCCCCTGAGCATGGTAGAAAAGAAATATCATCGAAAGATTTGAATGGAAGATAGGAGGAATTAACTGACAGCTGGTTAAATAAAAGAAGAATCAGCCAAAGATCCAACATAGTATTTGTCCTGCAAAGTATTAGCAATTTCCAAAGAAAATTATAGCACTTATTTAAATGGCTAAATAGGCAAAAGTTAGCTTTCGGATTCTGTATCTCCCTCTTCTGATAGATTCTCTCAGTTTTCCTATACTTGGTGCCTTGAAATGTGCTTTCCCTTTAAAGCACTCCTATTTGTTTTAAACTTGCCTTTGACTTAAAACAGAAACCACTTTTGTATTAGAGTGGTGGCTTCTCACATGCTTTCTCCTCTTTGAAATAGCTTTCCTTTTTGCAATAAACAATTAAATAAAGTAAATCTGTGCCAATCTTTTATTTTCAAATTGGTTTTTGTTTGTGTAGGCTAAACAGTCTAAAATAAGAACCATATGGTATTTGTTATTTTCTGTTTTCTTTTGGCCTTTACAAATCCTAAAATCTTATTATAAAGTCAAATACATTCATAAATAAATAAACAGAAAAAACAAATAGAAAAGCAAACAACCACATATTTCTATACATATATGGTAGAGTATTTAGAAAAGAAAGTTCTTATAAAATCACGCATATACAGTTTCAGATTTTTTCTTAAAATATGGAAAACCTTTTCCCTTCCTATTAAATATTCCATCACATTTTCCCCAGTAGTTTCCTTGTACTGTATTATCTTTTTAAAATGAAAGCTTGACTTTTTTGAAAATTTTTCATCCTTTGAAACTCTGAGCTTTTATCTAGAAAATAGAATTTGTGGAGAGAGAGAGAAAGAGAGGCAACGAAGGCTGAGCCGTGATGGAGTGTCTATGAAAAAGAGTATGTTCTTGTCAGTGTAACTACTTCTACAGAGGACTCGAGGACGGTCACAATGTGAAACTATGTTTTACAACTCCGGGGATAAAAATCAGCAAAAGGAAAGGTGAAAATGATGAAAGTCAACGTGGTGACACCGTTAAAGATTTACCTCAATGTGCCTTTGTTGGTTAGAACTCACTGTGCTGCCTGCGAGAGGGGAAAAAATGGATTCACTTTATTGCACTCATCTGTCATAGATAATACCCTGCACAAAAAGGTGGGAAGAAGTGGTGAACTTATAATCAGTCTGTGTACACATACAATAGGAAGGCAGTCTGGAAACCCAGCAGGCCTGGGACATGAGTGGCTGTCATAAAGAGGAGAGTGACACGCTACTGAGATCTGTGAGCGCCAAGCTCCAAAGAGAGGGGCAAGCCAACTTGATCTTTCTTTGTGTGCTAGACGGTTGGGTGTGCTACATGCACCTTCAGACTTGGTAGGGGATCACGTTCAATCGCCAGACAAATGCAACCTGCTCTGACACCAATAGGAGAAAGTGAACTTGTGGTAGCCCTTTAAAGGATTCCACAGAGAATTCATTCCTCCCATAATCGTGATGGATGGAGCTTGCCTCTCTCTGACCAACAGGGATATTCCAAAGCTGCTGAGATCAATGCCTGTGTGTCAGAATTAACTGTTAGAAGTGAAATTTCTAGCAATATCTGAAAAAGCTAATTTATTTAGGCACCGTCTTTAACTTTCTAGCTGTCGCCACAATAAAGGAACCAGAATGCTTTTCTTATCAATCTCCCCTTTATTTTACCATGTTCTTGATAATTTCTATGAATCAAAGAAAAAAAAATATCAAGGATAGTCTTTTTCCCTTCCAGTTCTGTATGTTGCACAGGTACTTACTTTTATGGCATAAGGTTATAACAAGTTTAACTGTCAGAAACTAATAACTAAGAATGATTAATACATGGCTTAGGAAATGAAGAAATGGCAAATTCTCAGTCTTTGAATATTTTCTTTACCTCTGGACGGTCAACTTTTCAGCCTGTGCTGTAATACTAATGTACGTGTCACTTAACCCTCCCCCTGAAATCCCTACTTGCATCCCCTAATGAAATGTTCCACTTTGTACCATGCTGGAACCTCAGGTAGTATGATATCCTCTGTAGGGCCTTTAAATATGTTCTATTCTCTTCTAATTCCCTATGAGTTCACAGAGCAAAAGATGGATACCAGAAATATTTTGCAAGAAAATGAATAGTGACCTCCTCCACGCCCTTTTAAAATGACTATCATTTTGTTTACCATGGAAGGAAGCTCATTGCTCTCTTCCATGCTTTTTAGCCAGGTAGAAATTTACTCCATCACTCCCTTGGATGCTGTCCCCAATGAAACTATGAATCTCTCTCCATCAGGACCTACCATCAACAACATACCATTAATAAAGATATCATGCCATAATTACTGATGAGGGAATTACCTGTTGTTGTTTTTTTCCCAGAACTCTCCATTCTATCCCTTTCACAAGGAATTTCTACCTATTCCAGCCTTTATTCCAGCAGACAAATTGACAGTTTAATGCACTAAATATTTCTTGACTTTCATGTAGTACAAAACAGCCAAAAGAGTGTCTGAATGTACAATCACACAAAACAAGATAGCAAATCAGATATAATTTTCTTCTCTTTGTTTTTGAGGAAAATGTTTAAAATTCTAAAAGAAGGGTGTTTGGGGAATACCACTGTCAGAGAAGCAGCAGAAGATGCATTTATCCAACCTATCGTCAGGGTAGGGCTCCTTAGGGAGGCTGGCGTGGAGTCAAGCTTTTGATAAGGGAAAGCTTGTGGCTTTGTAGACAAGGATTAGAAGGCTATTCTGAGCAAAAAGTAGAGCCATTTTTTGACAGGAATAAGAGAAAAGAAATGAAAAGGTGGCTAGGGTGAATGGTTTCTCTTTACCCCTTGGATCACTCATTGTCCATCTGACAAATCATGTATGTCCCATTTTCCAATGCTCTCTTCAAGGCTTAGGAAAACAACTGAAATCCACTCACATTATTTTATCTGTCACAGAATGAGCCTCCTCTTTCCTCCTAGATGTGTCTTGTAGGTTATGCAAAATTTAATTTCAAGTGTAAACTGACCATTTGGAGAGCATGGATATCTCATATTTCATGGGAGTGTAGATTGTATTTGCTGACTGCATGTTAAGCCGTATTCATACAGAGGCTCTAGGAAAGACAGAGATTGTATGCAACGCATTGATGCTCTAGTTCTTTTTCTGACCTTTTCTGATGCTGGGAGTTTTTGTAATTTACTTATTCTCTGTCTCAATTTTCCCCTTTGTGAAATAAAAGTAGTTAAGCTTAAATTAAGAGTGTCATGAGAATTAAATGGATCATGTTTAAGCAGCCTTTTGCCCAGTGTTTGACACATAGCTATCAATGGGTGGTATCTTTTATTTTTGTAATTTTTCTAATTAATACAGCAAGTCTCCTTAAGAGGGAGGATCTAGATCCTGAATTATGTATGCAGGAAATTCATGGTGGGCTTATATTTTTTGAACACCAATTAATTATCCATGACTTTGGAAAAACTGCTAAAATGTCTTAGTTTCTTAATGGAAAAGGGAGAAAGCCAGAGTCCACAGCCTGCATGTGCAGAAATAAGCATGGGAATTGTCTATTATTGTGGACTTTTTACATTTCCACTGGATTTCTCCATAATTTTGTTATTTTAAGCCTGGAATTAGGATACTTAGTATTTAATAAATACCCACTAATAGAAGTACTCTCATTTCAAGGGAATTTTTAAATTTTGTTTCAATTTAATACGTTGAACCATCTATCACCCTTACAGTGTGTGCATACTGTTGGTGATCATTCCAAAGGATCTTGTTTCCCAGATGCTTTGGAATCGGCCCTTGATCAAGTAGGAATTATTACTGCTCAGTGAAGTTTGATATAGGAGGACTATTTGGACAGTTTGCCTTTCATTAATACAAGTTTGGTTTGTTAAATCCCCAAGTATTGCTTTACAAGTCTTCAGATTAAAAATTAATTACAACGATTATCAACAAATATAAAAAGTCAAGAAAATAATGAAAGCCCATCTGTCTGTTTGGCTTTGGAAAGCATAGCACCATGGCGTCAGCTGACAACCCTCATCTTTTAGAGTAAGCTTTAAAAGTAGTCTATTGCATGTACTAATACATACTTCTTTTACGCAAAATAGCTAAATTCTTAAATGAAATTTTCACCTACACATGCAATGCAGTCTTATCTCTTAAGCAGAAATAAGTCATGTGTGAATGCAAAAATGCACAGAGAAATTTTTCAAGATGGTTGATTACTGTTCAGTCCCTGTTTGGAGATATTGTGTGCACAAGAACAAATGACAGCTTTCTCAAAGGTTACTTGTTTTTTTTTTTTAAGAGAGAGAATGTAAGAGAGAGAAAACAGTGGTGGGGATAGAAGGAGAGGAAGAGAAAGAGAATCATAAGCAGGCTCCAAGCCCAGCATGGACCCACTGGTGGTACCCCCAACCCTGAGACCATGACCTGAGCCAAAACCAAGCATCAGATGAGCCACCCAGGTGCCTCTCAAAGTTTATCTTTTTCAAAATTAATTAATTAATTAATTAACTTATTTCTTTGAGACAGAGAGCGTGAGCAGGAAGGGCAAAGGGAGAGGAAGAAGGAATCTCAAGCAGACTCCACACTGAGCAGAGAGCCCATTGCAGAGATCTATCCCACAACGCTGAGATCAGGACCAGAGCCAAAACCAAGAGTCAGATGCTTAACTGACTGGGCCACCAAGGGACTACAAAGGTGACTTCTATTGTAAGTAAAGTTTTAGGACATTTTGACTATAGATAAAACATTATGCATACATGTGCACAGAATGAGGAAACTTGTTACACTAGATTATACACATAAGATTAATTATATTTAAAGTAGTCATTTGTTGACATAAAGTCATAATGTTTCCATAAACAATCATTGTTTTCAAACATGTTTTATCTCTGTCATACTGACACATTTATCATATATAGAAGAACCATGAATATTTAATTTCCTTAAAAAAAAAACTAAACAATAAATAATAAAAAGACACAAATGAAGAAGCAACTTTTTTATGGGCACAGAAGAAAGTAAAATTTTTCAAATTGGTAATAAATGAATTTTGTGTTTATTAACAAAATAACAAGATATTTTGTTGCCCCAAAAGGAATCTTCTGAGTAATAAAGAGGTATAATTAATGAAAAAGGAAACTAATAAATATGTCAGAAACAATTTACTGTTGGTATGTATGTATTTCTACTGTCTCTACAGGAATGCAAATAAAACATCAAAATTAGGTTATTAATTTCAAAAAAGGTTGACTTCACAAACATGGGGAAAAATTTTAATATCTGGTGTAACTGTTAATAGGTTTTAAAAATATGTTGGTTTATTTTTTTAAGTGCTTAGTGTAACATTCACTGGCTAATTATGGTATAATTTTATGTGCATCAAATAGACACTTTTAAATTCTTAATTAATTTATAAGGACTATTACCTATGATGAAGTTTGAAAATTAAATAGCATAGACTTAAAGGACTAGAAGCAAAACAAAAGAATGGTCAGAAGGTGAATTAGCTACACTCAAGTCTCCTCCTACTAAAAATAGAACCACAGCTTGGATAAAGTACAATAAACCTAGTTTTATTAAATTACTGAGTTTCCTAAATATAAGAGAAATTTCTAAAAAGAGAAGAAGTGCCAAGCTGAAACTAGAACAGAAAGTACTAAGAAGTAGAGATAAATGGAGTAGGGAATTTTAAGAGAGATTTACCTGGAGCTAGATGCTTTCCTCAGTGCTGACTTCCAGTGAATATGCCACTAGGCCCTGGCAAGAATGGGGCAAAACTTGAAACTCTTGCATTAACAATAAAATCATTAAAAGGAACAAAGTAGTCCCAGGTCAGACCTGATCCTGAATCTTGCAAAATATAAAACTTTCAGAGAGCAAAATATTTCCCATTTATATACTCAGAATTCCTACATATTAGGTTCAATAAGATAGGAATCCACAATAAAAATTCAAAAAGCAAACAAAAATATGCATCCATCAGTGACAGTGAACAGATATGAAGATAAACATGATAACCAATGAATAAATTCATAATCTAGAATTATCAGATATGAAACATAAATTCACTATATGTGAAATATTTAATGAAATAAAAATATAGACTAAGAAAGGAAAAAGAATGGGCAGAAGACATGAACAAACATTCCACCAAAGATATGCCATGGCCACCAGACACATGAAAAGATGCTCAACATCACTCATCATCAGGGAAATACAAATAAAAACCACAATGAGATATCGCCTCACATCTATCAGAATGGCTACAGTAGAAAACTCAAGAAAAAAGTATTGGCAAGGATATAGAGAAACAAAAACCCTCACACACAGAGTTGGTGGGAATGTAAACTGGTACAGCTGCTCTGGAAGACAGTATGGTTGTCCCTCAAAAAATTAATAGAACTATTCTACAATCTGGAATCACACTAGGGTATTTACCCAAAAGAATACAGAAAGTGCTAATTTGAAAGGATATATGCACCACTATGTTTATTGTAGCATTATTAATAGCCAAACTATGGAAGTAGCCAAAGTGTCCATTGACAGATGAATGGATAAAGGTATTGTATGTATGTGTGTGTACACACACACACACACACTTACACACACAATGGAAAATTACCCAGGCCTAAAAAGGAATGAAATCTTGCTATTTGCAACAACGTGGATGGATCTAGAGAGTATAATGCTAAGCAAAATAAGCCAGTTAGAGAAAGCCACATATGGTTTGACTAATATATGGAATTTAAGAAGCAAAACAAATGAACAAAGGAAAAAAGAGAGAGGAGAGAGAGACAAACTAAGAAACCGATTCTTAGCTATAGAGAACAAACTGATGGTTACAAAAGGGGAGGTGGGTGGGGATGGGTGAAATCTGTGATGGGGATTAAAGAGTGCACTTATCATGATGAGTAATGAGTAATATATGGAACTATATATTAGGAATAATATATGGGACTATTAGCTAAATCACTAAACTATACACCTGAAACTAATTTAACACTACGTTTACTACACAGGAATTAAAAAAAAAAAAGTGAGAAATAAGAGAAAAAAAAGAGAGACTATCAAAAATTGTCAAATAATTTTTTAAAATAAAACTTTTAGGAGGGCCCGTGTGGCTCAGTGGGTTAAGCCTCTGCCTTTGGCTCAGGTCATGATCTCAGGGTCCTGGGATCAAGCCCCACATTGGGCTCTCTGCTCCACGGGGAGCCTGCTTCTCCCTCTCATTCTGTCTGCCTTTCTGCCTACTTGTGATCTCTGTCTGTCAAATAAATAAATAAAATCTTTTTTAAAAATTTAAAAATTAAAAGAAATAAAACTTTTAGAAATAACACATAAAAGTAAAAAAATTCCCTACATGGATTGAATAACAAATGACACAACTAAAAAGATAATTAGTAACCTGGCAGAGATAGATAGAGCAATAACACAGAGAGCAGGACAGGGAAAGATAAAATATCAGAAAAAAGTTAAAAGACACAATGATAGAATAAGAATGTCCAGGTTACACATAATCAAATCCCAGTTGACTTGAATCACTGATATTTTTTGATGATGTGACTTTTGGCAAGTTACTCGTTCTCTCCTTTTCTCAAATTTCTCCTTTGTAAAATTAGGTTTATGGTAAGATTGCTGGCTAGAACAGCTAGAGATAGCCATTTGAATAGAATAATGGGAAGAAATTTTCAGAGACACATAAGGACATACACAAAAAGCACAGAATGTACCAAGAAGGATAATTTAGAAAAAAAATCTACACATTGTAGTGAAACTGAAGACACAGAGATCTTAAACAAGAGATAAATGACAAATTACCAAAAAAGACAATTAGCTTAATAACAGGCATTTCAAAAAGCAAAAATAGATGATAAAGAGTGTAGGTAAGAGTCAAAATATAATAGTAAATAACTGTCAAACTAGAATTGCATAATCACAGAATTTTTTGTTACTAATCTAAAATAGAGACATTTTCAGATATTAAAAAATGAAAAGATTTTTATCACCAACAATTTTTCACTAGGGAATTTCTAAAGGTTGTACTTCAGCAAGACTGAAAGTAATACCAAAGATGCAAGAAGGAATTGTGATGTCCTATGTATGTCTGTTAGGTCCATTTAGTCTTACATATGCTCAAGTCCAACAGGTTGATTTTCTCTCTGGATAATCCATCCATTGCTCAAAGTGGGGTTTGGGTGTCCTCTATTATTATATTATTGTATTGTTGTCTATTTCTCTCTTCACATCTGTTAGTATTTATTTAAGATATTTAGATGATCTGATGTTGGGTACATATACATTTACAATCATTATATCTTCTTAATAAGATAACCTGTATCATTATATAATAGCCTTCTTTGTCTCTTGTTATCATTTTTAGCTTAAGGTCTATTTTGTCTAATGTAAGTTAGCTACCTTTGCTCTCTTTGGTTTCCACTTGCACGGAGTATCTTTTTCCATCTTGTCCCTTTGAGAATACATGTCTCTGAAGCTCAAGTGAGTCTCTTCTAGGAAGCATATATTTAAGTCTTGTTTTTATCCACCCAGCTGTTGTGTACTTTTTGATTAGAATTCAATCCATTTATATTCAAAGTAATTATTGGTATGTAAGGATTTACTATCTTATTAATTAATTACCATCTTATTGTTTTCTGGCTGTTTTATAGTTTCCTAGTTCCTTTTTTCTTCTCACATTGACTTTCTTTGTAAATTGGTGAATTTTTATAGTGATATGTTCTGATTTCTGTGTTTTTATCTTCTGTTAATCTGTTATAAATTTTTGTTTTGTGCTTACCATTGGACTTCATAAAACTTCTTAAAAATATTAACACTCTATTTTATGTTGATAACGACTTTGATCACATACAAAAATACTACACTTTTACTCTACTCCTTTGATGTTTTTAATGTCACAGTTTACCTCTTTTTGTATTGTATATTTATTAATAAATTATAGTAACTATAGTAATTTTTTATATTCTTGTCCCTTAACTTTTATACTATAGTCAACAGCAGCAAAATACACATTCTTCTCAAGGGTGCATGGAACATTCTCCATACGATAAGCCACAAAACAAGCTTTAGCCAATTTAAGAAGATTGAAACCATATGGAATATATTTTCTCTACCATTCCAATGGTATGAAACTAGAAATCAACAATAACAGGAAAACTGGAAAATTCTTAAACTATGTGGAAATTAAACAACACACTCCTGAACAGCCAATGGAACAAAGAAGGAATCAAAGGAAAAACCAAAAACTATATTGAAACAAATGAAAATGGAAACACAACATACCAAAATTTATGAGATGCAAAGGTAGTTCTAAGAAGGAAGTTTATAGCAATAAATACCTATATTAAGAAAAAATAAAGATCTCAAATAAAAAACCTGACTTTATACTTCCAAGAAGTAGGAAAAGAACAAACTAAGCACAAAGTTAGCAGAAAGAAGGAAATCACAAAGCTGAGAGCAAGGGTAAATAAAATAGAGATCAGAAAATAGAAAAGATCAATGAAATTAAAAGCTGGGTTTTTTAAAAAAATACACAAAACTGACAAACCTTTAGCAGACAAAGAAAGAGAGAAGACTTAAATAAAATAAAAAATGAAAGAAGAGACATTACAACTGATACCACAAAAATACAAAGCATCTTAAGAGACTACTATGAAATTTTAAATGCCAATAAACTGGATAAACTAGAAAAAAGGGATAAATTCCTTAAAACACACAACTTCTCAATATTGAATCTCAAAAAAATAGAGAATCTGAATAGACCAATGATAAGGAGATTAAAATCTGTAATCAAACACCTCTCAACAAAGAAAAGTCCATGACCTGATGGTTTCACTGGTGAATTCTATTAAATATTTAAAGAAGAAATAATGTCAGTTCTTCTCAAATTCTTCCAAAAAATTGAAGAGAAGAGGATATTCCCAAATTCATTTTATGAGGCTATAACTGCCCTATAAAAAAGCCAGACAAGGATACTACTAGAAAAGCAAACAACAGACCAATATCCCTAATGAATATAGTGTAAAAATTCTTAACAAACTACTAACAAACTGAATTCAACAATACATTACAAAGATCATGCACCATTATTAACTGGGATTTATCCCTGGAAGGTAATGATGATTCACCATACCCAAATCAATAAATGTGATATACCGCACTAGTAGAATGAAAGATAAAATTCATACGATCAACTCAATTGATGCAGAAAAAGCATCTGACAAAGTAAAATATCATGTCATGATTAAAACTCTCAACAAATTGTGTGTAGAAGGAACATATCTCAATACGACAAAGACCATACATGACAGGCCCACAGTTAACATCATATTTAATGGTCAAAGATTTGGAACTTTTCCTCCAAGATCAGAAACAAGAAAGGGTGCCCCCTGTCACTACTCTCATTCTACACAGCAATAAAAGGCATCCAAATTGGGGGGTGGGGGAGAGAAGTAATATTATCTTTATTTGCAAATGATATAATCCTATATATAGAAAATCCTTAAGACTCAACCACAAAACCTGCTAGAACTAGTCAACATTTAGTAAAGTTGCAGGATATAAAATTAACATACATAAATCAGTTGTATTTTTATAACTCACAAGGAAATATCTAAAAAAAAAAATTTAAAAATCTAATTCACGGGGCGCCTGGGTGGCTCAGTGGGTTAAGCCGCTGCCTTCGGCTCAGGTCATGATCTCAGGGTCCTGGGATCAAGTCCCACATCGGGCTCTCTGCTCAGCAGGAAGCCTGCTTCCCTCTCTCTCTCTCTCTCTGCCTTCCTCTCCGTCTACTTGTGATCTCTCTCTGTCAAATAAATAAATAAAATCTTAAAAAAAATAAAAAATAAAAAATAAAAATCTAATGCACAATAACATCAAAAACAATAAAATATTTAGGGACAAAGTTAACCAGAGGTTAAAAAAAAAAAGAAACTCTATGTTACAAACTACAAGGCTCTGTTTTAAAAAATTGAAGATGACACAAATAGAAATATATCCCATGTTCATGAATTAGAATAAAATTGTCAAAATGTCCACACTATCTCAATCTATCTAGTAATATCCCTATCAAAATTCTAATGATATTACTCACAGAAATAGAAAAAAATACTAAAATTTATATAGAATCACAAAAGAATCAGAACAGCCAATGTAATCCTGAGAAAAAAGACAAAGCCAAAGGCATCAAACTTCCTGATTTCAAACTCTACCACCAAACTCTAGTAATCAAAACAGTTTGGTACTGGCATTAAAACTAAACACTAGAAGAGAATCAAGAGCCCAGAAATAAACCCATATATATGGGGTCAACTAACATTTACCAAGAAAGCCAAAAATACTCAATGGGGAAAGGATAATATCTTTAATAAATGGTTTTGGGAAAATCAGATTACCACATGCAAAAAAAAAAAAAGAAAGAAAGAAAGAAAGAAAGAAAATGGATCCCCATCTTATGCTAGTCACAAAAAAATAATTAAAAATAGATTAAAGACTTAAACATTACACCTGAAACCATAAATCTCCTAGAAGAAAACATGGGGAAAAAACTCCTTAACATTGGTCTTGGCAAAGAATTTTTGATCTGATAACAAAAGCCACAAATAACAAAGGCAAAAATAAATAAGGGGGACTGCACCAAACAAAAATCTTCTGCACAGCAGAAGAAATCATCAACAAAATGAAAAAGGCAACCTGCAAAAGAAAATATTTGCAAACCATACATCTGTTAAGGAGGTAAAATCTAAAATATATAAAGAACTCATACAGCTCAATAAGATACCAATCTGATTTTTTAAATGGGCAGTGGAACTGAGCAGACATTTTTTTTTAATTTTATTTATTTATCTGACAGAGAGAGATCACAAGTAGATGGAGAGGCAGGCAGAGAGAGAGAGAGAGAGGGAAGCAGGCTCCCTGCTGAGCAGAGAGCCCGATGCGGGACTCGATCCCAGGACCCTGAGATCATGACCTGAGCTGAAGGCAGCAGCTTAACCCACTGAGCCACCCAGGCGCCCCTGAGCAGACATTTTAAATCTATAGATAGCCAACAGGTAT
This sequence comes from Lutra lutra, assembly GCF_902655055.1. Classification (NCBI taxonomy): domain Eukaryota; kingdom Metazoa; phylum Chordata; class Mammalia; order Carnivora; family Mustelidae; genus Lutra; species Lutra lutra. The sequence continues at coordinate 76,413,858 of NC_062284.1, forward strand.
GTGAAAAGAAGTTAAACATTACTAATTATCAGGGAAATGCAAACCAAAACCATAAATGAGGTATCATCTCACATCTTTTAGAATGGCTATCATCAAAAGGACAAGAAATAACAAATGTTGGCAAGAAAGTGGAGAAAAGGGAACCCTGATGCCCTGTTGGTGGGAATGTATATTGATATAGCCACTAGAGAAAACAGTATGGAGGTTTTTCAAAAATTAAGAATAAAACTACCATGTGATCCAGCAATCCTGCTTCTGGGTATATACCCCAAGGAAAGGGAAAGAGGATATGGAAGAGATATACACACTTTCATGTTTATTGCAGGTTACTTGCAAGAGCTAAGATATGGAAAAAACCTGGATCCATCAATGGATAAAGAAGATGAGGGGTCACGTATATACAGTGAAATGTTATTCAGCCATGAGAAAGAAAGAAATCCTGCCATTTGTGAAAACACGGATGGGCCTTGAGGGCATAATGCTAAGTGAAATAAGTCAGACAAAGACAAATAGTATATGGTGACACTTCTGTGTGGGATCTAAAAATGGTGTACTTGAAGAAAGAGATAATAGAATAGTGGTTACCAAGGGCTGGGAGGTGGGGGAAATACAGAGATGTTGGTCAAGAGTACAAACTACCAGTTAGAAAACGAGTAAACTCTGGGGATCTAATGTACAACATTAGGATCATAATTAACGACATTGTATTATATACTTGAAAGTTTCTAAGAGAGCACACCTTAAATGTTTTCATCAGGAAAAAGAAATGATTATGTGACACAATGGAGAGGTTATCAAATGTTACTGTGGTAGGTTGAGTCAAGATAGTGGAGGAGTAGCAGACAGAGATGACATCAGGTCACAGGATTCAGCTAGATAGTTATCAAACCATTCTGAACACCTACAAACCCAACAGGGGATCAAAGAGAAGAAGAGCAGCAATTCTAGGAACAGAAAATCGACCACTTTCAGAAAGGTAGGATGTGTGAAGAAGTGAATCCGAAGCCATGGGAAGATAGACCGCAGGGGGAGGAGCCAGCTCCCGGCAAGAAGTGGAGCAATGGAGCACAAAATTCAAACTTTTAGAAGTCTGCTCCACTGAGGAACATTGCTCCAGAGGCTAAGTGGGGGTGGAGCCCTCATGGGGACAGTGTGGTCTCAGGTCTCACAGGGTCACAGAAGGATCAGGGGTGTCTGAGTGTAGCAGAGCTCACAGGTATCAGAGCGGGAAAGCCAGCTACAGAGTCAGAGTGAGGACTGAGCTCTCAGTTCAGGGTTACCTTAACTGTGATCCATGGCACAGTGGGACCACTGCTTTTTGAGCAGGGACCCCACAAGTGGCAGATACAGGGAGACTCACCTTCCTTCTCTGAAGGCAGGAATCTGCTGGGTTTGGAGACTCCAAATGGGACTATGTGCCAGAGACAGAAACACTCGGTTACAGGCTGTTGAGCTCAGAGTGCGGCCAGAGGCCAGGGAGACGCGAGTGATTGAGCCCTTTTCTCCGAGGGCACACTGAAGATTCGGGACCTGTGCTCTCGGCAACTCTGGGCCGGAGATAGGGAGGCTGCCATTTTCATTCCCGTCCTCCAGAGCTCTACGGAAAGCATTCAGGGAACAAAAGCTCCCGAGAGTGAAACCAAACAGATTACTTAGCCTGGCCCCTGGCAAGGGTAGCACAATTTTGCCTTAAGCAAAGACATTTGAGAATCACTGCAACAGGCCCCTCCCCCAGAAGCTCAGCAAGAACATCCAGCCAAGACCAAGCTCACCAATCAAGGAGAACAGTGGAATTCCAGAGGAGGGGAAAGCAAAGCATGAAATTCATGGCTTCCTCCCCATGATTCTTTAGTCTTGCAAAGTTAATTTTTTTTAATTTTATTTTTTTATTATAATATTTTAACTTTTCCTCTCTCCTCTTTTAACGTTTTTTAACTAGTTTATCTTAACAATACCTTTCTAAGAAAAAGATATCTTTTTAAACCTTCATTATTATAGGTCATATTTTATCCTTCATTGTACCTAACCTTATTTTTTGTATACATATAGGGTTTTTTCTTCTAAAAAGTTCTGGGATACAATTTCTTCTGATAGATCAAAATATACCCTAAATCTAGCACAGGGCTTTCTTCTAGTCTCCAGCCTGAGCAAATTCTCTCCACTTTCTTTTCTTTCTTTTTCCAACCAACTTATCTTTTCAATTCCTTTTTTAGAATTTTAAATTTTCATTCTTACATTATATTCCATCCCTTAATCATGTTTATGCTTATTTTTGTTCATATATAAGTTTTTCTTTCTCTAAAAAATTTTGGGAGGTAGTTTCTTCTAAGAGACCAAAATACACCCTAAATCAAGTGGGTAGCTCTGTTCTATTCACCAGTTGTGTGTGTGTGTGTGTGTGTGTGTGTGTGTATTTTTAGGCAAAGTCTACCACAGAGAAAGTCACAGATAATATAGTTGTTCATAATTGTCTACCTAGCAAGTTCAAAATAATCTACAGGTAAATTGATAGAACTAATGGGAGAGGAGAGTTAAAAAAAATTATTGAATAAAAGATGAATATAAACAATACATTTCATTTTCTAGGTTCCAACAAACAATGATAACCAAAATACACCCATTTGTTCAAGAATTCACTCATAAGCCTTACTGTCAATAAGAACTTTTCTCAGCACCTTATTTAAAATTATAGCCCACTGCCAAAACCACTATCACTAACAGGTAAGCTTCACTGCACTTGGTTTATCCTACAGTGCTTCTCACTAGCTTACCTCTTTGTTTGTTGTCCATCCACCAATTAATATAAAGTCTACAAGGAAAGGACTTTTTGTTAACTTTTTTTGGTTCATTTTCTCAATTTTTTTTTAACTGCCCTGTCTTATACACCTAGAACAATACCTGAAACACAGTACTGAATAAGAATTGGTCGAATAAAGTGATATATAGGCAAATGTACAAAATACATTATAATGTCAACAAAATACAAAGTGCCAGTGAATCTATGTAACAAAGGTTGTAAGTGGTGAAATATACCAACTTTATAGATAGAAGTTCTCAATATTGAATGATATCATTAATCCCCAAATGGATCTCATAAATGAGAGCAATTTTAACAAAGTCCAACAAAATTTCAAGAAATGTGTTATTCTAATTTTAACATTTCTATGAAAGAACAAAGGCACATGAATTCTTCTAACAGAAAAGAGAGGGAAGAGGTTAGAGAAGGTAGAGAAGAAGGTGAAGGGGCTTGCCTTCTCAGATACTAAGACTTAATGTCTTGCAACCAGTACAGAAAAATGACTAATAAAACAGAATACGGACTCAGAAACAGTCCATCACATCCATGAACATCTAATATCTGACAAACATGGGACACCTGGGTGGTGCAGTCTGTTAAGCATCTGCCTTTCACCTCAGGTCATGATCCCAGAGTCCTGGGATCAAGTCCCACATCAGACTTCTTTGCTCAGCAGGGAGACTGCTTCTCCCTGTCCCTCTGCGTCTGTCCTGGGCTTGTGCTCTCTCTTTCTCTCTCTCTCTCTTAAATAAATAAAGAAAACCTTTAAAAAGAAATTTAACAATTTGATATTGGAAATACAGAAAAGAGGGACTAGTCGAGTGCTGGAGCATTGCTTTCCAAAATTAAAAATATATGTAAAATTATGTTTTTCTGTTTTCATTACACACAAAAATTCCAGCAGAATTACAGGCATACAGTGAATAGCAATTTTTTAACACATTTTGAATAATAAATAGGAAAATAAATGAGATTATATAATATGTAAGGATAAAGGATAGAAGTTCTTTTTTTTTTTTTAAGATTGCATTCATTTATTTTAGAAAGAGAAAAAGTACGAGAGTGTGAGTGGAGAGAGGGGCACAGGGAGAAGGAGAAAGAGAATCTTAAGCAGGCTCCACTCCCAGTATGGGGCCAGACTCGGAGCTAGATCCCCTGACAATGAGATCATGGCCTAAGCCAAAATCAAGAATTGGCCATTAACTATCAAAAGACACCACAAATAGAGGAATCATTCAAGCCACAAATTAGGAGGATGATGAGGAACTACAAATCAATAAGGAAAGACAATCTAGTAGAAATGAAAGGCACAAGAGGATTAGTAGTCATACTTTAGTAGAGGAAACATTAAAGGCAGATAAACAAAAAGATGTTAAGCCTTCTTTGTAGTGATAGAACTATAAATTAAATTGAAAAAAATTTTACACCTACTAAATGGACGAAATGAATAAATCTGATAATAGCAAGCATTGCTAAGGCTATGGAACAATGTGAATCCTCAAAAACTACCAGTAAATGTCTAATTGTTTCAATAATTTTGGAAAACAGTTTGGTCTGATCTTGTAAATTGATCATGTGCAACCTTCAGTACCTATAAATTCCACTTTTAAATACATAATTTAGAAACCTCTTGTCATGCACCAATAGATATATAAAAATTGTTCATGGTCTTATTGTTAATAACAGCAATCCAAATGTTATGGACTACAGATGGCGATATGTGGCATACTTATTTATATATGTGGTATATTTAGCTAATGAAGTACCATAAATCAATTTAAAGAAAGATATAGTTATGAGCAATAATATGGATAAATTTATAATGAGTGAAAACAGGTTCCAGAAGAGTGTATGCTTATTTAAACAGTATATTCTTTAGCAACAACTTACACATGTGGGAAAGCTTTTTAAAATAAAAAGTAAAGGAACAACAGATATAAGATGGAACAATTGACTTATTATAGGGAAAATGGAGTGGAATACGTAAGGTCTAGAATGTAAAGTAGGGAAGGAACACACGGCTGATTCAACGGTATTAGTGATATTCAGATTGTAAGTAGGGTGATCAATTACTTCATGTACACTTTGATACTATTGTTATAATATTATAAAACTATCAAATATTACATAATAAAATCAAAACAAGCAACATAAAGAAAGCCCCATTAAACTAAAGAAAAAACAGTATGTAATATTTTTTCTAGGAATGCCAGTAGTTGGAAAAGTAAGTAAATTTCCCTGTTAACATTTTCTAAAAGATACCAAACTTCAAGTTTTGAGAAAATTATCTCACTGTGGGATATATAAACTGTGTAATGAGAAAAAAGGAGGTATTTTTTTCTTTGGGGCTTTTTTTTTTTTTTACTAAAGGAATAACAAATGAACTATTTTTTTAAAGAAAAATATCCAAAGGAAGACATAATTTTGCACCAAATTACCTTATGAGTTACAGCCTAGGTGAGACCACTGCATACATATATTTTACAGAAAAATGAAGTTGTATTCAGCCATATTCTATTATTGTATTTTGTAACATTTGGTCTACTTTTAGAGTATATCTTTAGGCTTTAGTAAACAAATTTTTAATTTCTGTTACAAAGAAAATCACCCCAACTGAGTTTATTTCCTTTTATCCCATACTAGAGCCAGCTTCCTTTATTTTAATTCTGTCTTTGTGCTGCTTCTTTTTTTTATTTTGTAGACAGTAGCATTCTATCTAAGCCTCTTCCTCAGCTTTTGAAAGATTGAGTCGCAAGGTAAAAGGGTTGCCCCCTTGCCAGATCCACTTTAATTAAGAATTATAGTGGCTTCTAATGCAGCAAGGTTACTTGCTATGTGAATGAAACAAACAGTATAACATAGCTAGCAGGAGATAACTTAAGTAGATTCAAAATGTATTAGATACAGAACAGGCTAGAGGAAGGAAATTTGGGGAAAAATATTTTTTTTAACTATAATACACAAAATTATCTTTCATGAGAAGTTATCCTTAGGATACAAGATATCTCAGAAGAAGTATAAAATAAACAGACTCTGAAATACAAACACACTGGTGGTTGCCAGAGGGGGGATGGGTGACGTAGATGAAGTGAGGGGGGGATAAAAGAGATATAATGAAAAAATACGATAGAAAAACACAATCAATGAAACAACAGTTAAGTGAGAAAAATCCAAGTTCTACTTCAAAACATAATAAAGTGTCTACATTTTCAGTATTTTCAAAAATTTTTCAGTATGCTTTAATGCACTTTATCTTAACCCGTGGCAAAACAAAAACAAATACCAAAAGATTCTTCTCAGAATACAGCATTCTTCTCGATACAGCCTAATAACAGACACTGTTTCTGAGGAAAGGGCCATACTAAAACTCAAATATTTATTCAAAGTCATGCTTTAATTTTTACAGGAAGAAAGAAGAATATTTGTTAACAGTATTTTTATTGCCGAGACAGAGGAAACATGAGAGGTAGATTTGGGAGAGAGGCAAGATGAACTATTGTGGGATGTGACACTGTAGGCTCCCAAAATCTCCAGCAAAGGAAGACCAGAAAGAACAGTTTTGCAACAAGCACCAACAAGCAACCCTTCATAACACTGGCTCTGTGTGCTTCTGTAAAAGCGGCTATGTGTCAAACAGTGGAGAAATGTAATCATTATTTTTAGAAATTTTTAGACATTTTCCATTTCCTAGCTGACTATCATAATTTATTTCCCACAGGGTTGTTCATCATCCATAAAAATTGTGTAGGATTTGTGAAGCAATCTTGAGTTTATACCCTCTGGGATATTTTGCTGTAGAACCAGAAGAAGCCTATAGTGATTTTATTTTTTTCATCCAACCTGGAGAAGAAAATGATCTGTTGATGAATTGTATCAAAGGTGCTCAGAACAGAATCACACTTGCAAGAGTTTGGGGGTTTATTGTTGTTATTTTTTAATCTCTTGAAAGTTTAAAATTCTGGAGGTCATTTGATAGTTTAGGTGCTGTGCAATTAGTCTATGGTGCTCAAGAAAGACGGTCAGACACTGCAAGGGGAAATGAACGGAGGGTGCTCAGGGGTTTGCCTGGAGGAACACAGCTGGAGAGTAGATCTAGCTTTTCTGTGGCACCGCACTGGACACTGTCAAAAGTTTTGCACCCCCCGACCCCCAGTATTCTGCCTGGAGAAAGCCCAAAAGGGCTATGGGACACAAGGTTACAAATCTATGGTCATTGCTGCCAAAGTTTGAGTTTGGATCTATTTGCTGGGCAGGAGACATTTCTGTAATAGTTGTGCAGGAGAAAACAAGAGGTTATCACGGATTTAATTTCCACCTGAAAAGTTAGGCTATAGTAATGTGTATTATCAATTGACCAGGTTTTTTGTTTGTTTGACCAGGTATTCTTAACACAGTTGACAAGTTGCTTCTTAACTGGGTGAAAATAGTGTAAAAAACGAAACAAAACTATGAACAGAACAATGGCAATGGATTGAACTCTCTGAATAGTTCCTTGTTTTTCCGTGCAATTTTTTTCTCAGAAAACTAAGGCTTTGTATCAAATAATATTGATTCAGGCATATTCTCCCAGTTCAAGCATGGAAAGATTTATAGAAGAGGGTTTAACCTTGTGTGCATTTACTAGATTCTTACTCCACACCTTCCTACAGAGCTTTAATACAATAAAACAGAGAAAGCTGTCCAGGTTTAAGCCCTGCCTTTGGCTCTTTTTAGCTGGGGGAACTGGGATAATAATGGTTACCTCTTATTTCAGTTTTCTTATTTGTAGTGTAGGATAATAAATAATATAGGATATTTAGCTACTGCATCTGGGCATACAGTACACTGGAAGTTGATATATACAATGTTCTCGGCTTAAAATCATCTGGCTGTACTGAGTATGTCTTCTTAAAATCATACAGTACCTTCTTAAAGTCATAAATATTCTAGGAGTTAAACAGTTTGACAGACAGGGCCCAAAGACAGACTAAGATGCATACCGCTGATTGGATGTTACATAGCTAGGGAGTGGTATTGTGTGGTTAATTTCAGTATCAATTGTATGGCTACAGTAGCTAATATTTTTGTGTACTTAGTGTTCTAAACACCTGATATGAATTAAATAAACAAATCCTCAAATAATCCTAGTGTTAAGGACTCTTTTTTTTTTAAGATTTTATTTATCTGACAGACAAAGAAGACAAGTAGGCAGATAGACAGGCAGAGAGAGAGGGGGAAGCAGCAGAGAGACCGATGTGGGGCTCATTCCCAGGACCCTGGGATCATGACCTGAGCCAAAGGCAGAGGCTTAACCCACTGAGCCACCCAGATGCCCCAAGTTAAGTACTCTTAATATCTTTTTTCACATATGAAGAAATTGAAATACCAAAAGATTGGGTAACTTGCCCTTAATCATCCAGCTAGTGAGTAACAGAGCTGGGATTCCAACTCAGCAAGTTGGCACCAATCTCATAAGCACTCTGCCCTACTGGCTCTCCATATATTTTTCCCGACACACATCAGATATATATCTGAATGGTATATATATTGGATAATCATACTTTTAGTGGATTCAAGTTAGAGTGAGGATTAAGATTGGATCAGAAATAAAATCTTATCCTTCTGTTGTGCCATGCTATAACATAATTTATCATGAGCCACCTACATTTCCTTTTCATTTTCTAGAAAACACATTTTAATAGATTTAAGAAATAAATGCCTGCCTGCATATGAAAGTTGGAAATTCCCTAGATAGATAAATATAAAGAATAAGACAATGACCCAAATTCCTAGCAGTGAGAACAGATGTTTTAGAGAGAAGCAAAAGTATAACTGCTTCCCTGTCTTTATGAGAGGTGTAAAATTCCCAAGAGGCCCTGAATAAAGATCATTCCAATTTTGAATTAAAAACCTACAAGGAGACTTTTAAATCTCAGAAGAAAAACACTGATAGATTTGTCTTTAGACTTTGGGGATTGAAAAGAAATTGTCTAGGTCATGGGTATAAATAGGGTTTCCTCATAAATTCCAATAGGTAGTGTCTGAATAGAACAGCAAGTATGTGCTATATTTGGCTCACTGAGAAAGAATGCAAGGCTCACTCAGTGACCTATACCTTAAATGCAGAATTAGGGAATGGCAGCACAGACGTCGTATTTTTGCCATCCCCCTTTAGTCAGCCTCTTTTCTTATATCCTTCTGCTCCTCTGACAAACCACCCTCTTCTCACAAAGAGAAACGTGCACACACACATGCATAGGCACATGTACATACACACACCCATATATACATACACACACACACACTCACATGCACAGACAAACACACTCAGAATTTACCATCACCAGAAGGAGATCCTTCAAATGAAATCCTGGGCTGGCCTTCAGGCCCAATCTTCTGTGTTTCACTTAATTTCTGGTATGTGGTCCAGTAATGTTTAATAGCCACCTTTATCAGTCTATAAGAAGTGATACTGATATGGAGCCAAGAAGATGAAAAATGTATTTTTGGATACTGAAGAGTTTACAGTCAACTTGTTTACTTTGAAGTCCTTTGGGGATGAATACCATCTCCTTGAGCTTACATGAAAATCATGCTAATTTTGTGTAATAGCATCAAGTAATATTGAGATTAATGGACTGATGACCAACAAGCTGGGGGATAAGAAGAAGGAAAGATTTGGGGAAAAGCGTGGGGAGGTACAGAACCCATTTTGGAAAAAGGAAGTTCAGAAGAAGAGTTGAAAAGAGTGTGAGAATACTCAGCATATCCGTAGGAGAAAATCCAGGACTTGGAAAAAGGTATGCTTGGACAGACTTAATGACCAGCACTGTTTTACGCTAGGACTATCTGGTGTGTGACTTTACATGGATATAGTATATATAGTATATTATATAATTATATATTATATATTTTGTACACAGATACAGTCAGTACTCAAAGCCCAAAGGGCACCAACCCCTCTCCCTTGCCCATAGAGGGCGCCACTGTTAGAGAAGGCCAAGATCCGTTTTCTCTCATTTAAAAACATCAACATTTTCAAGGTAAGACTTTTGTTTCCCTTTTCTCTTCTTGCTTTTTAGGGAAAAGAAAATACTCTTGTCAGTGGTTTATATCAAGAAAAACCCCCATTCACACTAAGCTCCCCAAAGAGAGTGCAAAACAGATTTCATTAAAGTCACCTTCTAAGGGGTACCACAAAAAGAATTCAATAAAACTCCTAAATGGTCTTTGAGTCACCATTCAAAAAAGGAAAATAACAATTTGATAGTCATTTCTATGGCTTAGTGCCATCATTAAAAATGGGAGACTGCTCAAAGCAGATGCCCCTGGGTTGAGAGATAAGTGGTACAATATCAGTGGCCTCAGTACCTAATGATGCAAAACCAAGACTGAATTATTAATGCTACTTTAGTAGGACTATGTTCTGACTGTTGGAACAGAGCTGTTCAATGGACAAGAGAGAACAGTGGCTGTGTTTTAGATAACAGAAAACTAGGTAGTTCCCTATTTGTAGGTCATATTTTCCATTTCAAAGGTGTTTTTTGGTATTCACAGTTGGGGTAGAACATGATGTTAAGGTTTTAATCAGTGTTAAACACTTCTAAATGGCCTGATTTGGGTGACAATGAGTGGAAATGAAACCAAACCAAACAAGAACACCTTGACACCAACCAACAGAACATTCTGACCTTGTCCAATTGGCCTAGTAATAGAATAATAGCAATTCTTAAAAAGGAGGAGGACCAGTTGTTGCTGTAGTTGGTGTTGTTTATTCTAAGCTCTGTTTATAGGATACAAAATGCAAGAAAGATTGGACCATTATCCATCTGATTTGATCAGGGTAGGCAGCCAAACCAGCTAATTCAGCAGGGAGATAGAGCCCTGACTAGCTAGACTGATTCAATCAAGAGAGTAACTGCCAGATCTCCCCTTTCCTTTAGACAATTAGATGCTGCCTTGGGGAATGGCTCAGATTCAAAGGCTCTGACTGTTTGAAGTCCCCCCCAAAGTCTGATAATTGGAGCTCTTTAGATGGTTTGGATGGTTAAATTGCATAGCGTAGGTTAGTTGGCTAATCAGTTCTCAAACACCATAAACTCAGCCATCTTAAAATGGTAGGAGGAAAAAACTTCCATAGTAAAAATAAAAATAATTATAATGGTCTGACTTTGCTACTAAAAAAGAAGTGAAGCAAACTTGCATTTGGGACGGTCATCCATTCTTTCATTTGGCAAAATAGCCAGAAAATGTAGATGAATTTTTTAGTTCGGAACAGTGTTTCAGGACTGAGTCCTATAAGCATAGGGTCACATGGTAATTCCTTTAGTCAGCACCAAGGTTTACTAATGTCAACAGTCAGCAGAAGAGTAAACGATAATTTTTATGTTATATTTTAAATTTATCCCTGAACAGTTAGTCTGGCAAATTTTTCGAGGACATACATAATTTTTTCTAAGAATTTATTTCCTTTATAAAATAAGTATAAGTTTGAGTATGCAGACAGTACTGGATCGAGTTCAGCAAAGTCAAAGGGAAAAGGTATTTAGGTTTAAAGAAACTAATGAATTCAACACATGTAGCTGGAGGTCTGTATGTCTTAGTTTATTATCAAGAATGGTGCATTCAGCCCAGTTATATTACCACCCCTGAGTTATATTATCACCACCAAAACACATAAAGATAATAGTTCTTTGACTAAACTCTGGAAATCTTCATGCCCACAAGATTTTTGCAACAAATGAATGGGCAACTTTGACATAATCCTTCCAGGGCAATTGCCAATGATGAATAGTATCCCTAAAGGTATGTTAACCAAACTCTTTGATATTCCTTCTCTGAAGGCTAGAGGTCAGAACAGTCAGCTCTCGTAAAACAGGAAAATCAAACAACTATGAGTCCCATTCATTTCAGCCCAGTTCATTATCATCCAAGGAATGTGGGACAAAATCAACTTCATCTAGAATCTTGGAATATTTAAAAAAAGAAAAAGAAAAACTTTAGAGAAGGGTCATTTACTGGAAGTGAGTAAATTAACTGTTCATTTCACCAAAATGTTTATTGAGCATCTCTTAAAACCCAGTGTTGATTATAAGCATATGAGGAATGCAAATAGAAGTATAACTTATCGTAACTATTTAAATAGTACTTGTGAAAAACAGCATTACTGGAGCCATTTTAAAATAGAGTTGGAGAGGTCACCATAAAGAAACTGCCTTACCCACCTGTGGAATTGTCTATAACTTCTGGACACAAGAGACTCCATTTTGAGAAAAGCTCCACTTTCCTTTCTAAAACAAATGGCTAATGAATTCTCACACTGAGCAAAAAACACACTTGGAATGGGCCAGAAGCAGCAATTGCTTTATAAGCAGTTTTCCATAAATTCAATAGGACAACAGGAATCCTGACTTGGTAGTTGTGGACTTTCTGGAGGCAGAATAGTTAACTAAAGCAGACCAGAATAGTTTTGCTTATTAACACCAATAGACTATTTGTTCAGTGTGTATCCAGAAGTGGCTAAGCCTGTTAGTAACAATTGAACATTTGATTCTCTCTTATCCAAGTTATGTAATTGTCACCCCTCCACTCTGCCTTGCTTTCACCCTGGATGCAGAACACTTGTCTGGTTCCTGCTGGATTCTATGCATACAATTCTTTGATCCCAAATAAATACTCATTTACTTTCAGGCTGACATACTTAACAGTTAAACATTTTCATCTATTTAATATAACAACCCAGTGAAATTACTATTATCATCACTATTTTATGTATGAGAAATTTGCAGCTCAGGGAAAGTAAATGACTTGAACAAGGTTGTCCAACTAGTTGGTAAGAAATGAAGACTGACTTTAAGGAACCTCACAAAGAATTAACTAGCAATGCAACTAATAAAAATATGCCACCAGGAAATGTGCCATTATCAATGATTGGCATGAAGTTGACAGCATAAGATTTCAGAGGCAAGAAAGTTCAAGAAATCTTTTGTAGAAAAGGTTGGATTTGAGGACAAGCACCTGGGCTGACTGGGAATTGGATAAGCAGTAAGTGGTAAGGGAATATTCTACTTAAGGGAAATACTGTGAGCATTCTGACTGGTTAAGCATTTACGATGTTGGAGGAGGATTTGCAAAAGTAATTTGGGAACAGACTATAAAAGGAATAATGGGTTAAAGAGTTTGCGCTTCAACTTCTAGTTGATGGGTAGGTATTAAAAGTTTTGCACAGGAAATGGACATGAAAATAGAGTCTGGAGGAAGGTTAATTTGGCAATAGTCTACAATACGTGTTAAAAAGAAAGAGATTAAAGGCAGAGGTGTCTGTTAGGAGACCACTGGGATATGGTCTTAGTCTGTTTGGGCTGCTCTAGGAAAATATCAGTCTGAATAGCATGGTGGTATTTCTTTCTCAAAGTTGTAGAAGTTGGGAAGCCCAAGCACTGGCAGATTCAGTGTCTGGTGAGAACCCTTTTCCTGGTTATGGAAGTCTTTTCACTGTAAGCTCACATAGGGAAAGGGGCAAGGGAGTTCTCTGGAATCTCTTTTATATGTACATTAATCCCATTTTCAGGTTAATCTAAGCGGGAGAGACCACATGACTTAATCACCCCCCCATGACCCACTTCCAAATGCCATCACATTTGAAATGAGATCTCAGTGTGTGAATTTTGAGAGGGCACAAACATTCAGTCTATATCATTCTGCCCCTGGCCTCCAAGTTTTATGTACATCTCACAGGTCATCAACTCAGAAGTCTATACGAAATCTTATCACTGAAATCAGATTGGTGAATTCAAGGCAGAATTCATTTCGAGATAAATTCCTCTCTAGGTATGAATCTGTGAAATCAAACATTTTATATGCTTCCAAAACACAGTGGTGGGACAGGCATAGCATAGATATCCCTCAAAAGGGAGAAGTAGAAAAGGAAGGAATGGCGGGTCCCACTAAGCAAGTCCAAACCCAACAGGGCAATTTCCATTAAATCTTAAGTTTCAAGAATAAGGCTAACTCCACACTCAGCCCTCTAGGTCCAGTAGAATGGGAGTTCTGCTTTTCAGAACCCCCAGGGTGACAACCTTGCCCTTAAAGTTTTCCCAAGCAGCCTTGTCCTGGTGACTTCAAATGGCCCTCTAACAGTTCTCTGGGTTTGGAGTCCTGAGCCAATGGCTCTGCCAAGAGGTTTCATCCTCTGAAACCTTAGTAGAGACAGCCATGTCGCCACAGCTCTGCTATGTACAGCCTATGTTCTATCTGGGTTCACCAGAGGCACAACTGGGGTGCCCACGGAACATGGCAATGGAGTGTAAGCAACAGGAGTCAGCAATGCAAGGTACCACTAGGCAGGACGCTCCAAGATCCTGACAGGCACTGGTGGCCCCATGTATTCTGGACCTGTGATGTAAGGGCAACTCTGATGATCCTTTGGGATCATTCATCCACTGTCTTGGACAATAGCTCCTGGTGTCTGTCAGGATAGCTGAGTAATCTTCCTATCAAATGGTCATATACCCACACTCTTAGTGTTCTCTCTCAAACAATGTCTCTCAAACATATGCCGATGCTGAGAATTTTCAAAATATTTAAGTTCTGCTTCTCTTTTGATTAACAATTTCATTCTTACATTTTACTATAAGCATCAGGAGAAACCAGGCTGCTTCTTCAACATTCTGCTTAGAAATTTCTCCAGCCAAATATTCAATTTCATCATTCACAAGTTCTACCTTCTACAAAACACTAGGACACAGACACAGTTTAGTCAAGTTTTTACCATTTTATATCAAGGATCCCCTTTCCTCCAGTTTCCAATTACAAATGCATCATTTCCATCTAAGGCCTCATCAGAATGGCCTTTACCATTCACATTGCTACCAACATTCTGTTCATGATTACTTAGGTTGTCTAAAGAGATTATGGTCTCTTAATAGCTACCCTCTTTTCCTTCTGAGCTCCCACCAGAATTGCCCTTAACGGTCCATTTTAATGATGTGGGATTTTGCTTGAAGGTGCCTCAAAATTCTTACACGTTCTACTAATTACTCCGTTCCAAAGCTGCTTCCACATTTTTTATTTGTTGCAATAGTGCCTCACTCTCAATACCGATTTCTGTCTTCATCCGTTTGGCCACTATAACAAAATACCATAGACTGGATAGCAATAGAAAGTTATTTTTCAGCTCTGGAGGCTGAGAAGTCCAAGACCAAGGCACCAGTAGATTGAGTGTCTGGTGAGAACCTGCCTCCTGGTTCATAGATGGTTGTCTTTTTGCTCTAATATAAACCTCCCATGGCAAAAAGGGTAAGGGAGTTTTCTGCAGTCTCTCTTATAAAGTAAAGCCCCTGGGACCTCATCACCTTGCAAATACCACCACTGTGGGTAATTGTTTTGCTAGAAAAAAACTAATAGAAGGAAATAAAGGAGGAAGACATGGGACCACAGGCAATGTTGCCTGACAGAGCTATTGGATGATGGAGTCCAATTCCCAAGGAAAGCTGTGGGAAATTTCATCAGTCAGGACAGGTGAGTTTAAGCAAAGCAATAGAGTATCTGCTGTGAGAGCAGTTTGCACCTGCATGAAAAGGACAGGATGGGGGCACCTGGGTGGCTCAGTGGGTTAAAGCCTCTGCCTTCGGCTCAGGTCATGGTCCCAGTGTCCTGTGATCGAGCCCCACATCGGGCTCTGTGCTCTGCGGGGAGCCTGCTTCCCCCTCTCTATCTGTCTGCCTCTCTGCCTGCTTGTGATCTCTGTCAAATAAATAAATGGAATCTTTAAAAAAAAAAAAAAAAGAAAAGGACAGGATGGCCAATAGATCCTTTTCACTGCTAATATATTTGACTTCACATTAATTCAAAAACCAAGGGGCACCTGGGTCGCTCAATCTGTTAAGCATCTGCCTTCAGCTCAGGTCATGATCCCAGGGTCCTGGGATGGAGCCCCATATCGAGCCCCACTTCAGGCTCCCAGCTCAGCGAGGAGCCTGCTTCTCCCTCTCCTACCCACTTGTACGCTCTCACTCACTCTCTCTCTCCATTTTGCTAGCTCTCTTTCAAATAAATAAATAAAATCATTTAAAAAAAATCAAAATAACACTTGCTTTGGTGGCATTTTTCGTATCTTCCATAGGTAGAGTGCTGTCAGACACATACATATTCCCCTTTTCCCAATCCCCATAAATGCTATTTCAATTTTTATCACCCTCTTAAAACCTCAAGCACCCCTTCTATTATCTTATCTCTAAAGTTGACCTTGCCATCTGTTTCAGGAAAAATAATTATCTCTCCTACCTCTGTCCCCTCTGTCCCTTGTTCTCTCACACACACACATTCTTCGTTTCTTTCTCATGAAGCATAAAGGAGGACAACTTTTCCCTTCTTCCTCTCTAGGTTCTTTGACTGGTCTAATAACCAAGTCAACATAAGACAAACTAAGTATGAAACAAATTAGTTTCATATGTATGGAAGCTCATAAAAATACAATACTCAGGGACGCCTGGGTGGCTCAGTTGGTTAAGCAGCTGCCTTCAGCTCGGGTCATGATCCCGGTATCCTGGGATGGAGTCCCACATCGGGCTCCTTGCTTGGCAGGAAGCCTGCTTCTCCCTCTGCCTCTGCCTGCCACTCTGTCTGCCTGTGCTCACTCTCGCTCCTCTCTCTCTGACAAATAAATAAAATCTTAAAAAAAAAAAAATACAATACTCAAAGAAATAACCAAAGCAGGTAGCTTTTATGCCTTTGGGGCAAAGAAACAACAAATCTATGAGGAATTGACAAGACAAAGAAGTCTGGGCTTTGGATAGTAAGTTAGTACGGAAGTAACAGTGTGTGCTTAGACAGCATTCTCAGTCCTGAATTCCCGATCTTTTGATAGGGATGTCTCTTCACCACCTGGTACGGGAGGGTGGGAGGGTGTTACTTTCACAAAGGAGTTTTATTTGCTGCTTTGGTCAGGACAGAGGAGGGTCCAAAATAGTCAATATGCCAAATAATTCTAAATAATATATATTTCTCACTCTTCAAAGAAGTACAGCTCTCACTCACATTAAACCTTTTATATTGTGGTCACCAAAATAGCATATTTTGGGGTGGTCTGCCCTGAATCCTGAAAGTAGATCCTATTGGTTATTTACTCAATCACCAGCCTCCACCTTTCCCATTCTTATAGAACCCACATTTTTTTCACGTATTGGGCAGGCTTATGTCTGAGGAGGAGCGCACATTCTACAACCTCAGTAAGTAAATCATAATTACAATATGCCATGGTCATTAAAATTCTTCTTGGCAAGGATAGGTTTAGTAATGGGCATGCATCAAAATTTTCACCAAATACGTTAATATAAGTCTGTTAGAAAGCTTCTCGTAATGTTTTTCTCACTCTTCAAAGAAGTACAGCTCTCACTCACATTAAACTTTTTATATTGTGGTCACCAAAATCTAGCAGATAAAACCATTGAACTTTTTTCATTTCTTATTCGAGTTCATATCTTTATGACTTAGACTCTCCTTTCCACTTCCCCCACTTTGAATAGTTATTTATTATCTTGTTTTATCCTGGTTCTGTCTCAGAATCTTTCATGATGCTCTCCTCCTGCATATATATTTGCCATATTCCATTTTTTCTCATCATTCCCTTTTTTACATGAATTTTTAAGGGGATCATCTATACTTCCCTGGCTTCAACAGTGATGACATTATCATCCATTCTTTGAGTTTTGGATCCATATTTCCTGCTTTTTTACTAGACATTTCCATGTGGAGTTCATGGAAGTAACCCATTCAGTTTGTCTAAAGTAAGTATATTCTCTCTGTCCAAATTTGATCCTCTTATTGATATTCCTAGGATAATTTCACAACATTTACAAGCCAGAAACTCTGGATTTGTTTTAGATTTTCCCTGTCTCTCAAATCACCACTTCTAATCAGTTAACTAACTCCATGAACCCTAGCCCCAACTGTTTATTTCCTCTCTATTTTTTTATTCATACTACTCTACTTCAGTTGGGACTTATTTTCAACATTAAAAAGTGTGCCCTATGCCTGGCTGGCTTAGTCTGTAGAATATGCCAATCTGATCTCAGGGATGTGAGTTTGAGCCCCATATTGGGTGTAGAGATTACTTAAAAATAAAACCTTTAAAAAAAAGAAAAGACCCTAAAGTGATAGAGTCAAATGATGATATTTTTGAGACACAATCCCATGGGAAGTCTAACAGAATCATACAGCACAGACATTATCATGGTCATGGTAATCTCATCATGGTAAAATTCTGAATGACTACCCTTTACCCTAAGATCCAGAAAACTTCAATGTGGTGAAGTAGAATCTTATTTGATAGCCATTTCTTCACACAGCATTCTGGAATGATCAAAGTCAGAATTTTCACTATTTCATTCCTCCATTAATCAAGATCAGGAGGCATATGTTAACCAGCAGCTGTTTTCTGTGAATAAAGCAATAAAGCACTTTTATTCATACAACAGCACCCTCCCTTCCTGCTGGTGTACCTTTTCTACATCACAGGCCATAAAATAATCTTTAACAAAATAAAACTATATTCTCTTGTGTAAACAGAAGAAAAGATTGTTGAGCACATTTTCCTCCTATATGTCATGTGCCAAGAAATAATTCCTATTCTGAATATCAGTGGCATCCTCCTACAATAAATTTCATAGGCCTGGAAGAGTAACCCATTTTATAGAGAATGTTCAGGCAACACTTAAAGCTCACACAGTGAAAAGGGGGAAATAATTCTAAGTAGAATGAAGATGAAGAATAAAGATCCTGAAATAAGGGTGATTTTGTTCAAAACACAGGAAGAGGTTCAGTTGTGACCACATAGTATATCTTGGAAAGAAGATTAGAATAAAAGTTTGAGGAGGAAGACAGGCTGTCTCCATGAGGGTATTTTGCCAAAAGTAAAAATGTAGTATTTCAATGTGAGGGTATAGCACTCGTGTGGTATGGTTCAATTTGCATTTTAAAGGATTGTTCTAGCTGCTCTGAATTAGGAAATAATAGTTTAGAAAACAGATTGTGAGTGTTCAGCTTAATATCAAAGCAGGAGAGGTGGTGAGAAGTGATTGGATTTAGTATATATTTTCTAAGTTAGGAATACATTTGACAAATTGTGTAGAGTTTAGGTAGGGAAGGAGCTAAATATGGAATATTTCCTAGTTTTTCATCTCACATTTCCAACAGTACTTGAATCTCCCATATAAACATCAATGTTTAAACACTAACTCTTTATCTTCTTTCCTAAACTAACTCTTTTTCATTTTCATTCTTAGGAATTAGCTTCTCTGTGGATCCATTAATTCATGCCAAACGGTTAAAATCTGTCCATGATAGGTCTATTATCCCTGCTATGTCTGTTGCCATTAACTCCCAAATCTAATCTATTACCAAGGCTTGTCAATCCAACTTCCAAAACATCTTGAGTCTGTCTGTTCCTCATTATTTCTACTAAAAGCATCCTAGTCTAAACCACAACTGTCTCCTGAAAATATACAAAAATAATTTTCCTACATCTACTCATCTGCATAGATTCATCCATTGTACCCAGAATGATCTTGTTTAAAAATAAAACTAATGTAAAACATCTTTTAAAACTCCTCAATGACATCCATTTGTCCTTGGGATGAGGTCCAAAATCTTTTAAGTACTGTATAATATCCTGTAGGATCTAATGCCTCTCTCTTCTGTCCTACTTCATACAACTCTTCCCAGTCTCAATGTTTCAGTCATACAGGCCATAATTCAGTGGCTCAAAACCCCATATTCCTCCCAGCCGCAGGGTATTTACACATACTGTTCCATCTGCCTGCCCTAACACTTCACTACTCACATTCTCCCTTAAGGTCCTAGGATAAATGCGATTTCTGCAGGGAAGAAACTGTTCTCATATGTTCTGATAGCACTCTGTATTCTTATTACACTATTTAAAATGGTAATTACTTTTGTGGATATCTGAAGGATACCAGTGTGTCTCCCAATACACTGTAAGTCCTATGTAGTATTTGTTTCTCCATTCAGTCATTCCCCCCTCCTTCTCTAATAACTGTTTCTATTGCATGTATGACAATACTTTTAAGTAAAATGAAAGTCATTGAATATTCTTAACAAGGGAATAATATGATCCAATGAGAATAACAAAAACACAATTCTCAGGTAAGCTAGAGGAAATGTGGTAATAAGGAAACTAGAGATAATTAAGGAACTAGAGAAGAAGTGGAAAATGGGTACAGAAGAAGTAAAAGAAAGGTATGGGTAGCAGTGGAAGTGATGGTTACTCAAGAATTTTCATGATAATCTTATTTTCCCACCAAAATCTGTCCATGAAGGGAAGTGGAGAAATGAGGAAGTAGCTCAAAGGGGTGTGGTATCAAGGAAAGTTATAAAGATGAAATATATTAGATCATATTTTTTATATTTATATAATCCTCAGGGAAGGAAAGTTTGATGAAGTAGGAGTCAAAGAGGATAACTTAAAAAGCAAGTTCCATAAGTAGGTGAGACAGGATGGGACGCAGAGAACAAGTAGAGGAATCTTCAACAAAGTGGGCGGGCAAACTTCTCTGTAATTGGAGGGAAGGAGAAGGTAATTGCAAATGAAAGTTAAATCTGGTCCTAGACAAATGGAGACATTTGCATTTCATAGCTTCTATTTTTTCAATTAAATATAATGTGAAGTCTTCAAGTGAGAATGAGAAGGCATAGGTTATGGGAGCTTGAAGGAGAAAAGATATGAAATAGCTATTTTTAAGAGTAGGACAATAAACTTATTAGAAAAATGTATTGGAATTCCAGGCAGCGCTGAGTGACTCTTTGAGGATTATAGACAAGAATTTAGACTGACATTTATCAGATGATTTTTCTTTTCCCAGAAAGACTTTGGTGATCAGGTACAAGTATAGAGAGTAAGGTCGGTTAAGTACGTTTGGGGCTATAGGTTAGAAGGTAAATGTAATAGGGAGGCAAGATGACAGAGTTGAGGGTATTATCCAAGGGAAGTCTTTATAATAATAGTAGAAAGGAAATGAAAGCAGAACAATGTCAATAGGGTCATTGGATTGGAAGCTTGAATGAGATCAAAGGTTTGTTGCAGGGAGAGAACTTGAACATGTGAGCTGGAAGGCTCTGAGGTGGTAGTGCCCATCTTGGATGCGGTAGTTCCCATCTTCATTTAGAAATGTAGAGGTGGTTCAATCTCTCAAGATAACAAGACACAAAGTATGACAAAGGAGTGGGTAGCTGAGAGGCAGTGGATGAAAAGTAGATGAAATTGTGCAGAGGAAAGGGTGTTAAAAAGATCATCCACTTCCATGTTGGAATTATGAGGCTGATGGCAAGAGTTGGAGATAAGAGAATGACTGAGACAGGGTCAAAAGTTTCAAGTGAATGAGGAAATATCCTGAGTATGACAGCACAAGAAGAAAAAGGGGACAAGAATATAGCCATATGGCATATACATCAAAGAAGCATGTTTGTTTTGTTTTATCCTGTTTTGCTAGAAAGAGAGTCTGAAATTAAAAAGCATCAACAAGTAAATAAAACAGACCTGGATTCTGCCTTTGTGGAGCTTACAGATAAGCAAGGGAGAAAGCTCTGTGTCAAATAAATAAATAGATAGATAGATAGATAGATATCATTACCAACTCTGACAGATGCTGTGACAAGCAATGCAGGTCACTGTGAGAGCATGAAACACAGTGGCCCAATTGATTTGTAGGGTAAGAGTAAGCCTAGAGAAAAGAATCTTTAAGCAGAGATCAGAAGGATGAGTAGGAACTGATGAGACAGAGTTTGGTTGAGAGGAAAGATGACAAGGAGGTTTTTAGGGTAGGTACGAGAGGAAAACAAAGATCAGAAAAATAAAGGGAAATTTCAGGAGAGTCCAAAGTGACAGACAGAACCAAGGTGGGAGCTGAACTAGCAAGAGAAAACAAATGGGTATGGGGGATAGGGAGGCTGTCAAGTTTAAAGAGAGAGCATATGGAGAGTAAGCAAATGAGAGAGCTACTGGAGAGGTCACAGAGAGTGGAAAGTCTCCTTCAGAAGTATGGCAGTGAAAGATCTTCACAAAATCAAGATGTGTCCATACAAGTGGGCTGTGTGAATGAAGCCATCAGATGAATGGAGGTTTACTAATTGTTTCGCTAAACTGTTAGAAATAATATCATAATCCAAATGCCAAAGTCCCCAATAAATTTGGATTAGTGTAAAATTACAGCAAAAAGAAGACACTAAAAGAGGTATTTTTGTAAAAGGGTGAAGGGATGTGATCTGGACTAATTCTATAAACCGAATAAACTCTCTGAATGTGGTTTCACCACATATAAGATGAGAATAATAACCCCAATCCTGAATAGCCATTATAAGGATAGCTAGAATGTGAAACTCATAGCAGAATAGCCAGCATATTGTAGAAAACAAAAGACAGTTATATAAATTGTCAAATTAATATTAATTATTGGCAAGAGTTTCCAGATATATGATTGTTGGAAAAAGACTTCTATCTTAATCAGCAGTCTAATAAATACCACATCACTACACTTATGTGCATGTGAAGAAAGAGAGCACCATTAGGAAGATGTGTAGCATCAATTACTTAATAAGTTTCAAAGGCATGGTTAGTTACAGAAGCAGAGCTGATACTACAATGGGGGTGAGAGAAGGAAGTCTCTCAATGCCTTCTTTGACAGCGTCCCTTTGACAGGTACAGTCCTTGGAGGCTCATCAACCAGTAAGTATTGTAATTTCCAGCCAAAGACACTAAAGCACGAAGGGACTTTGCACAATGTCACAGAAGAACTCAATAGCAAGGTCAAGAACAGAGACCCAGGGTGGGTGACTCCCACTTTTTGGCTATGTCTGCTGGACCATACTGTCAGTCTTAGAATCCGTTAATCCTTGGATATAGGGTCTCTGTTTATCCTAATCTACATAATTCGAGTAGGCATTCCTGGGTCCAGAGAACTAATAAACATTGCATACCATGATGTTCTTTCTTATAAAACCCACCATGTTTTCCACTGAACAAAGGGTTGGCTAGACCACGGCTTGAGAGACAGATAGCACTCCAGAGGGATTACTGATGTGCCAAGTCTTCACATATTCCTCAGTCCTATCTTTCCCTACTATGGCTCATGGAGCCCCATAGTCATTTCTGGGTGAACTAACCATGGTCACAATCCCTTACCCCTCACCTGGACTCCTAAAAGCCTAAACTGGATGGGATAGCCATAATTTACAGGGTCACTGTGAGAGGGGACAGCTAGCTTGCAAGGTAGCACTCTGCCTTTTCTGTAGAAGCTCACTTAAGGCTGAGAGTAGTGGCGCTCCAAAGGCAGTACGCACTCCTCCTGTCTGTAATATCCTTAGCTATTATCACAATGAGTATAGCACTTTAGGGGGTAACCCACTGATACGTGGAGCTTGACTCTAAAATGTACAGTAATGAACTGCAGCAGCCGTAGTGCTCTAAATCAAAGATTCCTAGCGCCAGCGAGGGAATGGGAAGGGTAGTACATCCTCTCTGTAAGTAGATTCTTTGCCAGGCAGTCTGCCTGCTACCTTGAAAGTAAAATCCGATTATACCTGCAAAACCCCACAGTGAGGGGCAGACTCAGACAACCATCACAAAGCAACTTGGGCAAATTCCTGGGATGCTAGGCCATTAGGCAGGGCTTTCAAGGGACAACAATTATCCCATCTGCTGAAGCTCTTAAAAAGTGCTTAAAAAGAAAGTGCAGGTCATGGCATAAGCCCTTGGCCGGCACGGTTGCTCTATTGGGCAATCCCTAAGGGCAATCAGAGCAACAAAGCCACACCCCTTGCAGAAATCCGTCCCCCCTTTTATCCAGCTAAAGAAATACATAGACTGGATGCCAAAAGCAGTTTTGGACACATAAGCAGAAGATTTCAGCAAATTGTTATGGTTTCTACTAAGTTTATAAGAAAATCCCTATGCAGTAATGAATGGCGAGCTTTGGAGCCAGTAGAAAGTAGAGAAAGTAAAATCTATTATACACACTCTGGGAGTCCTGACTATATTAATGCAAATTCATTTTAGAGGTTGCTAAATTATTTACATAGTTGTGAAACTTGCAAACTTCCCTATCCTCCCAAAAGCATTTCATTAGGATTCCCTGAAAATCATAGGGGTAGCAAGTGAAGAGAATTCAATGAGAGCTCCAGTCTATTACCTGGCTACTAATTATTCAGCCATAAATTGACAAAGAACAAACACATGTCCTGATGAGGTGACACCAAAAACCCAAAACCTGACACCAAAAAGCCTCATCCTACCTCTTGTGTGTCTGCTCTTTGAAATGTTCAGGAGTTCTGAGCACGGTAAGGCCAGGCATCCAGGACTGAGCTGGAGATATCAGAACCCTGTCTTCAGAACAGAAGAGAGAACAGAAAACTTGTCCAAGCAGGACTTTTTCCTGCAGAGCAAAGGCTATGAAATTGCTATTCCAGAGACACATGTTTGTAAGATCTGAGCTCCTCTGACCTCAGCGTGAGGGTCAAGAGTTAGAGGAACTATCTATTCTTCTCTTCCTTCACCAGACTCCCCTCACAAGATTATTTTTCTCTCCTCCTTTCCCTCTTTCTCATCATTAAGGCTGATATGTTAATAATCTGTCAACATGTCGCCATTAACATTTAGAATAAAAAGCAAATTATTATGAAGCTTAGCCCTGTTCCTAAAATTTCCAAAAATTTACACAGAAAAAATAAACACTTAGGCCTAAATTGTTCAGGTCATAAAGCAATTGTCCACTTCTCAATGAACTGCTGATCCGCAGATGTTCTCTCCTTCTTCTCCAATACCTTCCTTGATCCAGACAGGTTTTTCCAAATTTCTAGTGATTAAACATTTCCAGTTATGTTGTCTAGTCATGACATGGATTACCTAGATTTCATGAGAAAGCATCGACCCAGTCATATTTCTGGACTAGTTCCTGACTCAAATCTCTCCCTAGCATTTACAATATCCTTTGCACCAAATTCTCTTGGAACAAGTAATCTTCCTGAATAATATCCAGGATCTTGTTAATTCTTTGAGTCATCTTCCAGGATATTTTGTTATTTAAATTATATCACAGTATAGTTTTGCTTAGGTATGTGAGTTTGTTTGGAGAGGTATCAAAGAGTTAACCTCATCTTCCATCCCTTGTTTTATAAAGCTCTGGTGACATGCTCCTACCAAGCTCAGACTTTGAAATTTCTTATATTTTGCATTCATTGCGGTTGACTACAATGTAACAATGTCTTTTTATTTTTTTCTTTTTTGGATTACAGTAAGATAACTTTGGAAAGTTTATATTCTGTTCTTTCATTTGTATTGAAATTGAGTACTTCTCAAGATGACTAAAATGAGAAAGGTTAATTTTCTTCATGGGCAATGGACCAAAAAACAGCATTCTTATAAACTATTATCTTGGATATAGACTACCAGGAGTTTTAGAAATAATCAGTCTTTACTGCTGAAAAAGTGGGTCATCATTCTTTCTCTTATTTCAAACAGAGCACACACATCCCTGAAAATGTGATTTGGTAGTGTACCATTATCAGAGATATGGGCCTGCCCTCTGTGAGCTTATGTTGGGTTAAAGAAATGGGTACACAAATAAAGCACAAAATCCAAAATTTCATTAACATCATTCTGTGAATTCCGTGGTACAACTTGGAGATCAGTGGCTTAGCCAAATGCAAAGCCCAGGTGTCCTCAAGCCCGTTAATATTGTCAGGTATTAAGTAAAACTCACACAAAAATGAAGGCCTTAATATTTGTAAAAAATTAAATTATAAATTTTTGAATAGGCACTCCATGTGATTAAAAAATTAACATAACAAGATATGAATCTGGAGTTCTGATTCCCATTCACTCCTTTCCCCTGCCTATTCCCTATTGGTGAATACTTCAGATAGTTCCTTGAATATCTTTCTAGTATTTTCTTACACAAAAACAAGAAAATTTGAATCTTTTACCTTTTCTTACACACAAAAAAATGCCTTATTGTGACAATTTTTTGCACGTTTTGCTTTTTCCACTGATAATATATCCTGGAGAAGTTTCATAACAGGATATAGAGAAATGTTTCATTCTTTCTATAGCAACATATCATTTCATTGGTGCTTCATTCATTGTGTGGACAGACAATTCTAACTCTTGTTAGCTAAGGCCTTTCCAGCAAAGACACTTCTTTCTAGGTATATAAACTAAAAGGGTGATTGCAAAAAATTGATATTTAAGGCACAGGAAACTTTTCCTTTTAACTGGGCTCTTTCAAAGGTCAGCTTCAGCAAGATAATCTAGACATCTCACCAAGGGGACAGATGCCAGGCCCTTTGGCTGTGTTTATAAGAAGACTACATTTTCTCTGATCTGGCTTAGTCTTGGTGTGTTTCGTACACATACACACGGACACGATGCATGCACTTTCCCAAGACCTGAACTCACACACATTAAGGGAACAGGGTGATGGGTGACTGGTGATGTAGGTAGTGACAGTCCCTAGGTAGAATCAAGGATACCGCAGTTCTTTATTTCTCCCCAAAGCAGCTGCGTGTTGAAGTTATCAGACCATATCAAGCTTAAGGGACATTAAATGTCAGGAGAGCAGAACTGCTATAGAAAGCTGACGGGAGCTGCGGGAACCTTTAGTATCAAATGTTCTCCTGTATAATAATAGGCAGCAGCATCAATCTCAGAAATGCTGCTACAAATGTCAAAGAAAACCTTCCCCGTATATAGATTAAAAGTTGCAGATAAAAACAGAGGACCAAATCAAAGCCCTAGTGTTCTCTTTTTGAAGCCACCCTGCCAAAAATGCAATTTCTGAGTTATCAAAAAATAGAATCTCTCAAACAGCATTCATAAAGTTTCACATTTTGGTGTTATCACAGAGGCTTATATTGAGAAAATGCTATTTCTTCCTTCCCTCCCCCTTCAAGGTTGAAGCAGCATCCCATCTTCTAACAAGGAATGTTTACTTCAGAACAGCAAGCTGGGAAGCAAACAGCCCTGTGTTCTCCAGGGCCAGAGAGCCACGTGCCAAAGCACATTGGCTATTGCCTAGGAAACCCCGCTTCATGGCAATAGGATCTGGGAAATAAACTTTTTAAAGTGACCTTGTGAAGCCAACATCAATGACCCCTGAATAAAATTTCATCTGGTGGAGCAATTTAGACACCATAAATACAATGGAGTGCCAATTGAGAAATCTGGGTGTAAAAATATAAACAGAGTTCGGATTTATAAGGCCTCTTTTGGATGTGACAATTCAGACAGTAAGCATTAAGAGTCTGATCTATCAAGTAGAGAGTTAGGTTGGGAGAACTACGTTTGTTTCGAGAAGGGAGAGGCAATGTGACAAATAGAAACTTTCCTCAGCCTTGGTGAAGGTACACAGATGCATACACACACATGCACACACACACCCATGAACAAACACACTCACACACCTACATGCAAATGCCTCATCAAAGGTGCTGCTGCTCCAGGATACCTCTTCAGGTTAATTTCGCAATTCACCACAGATTCCAGAGCGGGGAACGTCTCAGAAATAAAATCATGACCATATTCCTTTGACTATTTCTATATTAAAAATGACCCTAATGTGTTTCCCTAACAAAGAGTGTTCAGCATAAACCCTAGTTATGGAAAGGGCTCCATACATCTTTCTTTGAAAGGCAAAAGATTTACACCATCTTTTTTTTTTTTTTTTTTAATTTTTGACAGACAGAGATCACAAGTAAGCAGAGAGGAAGGCACAGGGAGAGTGAGGAAGAGGCTCCCTGCTGAGCAGAGAGCCCGATGCTGCCGGGCTGGATCCCAGGACCCTGGGATCATCACCTGAGCTGAAGGCAGAGGCTTTTAACCCACTGAGCCACCCAGGCACCCCGATTTACACCATCTCAAGAGAAACCAGATCACCTATATATCTTTTTTAATAATCTGGGTTTATTGTAGAAATAATTATATGAGATCTTAAAAAACAGCAAAACATTTTTGTTTAGAAATTTGCATTTGATTTTCTTGTCTCTCTGAGCGAGGCTACTGTTTTCCCAAGCACCCTGGGAACTTACGATTTCAAGTGACTCAGTGTCCCCCTCTGAACAAAGCATATGGAGGAAAGTTTTTCGAAGATGTATCAATGTTTCTTGATATCATGGAGATCTAAGTGGCTTCAAAGGTTTGCTATTAATCTCTGATAAATAAATGGTCAATAAGTGATACTACTTGTGAATTACGCCTTTGCTATAGACTATGCCGCAAGATGCCTGCAATTTGGAGGATTGTTACGGCTGTTAGAGTGACGATGCTATTACGGCCATTTTTTTTTTTTCCCAGATATCAAGTCTTAGAACAAAATATTCTTACGAGTTTTCCCCCTAAATGTTAGGTTATTAAAGTTATTAATACTTGACCTACTGTATTAAGAGGAAAGACAATCTTAAGATATTATATTTAACAGATATAATGCTGGGCGCGGGGGGATGGTTCCTTTCAAAAATTAGTAGCTTTGAAACAGTACCCTACTGGATTTACTGCCTTTTCCTCCTGGTCTAGCCTATGTCACTTTGCAGTTCAGCTCTCTACATCTACTATCACTCTGAATATCAAGTAGTTCTGTTATTTTAGCCTCTAAAATTCATTTCCACATTTCCATTGCAAAGGTTTCCAAATGTGCCAAACTTACATCAGCTAATAGTTCAAAACAAAAACTTGGAAAAGAGAGGTTAGGGCTATCACTTCCTCTTAGTTATCCTTCCAAATTTTCCTCCTGTAGATAAGAGAAAAAAAGATCAAGGACACTGGCATATCTCCTTTAATCAGAGAGTAAACCATTTGTTTTATTCCTCTTCCAGTCCCAGCAGAGTATTACATGTGATGATCCATTTCCAGAACCCTTAATCCATTCCATGGATATGGAATGTAAGCTCACTAGAGTGAAATGTAAGCTCCATAAGGGCCAACAAATTCAGGTGGATTGCAATTTCCCCCCCAATGATATGTATCATAAACAATTAGAGTAATGCCTGGTACATACAGATACTCAGTATTACCTAAATAACTTCTTCCCTTATAAATGTTAGTGAATTTTTTTCACTTAAGCTAGATTTTTAAAACACAGTATCAAATATTTTATGCATTCATTTCTGCATACATAAATATGTACTGATACATAGAGTCTGACGTGGAGCAGGTGAAGGGGAACAGAATTTTTCACCCCAAAAATCGTTCTTTTTGGCATAAGGATTATTTTATTTAAGAAAAAGCAGACACAGGAGAAGCTTTGAAAACCAAGTAGAAGTTATCCTTTTGTAAGAGACCTTGGGGTTTATATGGGAAATTTCCCCTTGTAAGGGCATCTCTCTCAAGATGGGGAGGATTCTGTCTCTAGAAACTCCTCAGTGGAGAAATCAAAAACTTAAATCTACATAACATTACCCTTATTTACTGTGCTTTTCCCAGTAACCTCTCATAACTGGCGTTCTCACCCTCCATCAACATCTTTTTTTGTCTATAGCTGAGGATAGTATTTAAGGTGCTAGCTTGGGCCATTTTGGGGAGTTACTCAGTTTTCCTGGGTCTCTCCCATGTATACAGGACATACATTTTTAGATGAACAAGGGAAAAAACAAAAAAAAAATTGTCTTTTTATTACAGGAGGGTCCCAGCCAATAACCTAGGAGGGTAAAAGGAAAATTATTTTCCCGCATCTACACAGGGATAATGTAAGGGCATAGGCCCCAGTAATAGTAGTTGGGTGTTCATGGAATTTCCATTCTGATGGACCAGCAGGCAAACAGAATATAAGTAAGCAAATAAGTAAGCAAACAGATGTAAAATAAAAATTGCAGAATAGGAATGATATTATAAGAAAATAAAGGGGTGCTGTGATAGAAAATAATAGAAGAAACTACTCCCAGGCTTTTAACAAATCTTTTTTTTTTTCTTTTCCCTTTCTTCCTGAGCCTAGAATAATAAATAAAATTTCTCCCATTTTACTGAATCTTCTAAATAAGAGAGAATATTGTAAACAAAATTGCAGACTAGTTTCTTCACTATGGCATAGAATTTGTGACTCACAAAAACATTTTAAATATTAAGGATGTTAGCTCAGTCATATATTTCAGGCTTAAAGAAAAAAAGACACATCTTAAAAATAATTGTATCCATGTGTACAATATATTGATTCTCTTATTAGTTATAACAATGATGTAAATAGAATGAAAGATGACAAATTCAAGAAATCATTCAAATTGGTATTTTTCTTCTTATTGGTCAGATTCTCAAAGTCATATTAACCTACCACACTTCCTTCATTCCTCTACAATTTGATGTTTATTACCTTGTAGTAGGTAACTTTTTGATACTGGCTCTTTCCCCAGAGCATAATACCCTTGCCAGCCACCCAATTTGTTACATGTTTCAATATTGTGTTCCTTTTCAGTGCTGAGTAATGTTTGTTTAACCCTTCACCCACTGAAGGACAATAAGGTTGTTTCCAGTTTGAGATCATTACAGATACAGTTACTATAAACATTCAAGTACAGGTTTTCATCTGGATGTAATTTTTCATCTCTCTGGGATAAATGTCCAAGGTTATGATTACTAGGGTCTATGAGAAGAATATATTCAGTTTTTAAAGAAATTACTAAGATATTTTCCAGAGAGACTATCCCATTTTACATTACCACTAACACACTAGCAAGATACGAAAGATCCAGTTTTCTACATCCCAGCATTTGGATTGTCCTAATTTTAGCTGTCCTAATAACCACATAGTGATATCTCATTGTGGTTTTCATTCACATTTCTTAAAGACTAATGATCCTGAGTATATTTTCATGTGCTTGTTATCCATTGGTCTTTGATAACCTGTACCTTCCTGGTGTTTCCCATTTTCCAGTTCTGTTGTTTAAGGTTTTGTCATTTTTTATGTATTGTAGACATGATTTCTTTGCCAGATATTTCCTCTAAGTGTGTGCTTTGTCTTTTTATCTTAAGGTGTTTTAGAGGACAAAAATTGGTCTTTGATGAAGTTCAATTTATTGTCCTATACTTTTGTGGGTTTATTTCTGGTTTCTCTATTCTATTCCTTTGATTGGTTGGTCTTCTGCTCAACAAGTTCTATAGTCTTTTAAGGTTTACATTTCTTAATTTTTATTTTTGGTAAATTGCATATATTTTAAGTATGTAACAGTCATTTCATATACTTTGCAAAATGATTGCCACAAGCAAATTAATTATCACATATCTGTCACCTCAAGTACATTCTCATAAAACACACACACATACACACACACACACCTTTAAGATCTACTTAGCAAATTTCAATATAGTATGTACACAACACAGTATTAACTAGAGTTACCATGATATAAAATAGACTTTCAGAACTTCCTGTCTTGATTACTGTTTCCTTTAGTAGACAGAGCAATTTCTACCACTTTTCCAAAATTGTTTTAGCTATTATAACGCCTGTTGCCGTTCCAAATAAATTTTAGAATAAGCTTGCCAGTATCTACAAAAATCCACTAGAAATTTAATAAAAGTTGCATGAAACTTGTAGATCAACTAACGTAGGGAGAACTGACGTATTTACTATGTTCATTCTCCCAATCTACAACCACTGTATGTGTGTCCATTTATTTAGTTCTTTAAAAAATTTCCTCCATAAACATTTTATAGTTTTTGGCATATAATTCCTGTACCTGGTTTATCATATTTATATCAAATATTTCACCATTTAATTGTAAATCATATTTTAATTTCCATTTTCACGTGCTTATTGCTAATATATAGAAATGCAATTTTTTTTTTAATTGATCTTATAACCTGGCATTTGTTGAACTCACATAGTTCTAGGAGTTTTGGAGGACTAAGTTTCTCACAATTTTCTACATATACAGTCAGGTCATCTGCTCATAGAGATAGCATTGTTTCTAACTTTCCAATTTATGGGTCTTATTTCCTTTTCTTCTTTATTGTGTTGGCTAGAATATCCAATACTATGTTGAATCAGAGTAGTAAGGGTAGAAATCTTGCCTTGTTCCAGATTTTAGGGGTGTATCATTCAGCTTTTCACCATTAGGTATGTTAGCTGCAGGTGTTTTAAAGATGATTTCATCAAATTTAGGTTTTTTTCTATCCCTAGGTTCATGGAGAGATTCAATCATCAATGAATGTAGAATTTTATCAAAAGTTTTTCTTCTACTGATATTATCATATGACTCTAGCCTATTGATGTGATGGATCACAATGACTGATTTTTATTTTAAATATTGAACTAGCTTTGCATTTGGTTGTGGTATATAATTTTTTTTAATTGCTGGCTTTGATTTGCTAATATCTTGTTGAGTATTTTTGAGCTATGTTCATTAGAGATCATCACCCGTAATGTTTTGGTTGTTTTTTGTTTGTTTTTCACTGTTTTGTCCAGTTTTGGGTACTTTTACTGAACAATCAATTCAGGATTTAATGATCTAAACCACTAACTCATGAAATAAAAAGCTAAGTCCTAGCACTCTGCCACCAATCTGCCCCATCCCAGAGAATCCTGAGGGGGCTGGACAAGTCAGAAGCATAGCTTCTGGCTGGGTTTGCAAACAATGTTGCCAAACTCAAATAAACTGGAGTTGTTCTAGAGTTCTACACCTATGAACTCAATTTCTTTAACAATTATAGCTCCACTCAGATTATTTTATATTGGGTGTTTTTTCTTTGTCTTTTATCTTTTTTAGTTGTTTCGGTAGAAGGCTTAATTTGATACCACTTCTTCCTCCATTGCTCTAAACAGAGATCTTTTTAAGATAATGCAAGTCACATTTTTAAAAATTGTCTAGAAAGAAGGCAGAAAGTCTCTGCATCATTAAGACCTCAAGAAATAAACCAGATAAAACACTGGGGGGTGGGAGCCTCCCTTGACAACATAAAAATTGTTAACAAAAGTTTGAAACGGATAAAATGAATTTTGCTAAGCGCTACAAAAATCCAGGTGAAAAATAAACTCAATTATGATACTGAATAATCATAATAAGATATATCCAAAGATATCTTAAAGACTAATTGCTGTTTTCTGGGCAGTTCCTGTAAATATGCATTAGGTCTGAAGCTAACTAATACCTATGTATATCTTACAACATTTATTTTGGAAGGCCCTCACAGGCAAAAGATGGGTGCCCTGAACCAGTACAAGAATAGGTCCTAACTCATTTACGAAAATCTTACAAACTCCAACGTGAAATTGTTTGATTACAGCTATTCTTACTTTTATAAAATGCAATTCTTAGAAGGTATAGAAGTGGCTTTAATTTTAAAATCATCACAGTCTGCTGTGACCGCTGATTTGTTAAAATCCTGCTAATGGTAGACTGCTCAGACAGGACTCAGATTTACATAAACATTTAAAGTAATCAAAGATCAGAGTCAGCTCAAATATCAAACTCAGGCAAATGTCAATTTCCCTCTTCTTTGCTTCAAGTGAAAATCAAAAGGGCTAATTTTACTAGTAGCAAAAACATTTCCCCTTCTTAATAACCCCATGAGACTGAGGCCAAATCAAATGTGATATTTGCTTTTATATCAAAAACAAAGTAAACTTTTACAAATCAAATTTTATGCAGTCTATAATGTAAAGATCCAATGAGAGAGATTTATCTCAAAATCCATAAATTGAACACAAACTCACAGAATAAATTAAATCAAATATGAAAGAAAATCAACATCTAGGTTTAGGGAACAATAAATATGTAAAAAGATTGAAAAATAATATAGCAAGGCAATCAAAACCTCCAGCAAAAAGAGTGGCAAGGGATAGGTCCTACAGATAGAAAAATGAAATACAATGAGAAGAATGGTGTTAAAAGAATTTCCACCTCACTATCAGAAATGAGCACGACATACCTTGTGGCCCTGCGGCAGGGATAGAGTTTCTGAGCACTGATCTTATTTCCATCTCTATAGTGCAATGGCTTTCCCTGGTCCTTAGAAATAAAGCTTGCTGGGAAATTAATTTTACAACTACTTAGTTCAAAACGATGTTTTGTAAAAAACACCAACGTCGAAGAAACTCGAGCTTATCCGAAAGGGAAGTGACAGCTACTTGTAATTGAAGATCTGAATCATCATGCTATTGTTCAAAAAGACTAAGCCAATGTGGCTAAACCATTATCATCTATAAAGAAATTGTTGCCATACCCTGAGAGTTTGTGCCTCTATCATAGTAAACATTTAGTGGATAGGTGTTTATGGTGGCAATACAGAGGACACTAATGGGATAGAAGACAAAAGGAAAGTGTGGATTTGTCTGTTTTAAGATTTTATTTGATAGCACAAGCAACAGGAGCAGCAGAGGGAGAGGGAGAAGCAGGTCCCCCCGCAGCAGAAAGCCCAGTGCAGGGCTCGATGCCAGGACCCTGGGATCATGACCTGTGCTGAAGGCAGACACTCAACCAACTGAGCCACCTAGGTGCCCTGAAAAGTGTGTTTTTAGTAATTATATGGTGTCATTTTATTTAAGAAAGGGGTGAGAAGGAAGAAAGAAAAGGGAAGAGAGAACAAGGGGAAAAGATTGAGTTCTCTTGGACACTGCCTTCCTGGACTCCTATTGCCTATGACGGCTGGTATCTATGATACTAGTATGGCATTCCAAGATAGCATTAGCTCAGTAGTAATGACAACTAGTATGTAGTAGTAATGACAACACCATTTG
Organism: Lutra lutra; assembly: GCF_902655055.1. Taxonomy (NCBI): domain Eukaryota; kingdom Metazoa; phylum Chordata; class Mammalia; order Carnivora; family Mustelidae; genus Lutra; species Lutra lutra. Next base: position 76,448,361 of record NC_062284.1, read on the forward strand.
TTAAGCACCCACCACAGGCAAGATGTATCTAAACATTCTAAAAACATGATCACATCTAATTCTCAAACCAATTCTGCAAGATATGGTCTTTACAGATAATGAAACTGAAGGCCTGAGGCAGTTAAGTATACCGCCAAAGGTCACACAGCTAGTAAGTAGCAGAGTTCAATTCAAAAGTCCCTACTTTTGGGGCAGCTGGGTGGCTCAGTTGGTTTTACATGGGACTCTTGATTTTGGTTCGGATCATGATCCCAGAGTTGTGAGATCGAGCCCCATAATATCCATGCTGGGTATGGAGCCTGGTTTGGACTCTTTCTCTCCCTCTGCCCCTAGCCCCTGCATATATGTGTGCGGTCTTTAAAAAAAAAAAAGAAGTTTCTATTTTCACCACTGTGGTAGACTAGCTTAACATTTTTATATAATTCTTCATAAGAACAAGTCTTTTTTTTTTTTTAAACCCATGTAGCTTGTAAGCTCTTTCAAATCTATGTTCAGACATTAGTTTTATTTTCTCATTTATTAAAAAGGTTTTACTTAAGTGCAATCTCCCAAGATTCTTTCAAGCTCTACTACTATCTAGGTTTCTAGTTTGTAAAAACCTCAGCCTTAGAAGAGCTCTCATCAGCATGATAGGTGCTCAATAAAATATTCAAAAATGACTTGTTTAATTAAGGGATAACAACCCCCCATTTAAGGAAAAGAAAGTTATAACATCAGTAGCCACTGAAGTGTCCATTTTGCTTGAGGAACTCCAAATATTTAGAATAAGACGATGAATTTGGTTATTTTTATGCTTCATTAAGGAATGAATTGGCAGAGTATTTTGAGATGCCTATTCCAATTCTTTTTAAATTCTAGCACTTCTGAGTTTGTATATATCACTTTCCTTTTCATAGTCTAACTTACCCGATCCAACCCCACTTAACATTTCTATTCCTACCTAACATTTTACAAAAGGCAAGGATTCTCAATCATTAATATATCTCAAATTATACTCTGTCATTGTTATTATATTTTTGAATCACAAGACTTTTACACAATGAGCTATCATTCCAAAATGATCTTAAGTAACAATTTAAAAAAATTCCAATCCATTCTGTTGTGCCAGTGTATTACATTTCAACATGTTTTATCAAATATTTTAAAAACCACACAATATTTTTCTGAAAACACTTAGGCATGTGTCAGTGCTTGCATCATTTTATCCAATACTCTTGATAATCCAGTAATGAGAATTCCTCCAAACTAAGCTGATTTGTTAGTCCCATAATCTATGCTTGACTATAGGTAGAAAAAATAAGACAAATTTGCAGAAGCATTTAAATAGGCTATTCAACATTCCAGACTACTTACTTAGGCTAAATAAGTATCTGGCAAATTAAAAACCACACAATTGTCTTAGTGCTATAAACAATCTAAGGATAAAGATGTGGGAATTGGGGCACCTGGGTGGCTCAGTGGGTTAAGCCGCTGCCTTCGGCTCAGGTCATGATCTCAGGGTCCTGGGATCGAGCCCCGCATCGGGCTCTCTGCTCAGCAGGGAGCCTGCTTCCTCCTCTCTCTCTGCCTGCCTCTCTGCCTGCTTGTGATCTCTGTCAAATAAATAAATAAATAAAATCTTTAAAAAAAGGGGGAGGCCTGGGTGGCTCAGTGGGTTAAGCCACTGCCTTTGGCTCAGGTCATGATCCCAGCATCCTGGGATCGAGTCCCACATCGGGCTCCTTGTTCTGTGGGGAGCCTGCTTCTCCCTCTGCCTCTGCCTGGACTCTGTCTGCCTGTGCTCGCTCTCTCTCTCTCTCTCTGACAAATAAATAAATTAAAAAAAAATCTTTAAAAAAAAAAAAGATGTGGGAATAGTTAGATCAGAAAGATTCTAGGTGGCAACAGGGATGCAGGGAGGGAGAGAGTAACCATAATATTCTCCATAACAATGATTTAGAGCCAAGTTCTTGGATGAATATTGTCACTGATAAACAATGGTATCTATAACCATTTCTGTGGAGTAACATCTTCTTAGAACATTCACTATAGTAGAGAAACAATCTCAGTAGAGGCATCCAGACAAGTAGAGGTCCTAAAAATTTATGGAAGTAAGCAAAGAAGATCAACCAGATAATACTAACTCCCAGAAAGACTTACAACTTTATCTTGGAATTTTTCAGGCTTAAAGAAAATATGAATAAGCATATATTTATTACATATACTTATTGACATTTGTATGTATAGACACAGATACAAATATAAACGTATTTTACCATTTTTGAGATAGCATCTACTTCCTTAAATTCAAGCAGCTTTGGTTATAGCTACTGAAAGATTGTTTACAAAATATTTTTCACTAAATATTTAAATCCAGATTATTTAGGCAGAGTTGAGACACTACAACCGTTCCTGAAAAAGAGGAGTAGGATGCAGTAAAAAACAAACAAACAAGCAAACAAACTCATCTTTCCATAAGAGGTCACAAATACCATAAGCTTGTGAATAGAACATGGAGGACAAACAAGTAAAAATCTCAGGTTCTGAAGTGGAAAAAGAAAGTAAGTAGTAGAGCCTTTAGAGCCACGATGTTTTAGGTCTGAAGAAACCATTGAAGGAGACTGGAAAAACCGCCAAAAAACAACACAAATACATTTGTGGGTAGAAGACCACTGCCTGGCCAAGACTCATGCGGTAAGCAAAAATACAGTTACCCAGGGTGCCTGGGTGGCTCTGTTGGTTAAACATCTGCCTTTGGCTCAGATCACAATCCTAAGGTCCTGGGATGGAGCATCGCATCGGGCTCCCCGCTCAGCTGGGAGTCTGCTTCTCCCTCTCCCGGTTTGTGCTCTACCAAATAATAAAATCTTTTTTTTTTTTTAATATTTTATTTATTTGTCATAGAGAGAGAAGCAAGAGTGAGCACAGGCAGACAGAGTGGCAGGCAGAGGGAGAAGCAGGCTCGCTGCCAAGCAAGGAGCCCGATGTGGGACTCGATCCCAGGACGCTGGGATCATGACCTGAGCCAAAGGCAGCTGCTTAACCAACTGAGCCACCCAGGCGTCCCAAAAATAATAAAATCTTTTAAAAAAAATAAAAATAATACATCAGTTAAATCAGACACACAGAGATTTTATTTGTTTCAAAAAGAAGAACGCAAGCCATGACAGAGAGAAATAAAGTTGACCCTAGATCACAAAGTCCAAAGATTCTCAAGGAGATGGTCCTCAGTAATCAACAACTACAATACCTTCAAAAACAGAAAATATTTTATATTAAATCTTGCCTATATATCAAGTTCTAGAACTTTCCTAATGCCTATAATAAAGGGGCACCAATGTAAGCGCTTGTCTATGTTAGAGGCCATTTTGGATTAGTGAGGAAAAATTTGTCAGAAATCTGAGAAAGAAACCACCCCCACCTTGTGGGCCTCTCCTCAGGCAGCAGCAGTTGTAGTAACTCAAGAAATCATATTCAACCATGAACATCAGCAGTCCAAAGTCAGAGGCTTTAACTTAGCTAATTCACCTTTCCCATTAATATTGAAACTGTGCTACTTTGAGAAAACTTTACAGTTAGAAGCATCTCCTTGTGGTCACAGCACCATAAGTGTAAATAGGCTGATCACTTTATTTTCAAGTTTGTTGCAGGTCTGAAATCACAATAAATAATCCATTAGAAGTTACCTATTAGTTATGCAGTTATTGGAAAATACTGAATAACGTGAAAGTGCTAGGTGTTATTTTATTTGAAAGTTTTCCGCTTGGGGAGAGCTCCAATAATATCTTGACATGTACTCTCACTTCTGTATAAGATGAATGTGCTGGTCCAGGTTTCTCCATGATATATCTCGATAACGTGGACAGACTGTTATATTTCGGAGCCTAAAGTATTTTAAGGAGAGTTTCTGGAGTTGGGCTATTCAAACCCAACAGTAAATGTTAACACTCAGTTGTCTTAAAATCTTAATTACCCTCACATGCCCATAGACTGCCGATACTTTCACACAAATGAAGTGTTAATTGGTATGAAGAAATTAGAAAATAGCAAGCCAACAATCTAGTATCTCTTTCAGGATTTTCAACCAGGTCTGGAGCCAATTCCTTGATTTATATTGAACCCTTTCATTTCTTGAGACCTGAGCTCTGGGAAGCCCATTCCCTAAGACATTTTCTTAGAAATATGCCTATATTCTGAAAGGAAATCTTCTGAGAAAAGAGCTAAGAAAATGAAAGAAAGCAAGAATCAAAGAAAAGACATAAAAGAATAAAAACAGAATCAGATAAACAAAACAGGTGAAGTCTAGAAAATAAGAAAGCTCAAGCTAAAAGAAAATCTCTGCCAATTTGAAATAAAACTCCCCAGGCTTATTCCAGGATTCAAACATAAGTACTACATCTGTGGCAAGGAGCAGAACATTATTAAAATTTTAATATTCTAACACAATTTCTCTCTTCTTCTAGAATACCTAATTCCCATTTCCCTTATTACCTACATTTGAGAAATATATTAATTTTTTCTAAGTCAATTTACATTTTTATAAAATGGTATAAAATACCTTTCCTTAAATATTTATTGGAAAAAAGTTTCAGAGAAGTAGAGTTTTTGAGACAGTAATTTGTTTTTATATTCAATCAAAAATTTTCTTTTCAAATGAATAGATAACCCATGTTAGATATGTCTATTGGCTATTAGAAGGGTGAAAAATGGTAAGAGACTGCTCGTAGAAAGAGTATTTGGTATTGCCAATAATTCCCAGGTCTTTATGATGTTTTAGTTTGATTTTTTTTGTTAAATTAGTATAATAGTACATTTCCAATGTCAAGTTTAAATGAGGTTATAATGCAGGCAGTAAATTCACAATAAATGCCAGATATCAACATATAACTATGATTTTTATTGTCAGTATTATGGATAGGATTTAAAAGACGTTTTTCTAGAGAAAGGGGAGTAACAAGTATAGAATCATCCTTCTATTTTTTGTTAATTTATCATCAACTCTCCACTTCAGAGATTAGGGTGAAAAAGAAAATAACCTCAAATGGGAATAGAAAAATAAACTTGTCTATCAAATACTCTTATTAATTTGCTAGTTCCAAAATTAGTTACATTACATAGGTAGAGTAAAGCTGTTGAAATTCAGTAAGGCCATTTAATTGGAAAAAAAAATCATATCAGGGACACCTGGGTGGCTCAGTCAGTTAAGCATCTGCCTTTGGCTCTGGTCATGATCCCAGGGTCCGGGAATCAAGTCCAGAATTGGGTTTATGGGAGCCTGCTTCTCCCTCTGCCTGCTGCTCCCCCTGTTTACTGCCCCCTGCTCTTGTGAGCGCTTTCTCTCTGACAAATATGTAAGTAAAATCTTTTTTTAAAAAATCAAATATATAATGGAGTATTACTCAGCCATCAGAAAGGATGAATACCCAACATTTGCACTGACATGGATGGAACTGGAGGGAATTATGCTAAGTGAAATAACTCAAGCAGATAAAGACAGTTATCACATGGTTTCACTCATAGGTGGATTATAAGGAATAGCACAGAGAACCACAGGGGAAGGAGGGAAAACTGAATGGGAAGAAATCAGCAAGGGAGACAAACCATGAGAGACTCTGGACTCCAGGAAACAAACTGAGGGTTACAGGTATTAAGGAGGACATGTGTTGTGATGAGCACTGGATGTTAAACACAGCTAATGAATCATTGAACACTATATCAAAAAACTAATGATGTACTATATGCTGGCTAACTGAACATAATAAAAATAAAATAAAAATAAAATCAATTGATGTGGTAGTAACATTTAAATTCTTTTAAAAAACTGGGTCTCATGAGACTGACATACAATGATTGGTTGTTCTCCAAATTCAAAAAACTTGACCCTTTAATAATATCAAGATTAAAGGAAAAACAAAATCTTCATTTTTTTATTAAGTCTAAGATATTCTCTATTAGAGATTTTCACCTGGTCAAGTATGAACAACTTACTATATGGGTCTCCAAATGAATTGCTGCTTTGGTCTCATTTGCCCATGAAATATAGTGTATTTAATTTGGAAATCTCTTTCCTTAGGTTTCTGTCACAACTATTTTCCTTAAAACTCTCCAGAACTTTAAATGGGAATCTATTGAAATACAAAATAAGAAAATAAAATTGAGAGAAAGAATAACAAAGATAAAATACATTTTAGAATAAAGACAGAAAAATAAAATGTGTTGAAGAGTCAGAATGACAAAGCACAAGGCCTGGGGGAGGGGGGAGGAATTTGTTCTATACTCAATACATATCGCATAGGTCGATGGTAAAATTCCAGTCTCATCTGTGGGCATAGCACAGATGGCAAAGGATATGGCAGATTTCTCACCAATGGATTTCTAACATGCTTTAAGCTCTATGCTCAAGTTAAGGTAATTTCAGATTCAAGAGAGCTTTCCAACAAGGTCTCTTACCCAAAGCAAATTATCTGCTAAGAACTTTCCATTTTTGCAGCACTCTCTTTTAACAGTTTCTATAATTTCCTGAAAAATATATAAACAGAACTCAGCCGGATGCAAACAGCTGCATGAATTCAGCTCTTCTTGACTGATCTCTGATTCCCTCATTTTGTCCCCAAGGTAATTCTAAGTATTAGAATAAAAAAAAAAAAAAAGAAAGAAAAAAGTAAACAAGAGATAAAGAAATACGTGCTATACTAAGGTCTCTTAGACATAATTCTTCCAATAAAAAGTAACAGGAGAATTTTAATAAGTCAGCAGGTTTTAACCATTTCTTAATTATACAGTTCCACACATAATAATCATCTGAAAGAGGCCAGTATAACCAGCAGGTCATACAGAAAAGACAGAATTTTAGGTGAGGAAAAAGATGTACTTGCTAAGGACAATTTGGCAAATCACTAACATCTGGAAAATGGTGCTCAAGAATGTTTGATTCTCAAGATCATGACTAAGTTTCTTGCTACTGCTAGAGAAGTTTTCATGCAAGGTTGCTGTTACAGACTGAACTGTCTCCTGCTGGTATTCTTACATTGAAGTCCTTATCCCCAATAACTCAGAATGTGACTCTTGGAGATAGGGTCTCTGAAGAATAAAACAAGTAAATAAGGTCATTAGGGAAAGCTCTAATTCAGTATGACTGGCATCCTTATAAGAAGATAAGAGAAGATTAGGACACAAGCATCCAGAGGGGAGACCTCTGTATGTGAAGATACAGGGAGATGATGACCATCTACAAACAAGGAGAGAGACTTGAGAAGAAACCCACCTGCCACTACCTTGATCTGAAACTTCCAGCCTACAAAAGCACGAGAAACACATTTATGTTGTTTCAGCTACGCTTAAGACTGAGATATTCTGCTAAATGGCAGGCCTTCCAAACTAATAGCTTGGCAAATGTTACTGTGGTCAACTTGATTTTTTTTTCAATAATCAGTACATAGGTTCTCCAGCTAATTTTCCTCCCTTTCTAGTTCATTAACATATTTCCCATAAACTGAATAGGAATTAAAAGAAAAATCAATTTGGTAAAACATTTGTTGCTGGGAGTTTACTTAAGAAAAAACATCTCTTTCCTTTTCTTGAATTCAATTTAGAGTTAGGCCCTCTCTCTTCATGCTCTTCCTATGGCACTTAGAGTATCTTATAGCTCATTCCTAGATTATGAACTCTCTGCAAGTAGATTTTTTGCATGTCTATAACTGCCCTTAGAGTGCCTGGGACAGGATATTCCTAGTACCTTAAGTAATGCCTGACACACACCAGGCATTTACTAAATGTAACAGGTATTCAATGTTTGCCGAATTGGGGAACCCTACCTCATCATTAATTTTCCTCTTTTTTTTTTTTTAACTAATGCAGAAACAAAACTTAAGTGACCTTTCCAAAATCACATCAGTTTTGTGTTTGAAGGGACCCAACAAATCACACTCCCCATTTCCTTAGTTCTGAACCATTAATGAAGACAAAGGAGTCTAAAAATAGAGGCCAGAATGTTATCTTTATTATTAAGATTGAGTTAAAGAACATGGTCTAGGTGTGTAAGAACCAAGGGCTTCCTAATATAGAACTCTAAAAGTAGACGTTCCTATCATTCTCAGACAATGGAATTGGAGTGCACATCATGTAAAATATAGAGCATGGAAGAGAAACCAAAATGACTTATTCCTTGGCAACTGGATTGTACAGAGAGGAAGAAATAACTGGCATTTTGACACTCAAGAACAAAATAAGCCACTGCATTCTCCTAGACAGTAGTATGCCTGGGAGTTAAGAAAAATCAGAAGAGTTGCCCTAGTGTAGCGCCCTCTACAGGGAAGGAAATGCAAGGAGCAAGTGTTGCCCAGCCGGCACATTCCCAACCAGCACGGAATGTCCCGCGCTCAGACTCCTCTCACTATATTTGCCTTCGTAAAATGATTCTGCAAATTTGAGAAAAAGCGTCAACCTGAGTTCAGAGGTCTCTCTAGATTTGAATGGCGACTGTTAGTCTTTAAAAACTTCACTGCTGCACTAACATAAAAGCCATATTATATACAAAGCTCCACATTTGGCACATGATAGAAACCACACAGAGAGCACAGAAAGACTAAATGGTCTTTCATTTAGTAAGATATCACAAAAAAAAAACAAAAAAACAAACAGAAAAACAACTTGGAGCATTTCTGACCTGGTGCAAACACACAAAAAAAGCCTGGAAATGAGGGTTGAGAATGGAGAGATTGATAGTGGGGAAAAGGAAATTTTTTCCTAAAAGATTTTCAGCTGCATTAGTGCAGCTACTTGCTATTTTCAGAAATAAGGAACAAGAAAATTTGTTCTCTGGGTTGTCAAATGATCCTTCCAATTAGCCCTGAGTGCAATTGTAAGGAACTATTGCCTACCACCACTGGTGTGCTGGTCAGTGTTTTAACAACTGGCTCTTGGAGCCCTGATTTGTAACGTTTGCTGATTTCTAGCATTCGCTGATTTCAGTGTAGTAAATACTCTAACCATAGTCCATTTCAAGCTCCTGCAGGACATCAACAGCGCACAAAATTCCTGAAAATTTAACACTCAGTTCTCACCAGTCAGCACAGGTCCAGAAAGATGCCTAGAGAAGAAAAGCTCCACTGGAAAGGGTACAGATGGCCAGAGGAGGGACTCAGCTCTGTAATGTATCAGGTGAAACAAGACTCTTGGGAGCCCACAGAGTTATCCAGGGAAACACACTAGGGCATGGCTTGGGAAAGACACTGCATTCTGGCACACTCAAGATCAGTTGAAGAACAGGTTTAGGCTCAAGCTGAGGGGTCATCTTACAGCTTTTCCATCATTTTCTAATTCCAGACATTGGAAATAGGAAATGATTTAAATAAACAAGTGGAAAGAGCTATACCAAGAAGAGACATTCTCCCTCGATAATAGCAATACTGATCTCAGCTACGATTCTAACGCTGCTAACAAGAACTTTTAGTTTTTACTTGTCAACAACCTCTGGTTACTGGATGCTAAGACTGACAGAAATAAGGAACAGCCAAGGTAATTAGTAGAAATAATACACTGAACATTTCAACTGACCTCATGCTGAGAATGATAAAACTCATAATTTACAGCCAGTGTGTGTAAAATGATGAAATGCAAGCATTTTCCATACATAAAAGGCTTATATATGCACAGAAGCACAGGATGAAACTTTAATTTTAATAGTGGGGGCTTTTTTGGGTTCTAATTAAACCAATTGTGGATCTCTTTGTGGGTGCACAGTGACTTTTCTTAGGTAGTTAATTAGAGACGGTGTCTGACTGAGCACAATGGAAACGTGAAAAGGTAAATTAAGATTGAAAAAACCTCTGATGACAGAAGAGATTACAAATGCTATTAAAGATTTAGCAATAGGAGGGGGTAATGGAATGCAAACTTTTTACAGTTCTTGGATATTTGCGTACTAGATTCCTATTGTTATACCTGGAAATATGGGGAAGAGTACAGAAGGCAGAGGAGGAGAAGGCTGTTGCCGCCTTGTGATTCGATATTATCTTTCCTCAACAGTAATGAATTGCTTTCATTCTCTCTCTCATGTTTAAAACATGGTCAATAAAGTCCTCTTTATTTTGGAAAATCTTTGGATTATTCCACCCTTGGGAATGCCCACCTTGCATCTTTTGCAGGTGGGCCTTTTAAATCTGAACTCCTCTGAGAGGTCCTGTACCACTACAAGGATTTATTTATTGTAGAGGCTTTTCAAAAGGTGGTTAGACTTGCAAGGTTTTCAGGACACAGGTCACACCCATAAAGCCTGGGCTTTGGAGCTGGGCTGATGAGTTCAGATTATAGCGCTGCTTTGGCTGCCTGTAGGAGCTGGAGCAAGTGATCTAATCTCTGAATTTTCATCCCCCACCCCCACTTTGTAACTTGATAGTAATATGTTGCAATGTAATCCTTGTGACTTAATAGTAGATAGTTTTTGTTTAATCATGTGTCTAGCCCAGTGCCAGGACCAGAACAATTGCTCAACAATCATTGAGTATCCACCCTTCTTAACTTTTCAAAATCTATTTTCCTAATATCTAGTACTACTTCACCTAAAACTAGGTTTAATTCTGTAACTCCATGTTCTTTAACAACTGTTAGCAATGCTTTAATGATCTATGGCTCCATATCGATTAGAAGCAAATCTAAGGCAGATGTGAAAAATGTATCTGAATCCTCTCCCCTCCCTCAACAAGGAGTGTTTGGTGGGGGAAGGGGGATGGGGGGAATTTTGCAAAGGCAAATCTTCTCCCACCACTGATCTAGAACATCAGCTGTACTGGTTGTTTTCATCTCTCTGAGTAAAAAACAAATCATCAACTAAGCAAGGCAATAATTTATCAGATATTTTGTTTGAGGCAGAATGGGGCTTCAACACATGTCTGAATGTTGGCATCTTTCCACGGATAATACAGCTGAGATTTTACATTAGAACAGAATCACATTACACCTAAAATGTATAGGATTTTTTTCAACCTTATGGATTTCTCTATTTTTATTATTATTCAAATATGTCTATGAGGGCTCTATCTTCAGATTTATTCTTGGAAATTTTGTATTTTCTTTCTTTACATTCCCTTTTCCTGTTTATTTCATTTACTTCTTAGGCAATGTCTTATTTAAATGTTTATAGGTTATCTGTCCCAACTTCAAGAATTGGTGGTACCCCCTTTAAGAGAATATTTACCTGTCAAACTTAAAGCACACTTTGAGGGGTGCCTGGGTGGCTCAGTCATTAACCATCTGCCTTCAGCTCGGGTCATGATCTCAGTGTCCTGGGATCGAGCCCCTCATCAGGCTTCCTCCTCCGAGGGAAGCCTGCTTCTCTCTCTCTCCCACTCTACCTACTTCTGTTCCCTCTCTAGCGGTGTCTCTCTCTGTCAAATAAATAATTAAAATCTTAAAATTAAAAAAATAAAGCACATCTTGTATCTTCTATCGTATATTGACATAACACCTATTTGAACCTCTTGGTGTAGCTCTTTTTTCATTCCTTTTTTTATTCTTCTGTGAAACACTACTCAGTCCTTTATTAATTCATGATATAACCAATGTCGACCACACAGCAAGTTTCACAAATTTACCTACTTCTCTTTTTTCATTAATGTCTTCCCCTCAAATTCCAGTTTAAAATTATTTCGCTTAGAATTAAATCTATTTCTAATTCTATTGTTTGGTACCCTACATGAGAGTGCAGATCTACCACATTCTCACGTCCTAAATACTCTTTTTTATTTTCCAAAGTCACAGCATAAAAATCAACAAAAAGAGAAATTATGGTACAGCCTGCCTCCTCCTAACCTTTAGCTTTTTAACAGGACTTCTGACTTGCCAAAGGAATCAATGAGAAAAGTTCTCACAGTATCATTTAATCAGTCAAACTGGCCAGTAGCCCATGAGTTTTATAAATTTCACTGGGCTCTCCAGCAAATCTCAGATATATACTCAAGGAATACGCCCACTCACCTTTCAACAAGTCGTTTCAAAACTGGATGCAGCAACCTTGTGTGCCTCCGAAGGAAAGAGATCTGCTGAGGTCTGTCCCTGTTCATTACATTTGCAGGCCCCTGTGAAAATTCCTTACTAGTCTGATTCTAAAGAACAGACTGGCTCAGAGCCTTCCTCCTTCCCCTCAGCCTTGTTCTTCCATCCAAAAGCCACTTGACACTGGTCTTCATTCTCTACCACCCTTGCAGAGGATGTGGGTTTCTTTTAGGCCTAGCTTTGTTGGATGACTTACTCCAGCTTATCTGAAGGTAGCTTGCGCTTACTTACAAGTAACTTACAGCACAGAAGATAGTTCTCTTTCCTTCAACCTGCTTACCCAGCAGCCAGACTTACATTTATAACGTGTTTAATTGTCGCCCACCTGAGGCAGAAGTCCCACGAGCCTCTAGCTCATTAGAAGACTGGCCTCAGTTGTGCACGATCAGTTGCGCATATCATTTCAATTTTTGCATGAAAGATGGAACAGAAATATATTTAAGTCCCCCATCCTCACACATACCAAAAAAATCACATTGCATACACTTTTAAAGCATATAATGGTAGCCAAACACTGGATCGGTTCACTGAGGGAAACAGGGAATTTACCTTTAAAGACTGGTCCCTTAAAAATAGATAAGATGTTGAGCTATGCAGTTTATCACTGGCACACAGCCTGGAACCTAAAACAGATAATGTTGTGGACAAGTAACATTTCATTAAAAATTGAAAATATATTACTCGCATCAGTAGTATGCTCCTTTCGGCTGCTTACACTGGGTGTGTAATCTCCATGACAGTGATCCCAAAGAAGGAGGCTAGGGTGCATTTTGCCGACCAGGAAATTACATGAGCTTCTGATGATATTTTTCCTCCAAATGATTTATAAGAGAACAATAGCCAGGAATTTGAAGCAATGGTTTGGAAAGGGCATTTAAGGCTCTGAGGACAGCCAGACTAGCAATCTTAGACACCTGAGTTGCACAAGCTAGTAGTCTGAATTAGGTTTTAAGTGAAGATTTCTGTTAGTGGACATCCATTGCCAGAGATGTGCTTTTCCTGTGTGCTTTTCCGGGCTCGTGTTTTGGGGATTATATTTGGCATGAGCCATTCTGAAATGAGCCAGAAAGAGTGCTACAAAGAGAGAGACTTGTACTATGAGCTCAACAGCAAAATAAAAACAATAGCAGTGTCTCAGGGCTATTTTCTTAGAGATTTATTGGGCCTTATTAAATTTGGAAGCAGTCAAGAAGAATACAACAGCTGTTGTGAATCTCAAACAAAAGCAAAACAGCCTCTTTTCTGTTTTCCTCCTATGTAGCATCCCTGTAAGCCGGTAAACTGTCTGGGCAGGATCTGTCTTACTTATGCTTACCAAGTGGAAAACAGTGTTTACATATACAATGTGATACAAGTAAGAATTATCCAAGAGATTTGTTTTTATTTACTTCTCAATTCAGGGCATTTAGGAATAGCTTATATAAAGTAAAACTAAATTAAAAATGAATAAAAAATAAGAAAAATAAAATAAATAAATAAAAATAAAAAACAAAAAGCTTTACAAAATGTGATTTCCACAAAGCCAGAAGACTTTGGAGTTGTTTTCTATGCTATTTCTGTTCTTCTCCACACACCTAAATCTTCACTAAGCAATTCTAAGAACTGATTTAAAAGTGTAAATCAGTGGGGAGCCTGGGTGGCTCAGCGGGTTAAGCTGCTGCCTTCGGCTCAGATCATGATCCCAGAGTCCTGGGATTGAGTCTGGCATCGGGCTCTCTGCTTAGCAGGGGGCCTGCTTCTCCCCCTCCCTCTCTCTCTGCCTGCCTCTCTGCCTACTTGTGATCTCTGTCTGTCAAATAAATAAATAAAATCTTTAAAAGTGTAATTGTGATATACAGAAACAGATATTGGTATTAATTTGAACTTAGGCCTCAGGAAAACTGGAAACGCTAAAGCAAGCTCCCAGTTAACCTATTTGAGAGCAAAGGTCCCGGTGCAATCTGATTTTGAAATAGTAAAACAAAACAACAAACAAAAACATCACAATGCAAACTTTTGTTTTGGATATTTTCCTATATAAGGAGTTCCCAGCATGTGACCTCATGGTGGGGTGGGGGGAGGAGAATCATCTGGGATTTTAGGGGAAATTGTTCTTAATTATATCAGCATAACATTAGCTAATAAGGAATAGTGTTTTTTCAGTAACAAATTTGAGTTTAGCCTAAATATGAGAAAAATGAGTTTACTTGCTACACCAAGCATTTACAAATGAAGGGTTGAGATAACTTAACAGATAATTAACATTTACAAGAAGAACGTCGCCACAAGAATTAGTATTCTGGGCCAGCACGTGAGGCTCACTACTTGCTTTGATGGAAAAGTAATCAGGGAGGTGCCTTCAGTTTGAGGCCTTAACAAATAAAGAGTATTTAGGAGAAGATGGATTGAAATCTTATGTCTGAGTTTTGATGCAATCCTATGGCTATCAGCTTTATCAGCCAATATCCACTCAGAAGACAAAAGTCAGACTTGTTATTTGAACTGCAAGATTTACCATAAAGAATGTTTAGCTCAAGTATTGGAAAACTCCAAAGTCAAAAGAGGGAATATGAAGGCATCAAGGAGATAGTAACAGCAGGAGCTGCTACTACCCCTAGGCTAGGGAGGGAAGAAATGGGGTTAAAGTTTTGTATTAAAAGTTAGAAACTTGGAGATTGACGGAGAAAGACAACTATCATATGCTCTCCCTGATACGAGGAAATGGAGATGCAACAAGGGGGGTTGAGGGTAGGAAAAGAATAAATGAAACAAGATGGGATCGGGAGGGAGACAAACCATAAGTGACTCTTAATCTCACAAAACAAACTGAGGGTTGCTGAGGGGAGGGGGGTTGGGATAGGGGGGTGGGGTTATGGACATTGGGGAGGGTATGTGCTATGGTGAGTGCTGTGAAGTGTGTAAACCTGGTGATTCACAGACCTGTACCCCTGGGGATAAAAATACATTATATGTTTATAAAATTTTTTTTAAAAATTTAAATTTAAAAAAAAAGAAAGAAACTTGGAAATTGAGAGGCCCCAGAGAGGGTGGGCTTGCTGAATCTCTGGGGATGCTGGGTCTCTGGCCAGCTGGTATCAGGGTCAAAGAAGAGACTCTGCAGCCAGAACCCAGACTTTGGGAAGGAGGAACCTGCCAGCTGGTGCTGGTATCTCTGACAAGGTTCAGTGAAGCTGGTTTGGGGAAGTGTCAGAAAAATAGCAGACTGAAATACCTGTTGCTATTAGGAAAAAAACATTGCTTCTAGAGTGAGGAAGCATTGTTAGGATAACAATGACAGGTGCAAAAAATAAAATCAGGAATAGAAAATATATGGGGGAAAAATATATGGGAAGGAGCCTGTCCCTTCTGCTTCACCCAGGCTCCTGGTCTCTCTCTAGTGCCTCCTACAGGCCAAGTGCAGGAGTCAAATGCAGTTTACAAGAATGCAGTTTGCAGAATACCAACCCCAGCTTCCCACTGGGAAGTGGCCATGTGGGTTTATTGCTGCCAGACCATAGCTTAATAACTGACCCAGCCACTGTAACTTGATCGAGATTCGCTGAACTGCTTCCCCAAATCAGGTACTTTTTGAAAACAGACATGTCTTTAGATTTCTTTTTTTTTTTTAAAGATTTTATTTATTTATTTGACAGAGAGAGAGATTACAAGTAAGCAGAGAGGCAGGCAGAGAGAGAGAGGAGGAAGCAGGCTCCCTGCCAAGCAGAGAGCCCGATGCGGGGCTCAATCCCAGGACCCTGGGATCATGACCTGAGCCGAAGGCAGAGGCTTTAACCCACTGAGCCACCCAGGCGCCCCTGTCTTTAGATTTCTAACTTGTTAGCCTGCCAGCGGTTCACAGCTTGTATTTTTTACTGATATGATAGAGTAATTCAACACTGAACTTGAAACTGCAGGGGAAAATATAAGAACATTGCTGATTTGTTCCAGGAAGTGAGTGCATTCACACTCAAATTGTTCATGTGGATTGGGCCAATGTCCACTGGAGACTCCATTCACTTCCACTGCTAAACTTCCCTGTAGTCGTTGGAACCATGGTTACTGAAGAAATCCAGAGTTATTTACTGGAAATGCAGTCAAAATTTGGGGAAGATTCACAGTCTTTGAGCATGAATCATGTTTTAAGTTTCCATGATTGCTTCTAGAGTGTGAACCTCTGTGTGTGACTGAATTGTCAAGTATCTGCCATATCATTTCAAGATGATTTTATTCTGCCTGGTAGAATTATGTCTATCAAAAAGAGTATCCTGCAACTTTGAATATAGACAGTATAAGTACAGAAAATTCCAGAACTATTCTGTAATTGTTGGCTATATAACTATCTTTGGCTCTATAAAAGTGTGTTCTCTTTTAAAAATGATGAAACTAAATCTTATAGCTATCTGGTCATTATCCAACTAAAAAATAAGGCATGCCCTCAAAATCTTGAGAAAAGTTTATTTCATTAAGTATCGAACAGAATTTTGTTGTAGTTTTGCAACTTCAATAACTAGCTTTAGAATTCCTTTTATATATAAAAAGTGAACTGTTTTTGATGAACTGTTTTTATGTTACTGTAAAAAAATCCACATACTATGTATTTGCTGTACATAAATAGCCAGAGTGATGGACAAGTTCACAGACAATCCCAAGCCTTTGAGGCTACACGTGTTTCAGATTCAGAAGTTTTCCAATTGAAAAAAAAGTAATATGGCACAGATACTCAAGTACCATTTGAAAATTCACATTAACTAACGTCAGTAGACTACGAATAGTCTCTTGTCTATGCATGCCAAATCAGGATTTATTACCATGTAGTATCAGATGAGTTATAAGGAATCTTTTGATTTTTAGAACATGTCAGGTTTTGTAATTATAAATAAAGAGTTGTATTTATGACTACTGTCAAGCAAGATATCTACATGTCTGAAAATTGGTCTACCCAATCATGTAACCTCTAAATATGACCTTGAGAAAGCTTCATAAATGTGATTTTTTAACAAACAAAAAAGACTTTAGCATGTTTATATGCAAAAGAAGAGAAATTGAGATTCAAAATTCAAGGGGTAGAAGTAATAGATGTCATAAGAAAATGAAAAATAAAAATAGAGAGATCCTTTTGCTTCTTTCACTTAAACCATCATCTGCTGAGTGACTTCTGTATGCCAGAATTGTGCCAGATATGGAAAATACAAAGACAAATAAGACCCCGTTCCTGCCATCCAGAGGCCTCCAATAAAGTATGAAATTCAATAAAGTATGAAAAATTATCCTAGAAGGAAAATCCATAGATGTACAGTGGAACAAAAAGGATGAAATAATTGATTCTTTTAAGAAGAAAGAGTCAAAATATTTCATTGATAGATGATACTTGAAAATAAATAATTATTTCTCAGGTTGGTATGTGAGAACTGAAGGGAAGAAGATTACTTCTAGATAAGAGGAACAGTTTGAGTTAGTGCACGTGGTTGTGAGACTGTGTGTAATGAGAAATGTAATCAACAGCATAGATGGAGTCACTTTTGAGAGCCTACTGTATGGTCTACTTACACTGTACAATATGGTAGTCAGTGGGCATTTGTGGCTATGGACACTTGAAATGTGACTTTGGATAAGTAACTGAATTTTTAATTTTATTTAAATTTCTTTTAAAATGTGTTTATTACTTTACTTACAATAACCATAATAAACCCATTATATATTAACAAACTACATATTTGTTATAAAAATAGCAATATTTTCTAAACTACTTTGGGATATCCCACCCTGAGATCATTTTTACCATGCTAGTAGACCCATTTCCTGGTTGAAAAAAAAAGAAGGTTGAGGGCATCTGATGGTGGGCCTGAAGTCATTTCAGTTCAACAAGGATGTTAGTTAGAAAGAAAACTGGACACATAGCTTGTAAAATTTAGGACACCTGGAACACATGAGGACAATTAAAACTCACAAAGACAAACTACAAACCATAACTATCTCTCACCATATCTAATCCCAAACTGAAGGAGGAGCTCCAGCTCATCCACGTCGAAGAGATGAACCAGCCTTTGTGAGTTTCAGTAGCACATGGAGCCTTGCACCAACCTGGAGAGCCTTGATCAGCCAATTTTTTCTTTTAATTTATGAAATATGTATTAATAGGTACAGAATTGATAGGCCATAAGGTAAAAACATTTTAGACTTTGCAGGTCATATGGTTTGTAGTCACCTAGCTCTGTCATTGTAGCATGAAAATAGCAGAAGACAATATATAAACAAGTGTGTCTGGGTTCTAATACAACTTTATTTACAAAAACAGTTGGCATACTGAATCTGGCCTGTGGGCCACAATATGCCAACCATGCTTTGGAATATAATCATAACTATTTTACATTCATATTCCAAATCCCACACAGATTTGTCTAGTGGTCAGCACTAAACTTGAAACATACAGAGAAAAGATGTCTAGGATATAGAGTTCCACATTAGGTATGTTGACAGTACAAAATCACCAACCCATGTTCTCAAATTGTCTGCAATTATCCTGAGTTACTCCTATAATCGGCGGGGGGGGGGGGGGGGGGGAACCGATAACTCATCAACACTATAAAAATATACCTGTGGTGTATAGATAGACACTATTCATGTCTTTATGGCCCAGGGGAGTTTGGTAAATGCAAAGGAGAGGGCATGTGCCTGGCAGCATCACGGAACTTTTCATAAGGAATGTCACAAGAGTGATGAACTCTTCAAAGGACTCTGCCTTTCACAGGATAATTCCCACTGGGATAAACAATACAAATGGGAATCCTTAATTCAAAGATTTTTGGAGAATGATATTTTACCTCATTCTGTCTCATATAATGTGTATAGTTCAGTGTTTTTAAAAAATAATTTTTTAGTAGTACAACACTTTCTTCAGATGAAATCTTAATCAGAGGTGGGATTTAATAAAACATAAAGGGGGGCTTCTATGGGGAACTGTAAAGAAATAAAGAGATTAAAGTTGAACACCACCAGTTGAAACCATGCTAGAGATGGGGGAGTATTTGCATTACAAAGGTGGCTATTCACTACAGGTCTTCCTGGTTTTTTTTTATATAAGTAGAATTTTAATACATTAAGGTACATCTATGTGTTATTATGAGCACTCCTCTCAGCCTATCCTGTATATTGGCTGTATACTGTATACGTGAAGCTCAAACTCATGACCCCGAAATCAAGAGCCACACGCTCTTCCAACTGAGTCAGCCAGGTGCCCCCATAGTTATCCTTTGGTCTGATAACTCAGGCTACCTTAATATCCTGGGAGATCAAGGTAAAGATATTCCCATAGCCAGATTTTCATTAATACTCTCCAAAACAGGGGCAATTTTAATGATATGTCTAAAAACTATTATTTCCTATAATCTCTAGGCACAAGGGGTACATCAACAACACTGCTGAAGGAAGAACCATCCTTAAAAAAAAAATTCAGATATTGTTACAGAACGTAGATCACCTTCTGAAAAAGCACCTAAAGATCTGAAAATTCTATCTCTGTATCCTCTAAACACCTAGGAGATCTGCAAAACAATTTGTTTGATTGACAGGAAAGAACTATTTCAAATGCCAGTGCGTAGCCTTCCAGCAAACAAGACAACAACAAGAATGTTTTCCCCCTACTGCTAATGGCTAATCCTGGCACTGAGCCTTTGGCTGCTGCTTCCCAACATGGGTATCCTTTTAGTAAACGTGCCTGCCACAGCTTGCCTCAAACTGATATGGTGTCAAAATGCAGAGAAAAGAAATGAGCTTAAGAAAGAGAAAACTGGTTTCTATTAGCCTCGTATCCATTAGGGTGCAGGGTGGAGTCAGCTGGAAGGGCAAACAGGCCTTTGCCCAGACAGAAAGTCCATTTGTTCACTATGATAACATACTAGCTTCTGAAGACAAGATACCCTAATGCTCTAAGCCCCATCCATGTTTAAGTATAGAGTGCAATTCTCTTTTATTAGTACTTTTTTCTTTGTGGGCTTTTGATTTTAAGAATGGAAATACTGAGAAATCAAGGGCAACAAAATAGCCTAACCAACATGGAGCTTATATAGCAGTCCATACCCTAAGATGAGAGCACAGTTGACAACAGAGATCCACATGAGCAAGCAGAGCTTGGAGAAAAATGCCCTGCGTCGTGATTCCATAGCATTTGGACAAAGATTGCCTTTAGTCTCATGATCATAGCTGCTATTTGAAAACCCTGGTGCAGTTCTTGACTGTGCCTCCTAAGCTTAGAGTCATCTCAAAGCCTTTCCTCAAAGATAAATATAAAGCGTTATTAACCACCATCCAGAATGATAGTGTAAGGCAACCAAGAACATGAGAAGGACTACCTAAGTCCCCCGTCTCAAAAGGCCAGTGTTCTAAAAGAGGCTTTGCAATATTTTCTGCATAAATTATTGACACAATGAGTATAAGATTAAAATTGGGTCAAACCTAACCAATACTAATCAGGTAAAACTAATACATGGTCATAAAAATTAGAAAAATAAGTATGCTTCTTTAGGATTTCAAATGTCTGCAAGAAATGGTTAAATGATCTCAGGAAGGAATATTAACTTTTAAAAATAATATATGTCAGATGTTTTCAAAGGTTAGAAAATTGGTACTTGTCATACCAGAACAGGTAGGAAAATCAGAAATATGCACGCCATCCAAAAGCACTACATTATGTGACTCTGGCATTCTTCCACCTAATGTATAATTAAATTACATTAGGCATTTATTGAAGCCCACTATGTACCCAGCATTGAACTAGATGCTGGAAATAGAAATACAAGTGACATTTATTTCTTGCTTTCAAAGTGGAGCTCATAATTTAATGGAGGAGATAGAACTCATTGAAGATTGAATACAAAGATGAAATTCCTGTTCGGTTGGGCTCACTTGACCCTACTATGGAAAACCCATCTTCCTTATTAGGCCACTTTGGTACTAAAGTGTTAAAAACATCATGTGATAAGTTATAAACAGAACAGTATGAACCAAATACTCTGGAAATGTTCCAAATGACATGGAAACGTTTCACCAAGGTCAGAACAACTGAGCAGGGCCTCGTTCAGTGAAGAGCATTTACTCAGCTAAGAAGGGAAAGAAGGAAAGGGGAGATTGGGTCAGCATGATCTATGGAGATTTGAGAGTATGTCACATCTGAAGAAAGATAGCCCGTTGTGAACAACAGCTGGGGATATATAATAGGGATGGGGAAGTGGGAAGTAAATAAAGAATTGCGATTAGAGCATAAAGTAGCTAAATAATCTTTGACCTAATAGGTTTCGGTGATGTAATAAATCTATCTTCTGAACTTTATGTTTTTAGATTTGACAATGACAGAGCTCTTGGTTTTATTTAGAGTCTTTGTTTTCCTGAATGCCTCCATGTTTATTTCCATTTCACAATAAAACAAACCATAAAGGATAAATTCATAGCTACCCATCCTGACTAATGTATCAATAATTCTTTAACATAGAGTCCAGTAAGTATATGTTTAAAAAAAAAAAAAAGCAGTAAGAATTTGAAGATACAAGTTCATGGACCTTTGCAGTGTATCTCTATCTGGAAGGTTAAAACAAGGCAAGTGTTAGGTGGAAAGGACTTAGAGTAAGAGAACAATAGTGAGGGGTGCCTGGGTGGCTCAGCTGGTTGAGCTGCTGACTCTTGATTTCAGATTAGGTCAAGATCTCCGGGTCCTGGGATGTAGCCCCATGCCTGGCTCCATGCTCTGCTCCCTCTCTTTTTGTCCCTCTCCCTGGTTACTCACACACACTCTCTCTAATAATAAATAAATCTTTTAAAAAACAACAACAATACTGAAAATGGAGAAAAAGAGATGAATCAGAGCGGTGCTTTAAAGTAAGAATCAAAATTAGTATAAAGAGAAGTAGATGCCCTACACTACAAATTCTGGGAGAACAGAACTCCCTCCTGCTACTGGGCAAGCTAAGACAAAGTGAGACAGTCGTTTGCATGAGCAGTCCTCACCTCCTTTGCCACCCTTCTGTGTTTGACTCTGTTGGCACATGACAACCTCTCTTGCTGACTGGCTTCTTGCTAGATTCTGCCACTCTGAGGTACTGGTGGATATTGGAAGATGAAAAAGAGGGGAAATAAATCTTTTTTTCTTTCAAGCCTTCCTTTCAAGAGCACCTTTCAGCACTTCTGGCACCTACAGGGCAGAGTCTCTTCCTCGGTCCTGGTTCCAGTGTTCACATCCTCTCGGCAGTCCTAAAACCTGGCTGCCCAGAACACCCTTGGCATCACCGGTCCTGGCTTCTCAACAATTGTTCCATGGTTCAAGCACTGACTAGGTAGTCCTTCCTTAGGTGCCAAGCCTGTTTCGTACACCAAGTCATAAGGCAGAGAAGTGTCCCCGACCTCTAAGAACACACCCCCTCTTCTCCTTTGTTTCCCAGACTTAAGGACATAAGCTTCATTCTGCATTCATCTCTGGATTACATCAGCTTCCCTTTTTTGTTCTCTTAACTCCTCAACACATTTGTAACCAGTCACCTAAGTCACCTCTGTTTGAAAAACAAAGCACTTTACTGACTAGACCCTAAATTATTCAATCCTTGTTAGCAACAGTCAGCCCACAAAACAGATTCACCAAGATTAAAATTCTTAGAGTGAGTTCCTGAGCTATGTGACTTTAAATGCAGAGATGTCATAAATCCCACAGGAAAACAGGATACTTATAATCTATGGCATGCTTTGGATTCATGATTTCTTAAATTAACGACTGAAATTATTTGAGATCAATTGCCTCTAGAAGGCAATAATTTGGGAGAACAGTTGGGTGTTACATTGAGTTCTTATGGTAGAAATGATTTTACGTACTATGGGGTGAAGTGTCTGCTTTTGGAGAGTTTACAGAAATAAAATCATAAACACAGGGCTTTAAACTCTGACATCATCAAAAAGTATCCCTGAAAAAATCACTTATTTTTTTCAGTGCCAGGCAGATATTAGGTTATTTATTATTATTATTATTATTATTATTATTATTATTATTATTAAAACCACTAATCTCTTGCTGAAGATAGAGTAACAAATTTACCCAGGCAGTTGCCTTGTAAGAGGGTAACTGTTCTCCTTAAGATAAGGAGAACACCCATCATTATCTCTATATCGGTAACTGGAAGCTTTTTGCATATACCCCAATGGGAGCAAATACAAACCTAACCCAGGAAAAAAGAAACACCAAAATATTTACAACATTTCTCTAACTCTTATCAGCAGATACCTGGAGAATATGGATGAAATAAATTCCAAGGGTGGTAAGCCAAGGAGAATAGAATATAATAATGCATGGAACCAGATTTTTTACTCTGGATACACTTATCTGAAATACTGAAATTAATGGGTTAACTTGAACAACTAGAAATGTTCTGATAGTTGGCTTTGCTAGTTGACTAAACCAGGACTCAGTGGGTAACCTGTATTCAATATTTAGATGAAAAAATTTCCCTAGCATAATATAGAGAAAAGAATCCATAAACCTAGACAGATGGAAATGTTAGCATGGATTTACTATATATGATCCATCACATTTCCTCCCTATTTCTCAAGGGGTCCCAAAAGACATTCATTTTCTTAAGCATTAAAAAAATGCTTTATTTTGGAGAGAACCAAATCATGTAAAATCTCTGTTGTGTCTGTCCTCTGAAGACTAAAGATGATAATGTTGAGAGATACCCCACTGACCCAAGTTCCCTGATTTCAATGGGAAACAAGAACTAAAGAGACAGAGGCCAAATAACAGAGAAAAGATGAGTATACTTTAATGAAACGGGCAGAAGGAAACAATGGCAATCAGACAGAAATCCCTGTTTGGATAGAAATATTTAGTGGTAGTTAAAGAACTATGGTGTTCTTAGGAATGAAATAAGTAGATTTATTAACTAATCTATATATCTATCTAAAAACAACTCTAGGAATCCAAAATGCCACTGAGGTACCATTTGTCAAAGTAGGAATTTATGAAGCTAGATAATATATAGAATTTGGACCTAGATTTGCCTTATAATATGTTCAGATACTCATGGTTATTTCTTCAGCTCTAGAATATATAACTGAAATAGATCAGTAGAATTTTCACATTGACTCCCTGACCCTTGGAGCGAGACACCCCAGAATATTAAAACAAAAGCAACACCCTAATTTCATGGAAATTGACAAAATTATTGTTATCATTAAAACCTTAAAAACACTTTTATCTTTTTTGCCACTGTCCTGCTGTGTGTGGCTGAATATTTCTGGCCATGTCTTCTCACAAGACTTTCAGAATCAAGTGATTCCTGGCCAAGAAACAAAAGCAGAATCATCCCATTCCCCAGTGGATTTGGATGAAAACTGGTAGTAAAATTAGGTACAACTCCAAGAGGAGGCACTGGAGAAGAACCAAGCTGGGTCTATGAGGCATCATATGTCTTGAAATGACATACCTAACTGGCATCACGTATTTAATTAAACTGTGTGAAGATCATGTGTTCTATCCTATCACTCTGTAAATATCCTTCCTACCTGGCCAACAGACATGTTTTATCAGGGAAATGATTTTTCTACTACTATGCCTCTGCACCAATAGGTTGGTTTGGTATTAAATGTGAGAACTTTTAGTGCTAAAAAACGAACAAAAAAAAAACTTTAAAAATATTACAGTGATGAGGGCGCCTGGGTGGCTCAGTGGGTTAAGCCGCTGCCTTCGGCTCAGGTCATGATCTCGGGGTCCTGGGATCGAGTCCCGCATCGGGCTCTCTGCTCAACAGGGAGCCTGCTTCCCTCTCTCTCTCTCTTTCTGCCTGCCTCTCCATCTACTTGTGATCTCTCTCTGTCAAATAAATAAATAAAATCTTAAAAAAAAAAATTACAGTGATGATACCTACCAACTCCCAGTATTCACATAGGTACAAGGGACAGGTGGATGTTGAAGAATAACTATAGATTATGATAGATTTAATTATGTGCTGGTTCTAAGTGCATCTGCTGATCTCTATGTGGAATCTTCAGATCTGATCTAGGTGTGAAGCAAATCAATTCAGAAATTAACTGTGCTATTTCCTCTATACCAATTATAAAGAATTGGAATATAAAGAACCAGAGCAATTTTCTTTTACCAGGAAGGGTCAGCAACATACCTTCATTTTGGGGTTATATCAACTCTCTTGCTCTTTGTAATCTAGTCTTCAAAGACCTTGATCATCTTGACATCCCACAGATATGTTAGTGAACTAAATGATATCTAACTTTTATTTTTTAATTTCTTTAAATATTTTCTTTATTTATTTGAGGAGAGCATGTGTGCATGCAGGAGCGAGGCTGGGGGAAGCAAAGAGGGAGGAAGAATGACAGACAGACTCTGTGCTGAGCTCAGAGCCTGACATGGGGCTAGATCCCAGGATTCTGAGATCATGACCTGAATCTGGCACTTAAGCAACTGAGCCACCCAGGTGACCCTCTGACTAACTTTTAAAATGCAATTGCAGGGGCGCCTGGGTGGCTCAGTGGGTTGGGCCACTGCCTTCGGCTCGGGTCATGATCCCAGGTCCTGGGTTCAAGCCCCGCATCGGGCTTTCTGCTCGGCGGGGAGCCTGCTTCCTCCTCTCTCTCTGCCTGCCTCTCTGCCTACTTGTGATTTCTCTCTGTCAAATAAATAAATAAAATCTTTTAAAAAAAAATAAAAAATAATAAAATGCAATTGCAGATACATTGTATTCTTTGGAGCTGTTGAAATAGCATTCATAATCTATTCTTCAAAGGTATGGTAGAAAGAAAAGCTATACAAGGTAATAAACTGACAACGTTCACTATTTCCTCCATGAAAATTAAGATAATTTTTTTTATCTCTTTACTGGTTACTTTTTGTAAATTATACTTTGTTATAAAATTATTATTTCATTCACTTGTATCTTTTCCTTTTTTAATCACTAGCATGGTCTAAGAGGTTAAGTTTAGTCATCTATTACAGGTTTATTTCTCTATCTTACAGTTTTTGTTTTATGAAATTGAGATATTTGGCTCATAGATATTATATTTTTATTGTGAATGACTCTTTTTAACATTACAGAGTGTTCTTTGTCACAGTTAATGCTTTTTGGCCAGAATTCTGCCTTGACTAATATCTTATGACTCCAGCTTTGCCTTTGTCTTGTATAATTTCCTTTCCTTTTATTTTCAGTCCTTCTAAATTACTTCTTTTAGTTATTTATCATGTATACTATGATACTGTGATTTATAAGAAATATATATTTGGTCTTTGTCCATGGTTTCCGACTCAAAGCTCCTAAAATGCCTAGAATTTCCTGTGATAAGAGTAATAAAGGTGTCTTTTGTTTTGTTAATGAGGTGACTTGGAAAGCCCTTAGGTAACTTAAGGATGGGGAGCTGGTTGCCAGGAGAACCATTCATTTGATCAGAGGGTTGGAACTTTCAGTACCACCGCCCCCCACCCCAATCACCATCTCTGGGGAGGAGAGAGGGGCTGGAGATTGAGTTCATTCACCAATGGCCAATGACTTAATCAATCATGCCTATGTAATGAAGCCTCAGTAAAAAACCAGAAGGAGAGCATTCAGAGAGCTTCCAGGTTGGTGAACACATGGAGATCTGGGAAGAGTGGCACACCTGGAGAGGGCATAGAAGCTCTGAATCCTTTTTCCATATCTTGCCTTTGCAACTCTTTCATCTGCTTATTCCTGGATTATATCCTTTTATAATAAACCAGTGATCTAGTAAGCAAAATGTTTCTCTTTGTTTTGTGAGTTGCTCCAGCAAAGTAATCAAACCCAAGGAGGGGGTTTTTAAAACCTTCAATCTATAGCTGATTGGTCAGAAACACAGGTAGCAACCTGGACTTGCAATTGGCATCTGGCAGGGGTGGATGGGGCAGTCTTGTAGGATGACCCCTTAATCTTTGGGATCTAATGCTATCTCTGGGTAGATAGTGTTGAAATTTAATGACACTGTGTTAAATTGTATGACACTCAACTGGCATTGGAAAATTGCTTGTTCGTGTGGGGAAAGTACACACACACACACACACACACACACACACACACCCCTATACAAACACACATGTTGGAATTGGTGACCAGAATCTTATGTATAGAGAGTGTGTATTTATATATATTTGTATAATGTATTCTGCTTTCTTGAAAATTTTTTCTGAAACTATGTGAGTTATGTTCATTTATATTTATTGATATTTCTGATATTATTTCTATTATATAATTTTATGTTGTTGATCTTTTATAGATTTTTAAAGACACTTAAAATCCTGGTCCCCTTTCTTATTTTTTATGTGTAGTTCTTCTGGTAGCAAAGAAGGTTTTCCCTTTCGTTTTAATCATTGTTTCAAAATTATGACTTTATATGATGTCATTGCTTCCTATGTCTTTTGACATAATTATCCCTACTTTGAATAATTTTATTTCTTCTTCTCTACTTCTTAATTTAAGTTGATAATATTAACTGTAACAATATTTATGTTTATATTTTTAAATACATCTATAATTACATTACTGGTTTTTCAGCTCTGAAGGATTTAACTCCTAGCTAACAGAGCACCTTTGTAATCAGTGATCTTATCTTTCATGTTGTTTCCTCCTCCTTTCCAATTTTAGTTAGCTGTCTCATTTCTACATATATAGGCATTTAACTTTCACATTCTGTTCTGTCACCATAAGCCCCACATTTGTTTGAGTCCTGGTTTTATAGTTACATATGTTCAATACTCAACAAAATAATGTCATGAATTCTTTTGCCACAATTTCCTCAGCTCATCTCTTGGTTTAAATTAATTTTCCAGTGGTTGTTCTCAAGAAAGACTCATGGGAAAATATTCCTTCGTTTTTTACATATTCAAACTTGTTTATCTGAGGTCTTTATACTTGAAGAACATCTTGGTTGAATAAAAAAAATCCTTGGCTCACAATTTCTTCCCCTGAGTATTTTGTAGCTCTTCCCCTCTGTCTGTTGCTGTGGAGAAATCTATGGATGGCTAGATTCTTTTCCCCCTTACAAGTGTCTTGTTCTTTTTATACCACTGCCCAAAAGATTCCTTCTTTATCTTTAGAGTCCAAGTAATTTACTTAGCCATGTCCTAATATTGAGTTTTCTGGTCAGGGTTTTTTCCCCATAAAATGTGTCTTTGCAATGTACAGAATCCAGTGTTGCTTCATTTTGTATTTTAAATCTCAAGAAAGCTTTTTTGAATTATATCTTGAACTTAATTTCTGTTCCTTCGTTTTGACTTTATTTTTCAGATACTGCAGCTATGCATCATTTAGATATCTATTTCTTGCCTTCTAGAATGTCTTTGGTCCTCTTTGCTCAGTAATTTTGAGAAGCTTTTATGTGTATTTTCATGTTTATGAATTATATGTGTCCCCTAATTTTAATGAAGATAGAGAATGTGGGTCTTTTTTTTTATTTAAAAAAAATTGCTGTTAATTTTGAGCAATTTCCAAAGAGAGATGGTGTCTTATGAAACCACGTTTATAAAAGAAAGCCCTCTAAGTATTTAAATTAAAATCAGTAACAATCTATAACCACTGCTATTTAAAGTTTTACTGCAGATCTCAGTACACAGTAAGGAATAAGAAAAAATGTCACAAAGATTGAAAAGGAAAAAATAAATGGTCATTACTCACAAATGTATGACTTTTTACATAGAAAACACAAGCTAGTTTGCTTATAAATTATTAAAATTAATAAAATTTTAAAGGGAGCTAGATAAAATGCAAATAAATATTCAATTTCATGTCTGTGCCACAAAAACAAACAGTACAAAAATGCAATTCAAAAAATTTACAATAGCAACAAAATATCTAAGGTACCTACAAACAAGTCTTAAAAAATATAAAGAAGGCAAAGACCTATATGGAGAAAATCATAAAACTCTATAGAACAACAGTAAAGAGACCTAAGTAAAAGAGAGTCATCTAATCTTAATGGTTAAGACTACTCAATATAAAGAGGTCAAACCTGCCCACATTCAGCCAAAGATTTAATAATTTTAAAATCATAGGCATGGCTGGATCTTATAAGGAGATCAATAAATTAATACTAAAATGCATATGAAGTTCTAAAGAAGAAGAATAAGTGGAAGAGCCTCGCCCTACAAATTATCAAGACATTAGGAATTTACAGTAACAGTACAGTATGATATTGGCATAGGGATAGACAAATATCCAACAGAGAGCCTGGAAACATGCCTATGTATGTAAATCTGTTATATGACAGAGGTTGCATTGCAAAGCTGTGGGAAAATGAGGAACTGTTTAATGAATGGTGCTGATATAATTAATTGTCCATATGGAAAACAAGTCTATTGTACTCCTACTTCAATTCCAGATAGATTAAGATTTACATGTGAAAGTACACCTCTTTCAAAACTCAAAAGATAATACAGAAGATTATCTATATGACTTTAGAATAAGGAATGATGTCCTAAATAAGACACCAAAACTATTAACTGGAAAAGAAAAGATAATAAATATAACCACATTACAATTTCAAAACCCCCATTCATCAAATGACATCATTCGAAGAGTAGAACAATAAGCCACAAAACAGGAGAAGATACTACAACACATTTAGCCAATAAGGGTGTTTTTCCATTAAATCGACAGAAAGAACAATCCATGTAACAACATGGAAAAAACAAATCACAAGACTACCCACAGTGTATAAGCATTTTGGGTAAAGCTCTAAAACAAGCAAAGGAAAACAAATCCTGTTTAGGGTTACATAGGTTTGGGATGCAACTTTTTTTTTTTTTTTCAAGAAAAGGAAAATAAATAAAAAATGCAAATCAGTATATCAGTTACCTCTAAGATGAGGAGATAGAAATGGATAAAAGTGGGAGCATATAGATAAGCAAATTCAATGGTATTGATCATTTTTAAGTTCTTTATTTGGATAATGCTTCCTGGTACTTCTAAGTATTGAAAGAAACCCTAAAGATTTTTTTGTATGCTTTATATCTCAAATATATATTACTTATATTCTTCTTAAAATCAAAATATTTTTGAATTATAATATATGCACAGAACAATGCATAAATCATTAAGTATATAGGTCAATGATTTATCACAAATTGGTCACATCCACGTAACTACCACTCAGATTAAGAAATAGCACCTTATAACCACAAACCAAAAGCCTCTCCCTTCTCATTACCTTTAACTTCCTCCCCCAATAACCAATCTCAAATATTCTTTTGTTTGTATGTAAATGTATATAAAAATATCATGAAGAATGTTAAGCAAGGAGAGCATGTTTCTGCTGAAATCAACTATTTCTAGGAAAATTTTCATTTTCAACCAGGTAAGCAATTTTATATAAAAAAGAAGGAAGAGGACACCTACCCTGCCCACAGATCAAATTACTATACCCTATTAGTCAAAGGGAAGATAAAAGATAATAGTTAAAGTCCCCTAATATTTCCTGAGAAACTACTATCATAGTTTGGTCTCAATTAAATTCTGAGATTAGGTCTAAAGCCTTTCTGCTTGAGAGCTCATCGATGTTTGAACACAACTATACTATGTCTCCAAATCTTTTCTTTTCTGAGGTATCTATGCTCTAATTTCTTTAGCCAGTCTTTATGCAAGTTCCATTTTTATAGAACCTTACCATATGGGTGTTTTCCTTCAGGCATATGGCAATTTGAAAATGCCTGTCTTAAAAACATGATGCCAAGAATTAAATCCAATATATCAGCTGTGCCCATTGCAGAATCCACTGGGACTAATTCCTTCTTGGTATTACATAGTATTAATGTGACATAAACTTACATTAACCATATTTTTTATACCAGCCTTTCTTATATCCATGCTTGGCCTTGTCTTGTCCATCTTTGATAGTCATGTCCTAGTGTTATTGTTTGGGAGACTAATTGACATTGAATCCTAAATGTATATGGTAACTGTTTTCCAATTAAAAAAAAAAAAATCACATGTATTATTTTGTTTTCACAAAGTCACGTGAGAAAGGACAAGGACTTTTATTTCCTTTCAAAAATTAGAGAAACTAAAAATCAGAAACATAGAAACAATTTGCCCCAAATGAGTTTTATTAAGTGGTAGATCCCACTCTTGAGCCAACATATTTTGGCTAGGGTTCTTTTCATGAAAGACACTGTCTTTCTTATGCTAGATTGTTTTAGACTAACTAAACTTATCTTTTAGAAACCCATTAACTATAAAAGACCTAGAGTGGAAAAATGTGTCCAGAGAAGAATACCAAGATCAATCACTTTCATAAGTAAGTGCTAACAATATTAGTAATCCCCAGAACCATGCAGAGAGAATTATAATAGACATTTTGATAGCATAAGTCACACAACACACATGTTATGGCAAATAATTATATCATCTTGGCTTCAATTTAGGAAATTGTCAAAGTTTTCACAACCCTCTTAACTTGTAATGCAACTCACATGCTGATGTTTCTGTCCATTGCAAGAAATACAGCAGGCTGAGATTGGGCAATCTAGGTCAGATTTACTGGCAGAAAGCCTGAAAAGTCATGCAACAGATTCCTCAGAGGCAGTTTTACAAGGAAATTCGGGATGGGAGCAGCACTCTGAAGCGTGTGTAAAGGGCAAGTCTGTGTACATGAAATGTAACAAAGTAGATGTTTCATATATGTCAACTTGGCACCTTTCCCATAGATATACAATGAAAGATGGCAATGATCTGTGTGACTTTACCAGTCATCATGGAACTAAAGGTGATTGGTGGTTGTTCAAATTAAAGAAATTTAACTTGAAAGCTAAATAATACTAATTGAAAAGAAGAATCAAGAGCTAGGATGAAAAATGAATAGAAACTAGGGTGTGCCCTTGGTCAAGTCATTTCCCTATTCTAGAACTTTATTTAGCATCTGTAAATTAACGTGTAAAAAACTCAGCAGAACTTTTTTCAAAGTAAAACCTCAAAGAACATGCCAATATACCAGATAAAACTGATGTAAAGAGAGAATGGAAAACCAATGGAATCCTAAGGTCCAGGAAACAAACAAACAAACAAACAAAAATGAAAATACACTGGAATAGTTCCATATAGAGCTAAGCTCTAAGTTCCAGTAGCACTAAAACATCACACTATCCTCATGAATTGAAAATGAGTCTACATAGTCAGTACTATAGGCATGATATAATTGGGCAAGAAATGGCATAAACAGTCATGGGTTAATATCAGATTTGTACTGAGAAGTGACTTCTGGCCACTGTATATGGTGAAAGAACAAACAACTGGAGACAATTTACAAAATTCCATCTCAGCAAGACTGACCAGAACCTGACCAGCTAAGCAGCCCATCCTGGGAGACTGCCTTCCTTTCCCAGTAGAACTCATATTTTGCAATTCTCTTCTTCCAATTTTTTTTCCTAGTATTATCAGCAAGTCTATAAGCCAGATTTACAAGTTCATAATTTTTTTCTAAAAACCTCAAAAAGGCTAAATAGAGATAAAAACCTATTGGAGGGAGGACAGTCAAGATAGCAGAGGAGTAACAGACTGAGATGATCTCAGGTCGCAGGAGTTCGCTGATAGTTATGAAAACATTCCGAACACCTACAAACCCAAAAGGAGATCGAAGAGAAGAGCAGCAATTCTAGAAATAGAAAATCAATCACTTTCTGAAAGGTAGGACATGTGGAGAAGTGAATCCGAAACCAGGGGAAGATAGAACGTGCGGGGAGGGGCCAGCTCCTGGGAAACAGTGGAGGCAACAGAGCACAAAATCCAATTTTTCAGAAGTCTGCTTCACTGAGGAACATTGCTCCAGAGGCTAAGCTGGGTAGAGCCCTCACAGGGACACTATGGTCTCAGGTCCCACGAGGTCACAGAAGGATCAGGGGTGTCTGAGTGTAGCAGAGCTCACAAGTATCAGAGCAGGGAAGCCAACTACAGAGATGGAGCCAAAGAGTGAGCTCTCAGCCCAGGGTTACCTTAAACCATAATCCGTGGCACAGTGGGGTCCCTGCTCTTTGAGCAGGGATGCCACAAGTGGCAGATGGGGGAGAACCATCTCCCTCTGCCGGAAGAGCTGTGTGGCAGGAATCTGCTGGGTTTGGAGAATCCAAACAGGGTTGTGCCCCAGAGACACAAATGCTCTGTCACAGGCCAGTGAGCTCAGAGCGGGACCAGTGACCAGTGAGACAACAGTGATTGACCACTTTTCTCTGAAGGCACACTGAAGAGTGGGGCCCCAAGCTCTCGGCTTCTCTGAACCAGAGATAGGGAGGCTGCCATTTTCATTCCCATCCTCCAGAGATCTATGAAAAGCGTTCAGGGGAAAAAAAAGTTCCCAAGAGCAAACTGGAGTAGATTACTTAGCCTGGCCCCTGACAAGGGTGGCACAATTTTGCCTCAGGCAAAGACATTTGAGAATCATTACAACAGGCCCCTCCCCCAGAAGATCAGCAAGAACAACCAGCCCAGACCAAACTTATTGATCAAGGAGAATAGTGGAATTCAAGAGGAGGGGAAACCAAAGCATGGAATTCATGGCTTTCTCCCCATAATACTTTAGTCTTGCAAAGTTAATTAAATTTTCTTAATTTTATTTTTTTCTTATTCTAGTTTTTTTAACTTTTCCTCCTCCCTCTTTTAACATTTTTTAACTAGTTGATCTTAACAATAACCTTTCTTTTAAAAAAATCCTTTTAAACCTTCATAATGATAGTCATATTTTTTTAAAGATTTTTATTTATTTATTTGACAGACAGATCACAAGTAGGCAGAGAGGCAGGCAGAGAGAGAGGAGGAAGCAGGCTTCCCACTGAGCAGAGAGCCCAATGCGGGGCTTGATCCCAGGATCCTGGGATCATGACCTGAGCCAAACACAGAGGCTTTAACCCATGAGCCACCCAAGTGTCCCTGATAGTCATATTTTATCCTTCATTGTACCTAACTTTATTTTTTGTGTACATATAGAATGTTTTCTTCTTAAAAAATTGGAATACAATTTCTTCTAATAGATCAAAATATACCCTAAATGTAGCACAGGTCTTTGTTCTAGTGTCCAGCCTGAGCAAATTCTCTCCATGGTCTTTATCTTTCATTTTCCAACTAACTTATCTTATCAATTCCTTTTCAAGAAATTCTTTCTAAATTTTCAAATATACAGTTATATTCCATCCCTTTACTGTGTTTACCCTTATTTTTGTGTATATATAAAAGTTTTTCTTCCTTTCTTTCTTTGTATATATATAAGAGTTTTTCTTCCTTTAAAATTTTGGGAGGTAGTTTCTTCTAAGAGACCAAAATACACCCAAAATCAGGTGGGTGGCTCTGTTCTATTCACTAGTCTAATATCTATATATATAGAGAGAGAGATAGATATATGTATCTCTCTCTCTCTCTCTCTCTCTCTCTATATATATATATATATATATATATATATATATATATATATAATTTTATTTTTTTAAGTTCTTTTTAACCCTTTTCTTCTCCCCCCAATTTGGGGTCTCTTCTGATTTGGTTAGTGTACATTTTTCTGGGGTGTTTGCCACCCTTTTAGTATTTTTTTTTTCTTTTAAGCTTATTTTTATTGTTTTCTATTTCTTTTTTTTTTTTTATAAACATATAATATATTTTTATCCCCAGGGGTACAGGTCTGTGAATCACCAGGTTTACACACTTCACAGCACTCACCATAGCACATACCCTCCCCAGTGTCCATAATCACACCCCCCTCCCAACCCCCCTCCCCCCATCAACCCTCAGTTTGTTTTGTGAGATTAAGAGTCACTTATGGTTTGTCTCCCTCCCAATCCCATCTTGTTTCATTTACTCTTCTCCTACCCCCTTAACCCCCCATGTTGCATCTTCTCTCCCTCATATCAGGGAGATCATATGATAGTTGTCTTTCTCCGATTGACTTATTTCGCTAAGCATGATACCCTCTAGTTCCATCCACGTCGTTGCAAATGGCATGATTTCATTTCTTTTGATGGCTGCATAGTATTCCATTGTGTATATATACCACATCTTCTTTATCCATTCGTCTGTTGATGGACATCTACGTTCTTTCCATAGTTTGGCTATTGTAGACATTGCTGCTATAAACATTCGGGTGCACGTGCCCCTTCGGATCACTACGTTTGTATCTTTAGGGTAAATACCCAGCAGTGCAATTGCTGGGTCATAGGGTAGTTCTATTTTCAACATTTTGAGGAACCTCCATGCTGTTTTCCAGAGTGGTTACACCAGCTTGCATTCCCACCAACAGTATAGGAGGGTTCCCCTTTCTCCGCATCCTCGCCAGCATCTGTCATTTCCTGACTTGTTAATTTTAGCCATTCTGACTGGTGTGAGGTGATATCTCATGGTGGTTTTGATTTGTATTTCCCTGATGCCGAGTGATATGGAGCACTTTTTCATGTGTCTGTTGGCCATCTGGATGTCTTCTTTGCAGAAATGTCTGTTCATGTCCTCTGCCCATTTCTTGATTGGATTATTTGTTCTTTGGGTGTTGAGTTTGCTAAGTTCTTTATAGATTTTGGACACTAGCCCTTTATCTGATATGTCATTTGCAAATATCTTCTCCCATTCTGTCAGTTGTCTTTTGGTTTTGTTCACTGTTTCCTTTGCTGTGCAAAAGCTTTTGATCTTGATAAAATCCCAAAAGTTCATTTTTGCCCTTGCTTCCCTTGCCTTTGGTGATGTTCCTAGGAAGATGTTACTGCGGCTGACGTCGAAGAGGTTGCTGCCTGTGTTCTCCTCGAGGATTTTGATGGATTCCTTTCTCACATTGAGATCCTTCATCCATTTTGAGTCTATTTTTGTGTGTGGTGTAAGGAAATGATCCAATTTCATTTTTCTGCATGTGGCTGTCCAATTTTCCCAACACGATTTATTGAAGAGGCGCCTGTCTTTGTTCCATTGGACATTCTTTCCTGCTTTGTCGAAGATGAGTTGACCATAGAGTTGAGGGTCTATTTCTGGGCTCTCTATTCTGTTCCATTGATCTATGTGTCTGTTTTTGTGCCAGTACTATGCTGTCTTGATGATGACAGCTTTGTAATAGAGCTTGAAGTCCAGAATTATGATGCCACCAACTTTGGCTTTCTTTTTCAATATTCCTCTGGCTATTCGAGGTCTTTTCTGGTTCCATATAAATTTTAGGATTATTTGTTCCATTTCTTTGAAAAAAATGGATGGTACTTTGATAGGAATTGCATTAAATGTGTAGATTGCTTTAGGTAGCATAGACATTTTCACAATATTTATTCTTCCAATCCAGGAGCATGGAACATTTTTCCATTTCTTTGTGTCTTCCTCAGTTTCTTTCATGAGTACTTTATAGTTTTCTGTGTATAGATTCTTAGTCTCTTTGGTTAGGTTTATTCCTAGGTATCTTATACTTTTGGGTGCAATTGTAAATGGGATGGACTCCTTAATTTCTTTCTTCTGTCTTGTTGTTGGTGTAGAGAAATGCAACTGATTTCTGTGCATTGATTTTATATCCTGACACTTTACTGAATTCCTGTACAAGTTCTAGCAGTTTTGGAGTGGAGTCTTTTGGGTTTTCCACATATAGTATCATATCATCTGCGAAGAGTGATAGTTTGACTTCTTCTTTGCCGATTTGGATGCCTTTAATTTCCTTTTGTTGTCTGATTGCTGAGGCTAGGACTTCTAGTACTATGTTGAATAGCAGTGGTGATAACGGACATCCCTGCCATGTTCCTGACCTTAGTGGAAAAGCTTTCAGTTTTTCTCCATTGAGAATGATATTTGTGGTGGGTTTTTCATAGATGGCTTTGATAATATTGAGGTATGTGCCCTCTATCCCTACACTTTGAAGAGTTTTGTTCAGGAAGGGATGCTGTACTTTGTCAAATGCTTTTTCAGCATCTATGGAGAGTATCATATGGTTCTTGTTCTTGCTTTTATTAATGTGTTGTATCACATTGATTCATTTGCGGATGTTGAACCAGCCTTTCAGCCCTGGAATAAATCCCACTTGGTCGTGGTGAATAATCCTTTTAATGTACTGTTGAATCCTATTGGCTAGTATTTTGGCGAGAATTTTTGCATCTGTGTTCATCAAGGATATTGGTCTGTAGTTCTCTTTTTTGATGGGATCCTTGTCTGGTTTTGGGATAAAGGTGATGCTGGTCTCATAAAATGAGTTTGGAAGTTTTCCTTCCATTTCTATTTTTTGGAACAGTTTCAGGAGACTAGGAAATAGTTCTTCTTAAAATGATTGGTAGAGGGTCGCCTGGGTGGCTCAGTTGGTTGGACGACTGCCTTCGGCTCAGGTCATGATCCTGGAGTCCCAGGATCGAGTCCCGCATCGGGCTCCCGGCTCCGCGGGGAGTCCGCTTCTCTCTCTGACCTTCTCCTCGCTCATGCTCTCTCTCACTGTCTCTCTCTCAAATAAATAAATAAAATCTTTAAAAAAAAAAAAAATGATTGGTAGAATTCCCCCGGGAAGCCATCTGGCCCTGGGCTTTTGTTTGTTTGGAGATTTTTGATGACTGTTTCAATCTCCTTACTGCTTATGGGTCTGTTGAGGCTTTCTATTTCTTCCTAGTTCAGTTGTGGTAGTTTATATGTCTCTAGGAATGCATCCATTTCTTCCAGATTGTCAAATTTGTTGGCGTAGAGTTGCTCATAGTATGTTCTTATAATTGTCTGTATCTCTTTGGTGTTCATTGTGATCTCTCCTTTTTCATTCATGATTTTATTTATTTGGGTCCTCTCTCTTTTCTTTTTGATAAGTCTGGCCAGGGGTTTATCAATCTTATTAATTCCTTTCAAAGAACCAGCTCCTAGTTTCGTTGATTTGTTCTATTGTTTTTTTGGTTTCTATTTCATTGATTTCTGCTCTGATCTTTATGATTTCTCTTCTCCTGCTGGGTTTAGGCTTTCTGTCTTGTTCTTTCTCCAGCTCCTTTAGGTGTAGGGTTAGGTTGTGTACCTGAGACCTTTCTTGTTTCTTGAGAAAGGCTTGTACCGCTATATATTTTCCTCTCAGGACTGCCTTTGTTGTGTCCCACAGATTCTGAACCATTGTGTTTTCATTATCATTTGTTTCCATAAATTTTTTCAATTCTTCTTTAATTTCCTGGTTGACCCATTCATTCTTTAGAAGGATGCTGTTTAGTCTCCATGTATTTGGGTTCTTTCCAAATTTCCTCTTGTTATTGAGTTCTAGCTTTAGAGCATTGTGGTCTGAAAATATGCAGGGAATGATCCCAATCAACCGGTTGAGACTTGATTTAGGACCAAGAATGTGATCTATTCTGGAGAATGTTCCATGTGCACTAGAGAAGAATGTGTATTCTGTTGCTTTGAGATGAAAAGTTCTGAATATATCTGTGATGTCCATCTGGTCCAGTGTGTCATTTAAGGCCTTGATTTCCTTGTTGATCTTTTGCTTGGATGATCTGTCCATTTCCATGAGGGGAGTGTTAAAGTCCCCTACTATTATTGTATTATTGTCGATATGTTTCTTTGATTTTGTTATTAATTGGTTTATATAGTTGGCTGCTTCTACGTTAGGGGCATAGATATTTAAAATTGTTAGATCTTCTTGTTGGACAGTTCCTTTGAGTATGATATAGTGTCCTTCCTCATCTCTTTTTATAGTCTTTGGCTTAAAATCTAATTGATCTGATATAAGGATTGCCACTCCTGCTTTCTTCTGATGTCCATTAGCATGGTAAATTCTTTTCCACCCCCTCACTTTAAATCCGGAGGTGTCTTCAGGTTTAAGATGAGTTTCTTGTAGGCAACATATAGATGGGTTTTGTTTTTTTATCCATTCTGATACCCTGTGTCTTTTGATTGGGGCATTTAGCCCATTAACATTCAGGGTAAGTATTGAGAGATATGAATTTAGTGCCATTGTATTGCCTGTAAGGTGACTGTTATTGTTTATTGTCTCTGTTTCTTTCTGATCTACTTCTTTTAGGGTCTCTCTTTGCTTAGAGGACCCCTTTCAATATTTCCTGTAGAGCTGGTTTGGTATTTGCAAATTCTTTCAGTTTTTGTTTGTCCTGGAAGCTTTTCATCTCTCCTTCTATTTTCAATGATAGCCTAGCTGGATATAGTATTCTTGGCTGCATGTTTTTCTCATTTAGTACTCTGAATATATCATGCCAGCTCTTTCTGGCCTGCCAGGTCTCTGTGGATAAGTCTGCTGCCAATCTAATATTTTTACCATTGTACATTACAGACTTCTTTTCCCTGGCTGCTTTCAGGATCTTCTCTTTGTCACTAAGACTTGTCAATTTTACTATTAGGTGACGGGGTGAGGACCTATTCTTATTGATCTTGAGGGGGGTTCTCTGAACCTCCTGGATTTTGATGCTTGTTTCCTTTGCCATATTGGGGAATTTCTCTCCAATAATTCTCTCCAATATACCGTCTGCTCCCCTCTCTGTTTCCTCTTCTTCTGGAATCCCAATTATTCTAATGTTGTTTCGTCTTATGGTGTCACTTATCTCTCAAATTCTCCCCTCGTGATCCAGTAGCTGTTTGTCCCTCTTTTGCTCAGCTTCTTTATTCTCTGTCATTTGGTCTTCTATATCGCTAATTCTTTCTTCTGCCTCATTTATCCTAGCCGTCAGAGCCTCCATTTTTGTTTGCACCTCATTAATAGCTTTTTTGATTTCAACTTGGTTAGATTTTAGTTCTTTTATTTCTCCAGAAAGGGCTTTTATATCTCCCAAGAGGGTTTCTCTCATATCTTCCATGCCTTTTTCGAGCCCGGCTAGAACCTTGAGAATCGTCATTCTGAACTCTGGATCTGACATATTACCAATGTCTGTATTGATTAGGTCCCTAGCCTTTGGTACTGCCTCTTGTTCTTTTTGTTGTGGTGAATTTTTCTGCCTTGTCATTTTGTCCAGATAAGAGTATATGAAGGAGCAAGTAAAATACTAAAAGGGTGGCAACAACCCCAGGAAAATATGCTTTAGCCAAATCAGAAGAGATCCCAAATCATGGGGGGGGGGGGGGAAGGGGATAAAAGAGGTTCAGAAAGAAAGAAAAAAAAAATTAAAAAAAGAAAACCAATAAAGAAAATGTATAAAAAGGAAATATATATATATATATATATATATTAGATAAACTAGTTAAAAAATGTTAAAAAAGAAAAGGGTAAAAGTTAAAAAAATTTAGCAGAAGAAGAAAAAAAATTGAAAAAGAAAAGAAAAAAAATTAATTTAACTGCAATGCTAAAGAATCATGGGGAGAAAGCCATGAGTTCCGTGCTTTGCTTTCTTATCCTCTGGAATTCCGCCGCTCTCCTTGGTATTGAAACTACACTCCTTGGTTGGTGAACTTGGTCCTGGCTGGGTTTCTTGCTGATCTTCTGGGGGAGGGGCCTGTTGTAGTGATTCTCAAGCGTCTTTGCCCCAGGCGGAGTTG
Source organism: Lutra lutra (assembly GCF_902655055.1). Classification (NCBI taxonomy): domain Eukaryota; kingdom Metazoa; phylum Chordata; class Mammalia; order Carnivora; family Mustelidae; genus Lutra; species Lutra lutra. Next base: position 76,488,782 of record NC_062284.1, read on the forward strand.
CACCGCCCTTACCCGGGGGCCGGGCTCTGTAATCCACTCGGGTTTGCTTTCGGGAGCTTTTGTTCCCTGAGTGCTTTCCGTAGAGTTCTTGCAGAAAGTGGTTGATTTTCTGTTTCTAGAGTTGCTGTTCTTCTTCTCTTCGATCTCCCGTTGGATTTGTAGGTGTTTGTAATCCTTAGATAAGCTATCTAGCTGATCTCCTGCTACCTGAAGTAGTCTCAGCCTGCTACTTCTCCGCCATCTTGACTCCTCCTCCTCTTTTAGTATTTTATTCTCTCGTTCATATGTTCTTTTTTTTTTTAAAGATTTTATTTATTTATTTGTCAGAGAGAGAGAGGGAGAGAGAGCAAGCACAGGCAGACAGAATGGCAGGCAGAGGCAGAGGGAGAAGCAGGCTCCCTGATGAGCAATGAGCCGGATGTGGGACTCTATCCCAGGACGCTGGGATCATGACCTGAGCCGAAGGCAGCTGCTTAACCAACTGAGCCACCCAGGCGTCCCGCTTGTTCATATGTTCTTATCTGGATAAAATGACAAGGCAGAAAAACTCACCATTAAAAAAAAAAAAAAAAAGAACAAGAGGTGGTACTGAAGGCTAGGACCTAATCAATACAGACATTGGTAATATGTCAAATCTAGAGTTCAGAATGATGATTCTCAAGGTGCTAGCTGGGCTTGGAAAAGTCATGGAAGATATTAGAGGAACCCTGTCTGGAGAAATAAAAGCTCTTTCTGGGATATAAAAAAACTAAAATCTAACCAAGCTGAAATTTTAAAAAGTTACTAAAGAGGTGAAATTAAAAATGGAAGCTCTTACTGCTAGGATAAATGAGGCAGATGAGAGAATTAGTGATATAGAAGACCAAATGATGGATAATAAAGAAGCTGAAAAGAAGAGAGACAAACGACTACTCGACCACGGGGGGAGAATTTGAGAGATAAGTTATACCATAAGATGAAACAATATTAGAATAATTGGGATTCCAGAAGAAGGAAGAGAGAGGGGAGCAGAAGGTATATTGCAGTGAATTATGGCAAAGAATTCCCCAAATATGGCAAAGGGAACAAACATCAAAATCCAGGAGGTACAGAGAACCCATCTCAAAATCAATAAAAATAGGTCCACATCTTGTCACCTAATACTAAAATTGACAAGTCTTAGTGACAAAGAGAAAATTGAAAGCAGCTCAGGACAAGAAGTCTGTTACATACAATGATAAAAATATTAGATTGACAGTAGACTTATCCACAGAGACCTGGCAGGACAGAAAAATCTGGCATGATATATTCAGAGCACTAAATGAGAAAAACATTCAGCCAAGAACATTATATCCAGCTAGGCTATCATTGAAAATAGAAGGAGAGATAAAAAGCTTCCAGGACAAACAAAGCCAAAAAGAATTTGTAAACACCAAACCAGGCCTACAGGAAATATTGAAAGGTGTCCTCTAAGCAAAGAGAAAGCCTAAAAATAGTAGACCAGAAAGGAACAGAGACAATATACAGTAACAGTCACCTTACAGGCAATACAATGGTACTAAATTCATATTTTTCAATAGTTACCCTGAATGTAAATGGGCAATGCCCCAATCAAAAGATGCAGAGTATCAGAATGGATTAAAAAAAAAAAACAAAAAAAACATCAATATGCTGTCTACAAGAAACTCATTTTAGTCCCAAAGACACCTCCAGATTTAAAGTGAGGGGGTGGAAAACAATTTACCATGCTAATGGACATCAAAGAAAGCTGGGGTAGCAATCCTCATATCAGATAAACTAAATTGTAAGCCAAAGATGAACTAAGAGATGAGGAAGAACACTATATCATACTCAAAGGGTCTTTCCAACAAGAAGATCTAACAATTTTAAATATCTATGCCCCTAACATGGGAGCAGCTAACTATACAAACTGATTAATAACAAAATCAAAGAAACACATCAACAATAATAGAATAATAGTAGGAGACTCTAACACCCACCTCACTGAAATGGACAGATCATCCAAACAAAAGATCAACAAGGATATAAAGGCCTTAAATGATGCAATGGATCAGATGGACATCATAGATATAGTCACAACATTCCATCCCAAAGCAGCAAAATGCACATTCTTCTGGAGAGCACATGGAACATTCTCCAGAATATATCACATCCTGAGTCTTAAATCAGGTCTCAACTGGTACCAAAAGTTTGGGATTATTCCCTGCATATTTTCAGACCAACAATGCTCTGAAGCTAGAATTCAATCACAAGAGAAAAGTTGGAAAGGACCGAAATACATGGAGGCTAAGGAGCATCCTATGAAAGAATGAATGGGTCAAGCAGGAAATTAAAGAAGAATTGAAAAAATCCATGGAAACAAATGATAATGAAAACACAACTGTTCAAAATCTGTGGGAGAGAGCAAAGGCAGTCCTGAGAGGAAAATATATAGTGATACAAACTTTCTCAAAAAACAAGAAAGGTCTCAAATACCATGACCTAACCCTACACCTAAAGTAGCTGGAGAAAGAACAAGAAAGAAAGCCTAAACCCAGCAGGAGGAGAGAAATCATAAATATCAGAGCAGAAATCAACAAAATAGGAACAAACAAACAAAAAAAAAACAGTAGAACAAATCAACAAAACTGGGAGCTTGTTCTTTGAAAGAATTAATAAGATTGATAAACCCCTGGCCAGACTTATCAAAAAGAAAAGAGAAAAGACCCAAATAAATAAAACCATGAATGAAAGAGAAGAGATCACAACCAACACCAAAGAAATAAAAACAATAACAAGAACATATTAGGAGCAAACAAACACCAGCAAATTTGACAATCTGGAAGAAATGGATGCATTCCTGGAGACATATAAACTACCACACTGAACAAGGAAAAAATAGAAAACCTGAACAGAACCATAACCAGTAAGGAGATTGAAACAGTCATCAAAAATCTCCCAACAAACAAGAGCCCAGGGCCAGACAGTTTCCCAGGGGAATTGTACCTAACATTTAAAGAAGAATTAATACTTATTTTCCTGAAACTGTTCCAAAAAACAGAAATGGAAGGAAAACTTCCAAACTCATTTTATGAGGCCAGCATTACCTGGATCCCAAAACCAGACAGAGACCCCATCAAAAAAGAGAATTACAGACCAACATCCTTGATGAACACAGATGCGAAAATTCTCACCAAAATACTAGCCAATAAGATCCAACAATACATTAAAAGGATTATTCACCACAACCAAGTGGGATTTATTCCAGGGCTGCAAGTTTGGTTCAACATCCTCAAATCAATCAATGTGATACAATGCATTAATAAAAAAAAGAACAAGAACCATACGATACTCTTAATACATGCTGAAAAAGCATTTCATAAAGCTCAGCATCCTTTCTTGATCAAAACTCTTCAAAATGTAGGGATAGAGGGCACATATCTCAATATTATCAAAGCCATCTATGAAAAACCCATAGCGAATATCATTCTCAATGGAGAAAAACTGAGAGCTTTTCCGCTAAGGTCAGGAACACGGCAGGGATGTCCATTGTCACCACTGCAATTCGACATAGTACTAGAAGTCCTAGCCTCAGAAATCAAACCGCAAAAAGAAATTAAAGGCATCCAAATTGGCAAAGAAGAAGTCAAACTATCACTCTTTGCAGATGATATGAAACTTTATGTGGAAAACCCAAAAGACTCCACTCCCAAACTGCTAGAACTTGTATAGGAATTCAGTAAAGTGTCAGGATATAAAATCAATGCACAGAAATCAGTTGCATTTCTTTACACCAACAGCAAGACAGAAGAAAGAGAAATTAAGGAATCGATCCCATTTACAGTTGCACCTAAAACCATAAGATACCTAGGAATAAACCTTACCAAAGGGGCAAAGAATCTATACTCAGAAAACTATAAAGTACTCATGAAAGAAATTGAGGAAAACATAATGAAATGGAAAAATGTTCATGCTCATGGATTGGAAGAATAAATATTGTGAAAATGTCTATGCTACCTAAAGCAATTGACACATTTAATGCAATCCCTATCAAAATGCCATCCATTTTTGTCAAAGAAAAGGAACAAATAATCCTAAAATTTATATGGAACCAGAAAAAACCTCAAATAGCCAGAGGAATGTTTAAAAAAGAAAGCCAAAGTTGGTGGCCTCACAATTCCAGACTTCAAGCTCTATTACAAAGCTGTCATCATCAAGACAATGTGGTACTGGTACAGAAACAGACATATAGATCAATGGAACAGAGTAGACAGTCCAGAAATAGACCCTCACCTCTATGGTGAACTAATCTTTGACAAAGCAGGAAAGAATGTCCAATGGAAAAACGACAGTCTTTTCAACAAATGGTGTTGGGAAAATTGGACAGCCACATGCAGAACAATGAAACTGGACCATTTCCTTACACCACACACAAAAATAGACTCAAAATGGATGAAAGACCTCAATCTGAGAAAGGAATCCATCAAAATCCTTGAGGAGAAAACAGGCAGCAACCTCTTCGACCTCAGCCACAGCCACTTCTTCCTAGAAACATCACCAAAGACAAGGCAAGCAAGGGCAAAAATGAACTATTGGGACTTCATCAAGATCAAAAGCTTTTGCACAGCAAAGGAAACAGTCAACAAAACCAAAAGACAACTGACAGAATGGGAGAAGATATTTGCAAATGACACATCAGATAAAGGGCTAGTATCCAAAATCTATAAAAAAAACTTCTCAAACTCAGCACCCAAAGAACAAAGAATCCAATCAAGAAATGGGCAGAGGGCATGAATAGACATTTCTGCAAAAAAGACACCCAGATGGCCAACAGACACTTGAAAAAGTGCTCCACATCACTCGGCATCAGGGAAATACATATCAAAACCACAATGAGATACCACCTCACACCAGTCAGAATGGCTAAAATTAACAAGTCTGGAAACCACAGATGCTGGTGAGGATGCGGAGAAAGGGGAACCCTCCTACCCTGTTGGTGGGGATGCAAGCTGGTGTAGCCACTCTGGAAAACAGCATGGAGGTTCCTCAAAAAGTTGAAAATAGAGCCACCCTATGACCCAGCAATCACACTACTGGGTATTTACTCTAAAGATACAAATGTAGTGATCCGAAGGGGCACATGCACCTGAATGTTTATAGCAGCAATGTCCACAATAGCCAAACAATGAATGGAACCTAAGTGGCCATCAATAAATGAATGGATAAAGAAGTGGTATATATATATACAATGGAATACTATGCAGCCATCAAAAGAAATGAAATCTTGCCATTGCAATGACAGGGATGGAAGTAGAGGGCCTTATGCTGGGCAAAATAAGTCAATCAGAGAAAGCAATTATCATATGACCTCCCTGATATGAGGAATTTGAGAGGCAATGTGGGGTCCTGGGGGGTAGGGAAGGAAAAAATGAAAGAAAATGGGATCAGGAGGGAGACAAACCATAAGAGAGTCTTAATCTTACAAAACAAACTGGGGGTAGCAGGGGGGTGGAGTGGGTAGAGGGTGGTTGGGTTATGGACATTGGGGAGGGTATGTGTGATGGTGAGTGCTGTGAAGTGTAAGCCTGACGATTCACAGATCTGTACCCCTGGGGCAAATCATACATTATGTTAATTTTTAAAAAATTAGTAAAAAACCTATGTTATCTTAACCCAAACTTCCTCCAGTAAACACAATGGCTTAAAAAAAAACTAAACTTCAGACTTGATCAAATCTAACTTCACCAAAGAGATCTGACATTTTGCTCCTCAGAAAATAGATTATTTCATTTTTTTTACATTTTAAAAATTATCATAAAAATGCAGAACCAGAGGGACGCCTGGGTGGCTCAGTTGGTTGGACAACTGCCTTCGGCTCAGGTCATGATCCCGGAGTCCCGAGATCGAGTCCCACATCGGGCTCCCAGCTCCATGGGGAGTCTGCTTCTCCCTCTGACCTTCTCCTCGCTCATGCTCTCTCTCACTGTCTCTCTCTCAAATAAATAAATAAAATCTTTAAAAAAAAATGCAGTACCAGAAATACTTTGACTAGCTCCCTGAAAAACAGAATTTTCAGTTAATGAAAATATTCTCATTTTAATGGCTAGAAAGAGTGATAAAAGAGAGAGATAACACAAGTTTGGATGTGCCAGCTCCATTCACTTTGAGTTTCCTACTTGGTTTGAAACATAAATACACTCCAACTTATTAACTCAAGCCCTCCCTGTATGTGCTTTCCTATGCCTAGAGGAAGCAAGCAGAGCCAGGATTCAGCCAGGACTTACATCTGTGAGGTCTAACCAATTCACACACCAAGCATTCAGAAAAGGCCGGGGGATCTATTTCCCCATCAATGCCAGGGGCATTGGCAGATTCTGCTTAGCACCAGTAGGACCACCTGGACCCCTGGGAAGTCCCACTTAATTAAAACATTAGGTCCTAACATACCGAAGAAAGCATCCTAAATTCATATGTGTTGAAAGTGAAATGAGGATTTCCTCATTGAGACTGCTGAAATCCCCTTTCAACTCCCTTTTGTGTACAGCAACCTGCACTGCGTCAAACGTCAACCCAGCCTCGCTAACTCAGTTAGAGGGAGGGCCAATAACAACACTCAGCTGATTATAAAAGAAAGGGAAAAGACTGAACGATTATAGAATTCTTATAATGTGCATAGTGTTATTATGGCACTCTGCCCAGGGCTCATCAAAGATAAATGAGGTTTGAAGAGTGGGTTTTTTTATGTTAAACTTAATAGACATTCCCTTTTCTTTCTTTCTTTTTTTCTTTCTTTTTTTTTTTAAACTGGCAGGGGAATGGAAAAGACATCAAAGCAGTTTTCCTATAAATCTATACGAAAATGAATTTCAGAGTCAACTTTTCTGCTTTTATTACTTATGGTGTTTTTATTTTTTTGGAAGCTGAAAGGGAACATAATTCAGTGCTTTTCAAATTGCTTTGGAGAAATATAATAAATCCAATATATATGGAAAAGTTTCTAGGGTTGAGTTTTTATTTTTTTGCTAAATATATACAACTCTCAGATCTTTCTCAGATATTAAGATTGTTTCAAAAAATTTTTCTTCCAAGTTTTTTCATATATATTTCTCTAGATTTCCTAGACGTTTAGTCATTTATAATTCTGAAGCCCAATGACAGGAGACAAGGTTTAATATTTTGACTACGTGAAGTTGTTGTCTTTTCTAAGCTGCTCCTCCTAAAATCCTCATCCAGGCTTCAAAATACAATAGTAATCTCTCATTTTAGTCTCTATGGCTAAGAATTTTGATGGAAGTAGGAAGGGGGAGAGTGTCCATTAATATTGCAGCATCAGCCTCTGAATGTGCTCCTTGTGTGTGAAATTATATTTTTATGACACTTCTCTGGTTTTGTTTGAATCAGCTCGATTGAAAATCATCTTGAACCCAATTTTTATCCAGTAACTGCCTCTCAATACACATTACTCTTGTAACTGTTAAAGATTTGTTGGTTCAGCTTTTTAGGCAAGGCTATTTGAATGCACAAGAGGTTACTAGAGTGTTCTCACTGCTATGTCAAAGTTAAACAAATCCAAAGTCACAGAGTTAGATCAGTGGCAAAATCTCCATTACAAAACCAGTACTTTAAGAGGAAGTTCAAAGTTCACCACCCAAAAAAGGAACTTAACACTTGTAACATAGTGTTAAATTCAAATTAATAAATCGTAGTGCCCCTGAATTTGAAGAAAAGTTTTCTTGAGTGGAGGGTAGCTTCAGAGCCTAGATAAATCCTTCTGAATCCCAGGTTAGGATCCTAATTTTTCCTCTTACTGTCTGAACATTGGGTTCATCATTTTATAAGTGGTCCACCATGTATAAAAATAAATACCAATTACCAGACACATACAATTAATACCAGAAACCATCAGCTTTCTTTTATCTAGTGGACCCAAGATGTTGTCTGTACTGCTTGGAAGAACTATGGGTCAGAGATAAACATTTCCCCAAGTCATCTTCATTCACCTAAATTGCACTTGCCTTTTGAGCAGGAGGTAGGAATTAATAGATACAGGCAAGAACATGGTAAAGAACTCCAGTGCTTTCTATCAGACTCCAGATCATTAGCACAGCAAAGAAAACTTTAAATAGATGTTAAAGGATTGAAAAACATTTACTCTTTTGAAAGTCTACCTTTCTTAAGTGTGCAGAACAAAGTTGACAGCCATTCAGCGTGCTAATGATAGTGCAACTCTCCCAGATTTAGAACAGTGCTGCGCAGATGGCTCACAGGATCCTTCCTAGGGGACCCGACCAGAGTTTCTCAACACTGGCTAAACATTACTATGGCCTAGGGACCCTGTAACTCAAAGCTTTTAGACTTGGAGAGGGGTGTGTTTTTAAAACTCTCATATATGAAGAACCAAACAGATTGCAGATAGTGTAGAAGAATTTCAAGCTTTTGTCATTCAGAATAGAATGTATACAGGTTCCCACCATCCTACCACACAGAATAACATCCCTCTCAATGAAGAACTAGTTTTCCAAAATGCATGGAAAGAAAATGATTGCAGTCCTATTCTGGTAAAAAGTAGGAGAATTTCTCCTTTTCTTTTTTTTCTTTTTCTATTTTTTTTGGGGGGGAATTTCTCCTTTTCATTTAATCTCCACTGCATATAGCAGTGTTATAAAATTTATTATACTATGTTAGATATGCACAGAAGATATATTGCCTTGATTGTGTTTATAGCTCCCTTCAGGACAACATCCTCTGGTTAATAGGCAAAACTATGTATTTAGTAGAAGTTTAAGCTTAGTTTGATTCAGTAATCAAAGTAGTCCTGTCAGATAGTATTGTCTTTCTTGAACAAAAACAAAAAAAAGCTTAATGTCACAGATGACCTCCTTATTCCCTACTTCCTTTCCCAAGATGATAGTAGAACATATATGGTGTCAGCTGGTATCTTACTGACATGAGACAAGAGTGGAGGGAAACTCTAGTATCACACAGGTCCCAAAAGTACATGGATAGCATCATCAGGCCTCTGGCAGGATGGCTCAGGTCTATTGTTCATTAGATACCATACTTGCCTTGTGCTCACCCCTGAGAGTGAACAGTTTGATGGGTTTTGGTCAACTCCCTCATGCTGTCTTGGCTTTTTTTCATCTTTGACTTCTGCAGGTTCTTGGGCATCTACAGCATGACCCATCCAACCTTCCAGCTTCATAATCCAACCCTATCCTCTCCTCTAGTTTCAACTCTCCCTGACTTACTTGTTAGAAGGCGGCATCGCTTCCATCTCTTCATTTTCTTCCTGGAAATTACAATTATTTGATAATAAAGAGATGTTGGAATAAAACAGAATAACATTCAAATATAATTGACACTTGGAAGACTCCAATTTCATTACTTTACTGCAAGCTTCCGTCACTCATTGCTCATGCTTTCCTGTCTTACCTTTTTTTTTTTTTTTTTTTTAAGTTCTATTCTCTCTTTTCTTTTCCTGGAAATTTGAGGATATAAGAGCTATTATTACCTATTGTTTAGGTAAAGAGGCAAAAACAGATTGCATCAATTCTTGTTTTCCCTGCTTCAAGGGTCAAATCACCATGTCAGGACACACCCAAAAGAGATTTACCTGCTTGAGTTCCCAGTCTATAGTAAGAGGAGAGAGAGCTTTTTGAAGGAAAGTGTATGAAGATAGAGATACAGAAGTTTACCATGTAGTTGACACATGTGGATATTTAAAATTATCTATTTAGACATGGGGTCAGGGTTGATAGTTATTTTCTAAAAATACTATTTTGGAGGAAGCAGAATTTGTAAAATAGCAACCTAAAATCAAAAGGCTATTAGAATTTTCAAGGCTGTATTTCCTAAAATGCTAAAGAGCAGGAAAAAAAAAAACCTATATCCCTGTGATTGTTTATTTATATAATTTAAAATTTAATATTTATAATTAATATAATTAGTATTTATGGTTTAAAATTGCAGTTTCCTAGAAATATCATAATTTTCATGGAATATAACACTTTTGGCAGAAATGCATTTAAAAAATTTTAGTAAGATAAGTATATAATTGTGTGTGTGTGTGTGTGTGTGTGTGTGTGTGTGTGTGTGGTGTTTGTAAGGAAAGAGAAGGAATTAATCCTGGCTGAAAAATAAGGAAGTTAGACTACAAAATCACTCAATGAGTCAACATAATGGTGCAAATGAAAACTCTTTCCGTATTTGCTTATTTAAAATCACCCCAGGGTGCAGACTCAAGCAGTAAGAATTAATTAGACTACACAAAATAGAACACCAATGACCAAGAACAATTCAAATCAACTAAAGATGAATTTTTAAATATCTCTCACTTGTTATCCTAAAAATTTGTATACAATGCATATATCCAGCCAGCAAAAGCAACTAATGTCTTTCATTGTACAAGTTCTATAGCCCATTTTTTGTGGCTCTGTTCTATGCTTCAATTTCCCCAGCTATAATTTAGAAATCTTAAGAAAATCCTTTCTCCCTAGCTCCCTCATTGAACCTACAGTATGGAATTATAAAGATAAGGTTAATACACTATTTGCCTTTGCTCTTTTGCTGATTATATATAGGAGTGCCTAGGTGGCTCAATTGGTTAAATGTCTGCCTTCAGCTCGGGTCATGATCCCAGAGTCCCGAGGTTGGGCTCTCTAACAGTGGAAAGTCTGCTTCTCCGTCTCCTTCTGCTGCTCCTCCTGCTTATTCTCTCTCTATCAAATTGATAAATAAAATTTTTAAAAAATCATTTTATATAAAAACATTACATAATCATTATATATGATATATAGAATGTTTTATATATGTTCTATATATGTCGTATTATATTTATCTATATATATTATATATAGATAATTTATATATATTTTATATATACAACATCCACATATTTTTTTAATGGCCTGAGTTTGTGAACCTCTTTTTTTTCTTAAGATTTTTTATTTTATTTATTTGACAGAGAGCAACCACAAGTAGTTAGAGAGGTAGGCAGAGAGAGAGAGGAGGAAGCAGGCTCCCTGCCAAGCAGAGAGCCCAATGCGGGACTCGATTCCAAGACCCTGAGATCATGACCTGAGCTGAAGACAGAGGCTTAACCCACTGAGCCACCCAGGCACCCGTTTGTGAACCTCTTAAAGTGTTCCTAAATGCCAAAAGTTTGCTTAGCTACATGACGTTCTGGTTTATTTATATTTCTATGCTAAAAATATTTTTTTAAAAATACATAACTGGCTCAAAAAAATCTCATGAAGCTACCAAATGTCTCTGTTTATCACTGATAGTGACTTGTATGAAGAATAAGTTGTGTTCATTGTAAGACTGTCTTTTGATGTATCCAGCTTCTCTATCATTCACCAGAAACCAACCTTAAGGAAAAGGAGTCTTAGGAAAAAACAAACAAACAAACAAAAAAACAAGAACACATAACTGCAAGATGTACTATTTCCAAATGATTCCACGGAGTTTCTGGATCATGCCGCCATTTGCCATGTTCTCTGAAAAAGTCACAGAATTATCTATCTGCCACCAAAAAGGAGATTTAGGCTCAACTTTGTGATAAATGATTCAATCATCAAGTTGATAAAGCAGAGGAGGACTTGAGGGGGGAAGGAAGTAGCTTCTCCAGCCTAAGTGATTAAGTCTGCTCAAGAACATTGAAAGAATGGATTTGGGGATTTGGATAGGTCAGATGTTCCCACTCAGCAGGAGGGAGTGTAAAGACAAGGCCCTGAGGTCCTTTCAACAACTATTTCCCACGATTTTTATTATCTCATTAATTCTGCCAATTTCCTTATGATGCGGGTATGTGGTATTATTAGATCTATTTTACTGAAGGAAAAGCCCCAGGAAAGATGAAGTGGAATTATGTGTTTATAGTCATATGAGTCATCAGCCAGGCCTGGAATGAGCCACCTATACACCTTTCACATTAATTTTAGTGTCTGTGATCTCTCTGATAATAGAAGTTGCAGGGTGATTGAACTCTAGACCCAGTTTTCTCCAAGTTGATCTATTTTTTTTTCAAAAGTACTAATGTATTAGAAATTAGTTGCAAATGAGCAAACATCATGCATGGCTCCCTAAACCAATTAACATGTCAGATCTAATTTACTGTTAGACAAATAATTTGAAATATTTACAAAAGAGCAGCATGAGAATTTATTCTCTGCAATTAGGCAGAGATTTCAGTACATTCTTGATATTCCTTGAGGGAGCTCACAACCAAGAAAGAACCAAAAAAGAAAGTTTTGCTGCCTCAGGTTGTGTGAGGAGAGGGACAATGCTGGGAAGCTTCACAGATTCCAAGTCTTAGTATTAGGAAACAAACATGTCATTGGGTTGATAAGCAAACTTAGCCAATCAAGAGAAATATCTAATGTGGTCATAAAGCTCAGCAGAGAGAGAAGTTAAAAATCCTTTAAATGTAGGTTCTAGAGATGGCATAATGTTTTCCTTGGGTCTTAAATTAAGTTTCTTCTACTATAGGTACAGCCTATTTCTTTGAATCTTATGAAATGGAATGCCTAGGGAATCTACAATTTCACATTCATTTCCTAAAAATATTAACCAAATTTCTCCTAGCATAAATAATACCAAACTCCTTTTACTTCCTTTACCAATGGTATTTACCAATGATTGGTATTTACTAATTATTTTATCATTTTAATGATAGAAGATCTGGAGATACATTATAGTCTGTATCTGTATGATTATAGGCTCTAGTCTTTCTACTGTTGACTTATATGTTTTCCTGGTCTGAACAGGTGGTCACCTAAAGGTCAAGTTTAAAAGGAACTGAAAGAACCAGCATATACATAGATCTCTTTCTCACTATTCTCTTATAGTCTAAAATAGCCATTCTATTTATTTTAGGTAAAGCATAAGAGTACCTTGTTAAAATGAAATTACTATCTAGAATGAGTTAAAAGCTCAGATATTACCCAGAAATTATCTATGATTTTGTTAATTAAAGACTTATTATGATTTAGAGATTTTTTTTTTAATTAACTCTCATCACATTTTTGGCTCTGAAAGTCTGGGACACTGAACAAGTATATTTTAAGGGAGGTCAGAGAAGATACAACATGTCCACATGGAAAATTCCTAGGAGGCTTGAATGAGTGTACCTGTACCTACTAGGTGCACTAATAGTACTGACCCAAAGGGAGACTAAAGACCAATGAAAAAGGAATGGTAAGTTTTTAAAAATAATCTCACTTACTTTATACTTTTGCCTAAAGTTGGTCATTGGTGTTACATATCCTTAACTGAAAGAGGAAGTTACATATTATACACAGTGAAGATGGAATTAATTGTTCTCTGTGGTTTTCTTCACTTTAGTTCCAAGGTTTTGAAAATTGTACAGGTAAAGCAAAGGGAGCCTGATGCTTTCCCCATTTATTTCTCTCTTCATCCGTTTCCTCCATCCCAAAGATTTCCTGTCGTCTCCACTTCCAATTCCACAATTCCCCTTACCAAACACACATGCTTTTTATAACTTTGTTTTCTCTGACACATCTTAATCTAGGAGATTCACATTTATTGTCAGAAAAATAGAATCTACCAACTCCAAAACCTGAAGCTCAAGACCCCACACTGAAGAAAAAGGAACATACTTAAAAAAAAAAAAAGGACCCAGAACAGTATAAATTGGCATCATTCTAGTTTAAACTTCATCCTTTATGTTCCTACTCCTTTCTCTCCTTATTGACAGCCATAAATAGTCACAGAGAGCAGGGTTTTTAGAATGAGTTGGACCATAAAACCAGCAGTTTCAAAGGTAAAGGAAGGAACATTTCAAAGCAAACATAGTAAGCTCCCTGTTTCCTATTCTTCAGTCATTTAAGACAATTAGACCCAGGAATCTAAGCCCCAGCCACGTGCTTAACCCAAGGTTCTATTATTGTGTACTGAGCAGGGCCACTCATTAACTCGTCTTCCGCTGACCCCTATGGGGAGGGCTGTGAAGCTGACACTTCACAGTTCCTTATTCCCTAATGAAAGTTCACCTCATGCATTTCGTTAACTACTCCAAAGAATAACACATGAAACAATGATCAGATATACTCAGAATAAAAGCCAAATACAATGGGTTCTTTTTTTTTTTTAAGATTTTATTTATTTATTTGGCAGACAGATCACAAGTAGGCAGAGCAGCAGGCAGAGAGAGAGGGGGAAGCAGGCTCCCTGCTGAGCAGAGAGCCCGATGTGGGCCCAATCCCAGGACTGCAGGATCAGGACCCAAGCCTAAGGCAGAGGTTTAACCACTGAGCCACCCACGCGCCCCGTGTTCTAAATAATGTTGGACTGTTGATGTCAACATTACCCTGAACTTGCTGAGCTCACAGTGAGTGCTTGTGATACTTTCTCCATTGTCTTCTTTGCATTATTTACACTTTATCAAGCATCAAGGCAGTGCTAGCTATGAGTAGACCCTTACATGGAACTGAGTGGCAACCATATAAGAAACTGACATTATTTTAGCATGAAAAATATTTAATAACCAGTTAATGAAAAAAAAAAAAAAAATAACCAGTTAATGGCCAATAAAGGAAACCACAGATAGAACAAATAAATCATATTGCATCGAAAGATGTACTTTTAAACAATCATTTCTCATTGGTTTTCTTTCACAAATTTAATCTGGAGGGAGAAAAAAAAAGAAGAAGCCTCAGTGACCATCACCAATTTAGTGGATGTCTAATAATGAGAAAAAATTATCCGAAGCAGTAGGCCTCTGTTCCTTCCCCTGCATTTAAGTGTCCAGGGGTTTTAGTTTTACTAGACTAAAGACAGTTTAAGTACGGACATTCCACACTCCCATTTGTTCTGCCAACAGCATAGAGTCATTTTTTAACTTTTTCTCTCAGGCCAGATCCAGTTCATCAAGATAGTCTGTTGGCTCCATCTTTAGAATATACCCATAATGTGGATATAATATGGATATATTGTGGATATAAATGTGTTATATCTATGTATGGTTATGCATGGATATGCATGGATATAATGTAGATATATTCTGAACCTGGATTTCTATTTTAATATAGTTGGCTGCCTTTGTAAAAACATTATTCAGAGGAATAGTCCACAGGCTTCATCAGACGGCCCAAGAGATTGACAGCACAAAACATTTTAAGATCCTCTGATTTAGAAGATCTGGAGTCAGTTTCTACGTTGGACCCTACAGAAAGCTAATGTTCAGACAATAATGATCACCACCTCAGCTATGAAGGAAGACCTTTGTTTTATCAGGATATGAGTCCTACATTTTAATTCAAACAATCTCAATCTATTTCACCACTTCCCTAAGACTTTCTTTCTTTGTTCTACATTCTTAAATATCCTTAAAATCATTTCTCATTCTGAAAGTTTTCTGGAGTATTATTCATTTTTAATATAGTTAAGACCCTAATCTCAGAACAAACACAAGAACCCGGAACAAACCTTGAATCCAATGCAACTACTTAAATAAAAGGAAAGTAGACATACAATCCCAAGCAAGGAAACTACCCAAAGGTCCCTAATGCTCATAGCTTCAAAGTTGGAAAGAAAATTAAGGTGATTTTGTATACCTTTTGCAGCGGGCCAATCACCAGATTTACTGTGTGTATGTGTGTGTGTGAAAACCATCTACAAGGGGTGTCTGACCACTCACTGTAGCTACAGAGAACACTGTTAGCATTCCTTACCAGATATGAACTTCCTATGGCCCATCAATATTCAAAGAAACCTGAAATTTCCTTTAGAAATTTTTGTAAAGCTACTAAAACCAGGGCCTGTATTCTGTGTGTGTGTGTGTGTGTGTGTGTGTGCGTGTGTATGTTGTGTTAACCTTTTTCAGTCCTAGCTTGTTTTTCCACAGAAGCTTATTTCTCTCATCCCTGTCCTCCTTTTTAATTCTGGTGGTATTTTTTTTTAAGATTTTTATTTATTTGACAGACAGATCACAAGTAGGCAGAGAGGCAGGCAGAGAGAGAGAGGAGGAGGAGGCAGGCTCCCTGCTGAGCAGAGGGCCCGACGTGAGGTTCGATCCCAGGACCCTGAGATCATGACCTGATCCGAAGGCAGAGGCTTTAACCACTGAGCCACCCAGGCGCCCCTGGTGGTATGTTTTTTGCAGCTTGCTTCCTTCCAACTGCTTAAGGGGGTCTATCAGTTCAATCTCTTCAGTTTAAATTCTACTTGTAACATGTATTTTCTACATTTAACTCTTTCCCATATTTTATTTTAAGATTTTATTATTTATTTGACAGAGAAATCACGAGTAGGCAGAGAGGCAGGCAGAAAGAGAGAGGAGGAAGCAGGCTCCCCGCTGAGCAGAGAGCCAGATGCAGGGCTCGATCCCAAGACCCTGAGATCATGGCCTGAGCCGTAGGCAGAGGCTTGACCCACTGAGCCATCCAGGCACCCCTCCCATATTTTTTGAGCAGCATTCAGCAGGTTGTGTGTTTACATGGGTACATTTGTATGTATGAGCTTTAAGGAACTTAGATCTCTGAATAACCTAGGAATTATACACAGTTTAGATGCTACAACTTGGAAAATCATTTCTTGGCCCCCTACAGTGTGTGAGCAGGAAGACTGGTGCTTTATCTTTTCCATCATGTGGTTTAATCATATAAAAAGTTTCAGTACTTAAATAAATAAAATCTTTAAAAAAAAAAAAAAAAAAAGGGCGCCTGGGTGGCTCAGTGGGTTAAGCTGCTGCCTTCGGCTCAGGTCATGATCTCAGGGTCCTGGGATCGAGTCCCGCATCGGGCTCTCTGCTCAGCAAGAAGCCTGCTTCCCTCTCTCTCTCTCTCTCTCTGCCTGCCTCTCCGTCTACTTGTGATCTCTCTCTGCCAAATAAATAAATTAAATCTTAAAAAAAAAAAAAAGTTTCAGTACCATTAGGTAGCTTTGATTTTAAGTAGCTCCAATTTAGGCATGCATAGATTTGACATATTTTAAATGGAAAATTTAAGTAGAGGCTGTGGCCACATCTATGATGAAGATGGCTAAAATTTTTCATTCTAACCTTTTGTGTTCAGTTAATGACAAAATCTATAAAGAGCTCTAAATTGAAGAAAGATCTTCCTTGTCCTTTTCTTGGCTAAAGATGATGATATTTTGAGTTCTTCCTGGGTGTATTTTGTTCTCTTTGTTAGAGAACACTACTTTCCAGAGATACAGGGAAATTAAAACTGGTGTGTGTGTGTATATATATATATATATATATATATATACACATATGCATATATATATGTGTATATATATATATATATATAAAATTGAATAAGGAGAAAAGGACTACATTGAAGCTTACATCTCTATATATCTATATACAGATATAGATATAAAGAAAAAGAAAAAAGTATATGTGTGAAAAATTTCAAGTTAAAAAGTTACTATGGAATATGTTGTACTAAGCATCTAGTTGAAATGATAAGTGTGTAAAAAGAAAAAAAAAAACAGAAAAGATGTTGAGAAAGAATTAAAAAAAAAAAAGAAAAGAAAAGTCAAATCAAAGAAATAAAAAGGCCATGAGGCAATACCAGGAACTTAATATACTATTATCCTCTGGTGTTGGTGTTGTACAGTTTTATGGGGACGCTTGGGTTGTTGTCCTCTTGTTCTTCCAGCTTGTCTTCCAGGGAGAGGGGCCTGATGTATTGTTTCTGAAAAATTTGATAAAAATTTTGAAAATTTTGATAAAAATTAATGCAGCAAATCTTACAACTGAAGAGAAGCAAAAGCCCATCTTCTGATAGTAAACTCAAGAGCCAGTCAAATGTCAACTGATCCAAACTGCTAAAAATCAAATGTCAGAATTGGTAGCCATTACTGAAAACATGGCACTTTAACTAGCTGTCAGGAACAGGACTCTTAGCAGTGACTGTGGACTTCTGGGTACAAGAAAGCACACTCCAGAAATTAGAGAAGTAGATGTGCGTTTCTCCTTCTGCAAAGGACAGACTTGCTCAAAAACCACATACCTCTGGGCCCTTTGGTTTCCTCCTTAGAATGGACCATTTTCAGGGCCCATAAACATGGTGGGCTCCCTGTCATCAAGAGTGTGTGCAGCAAATTCTGAAACCTGACACCAGTACCAAACACACACACACACGCGCGCGCACACACACACACACACACACACACACACGCCCCCAGTCAACATATGCTCTTGTTACTAAATAGATGCAACTTGTTAACTTGTCCTGGACTGTTTTTCCTATTTTTCTCTGAGGACAGTTAGTGTTTTTGGCTTTTGTGTAGTTCAAGTTCAGACTTTCCTTGCTAGACCCTAAACCCATTTGTTAATTTCAAGTGGAACAGCTCTCTCTGCGGGTCTCCAAAGTCAACTCTGTTTTTCTCTCTCTCAATTCTTGATTCCCTTGATTCTGCCCAAACCAATTTTAATCAAGTTTCCCTGCTCTAATTTTTTTAAATAGTATCTCAAATAGCAACACTGTGGCAAATCTGGCAGAGTAATCTAGTTTGTCCTTGGATGATTCTTTGCTCTTCTTATTTCTACCTTAAAACAAAACAAAACAAAACTCACGTTAAAATAAATTGGTTCTGAAAAGGATATTAATCTCCTTCTTCTAGAGCCAGTCACATTTTCATTTTCCCTATATCTTACTTTGGTTTTACAGTTTTTGTAAAAAAGACCAAATACAGATTTTTCAGCTTCATTGTCTTTAAGGCCCAGTTAAATTACTGCTATTTTTCTCATACCCAAAGATTGTTACTTTCATTCACCTAGAATAAGGGCCAATGTGTTCATCAGGCTGCACTACATATGTTCTTAGAAGCTGAAAATGAGGGTGCCCAGGTGGCTCAGTCACTTAAGTGTCTGCCTTGGGCTCAGGTCATGATTCTGGGGTCCTGGGATCAAGTCCTGCATCAGGCTCTCTGTTCAGCTGGGAGTCTGCTTCTCCTTCCCCTGCTCCCCCTTTCACATGCACTCTGTCTTTGTCTCTTTCAAATAAATAAAATCTTTTTTAAAAAGTTGAAAATGCACTTATAGTTTTGAAAACTAGTCACAGTGTACTTAAAAAACTCATCAAAGCTGCTTTAAATTAGAATTTTACCACAATTTATCTTCATTGTGAATATTAATATTAATACACTTGATTATTATAAAGCAGGGCCCAGCTGTACTTAATTTATAAGTACTTTCTGACACTAAAGATAAAGGCATCACTTCCTACTTTCACTCTGCTCTGCTCACTTTGTAAGCTAAGGATTCCCAAATGTTTTGGTCTCAGGATTCCCTAAAATTCTTAAAAATTATGGAGGATCCCAAAGACCTTTTCTTAAAACTCAAAAAATCTAAAAGCATGTATTTACAAATAGACTAAAATAATAATAAACCTACCACATGTTAATACAAACATATTTTATGAAATATCGCTATATTTTCCAAAATATTACTTAAAAATTAATAAGAAGATAGGCACTGTTTTACATTTTTGCAAATTTCTTAATCTCTTTAATGTCTGTTAATAAAAGATAGCTGGAATCTAGTATCTGCTTCTAATCTGTTAAATTAATAAATTAAAATTATTAATGAACTAATTAAAATCAATTTTAAAAATCTTTTGGAAAACTCTACTGCACATATGTAAGAGGATAAGAGTAGAAAAGACAAATAACATTACAAAATCATAGGTTTGACCATGAGGACCTCCTGACAGGGTCTTGGGGCTCTTCCAAGAGCCCCCACATAACACTTCGAAAACTGCTATTTGTTCTAATTAGAAGTAAAGTCTAAATAGAATGGGAGAAAGTAGTGCAAATTGTCATTACAGAACAGCTTACTGTAGCTAACTGAGAGATGACAAAATTATATTAAGGATGGAACAAATTTGGTGGCGATTAACTGGCAGAGTCATGCTGAGATATTTTTCTTGGGCTCAGTTATAAACAGGGTTGGAAGACTTATTCGATGTAAGGGGGATGGCTGGTATGGGGTGGTGGGACGCCTTAGAAGTTGAAGCCTGTCCTTTCTTGTTTCTCTGCATTTCTGTGAGGAAAGACCACCACCTTCTACTGATCAAGGCTATCCTGTCTGAAAGAGTTCCATTTTTACCAGATCATAGTACTAGATTATTTTCTTAAAAATATGATGCTCCTTTTTTTTCTTAAGGATATGATGATACTGGTCAGCACCAAGCACTACTCTGCCCTTTGTTCCAGACCATGGTGGGAAAAAATACTTCTCTTGCATAGTAAACACAAAAATCAAAGTAACAACACAAAAATCAAAGTAACAACACAGAGTGAGCAAGCAAGGCAATACACTGACACAAAAAGCCCTTTTATAACCTTTTTGTAGAAGAGAAAACTCAGGAGCATCATTAAGTTTCATTAATTTCCATTCAACAAATTCCAGCTTGACATCATAATTTTCTATTGCCTTATTTCTCCAGTTGCTGCTTTGTTTTTCACTATGGAAACAGAAAACACCTAAATAAACCTAAGTGCAACAGAAATCAGATGTTTTCTTGCAACGATGTACCATGGCCTTTCTCTCACCCTTTGATCTTTCTCCTTGTAGGCTTCTGATTTCACGGAGGACACCACCAGTGGGGAGAGTGAAGCTTTCCAAATTTGGAGATGAAGGGAGGGCCTCAATTGTAGAGCAGGTCCTGCTTGGGGCAAATGGGCACACCTCCCTTTCCACAGCTACTCAAAAGTCACAGGAAACATACGACATGCCCTACAAAGTCCCCTCGGTAAGCCTGGATTTTTAATAATGTATTGAGAAATGAGTTTCTCCACTGACAGGATTACACAGAGACATTTTTTTTCCTACAGTCCTCATAAAGTGAGGAGCAGTAGTTACTTAAAATGTTTAATCATTAAAATCATGTATGCATGTGTGTGTGGTGTGTGAAAAAGAAAGAGAGAATGAGAAAGAGAAGAAAGAAGGATGATTTTGTTGCCAGGATTAAGAAGCTATGTCGAAAAAGATTGACTGGACTAACTTGCCAATGCCATATATGGCCTGGGCTAAGAAAAGCCAATCTTTTGTTGAATCGCCCAATGTAATAAATTGCATTTGGAGGGCTACAGACTTCTGTACAAACTTTTCAACGAGATCTAATTGGAAGTGCTACTCACATAGCCAGGAGCATTCTGAAAAAACAGCGCAGTAGATTAACACCATTTTTAAAAGTCAGAAAGTCCTTTCTTCCCACGAAGGAGGGTTTTCCAGACATCATCTTCAACTTTCAAATATTATAAAGAAGGTTTCCAGCTCTCTCTTTCTCCCCTAAGCCTATAGTCTTCCTCCCTCTTTTGACCCTCCCTCCCTCTCTTCTTCCCCCCTCCTTCTTTCTCTCCATCCCTGCCAGTCCTCCACAGCACTCAAGCCATGAGTGAGAGCTGTATGGGAAGCAAGACTTATATAGTAAATGACTTATCAATTAGCTGTGTCCTAGATATTGTGATGAAGAAAGTAGGGATTTCCTTCAACTGGTTTCTTATTCAATTGATTCCCAGTTGAATAAGAAACGTTCAAACATGTGTCTGAAGCTTTTGTTAAAACTAGATAGTTAGAGGCAAGGATTACCGTATATATGACTACAAAAATTTATCTTTTCATCCTTTCTCCTAACCTACGAAATTTCCTTATGTAGCAACATTTGATTTGCCAATCTATATGCCTCATCTGAATAATTAGCAAGTAGACATAACCAAACTCAAAATGACCACCTTAGAAAGAGATGTTTAAATGAAGGAGAGCAAAAGCTTCTCCAAACTTTCTTCTTATTCTCCCTCATTCCCACCCACCACTACATCCTCGCCAGATATTGGAGTGGATCCAACAAGTGTTTTATGATAATAAGAGCCAGGGTAAGACCTCAGCAGTTTCAAGTTAACAAAGTAAAGTTTGAAAATGAGAAGTAATACATAAAAGCAAAAGTCTGTCTTCCAGCATTTGTGTTTTCTCTTCATGATATTTGCATCATGTGCAGAGGATTTACAACATAGAAACCTGAATATTTTGATTAATCACAGAAAATATAAGAGATGGCAGAGCTTACCAGAGGAAAACTGAATATACGAAACATTCAAAATGTGTGGCTCAAAACCCCAAATATTGATGTATCCTCAATATTCTTAGCACGTATAGATTTTGAATGAACATTTTATTTTCTTGTCAGTGATTCAGAATATCCACTGCTTCTGTTGAGCAATGAGGGAAAATCATGCCAACTGGGAGAAAGCTTTATTTTAAGGTCGAAGGCATGAAATAAGCACTAAGAAGACAATTGTACACCTGTTTTCAAGAGTAAAAAGGCATCTCAAATCTGCTTTGCTTTTGAAAATTTGGCCAAGGAGTGTATTTCAAAGGCCCAATAGCCCATAACATTATTCCCAGGGCTCTGTGCTCTCTGCCTAATTGGGAATCTACACATTTGCATAAGCATGATACTTCATGATTAATGCATAAGACCCAGCATGGAGCCCAGTATCAATCCGTCTGTGGAGGCTTTTCCCCCCACTGAAAACAATCATGTTTCCTAAAATATAATCCATCAAATCTGTAGGTATGACTACTCTGTAGAATATCAGCCTACTTAAATGCCATGACAAAACCTTTAGAGAATTGTACACCTCTTCTATGTAAGAAAGATGTTTTATTTTAAGATGCCCATGCCACTGCTGCCTTGGGACCATCATCATTGCCGGGAAAGGTGTATTTGCAAAACCAAGTGTCAGGCCCACAGATTTTTTCCTGTTTGGCCCAGGCAATAAATATAAAGGGAAGACTATTAAAATAAACACCTTATGATCACTTTTGGATTATGAAATAAATGATAGCTCTTCCCCTTGGTATCTTCAAATACCAACCAACAGCAGTGATGACTTCTAGCATGAGGACTCCACAATGGTGAGGGGAAACTTAGTCAACAATGCTAGAAGGTGAAGGGGTTGCACTTCAAAAATGAAGTCAATTCTCTATTTGATGGACTACCTCCCAGTTAAGAAATAGAACTCCTGGGATACATCTAGGTGTTCCAAATGGTGTTGCCAATAACTTCCCTGCAGGCTGGGTCACTTAATTAAGCAGGAACCCATTCCCATGGGAGGAAGTGGAAATGTGAAGTTCGCCAACAGATCCCAATATGCTCTGGGAATCAATGTAAATGACCTTTTGAGAGACTTCTTTCTAAAAATATCTGAGATGGAGTTTTTTAATTGTTAAAAATTAATATATGATTATAAGAAGAAATAAGCCATTTAGAATTCTATGAAATTAAGAGAAATAGTCTGACATCTCCCTCTTTTCCCATGCAGCTTCCCAGTGATGATCTCTTGAATGAATTATGTATTCTTCTAGATGTTTTATTTTATAGGCACATGAATGTGTTTGTGTGTATGTGTGTCTGTGTGTGTGTGTGTGTGTGTGTGTATCTTGACAAACTTTGGGGTAACACTATATTATGCATACTTAATGTGACTTGTTTTTCTGCTTCACGATTATTCATGAACTTTCCCAAAAAGTACACTCATGTTTATCTCATTCTCTTTAATAATTTCATGGTATCATGTTGTATGGATTACCAACACACAAAAATTCTACTAACATCAAGTTTGTTTGTTTTAAATCACTACAAGCAATGTTATATTTTGGATAGCAGAAACCTTACGGACAAAGACTTTCTTGATCACTGCTGTATCCCTGGTAGTGAACACAGAGAACAGCACATAGTAAGTGTTCAATAGATTATGTGTTTAATATATAAATGAAATATGCAGGGAAATCTCCATTGTTCCTTTATGGGATATAAGAATTTAAGGTGTGTATCAAAACTGCCTGTTTACCTCCAAAAACATTGTACCATTTTATACTGACACCAAGTGTATTGGTCACTGTATTCTATTTACCAACAATGGGATTATAGACTGGTTTCATTTTTCCTAATGTGATTAATGATTCAAGTGTGTTTCATTATTTCCAATTGCGTTTCATTATTTTTTTTTAGATTATTTATTTATTTATTTATTTGACAGAGATCACAAGTAGGCAGAGAAGCAGGCAGAGAGAGAGGAGGAAGCAGGCTCCCTGTTGAGCAGAGAGCCCGATGCGGGACTCGATCCCAAGACCCTGGGATCATGACCTGAGCTGAAGGCAGAGACTTAAACCCACTAAGCCACCCAGGCGCCCCTGCATTTCATTAATTTTGAAGAATTAATTAACTTTAGGACTATTTTAACTTTAGGACTATTCCTAAAGTTATTAACCATTTATATTTTTCCCTTTGACTATTCATATCCTTTGACCATTTTTCTGTTAGATTGTTGGTTAATCTTTTTCACATTGATTTTAATGAATTTTTCTGTCTGTTGAAAGATTCAATCCTTCTGCTTGATACATTTTATAACTATTTTTTAATCTGTGAAAAAAATTTGTCATTTGACTCTATTCATCCATTCATCCATCCATTAATCTTACCTAACAAAAAAGTTTAATACTTATGCTCAAAATATATCAGTTATTTTTCTTTATAGTTGCTGGTTTTATGCTTAAAAGAGCTTTTTCTTCATTCAAAGTATAAAAACAAACTTACTCATATGCCCTTTTAATATTTGTAATTTTCACTTGCACATTACTTTTTTTTTTAACTAATTTGGAATTTATTTTGATATAATGAGAGAAGGGGGGATCAGGATTCATTTAAATTTGTGTCATTCAGTTAGCTAATTATCCTATTAGTATACATTAAGAAGTGCATACTTTCAAAGATTTGAAAAGTCATCTGCATCATAGGCTGACTCTCCTAGGTACATGAGTTTATTTTGAACTTCCTGCTCTGGTTCATGGTCATCAGCTTTATTCCTGCATCAGTGCCATACTGTTTTAAATACTGTTGCATTCATGGTACATTTTATTCTTGGATACCGTTAGACCCCCACATTTCTTTTTTGTTCTCAGTATTCACCCAAATTTATATTCACCCAAATTTGTATTTTAGAATTATTTTGTCAGAATCAAAAAGTAAAAAATTAAAATTAAACATTTCAGTATTTTGATGAGATGTATATATGGTTTTAGCAGATTATTTTACAAAGGATTGATATCTATGCAACGCGAAGCTTGCTAACCAAAATATAAGATGCCTCTTTTCATGTCTTCAGTCTGCTTTTTTTTTTAAGATTTTCTTTATTTATTTGAAAGAGAGAGAGAGGGAACAGAAGTAGAGGGAGCAGCAGAGGGAGAGGGAGAAGCAGGCTCCCTACTGAGCAGGGGACCCCCCCCCCAAGGCGGGGCTCCATCCCAGGAACCCCGGAATCATGACCCAAGGGAGCGGAAGGCAGATGCTTAATGACTGAGCCACCCAGGCTCCCCTTCAGTCCTCTTTCTATGCCCTGGTCAGTGTTCTAAAGTTCTCTTCATGCAGGCTTGCACATTTTCAAAAGCTTTTCTCTGGCTTTATTTTTTTCCTTGCTTTTGTAACGAAGATATTTTCTTTCATATCAGTTATTGTTTTTAAAACCAAAAGCTAATTATTTTATAGATTAATTTTGTAACCAGGCACTTTATTAAATATTCATATTGTGTCTAATAGCTTTTCAGCTGATTCTTTGGGGCTATATAAGTACATTACCATGAGAAACAAATTTGTCTCCCTCTTTGGAAAATTTACACCTGTTATTTCATTCCCTTGTCCTCCTTCGACATATTGATATGATAAATGACTTTGAGATGAGCCCCAGTTATTCATGATTTATTACTTATAGAAGTATTCATTAAACTGTTTTTATTTTAATATTTTATATAACATTTTATTAAGAAGTTTTGCACTGACATTCATTAATAAGATCAGTTTGACATTTCCTTTTTATGCTGTGTTTGTCAGATTATGGGATCAATTTGAGCAGGCTTTATAAAAACAACTCAAATGCTTACCTTCTGTATCCATCAGATTCTACTAAGAAGCATGGGAAGCATTCAGGATATTTCCAGCAGAGAGGGAGTTGAAATAGGAAGTCCAGTCTCAAGACGTTTGGTAGGGCTGGAAGAGCAAGATCTCACCCTGAGATCAGGACCTACAGGAAGCAGCTGCAGGCCTGGAAGAAGTAACCACATAGTCATTGTGGCCTCTGCTGCCTTTGGACCACCACCACCCCCATCACAGCTACTCAGGAGCCCGCTCATACCAGCCCTGGACCGGCCACCACTGCCAGAAGGAGAACTTGGCTTCTCCATTCCTCCCCCTTCCTAATCTTACATTAGTGCCTCCAGCTGGCAGAATTAACCAGAACCCTGCTAGCAAGAGCCCTGCTCCAGATCCTCAAAATACAGAAGAGAATACAGATGGTCAGATAAGAGGCTGGATACCAATAAATAATAGCTGGCATACCCTTTTCTCAATTTTCTCGGACCATGTAGATAACATTGGATATTATCTATTTCGTGAAGTTTTGAAAAAATCAACTGTGAAACCATTTGGACTGGTGCTTTTGTAGGAAATTTGATAGTCTTTGTTCCTTCCCATGGAGAGATTTTTGCCTGCCTCTTTTCATGATAAATTTAGTAAATTATGTTTTCTTACAAAATTATCCATTTCGGTAGGTTTTCACACTTATTTGTGCTTTATAATATATGTTGTGTTTTTCTGCATCAGGAGTTATTTCTCTTTCCTTTTTTTTTTTATAATATGCAGATGAATGCTCAGTCTCTCTGCCACCTTGCCCGGCCCCCATGCCCTAACCCTCCGAATTTTTTAATATGTTATGGTACTTGCAGATAGGATAAGGCTATAGACCTTGAGAAGGGGAGAGTTTCTCGGATTATCCTGGGGGACACAATCAAAGCACGGAAACCCTTAAAAGCACAGAACTTTCTCCGACTGGAGTCAGAAAATATGGTAGAATGAATGTACCGTGAAGAACATGGGCAAGATTGGAAGTATGAGAAGGATTTGACACACAGCTGCTGGTTTGAAGGAGCTGAGAGAGGCTCCTCACTGAAAGCCAGCAAGAAAGCAGTAACCTCAGCCCTACAACCACAAGGAAGTGAGCTTTGCCAATGCTTAAATGAGCTTCGAAAGCAGACTCTTCCTCGGCACCTCAGAATGAGAGCTCAGGTTGACACTTTCATTTCATCCCTTCAGCCCTGGCCCAGAGGAACCTGATGATCATCTAAGCCCACCTACACTTCTGACCTACAGAATTGTGAGATAATAAGTTTGTGTTGTTTTAAGCCACTTTGTGGTAATTTGGGACACCTGGGTGGCTCAATTGATTAAACAGCTGCCTTCAACTCAGGTGATGATCCCAAGGTCCTGGGATCCAGTCCTGCAACAGGCTCCTTGCTCAGTGGGGAGTCTGCTTCTCCCTCTCCCTCTGCTGCTTCTGCCAAATAAAGAAATAAATCTTAAAAAAAAAAAAAAGAGAGAGAGAAAAAAAAACAAACAAAAAATCCTGTGGTAATTTGGAAAAGCAGCAACCAAAAATGGATATATTTCTAATTATATATATATTTGTGTTTCTTCTACTTTGTTTCTTGATTATTTTAGACAGCTTTATCTAGTTTATGGTTTGGTTTTGATTTTTCAAAGATGCAACTCCTATATTTATTCATTGATTCTGCCACTATTTTTTCCAGCTCAGTAATTTCGGAGAAACTGATTCAACCTTTGCTTTGCATACAAATAGAATCATATCCTATGTATCCTGCCATGATTTGCTTTGTTCCCCTCAAAATTGTGTTCCTGAGATTTTTTTCCATGTTCTTATAGTAGAGGCAGTTTCTTCCTTTACACAGGTTTCTAGCATTCATGGAATGCATCCACAAAGAATTCATCCATTATCTACCTGAGCGGTATTTGGTATTTCCAGTGTCTGTGTGTCCATTTGCTTTTACTTCTAGAAAATGTGCTGCTGCAAACATTCTTATTTCATGTCCTGGGGCTGAGGGGCTCATTTTCTCTAGGGCATATCAAGGAAGCAGGGTATCTGGGATTATTTATGAGATAATACAAACTGTTTTCCAAGATGGCTGTACAAATTTATATTTCCACCAGCAATGCCGAAGAGTTCTGATTACTGTAAACCTTTGCCAACACTATCTTTAAGGCGTCTTTTGATAAACAGCAGACCCTGGTTTTACATGAGTCAAATTTATCCAAGTTTTTCCCCGTATGTTGTACCCTCTTTTTATGTCTTAAGAACTCCTTCTTTACCTAAGATACTGTAATTTTTTCTTATTTCTTTTTTCTTTTTAAGATTTTATTTGGCAGAGAGAGAAAGAGAGAGAGACAGCGAGAGAGGGAAAATCAGTGTGTACACACATATGTGTGCACAAACCCATTCAGGCAAACTTCAGACTTTTGGTAGAATAACCTTAAATCTATGGGTCAGAAGGATTATTTATCCTTGAGGGAGATTTCCATTTTCTGATTTTAAAACCAAGGAATTTTTTTTTTGTAGGGGGAGGGGTTTGATATCCAATCATTTTTCCCAGGATGTGTGTTTACGTGTTTTTTGACAACAGTTTTTCCTGGTATAGAGGGCCACATTTTTGATGTACAGGATCATATTTTCTTTCATTTCAGGGGAGTTTTCTATCACATCCTTGAAAATAGACCATTTTCTTCCTACATTATTCTCTACTTCAGGGAACACCAATTATCAACACATATAACCTCCAATTTCTGGCTTCATATATATTACAGCCTCTTTTGACATCATTTCTTCATCTTCTCTGCTCTATTTTGCTCATTTTCCTAAGAATCTCCCCATGTTACTGTTTTGACTGGTACCCATGTTGATTCTCTGCTGCTCTATTTCTAATTTATAAATTAATCCCATAATGTAGCTATTTTTACTGAAGGTCTTTTTTTAAATTGGCTTAGCAATATCCTCTTTTAATTTACACTATCTTTTTATTCTTTTCCTTTGTGTATTTAATCACCTTAAATCTGACAGTTCCCAGCATCTCCTATAGAAAATGTTCTTCTTTCATATACACATGTTCTTCTGGAATGGTCACTTTACCTGCAATAATTATATATTTTCTCTTTTTTTTCTAGGCTTTTTTCTTTAAAGACCTTATTTATTTATTTGAGAGAAAGAGCACAAGGCGGGGGGAGAAGGGGTTGGGCAGAGGAAGAAGCAGAAGAAGCAGGCTCCCCGCTGAGTGGGGAGCCCAGCATGGGACTGATCCCAGGATGGTGAAGATCATGACCTGAGCCCTGAGCAGTGGGCAGATACTCAACCAACTGAGCCACCCAGGTGTCCTGGCCTTTTTTTTTTTTTTTTAATAGTTGCATGTTTCTTTCACCGTGCACATATTTATTCAAAACTTCCATAGTAGCTGTTGATTATGCCTCCCCAACACCTCCTACGCTGCTTTTGGGATGTGTAGTGCTCTGCTCTATGAGGGGGCTGTGGTTGTTTTAAACCAATTAGAGCCTTCCTATGTCATCTGTCAGAGTTATTGGTCACAGGCATATGTCCGGTAATTGACACTGAACCCAATCTGTGCCAGTTTGTTCTGAGAAAAATGTTTCCTGGAGGTTTCATCTCTACAACGTTTCTCACAATTCTGAGAAAGCTACTAGTCCACAGCCATATCCTTTCTTCTAAAGAATTGTGTGTATGTGAAGTCTGGAATTACTGAAGCCATTTTGCTGCTATGAGGGAAGATTTACAGCTGACACTCCAAAAGTGAAACTGTCTTTGATGACAGAGTTGTACCCCAAAAACAAATCCAGAAACCTAGCCCATCATCTATGGATTTTACAGCTAATAAGCCAATAAATTATTTTGATTGCTTCAGTCTGTTAGAAATAGGGTTTCTGTCATTTACAACACAAGTGTCCAAACTGATGTAATGGTTCCTTGTAGGGATGTGGGTAAATTGTCCTCACAGCAATCCCCACCTTCTCTTGGTCCTGTCTATACACTGCTATTATCAGGGGCTCTAAATGAAGGTTTGTGTCCTACATGCCACTTTGTATTATGTTTTAAAAAATACTGGACCTGTTTTTTGTGTGTATATGTGCATGCATGTTTTTACTGAATATTATCTATCCTGTATGAAAATGTATACAGTCTTAAGATAGTATCATCTGTCATCTTCCCCACTCAGCTAGAGAAAAAAAAAACAAAATGCCTTCATCTAATCCACAGCTGAGCTGAGCTGAGACTGGATTTCAATTTTAGTAAGCTTCAATTTACTCTCTTCCCTCTGCCCCCACTGTTCTGGGGTACAGCCTCCGAGAGATCCTGACCGAAAGCCTGGGATTAGGGCTCTTCTTCAACATATCCTAAACCCTATTTTCTTCCTTCTCCTTGAGGTTATGAAGATGCCAACAACTCCACATTAACTGTCAGTACATTTTTGCTTTGCTTCTTAAGTTCTAACCCTGAGCAACTTAAGAATTTAGCAAGTTCCGGGGCACCTGGGTGGCTCAGGGGGTTAAAGCCTCTGCCTTCGGCTCAGGTCATGATCTCAGGGTCCTGGGATCGAGCCCCGCATCGGGCTCTCTGCTCTGCGAGGAGCCTGCTTCCCTCTCTCTCTGCCTGCCTCTCTGCCTACTTGTGATCTCTCTCTGTCAAATAAATAAATAAAATCTTTATTAAAAAAAAAAAAAGAATTTAGCAAGTTCCTGGGGCACCTGGGTGGCTCAGTCAGTTAAGCATCCAACACTTGATTTTGGCTCAGGTCATGATCTCAGGGTCAGGAGATCTGGCTCTGAGTCAGGCTCCACACTTAAAAGTGGGGAGTCTGCTTGAGATTCTCTCTCTCCCTCTACCACAGCCCGTCCCCCTGCTTTCTTTCTCTCAGTAAATAAATAAATAAATCTTTCTTTTGTGTGTGTGTGTGTGTGTGTGTGTGTGTGTTTCTTTTTGAGATTTTAACACGTTCCAAAACAAACAAAAAACTGAGTCAGGCTTACTTCTTTGTGCTTTTCTTTACTTCAGGAACTTGGACCTTCAAGTCCTGGCTGCTCTAACAGCCCTGAAATCTGAGCTTTGCCTCTCCAGCCCCACATGATTGCCAAAGCTTTGCCAGCTCCTGTGTCTCTTAGTAAGAGCTGCCCCAGATTCTCAAGCACAGAACTCACAGCAAGAATCAGCTGATTTCCGGAAGGGACAAATGAAGTATAAGATGCTATTCCCTCTCTCCCTAATCATGTCCCTCAAATACCAGCTGGTTCTCACCGCCTCCTTCAAACAATTATTTATTGTATTGTATCTGATTTTCTAGTTACTTTCAGTGGGAATGTTTGGTTGATGCCAGCAGCCCTGTCACACCTGGAAGTGCAAGACCCAACTCTAAACTTCTCAGAACCTCTACTTTTTTTTTTTTTTGCCTCATTTACTTTTCTAGACTTATCTCTCACTACTCTTGGCTTCAGCAGCACACCTAAAAATTGTAGAACACATAATCATACAAATTTAGAACTAAAGAAAATGATTATCTGACTCAAGTCTCTTATTTTCCAAATGAGGAAGCTTGAGGCCCCAAAAGATTGTGTGTCTTAACTCAGACCACATCGTACAACTGAACTCAAACCCAGGTCTTCTTGGCTCTGTACAGGAGCTAGCAGAGCAAGGTCAAGAGCAAAGCAGAATTGAGAATGGCAATTCTCAATGGCTTCACATCAAGAAGAAATATTTCAATTCCGTTTCCCCAGTGAGTCAGATCTGTTGCTTTCTAACACACACCTCTACTGACAACACACTTGTCTTCTAGCATAAACTATGATTTTTCCCCAGTTATTAATTATAACTGTCATTCCTGAGCACAGAGCCAGGGGTAATCATCATACTGAAAAGTAAGCCGCTTCTTACACCAAGAATGAGGGAAACTGGAAGACATCTATAAACTACCTTCCAACCTATTTTAGTCAAAGAAATATGTATCTCTCATATTTGATAGCCAAGCCTGTAGGGGGTCAAGATGGTCATATAATTTATTGTCTAAATGGGACAGTTTTTGAGAGAGATAGTGGATGCTATTAATAATTACAGCAGGACAACAAGCATATACCTATCCAGATCTGGGCACCCTCATCACCAGATAATTTATCCCTGACTTACAAAACCAGTTCTTTATCTTTTTTTTTTTTTAAGATTTTATTTATTTAGTTAGTTTAGAGAGGAAGAAAGAGAGAGAAAGTGGTGGAGGGGGGCAGCACAGGGAGATGGTGAAGAGAATCTCAAGCAGATTCCCCACTGAGCATGCAGTCCAACACGGGGCTCAATCTCCTGACCCCAAGATCATGACTTGAGCTGAAATCAAGAGTTGAATGTTTCACCCACCGAGCTGTCCAAGTGCCCCAAAACCAGACCTTTTCTAATACTTCCTTCAGGGTTCTAATCACTTTCGTATGTGGGAAAGAATTATTCATTGTCAGAGAATGCATTCCTTTAAATTAATAGAGTTTATTTTTTTAGAGAAGTTTTATGTTACAGAAAAAAATGAGCAGAAAGTGCACAGAGTTCCAATACACTCCCTGATCCTCCAATTTGTTTTCCCCTATTATTAACATCATGCACCGGTGTGGTGCATTTGTTATCATTGTTGAACCAATAAGGATACATTTTTAATTAAAGTCCGTAGTTGACATTGTAATTTACTGCTTGTGTTTGTACATTCTATGAGTTTTGATAAATGTATAATGTCATTTATCAAGCATTGCAGTACCACACAGAAGAGTTTCACTGACCTAAAAATCCCGTATTCCCTCTATTCGTTCTCCCTCCCTCCCGCTAAGCCCCTGGCAACCCCTAATGTTTTTACTGTCTCCACAGTTTTGCTTTTTCCAGAATGTCATATAGTTGGAATTATATAGTATGTAGCTTTTTCAAATTGGCTTCTTTCCAGTCATTTGTTTTTAAAATTTTAAATCTTTGGTGTTAAGTGGAATCTCATCATAATGAAAAAAGTAGAGGGCATTTCAAATGAGATCATAGGATTTAAAGTTTTCTGTGCAAAAACTTAGGGAGAGTAGAAGTATTTTCTAAACAAAGAATAAAAATGTGTAAGACAAAAATAAATGAAATAAAAAGACAAATCACAAATTAGAAGATATTTATAATCCTTACCGCTAAAAACAGATTATAATTCAGAATATATAAAACTACCATGAATCAATAAGGAAAAGACAAGTAACGCAATAGAAACAAAGGTATCAGGAAAGGGCAAAGGTATCAGGAAACACATGCAAAAGAAGCATGACTTGTTGATAAAATACTTGAAATTTTTCAACTTCACTAAAAGCAAGGACATAAATGTTCAACAATGAAAACACGATTTCATACTCATTTGGTTGACAAAATGAATAGCCTAGTAATACTATGAAAATAAGCACATTGGAATATGGAAATTTTGGTAAGAGTGCAAATTGGTACCACCATGTTGGTTAAACAATTCGGAATTCCCTTGGAAGGGTATTGGTGCACATACCTTAAAACCCAGAACTTACTCTTCTTACATACCTACCTTAAAGTCTCTCAAGTGTATGGAAAAGGAGACGTACTAAGGGTATTTACTGTAGCAATGTTTGTGACAGAAAAAAGCACAAACACCCAAGCTGTCTCAATTAGGAAATGTGATGTGGCTTATTCATGCAATGAAATATTGAACAAAAGTGTAATGAATGAATTAAATCCTCACACCATGATGTAAAAATGAAGAAAAAACAAGTTGCCAATTAAAACATATGGCATAATGCTCCCACCCTCAACACACAGACTTATATACATAAGTTTTTAAACCCAAATAATATAGTTATTATGAAAGACATTAAAAGATATAGAACAATTAGAAATAATCTATTACACTTCAGAATAATTAAGGAATAAGAAGAAAAAAGGAATGAAACCAAAAACCTTAGACATAAATATTGCATAGTATTAACGGATGAATTTAAAGATGGAAAAGTGAAGTGAATTTTGCAAAATATTAATAATTTACTTAAATTGACAGTTGATATATTGATATCTATTATTTTCTGTACATTATTTCTTGTTAATTTGGTATGTCTCATATTTAAAGGATTTTGAAAGGTCTAACCTCTCTTCCCCTTATACCCCCTGCTAGAACTGCATTGTAATGCATTGTACAATTGGATACACAAAGATAACAGAATATTATTCAGAAAAAAAAAAAAGAACAGTTGTGAGATCTCAAGTCCTAGCTCTTATACTTGTTGGACACAAAGCCCTTGAGCAAGTCACTCCACAGTTAACTTCCTCACCTATAAAATGGGGACATAATACTACTAATAATATTAATATCTACTTTAGAATGTTGGCAGAATCAAGTAAAAAGATAAATGTGTAAACATTTAGTAAGCTAAAAGTCAGACATAAACACTGATTTTCGTTATTGCTCTTATAAGACAGAATTAAATTGCTTGATTGCACCTTTTTATTTCTTCTGCCTGCATTCTGGTGGAGATGTTTATGATTGAAGAAGTGACAAAAATAAATAACAGAATAAAGAAAAATTAAATTAAAAAGGGATATGTAATTTACAAACTATAACTATAACATGATTCTATGTTACATATAATATCTAATATGACGTATGTAATATAATAGGTATATATATAATACAAAGAAAAATTATCAAGGGCCTATTTATTTTTAAAATTTCAGACAAGTTTAAGATTCTCTCACATATACCTTGCAAAAATTGCCAACTATTGTTACTATGTAACATACAAATCTTTGGAAAATAAACAGAAAACATTTTCTGCGTTTAACTTGGTTCTTTTTATTTTTTAATTTAAAATAATATTGCAAAAACTTTATTTCTAAAATTTTTTCAGCTGTGATTAGATTTTCATTGTTTATACCTCACAATGCATGCATGCTGTAACATTTTGAAAATATACATAAATACAAATAAAAAAGTACAATAACCTAAAATTACAATTATTCCTTGTAGTACGTCAGATATAAGTTATGGACCAAAATAAGAGTTGTGGTAGAAATTAAAAAAATCAAAAACTCAATTGATTGAACAAGGACTGTTGAAAGAGCAAGGTATTAGCACTACATTCACTTGCTTTACCTCATGTATTTTTCTTCAGATCTCCACTTCCACTGCTTCCTTTTGGCACCCTCTAGGGCAACAACATCAAAAGGTAGGCATGTAGACTCCAGGGATTCCTATGATGATTCCCTGGGCTGTGGGAAGAAAATACTAGATTGTCCTATTTTTTACCCAAAGCTAGAGAAAAGACTGAGCTTTACTTTTATATAATATACAAATTTATTCTGTACCCTCTCTTGGTCTGCATATCAGATGTTCACACATCATGTCAGATTGGCAAAGAAATCTTGCAGAAAGAGTGAGCGTTCTACAACACGGAAGGGTTGGCATTGTGATACTAACATTTTTATTTGCTTTCAACTTACCCAGCATCATAGTACTCAAGTGGATTTCCATATCATATTATCTCATTTTAACAAAAGCAGGTCTCACTGCATGACACGGGGCTTAAAAGGATTACTGCAGAAAACAAAAACGTACAAAAATTTAAAGTAATCCAAAAACACAAGCACAAGCAAACCTCAAGCAAATGGAAACATGAACCCTTCCCTATTTCTAGAACAAGGTCTTTGTGAGCGGCATGAGGAGGTATAAACAATGGACATCTAGTGACATCTGACAAAAATTCAGAAAGTTTCAAAATTATAAAGACTCTCTGAAATAAGGATTTACACCCATATCTTCCCAAGGTATGCATTTTGCTTTGAGATCCTGGTTAGTTATTGTAGAAGAGAGCATGACAGAAAAACATTGTTTTGTTTTTTTGTTTTTGTTTTTGTGGTTTTTTCCCCCATTTTTATGGCATCCTTTCTTATTTCTGTTTCTGTGTGTGTTGTATGATGCATGTAGTATATGAATCCATGAATCCATAAATGTGGCAATTAATGCCACATTTATTACATAAGTCACAAACTTACATATTGGGTGGGTTGGGTGTAAAGTCAAGAGTTTTATTCTGTATAATCAAAGTTTTTCAAGACAATTACACTTAACCACTCCCCTTGACTTACCTCTTTCCAACACATCCTGCACACGTCAAAGAGGGTGCTTTTTAAAATCAAAATAAATGAATTATCTGTTGAGTGCCCATCATATGCCAGATGCTGTGGTGATGGGTAGTGAACATTTACTGCCAGGAGGAATAAATGAATTGGCAGTGAGGGAGTGTGAGAGGTGAAGAGATAGATGAGTT
Organism: Lutra lutra; assembly: GCF_902655055.1. Classification (NCBI taxonomy): domain Eukaryota; kingdom Metazoa; phylum Chordata; class Mammalia; order Carnivora; family Mustelidae; genus Lutra; species Lutra lutra. Next base: position 76,524,973 of record NC_062284.1, read on the forward strand.
TTGGAGTCTCAGTAATTTGCATCTTGGTTCTAGCAATAAGCAAAAAGTGGTCTCAATAACATCAGCATAGTGAAAATTAAATAAATGTTTATTTTTAATCCATTTTAAATTGGGGCGTTATTTGGGCTAGACTTGCTGATTTTGGAGTGGAAAATGAAAAATCAATAGAGCAGTCAATAAACATTTATTGGGAACCCACTGTACAGAAGTGGACCCAAAGCACAAGAAGAGTCAAATTTTAAAATATAGATTTAAGGGCACCTGGGTGGCTCAGTTGGTTAAGCAACTGCCATCGGCTCAGATCTTGATCCCGGAGTGCTGGAATCAAGTCCCACATCAGAGTCCCTGCTCAGCAGGGAGTCCGCTTCCCCCCAACCCACAACCCTCCCCGCTCTCATGCTCTCTTTCATTCTCTGTCTCTCAAATAAATAAAATCTTTTTAAAAATAAAATAAAATATAGATTTAAAATAATATCTTTTTCTTTCTATGTTGCCGTATTCTTTTCTTCCTATTTGCCAGATAAATTGGCTGGTCTGACTTAAAACAATAATGCAGTATTTCCTACTTATCCCCTAGTTCACTTTGTTTCTCTTGTTTTGGCCTGCCAACTCATTTATTATTCATTCAGTAGTGGTTTAAGAAAGAAGAAAACAAACAGTATCTTCCTGTTATTGAGCTTAAAATCCTGTCATTTAGATGATAGTCATTAGAGATAATAAAATTATAACCCAGTCTTATAACTGTCTTGATCTGAAAAGGGGATCTTCCTTAAGTATTCAGAACCATGTCAATGGAAACTTTATTCAGCAATTATGTATTATTTCCTTTAATCTGTTGGTGTTCACTTAACCATTGTCTCAACAAATACAGACTGAGTACTTGTTATATGTCTAAACTGTTTAGACATTAGAGACAAAGCGGTGAGCAGAAGAAAGCCTCATCCTCATGGTCCCTACCTTCTGGTAGGGAAGCAGACAAATTTTGTCAGGAGATGTAATTCAGAGGTAAGTACTCTTACCATAATTCTCTAAGTTTATTTTCTTCCTTATTTTTAATTGATCTATCTTCCAACCATATTCTGCTCCATGTTTTTCCCATTTTCTATCAATTAACTATTAAAAGATTAGATGATAATAGTTGTAACTATTCCTAATGTTATTTGATTTTTATAAACCCTCTTATGCAGTAAAAATGACAAAAGTCAGAAATTTCAGGCACTACTGTCTGTCCCGAGGGATACTAGAATGTATTTGGTTCTTTAAGAGCTGTTTTCCCAGAGCCCTGCAATTCCCAAAAGGTTGGTTGCAGACTGGCCAGTTATTTTAAGAGAATAACCATCGCATGATGGAGTTTGGGTTCCTTGGTCAACAGCTCATAAAGTCTGGCAGGTTATCATGGAATCTTTCAAATATGGATGACTATACATTTACCTGGTTCTCATTTTTTTATTTTAGCCAATTACAGGAAAATCACTCAGTGTTACTCAAATATTCAGTGTCCAAATCCATCTGAAAATATAGCATACACTTTTGACTGTTCTTTCTCTTTCATCTGATGCATTTAGGGTTTTACATCAGATCTAACACTTCAACACATCTACTATATTTGACACAGGGACAGAAAGTTGGAAGCTAGCACAGTTTCTACATTTGCTCTGAAAAGGTTTATTTATCAAGTGCACCTGCGTGGCTCCATCAGTTAAGTGGCTGCTTTCGGCCACTGTCATGATCTCAGGGTCCTGGGATTGAGTGCCATGTCGGGCTCCCTACTTAGTGGGGAGTCTGCTTCTGCCTCTTCCCTCTGCTCATGCACTCTCTCTCTCAAATAAATAAATAAAATCTTTTTTTTTTAAAGGTTTATCATCAGAGAAGCCATTAAATCTTAGTATTACAAAAAACACTATTCAATCTTGCTATCCTTCCTATTGCTTAGGTTGAAATCCCAGCTGTATAGCTTACTAGCAGCATGACTTGGGCACATCACTTCCCTCAGCTTCCTCATCTGCACTATGAGGCAGATAATAGTACCCACCTGTAAGTATTGAATAAACCAGTGCATGTAAAGGGCTATGAAAAGTGCCTGGTCTATAGTATTGTAGTGCATACATTACCTCATTGGCCAGGATGCACGAGCCATTGAGGGCAAAGGTTTTTTGTTTTTTTTTTTTAAGATTTTATTTATTTATTAGTCAGAGAGAGAGAGGGAGAGCGAGCACAGGCAGACGGAGTGGCAGGCAGAGGCAGAGAGAGAAGCAGGCTCCCTGCTGAGCAAGGAGCCCAATGTGGGACTCGATCCCAGGACGCTGGGATCATGACCTCAGGCGAAGGCAGCCGCTAAACCAACTGAGCCACCTAGGCATCCCAGGGCAAAAGTTTTTATTTGCACTTTTTTCACGGATGTATCTCCAATACTACAACAGGGCCTGGCGCAGCATAGAAGTTTCACAAATATCTTGAATAAATGAATGGCAAAACATAATGCAATTACACATGTGGGCAGGTTTATCTAATGTGTGGAGCTGTAAAATGAATTGTGGTTGTGTCTCTCAAATATAACAAGGGCTGCTCAGTGTGACAGAATGGCGCCTGCTTCAGTGTGACAGCTGAGCTCCGAAGGCAGAGAGGAAAACAGCAAAAAGGATCGTGTAAAGGCTAAAGGGAAATAGTAGTCTCTCTCCCCAGTTCTGTTAGAACAGTGAAGTAAGTGCCTTGGAATACAGGAAGTAGAGAGACCAGGAGAACTGAATCTAATTGCCCCTCCCCACTATAGCAAGCCTATGCCTATTCTTGCCAGAAGCCCAGAAAATTGGTGATGACCTAAACTGATTTCAGTTTCCTGCAAGATAAGAAGTGTGTCAAGAGAAGGCTTGATGGCAGATCTAGCCCAAGAAAATCATATTGATACACATCAGCACTTTGGTGATGTCCTACCTCCCCTTTGAACACCAAGCTTCTCCACCCGCCAGTACCTGTGCTCCTCAGCACGTGTCTAGGGTTCTTTTCTTTGATGAACTCAAGACTCACCTGAGATCTACCACTCGACACAGTGAAAATCCACCTGCCCTGCATCTTACTAGATTGAATTTTCCTCAGCTTTCTGATCCATTCAGAGAATTTCACAAACTACCAGAATAAAGTAGACATGAGTGATAACAAGCTTCTGTTGATTGCAAAGGACTCAGTCACTGATGACTTGGCTTACATCAGTGATGAAAGGCTGGGAGTGAGGTCTGAACACACAGGAGGTCCTCTGTGTTAAGGGAATCCTTCCTGGACTCTCAAAGCACGCTGCACTGCCAATAATCTGGCCTTCTTAAATCATACCACCCTGTGTCTGAATATAATCAAATCAGGAGAAAAGGAAAAAGATGAACCTTACAGTCGGGATATGACCTGGGATAGTTCCGATGAGGTCTGCTGAAGAGCAAAGAGTACAGCACACATGTTTCAAGTGGACGTGTTAGAAACGATGGTGTACCATCTGAGCAAGTTTGTCCTCCTGTGAAGGGGAAAATGTACCACCACATCAGTTTTCTGGGCAGAATTTATATGGAATCTGGTGATGACGAGTTAGTTCTCCCAGTTGCATTTGTATTGGTGATAGAAAAATACAACGAAATTATTTGCTGCAACTCCTAATCCTAAGGGGAAACACTGTTGCTGAGATGTTCATCCCCACATTCAGAATGGATTAGGCACATGTGCCTGGAAATACGAACTCTCTCAGCCTAAGACACAATTCTGGCTCAAAGACAGAAAGGCCCAGTAGATGGGAGAATCACCACGACCACTTACTAAAAAGGTCAGACTCACTGGAAACCATTTCTAATCCTCAGAAGAGCCTATTTAAGTATTTTCATCCCCATTTTCCAGAGGAAGAAATGGTGGCTCCAAAAGTTAACTTACTGCCAACTGAACCCACATCTTACTAGCTCAGTGTAAAGTCACATCATTAACACCCCTCCCACCTAATTCAGATGATATGAGGATAAAGCAAGATAACACCGGTAAAAACACTTGGAAAATTAAACTGCTATATACCCATGAGAAGCATTAGTATGTACAAACTTTTCTTGGATGGGAATAGACATTAAAATCTTGGCCATGTGCAAAATTGTTCTTAATTTAGGAAGTTGTTCAACCCTGTTTTTAGCCCCAGGATTCTATGCTTCTATGTATGAGGAGGAAAATGAAATATAGTCATGCAAGAGGCTATTTCTTTAATTTTCTGGATTGTCACATTCATTCAGCATGAAATTTTCTACAGAAAGTCAATTTTGGAAAGTTCCAAACTTAATTAGATCTTGCAGTTGTGATCTTCATTATAATTATCAAATACTGAAGAGCTAATAAAGGATCAACCTCTGGGCTGCAGAATAACCTAATCTATTCATACCTCAGTGACGTCCTGAATTAGAACTGGGGGCTGATGAACTCCAGTGTGCCAGCCAACCAACCATAGTTAGCAAATTGCAATACACAACTGAGCCTTGATCAGACCAAGATGAATACATGATATGTAAAATAATCCAATAAAGTTTATCAATAATACATGGGCAATTCAGATGAGACATACAGTGGTGTAGCAAGTCTAATTAAGAGCATTTCTATGATAAACTGAAGCCCTATCTCCTGCTATCATGCAATTATTCATTTGAGTCTATTGTTACTAGAACAATGAGCAGTGAGCATTTCCTTATTAGTGATCCTTCTTCCTGATACTGGCAATTTAACCAAATAATACATCGCACCCTTTTAATATTCCAAAGGGTATTTCAATGCCCAGACAGTTTCCTTAATGTAGATTCTGTCGGAGACAGAGTGGTAAATTCCGGATCATTTGTTTTGTTTTTTGTTCTATTTTATATATATATATATATATATATATATATATATATATATATATATTTTTTTTTTTTTAAGATTATTGCAGATACTTCTCAGAAGCATTCTGTAACTTTTTTTGGCTAACAACATCTTAAAAATAAATTTTACCACAACAGAGCCGTGATTCTTGCCGAGATTCTACCACAAACTTCATTAAATCCTTCAGGTCCTTAGCACCTTGATTTAGTATCACCTCTGCAGTTATCTCCCAGACTTTTCCCCCCCAATTCTTAATGTTTAAAAGCCAAGGAAGTAACCCCAAAATTGCACAGTAAACATTGTAACTGGACTAAATCTAAGAATGTATATTAGTGGAAACTTAGATTCCAATTTGGGGGGAAACTTTGAAGATTGGAAAAGGGCTGGGTTAAAAAAAAATCACAATTATTTTAAAATTTACCTTTTCACCTTTAGAGGTATAAACTTCACATCTGGAAAAACTAAGTCCTTTGAATAAGCCATTGAGTTGTGTTTGTTCTAAGTGTTTTTCTAACTGTAAAACAAGTAAACTGAATTATCTCTAATATAGGTGGACTTAAATGGTCAAGCCAGGAGCAACTCCTTAATACTTTATCCTTCTGAGAGGTGAGTAGGAAGAAGAGGCACTTTCTTTGTACATGGAATAGAAAAAAATACTGTGTCTGAATTGTTTGCTCCTATGCCACAGATATAGTTTGTTTTGTGTTGCTTGTATTTGTCTGTCTGCTTGTTAGAAGTATACTTTGGGGGGGGGGGGCGGAAATCATTGAAAAGTTGCTTGCAGGAGCTAGAGAAAGAAGAAAATACTAAAAAGTCTTTGTGAAAAAATTTTCAGATGTTCAACAACAGTATTACTTTGGGTCCAAGAAAAAAAACATGCCTCAGATCCAGGTGGAAGACTGTTCTCCCACATCCATACAAAATCCAGTATGTATACTACCCTGAGGAACCAAGCTTTGAAAGAAAGGAATAAAGCATCCTTGGCATGGACACTGGCCATCTCCTGAAAGTTGTATCAGAAATGGCAATATAAATAAATAAATAAATAATAAATAAATAAATAAATCTGCTTCTGCTACTTTTGAGATAAGATGACCTTGGCCAAGGGCAGATTTAGTAGGAGTGGAAGAATATGGCAGATCCCTAAGGTTGCAGTCAGCCATGGTGGCTTAAAACCAAACATGAAGGGCAATATGGGAACTTATCTAAATGAAAAGGTGAGATTTTGTTCATAGGAGATACTAGAATCAGGCAATACATCTACTTGGGTTTTGAAGTGATTGTAACTTGGCCCTGAAAGCTAGTTGTAATCTTAATGGGTAATCATAGGCAGGTTTCATCAATGATTCCAAAGCAGATTTTCTAGCCAATCTTTATGTGTATTTACTTGAGTAAATTCCAAAAGATGGCTGATCTGTTAAGCCAAAACATTTTTTTATCTAGCATCAATTTCTCCCAAAGTGTGAATTTCAAACTACAGTTTAAGTGCTTCTCAGAGAATGTCCTTTTCATTAATTTAAAGGTGTTTTACTCTTCTTATAAATAGACCATGAAAACAATTATTTTGTTCTATTCAGCCAAACTGATCTGCTTGCAATTTCCTGAACCGAAATAACATTTTTTACTCTTGCTGGAAAGAATGGTTTTCCTTTTCTTCCTTGTATATCCAAGCCTGTTATGTCTACTTTAAAATTTGACCTATTTAATAAAAAACCCAGTACCAACTCATGATAAATTCCTTTTGTCTCCTCATAACTCATTCCTTTATTCATTCAGTATTTATTTTAGTGAAGATGACAATGTGCCAAATGTTCATTAGGCACTCACTGATGCTTTTGGATTGTCAGTTATCTTGCTATATGTCTGACTTTCGTTCCTTTCAGCTAGATTATAACCTGTGTTTCACCTATCTTTGCTCATTGTTTTAGTACCTAACTTCTCAGAAACAGGAATACTTCAACAAAGTTATGATGGATTTGACTCCGATTTCAGTCTTCAGGTAAAAGAAAATGGAAACTTAACTATTTTTCTTTAACAAGGGTTAGAAGACAATACTTACCATTGATTGAATGCTTCTTGTATATCAATGTCTTTTCATAAGTGATCTCTAATCCTTGTGGCAGTCCACCAACATAAAATTTTGCTAGCCCCAATGTGTCTAGGAGGGAAGAGATTCTAGAAGAAAATACATTACTTTGGGTTTCGCTTCTGGCCCGTTAGAGAACTGGCTCTGGAATCTAGGCCTACATGATTCTTAAAAATCAAGAAGATTCTCAACTATGGAGAGATTCTGTCTCTGCAGTTGTTACCATGACAGTTTCATATAGATGAACCAAGGGAAATACATCTTAATGTCATTTGGAAAATGTCAACTTTGTCCAATTCTTTCTGTTCTTTTGTCTTTTTACATTTCCTTAGCTAATATTCCAATGAGATGTATCTTTTTTAGAAAACTGAAAGCCACAAAACAATAAGTATAACTCTCAGGATGTAAAATAAAACCACTGAATAAAAGAAAAAAATGTTAATAAAAAAAGAGAAAACTTTCTTTAATCAGTGAATACATGCTAAATAATGGAATGTTTTCTATATTGCTTGCCGTAAATTTATTCAAGACAATCATACACATCAAAATATTGTATCTAGGTTATAATGACTGGATTTGTTATAATTGTTTTGCAACTGCAAAAACATAGGAAATCATTTTATATAATCAAGGTGTATACATTGAAAAGAAGTGAGATGCTAAATTGATTTTCAAAGTAGCTGCTGCTCTTCATATATAACACAGTAATAAGATGAAGATTAACAATTAAGTAAGAATTTTACCAATATAAAATAATTCTTAATTATTTGTGGTGGAGCATTTGTAATTACAGATCATTGTTTTTAATGAGTTCCTTTATAAATGGAAAGTTTTCAAATGATTTCTCTAACTGTTGCCAATATCTGCAGAAAGTTGACCATAGGGCTTCAATGCCTCAAAAGATCCAAGAAGAATGACATAAATGATAAAGTGTTAGTATCCAAATCTATAAAGAATTTATCAAACTCAACACCCAAAAAATAAATAATCCAGTTAAGAAATGGGCAGAAGACGCAAATAGACATTATTCCAAAGACATACAGATGATGAACAGACACATGAAAAGATGATCAACATATCAAGGTAATACAAATCAAAACCATAAGATAACACCTCACACCTGTCAGAATGGCTAAATTTAACAACATAGAAAACAGCAGATATGTGTGAAGGTGCAGAAAAAGGAGAATCCTCTTACACTATTGGTGGGAATGCAAACTGGTGCAGCCATTCTGGAAAAGAGTATGGAGTTTCCTCAAAAAGTTGAAGATAGAACAACCCTATGACCCAGCAATTTGCACTACTAGGTATTTACCCAGAGGATACAAAAATACTGATTCAAAAGGGCACATGCACCCTGAAGTTTGTAGCAGCATTATCAACAACAGCTAAATTGTGGAAAGAATCCAAACATCCACCAATTGGGGAATGGATAAAGAAGTGGCATATTACTCAGCCATCAAAAATGATGAAATCTTGCCACCTGCAATGATATAGATGGAGATAGAATGTATTATGCTAAGAAAATTAAGCCAGCCAGAGAAAGTCAAATACCATATGATTTCACTCATATGTGGAATTTAAGAAACAAAACAGATGAACATAAGAGAAGGGGGGGGTGGAGAGGAAGACCATAGAAGACTCTTAACTATAGAGAACAAGCTGAGGGTTGCTGGAGGGGAGGTGGGTTGGGGAATGGGCTAAATGGGTGATAGATGTTAAGGAGGGCATTTGTGATGAGCATTAGATGTTATATGTAAGTGACAAATCACTAAATTGTACTCCTGAAACCAACAGGAAACCAATATTATGCTATATGTCAACTAACTAGAATTTAAATAAAAACTTGAAACAAACAAACAACAAATCTAAGAAGAGATGGGATCTATCAGGTATATGCTTGGTGAGGGGGAAAAGGGAAATGATCTGCAGTCCCCCATCACAGCATCTAGAGAGGCACAGAGAACTTGGCTCTATCTGAATAATTCAGGTTTTCTATTGAAGGACTCTGACTCAGTGGGTAAAACTAGGAAATAAGTACCTCAAGGTCAATGATCCCAAAATGAAGGAAGAAGTCAGTAGCATATTAGAATTAACTGGGGAGACTGGGGACATTTTACTAAGCTATTCTTTGTTCTCCAGAGATTCTGATACTCCTACTTCCCTGCCAGTCGCTATTCATCAGTAGCTATTTATTGTCATAGTGATTCACTATTCTTAAATTCTGGTATGTTACAGATGAAAAAGTTATAGCTGGTAATTACTAGTCTAGTCACTAGGGAAATGTGTAGCCAAATGAGTGCCATGGGTAATAGTATCCAGGTTGCAGAAAATCATGCTGATTTAAGGTAGGACTATAACCTTAGTCCATCCCCTATGAAGGAGGAATTGACAAAAGTAACAGGACACCAGACCCAGAATGAGAAGACTTGGGCAAGGATCAATTCCCAACAGTTTGTTTCTCAGGAGACAAAAGGTTTTAGAAGAAAGACTGAGGGTCAGAGGCAGACTCAGGACAACATGTAATTCCCAATTCACCAAATGCTGGAAACGTGCCCTATAATATATTTCTGAAATTGTTTGTAGAGAATTAAATATAACTGATTCTGTAAATTGGGATAGCTGAGAAGGGTTGGGGGAGGAAGAACTTAAAGATAAACAACATAAAGGCTTGATCATGATCATTACTATGACAACATAAAATCTCTGGGGAGCAAAATATTTTTGTAAAAATGTATGAGAGTCAAGAAAATAATGTTTGCTCTCATTATTTCTATACGAAACTTCCCTGAAGTCCCAGGCACTGAAGAAAGATAAGGTAAAATGGAAATAATTATCAGGATTCAAAGGAAAAACAAAATTATTCTCTACAGGCAATAGGATTTTCTATATAGCAAATCAGAGACACTCTGGAGATAAATGGTGAGAAATAATAAGAGAATTCAACAATGCTACTAGATATAAGATAAACACACAAAGAACAGCTGCATTCCTGAATACTTGCAACAACTAATAAGAAATATTCCATTCATTAAAGAAAGAATTACCATTAGGTATGTAAAGGAAAAAATACGCAAAAAAAACGTGGAAAACATGTATGGAGGAAATTAGTTCAAGAAGATAGGTTTAAATAAATGGAGCTATTTATCTATACTATCATAAACATGCCAACTCTTCCCAAATTAATCTGAAAATTCAACCAAAAATTCCAAAAAGGGGTATCATAGATTTTTAAGAACACAAAAAAGCCAAGAAATGTTTGAAGAATAATATTAGAGACAGCTGAGGACTCATTCTACCTTATGTAAAGACTTACCATTAAGCCACAATAATTTGGTAAGGTAGTTTGGGCACAGATGTAGATTAACTAAGCCAACAACATAGAAATTGCAGCAAAACAAACTATACAGAGTTGAACAGTGCTCCCCTAAGAACCTCAGAATATAAACTTATTTGGAAATAGCCAGCAGATGTAAATAGTCAAAATGAGGGCATACTGGACTGGGCTGGGACCTAAGCCAATGACCAGTGTTTCTACCAGAAGGTCATGTGAGGACAGGAGACAGTCAGGAGAGAATGCCACGTGATGATGGAGGCAGAAATTGCAGTGATGCATCTACACAAAATGCCAAGATTGCTGGCATACACCAGAAGTTAGGGAGAAATGAGGAAGTATCCTCCTCCAGAACCTTAGAGATAACATGGCCCTACCAACACCTTGATTTAGGTGTTTAGGTCACCCCCACAACTGAGATAATATATTTCTTTGTTTTAAGCCATGTAGTTTGTGATAATTTGTTTTGGCAACCCTGGGAAATTAAAACACAAGCAATCATATATATCAGATATTTATACAGGGCTGTCACATTCCATAGCTCCAGGGGACAGCATTTACATTATATTCTATGTGCTCTAAGGCTGTGCCATTCACATAGCATATGATATGAATGGTGCCCCCTGGAGTTGTGCAGAGCAACAGCTCTCTTTATGTAGGACAGAGGAGTCAGTACAAATTATTGTGGAAAAGACCAACTTTGAAATGCTAGGTGCCAGAATGAGGGCTAGGCATGTGGAAAAAAATAAAGTCAGAACCTGATCTCACTTTATATAAAACAAACAAAAAAGCCAAAAACAATTCTAGACAGAGTGATGGTCTCTCTAAACTTTATCCTTGGTAAGGTTTGAAAAAATGTAAATTAAAAAAATATATATTAAAATAACCTTATACCATTGAGTTTGAAAATTATTTTTTTTAAAGATTTTATTTATCCATTTGACAAACAGAGACAGAGATCACAAGTAGGCAGAGAGACAGGCGGTGGGTGGGGGAGAGCAGGCTCCCTGTTGAGCAGAGCCCAATATGGGGCTCAATCCCAGGACCCTGAGATCATGACCTGAGCCGAAGGCAGAGGCTTAAACAACTGAGCCACCCAGGTGCCCCTGAAAATTATTTCTTAAACAAAACACAAGAAAACCCAAAACATTGTTTTGATAAGTTTGAGTATATTGAAATTAAAAATTTCTGTATGACAAATAACATCATGAACAAAGTGAAAATACAAGCAACAAAACAGAAGACATTTGCATTATGTATTCCTTATCAAAGAGTATATCCAAAATAGTTAAAGAACCATAAATCAGTAAGAAAAGGTAAATAAGTCAAAAGAAAAAAATTAGCAAAATGTATGAGCAGGTAAGTGGAGAAAAGACACCATGTTTATGAAAAAATGTTAAGTATTTTTTATGTTCAATAAAACTACTCTACAATCCAGCAATCCCACTACTGGCTACTTACCCGAAAAATACAAAAACATTAATTCAAAGGCGAAAAATACAAAAACATTAATTCAAAGGGATACATGCACCCTTATGTTTATTGCAACAATATCTACAATAGTCAATTATAGGAACAGCCCAAGTGTCCATCAATAGATGAATGGGTGAAGAAGATGTGAGATAGATAGATAGATAGATAGATATTTAATGTGATATATCACATTTATTATCTAATATATAATAATATATAATAGAATAAGTACATCATAAAATATTACTCAACAATAAAAAAGAATGAAATCTTGCCATTTGCAATGACATAGATGGAGCCAGAGAGTGTAGTGCTAAACAAAATAAGTCAGAGAAAGACAAACACCCTATGATTTCACTTATATGTGGAATTTAAGAAACAAAACAAAAGAGCAAAGATTAAAGAGAGAAAGAGAGAGAAAGACCAACCAAAAAAACAAACTCTTAAGTCTAGAGAAAAAACTGATGGTTATCAGAAGGAGGGGGGTGGGGGGAGGGGTGAAATAGGTGATGAGGATTAAGGAGTGCACTCCTGATGAGCACAGGGTGATGCATGGAACTGTTGAATCACTGTATTATACACCTGAAACTAATGTAACACTGCATGTTAACTATACGGAAATTAAAATTTGAAAACTTTAAAAAATAAAATAAATTTACAAAACACATTTTTAAGTTTAAGGAAACACACATTTAAATACATGAAATTCTATTTCATATCCTGAAGATTAAGAACAATTAAGATGTCTGATAAGACTAATAATTTGCTAGAATAAGGAAACATGCAAATTCTCATACATTGTAGTGTATGCTATTTTTATCACTACAACACTTTGTGAGGCCATTTGGCAATCTCTGGTAAAGTTAAAGAAGTGCATTGCCTATTATCAACAAATCCAGTTTTAGGAGATCCTAGAGGAACTTGAACAGGGGCATAAGCAATCATGTAGAAGGAATTCATTGTGTGTCACTTGTAATGGGAAAATACTATAAATAATCTGAATGGACATCCGTAAGGGAGTGGATAAATTTATAATTGAATATTTATGTATTGTATGCTTACACAATTATTATGTATTTATAAATGAACTAGAACTATACTTACATGGAAAAGATCTCTAAAGAATAATAATAATTGATTTTTTAAAGGATACTGTAAGACATTCATACTGTATAGCATCACTACATAAAACATTAAATCTTACAAAATAATACTAAACACTGAAAAATATGCATTGTTTCTGGATAAATACATTATGTTTTAACGATATAAAATGGACTGGAAGGATTCATACTAACTTTAGGATAATATTCATCTATAAGGAAGATGAGCAAGGAATGAGATGAGGTGCCTTTAATTAGATATGTAGTATTTTGATTATATTTTTAAAATCTAAAGTAAATATAAAGAATATTAACATTTATAAACTCTGGCATTAGGCAGTACATGGATATCTGATTTATCATTTTCTAGTCTTTTAGTATGGTTGAAATATTTGGTAAACAAAATAGAGACAAAGAAAGAAAGGAAAAGGAGAAAGAGGAGGCAAGAAGAAAAGGAGGGAGGAAAGTGGATATGGTCTTTGGACACAGACAGCTCTGCAAGCTAATTGTGGCAATGTGGTTTAGTAGAAGGAGCTTGGCTGTGGGCTCAAGTAGACTCAATTCTAGGTCCTTTCAACTTTCAATTATCCTAGAACTCCATTTACCTACCTCTAAGATGGACAGATAAAATGTAACTAACCATGTTCTGTGAAGACTGTTGGGGAGGTATGTAAAATGCCCTATACAGTGTCCACCAAGCACACAGAGTGCTCCCTGAATAATGCAGCCTCCTCTCTCTTCTTTTTAGCAGTGGGAAACAATAAAGTCTGCAGAAAGTATACCACCTTAATTCACTGGATGGAACTGAATTCCTCCTTCTGATGCAGTCTTTTTTTTTCTTTTTCATCACAGTAAAAGTAATTTTGAAAAGAGATTAAATGCCTTTGGCATGAACAAAGATGCAGACTATAGAGAAAATTGTAGGGCTTCAGCTTCCACCAAAGGATCCATTATAAAGGTAGGTGAGAAGTTCCCATGGCTCCGCATTTCAGCTCAAGTCACTTATTTAAGGAGATCATGGCACAGGCCCTTCACCCTTGGTTGTTAACGACCTTACTTTGAAGTACTGAATGGAACACGCAGTAGGGTCAATTGCAGACTCAATGACAAGAATTAAAGCACAAAGCTCCCTAATGAGATCTGTGCTTATTCCTTGTGGTTCAAGGAACACGGTGGTTAATAGTTTACAGTCTACAGGGTCAAACCCCTTGCAGAAGCTGAGTTAACTTAGGCATTCCCTGGGCTGTATAAACAACACTGTCTGTAGTAGAAAGCTTGACCCTCCTTTTATCATGCCAGGAAATTCTTGGAATGTAGCCACTGTCTGATATTTATGGTTCCAGAAGCATTTGACTCTGAAAAGTCTCTAATTCTGGAAAATGGCTGCTTGTCAGTTGTGAATACACAAGCAGTGGGGGGGGGGAGTCACCTCTTAGAAGGAGAGCAAGGACAAAAGGAACAGCTTGTGAGGCCAGAAGTGTGGCAAGAATGTCTATACCTATAGAGGAAGTGTATCTGCATGTTTAATACATACATACCAAAGTCCTGTATGTGGATTTCCACAAAGAGAAACTACAATAGTAAAACGTGCTTAAACATATAATTTTGTTTAATTTACCTTTTGTCTATATAAAAAAAATTGTGGCTTACAATATTTAGCAAAATAGTAGAATAAAACAGTCTAAACTTACATAAGCTTCTGTCCCTGTGTAAACTTATTTTTTTTTTTTGAGCTCTTAGAACTGAAAGGAGCCTTGAGAGGTCCTTTCATCTATTTCTCTCTTCTTTGCACTAACAGGGATATTCAGGGCAACCCAGGCAATTGTTCACCTTATTGTTTAAAAAAAAGAAAGAAAGAAAGAAAGAAAAAAAGATTTTTAAAACTTCCTTGGATATACATATCTCCATGTCTAAAAAAAAGAAAGAGAAAAAAAATCCTCTATTCTGAAATTCATTACCAATCCTTTCTAAAGGATTTTTAAATTAAGCATAGAGAATCCCATAAGATACCTAATAACTGAATCAGAGGTAGTGGTTTCATACATTTTCCAAACATCTTGTCTCCAAGGTAACCTGTTCCTTCCTGTCAGGCTGGAGGGCTAGAGAGAAGTGAGAAGATGGAAACATGATGAAGTCACATCCAAGGATGAGGTGGCCACTGGCTGATGGATCGATTCCTACAAGAATAAAACAATTCATAGAAATCAATGTCACCGGCCCACATGTGCATCTCACAACTGCTGCTGCGCTGGAGATGAGCTGCAAACACTGCATTCTTTTCTCAGTAACACTAGCGTCCAATAGTCAGATACTACCTTTAAGCCTGACCTCCATAAAGGGAAAGGGGGGATGCCCCTGAACTCCATAATAAAAAGTCACCCAGAGATCTTCAGCAGGTTATTCCGGTCTACAAAATCTAGGCAGGTGATGAAGAAATCAGAGGCACCTTGGTAGAAATTGAGTAAGGGACAGACTGGGCTAGAAAGAGAGAGATAGATACAGAAATCCCAAAAATGTGGAGGTGCTGGGAAACGAGAGATAAGGGAGCAAACCTGAGCACCCTGCTCCTGCACCTGCAGGGTTGGTGTCTTTTTTTATGATAATCACTTGTGACCAACAAAGAATAACCAGACCCTAAAATGGAAGTAAGCCATTGAAGGTGTGATCACTAGTCCCTGTTCTATGGTGTTACCAATAGAGATGCTAAAAGAATTTAAGTTCCCAGGTTAGCTTTCTATTGAAGACTAACTTTAAATGCCCTAGTAGGGTCCAGCGTTTTCTGTATCCTTGTTTAAACTTTTATCTCTTTACTCACTGTCCTTTGTCCACACTATTCATTCTTCGACTCCTTGAGACAAGAATCTAGCTCTCCCGCTTCAAAATAACTGGTATTTTGCTAGGAGTTTCTGGTATTATTCAAGGAAATGTGAAATCTCCTTTCCAAGAGTATTTGAAAATATCCAACTACACAGAAATGGTGTCACCTGGGAAGTGGCCCAAGTTTGAACAGTAGAGATTCGTTATTATAGGCCTGTTCAAGGTGGAACCCCCCAAACTTGGCCCGGTGTCACACATTCTGCACTTTTGGCGTGTTAAAAGACCCAAGCAGGGTTTGTAATAAAAGGAAACTTAGTTCTCCGCCCAATGGGACCCAGCAATTAATGAATTTACACATGGTGGTCCTTTCCTGCTTCAAGTCGGTTTCCACTACCACCCCTGTGTCTGCTTCCTAACATCTTAATCCTATCTACAATACCATCAGCACACCAGTCTGAGGGGAGTTAGGGCGTCCTGGAGCCAACTGGCCTGAAGAGACAGAATACTCAATAATACCAGTTTCTGTTTCCTGAGCAGCCAGTATATCCCTAATACTGGGCATTAGGCTGCATGCCAGTATTTAAAGAAGATCCTAATAAGGAAGCATTAACATTATACTTTTTTTTTTTTTAAGATTTTATTTATTTATTTGAGAGAGAGAGAGAGAGCAAGCAAGCACGGGGTGTAGCAAAGGGAGAGAGAACAAGCCGACTTTGAGCTGAATGTGGAGCTGGATTCAGGGCTCGATCCCACAACCCTGGTATCATGACCTGAGCTGAAATCAACAGTCAGTTGCTTAACCGACTGAGTCACCCAGGCTCCCCTAGTATTATTTTCATTTCAAGAAGAAGGAAACTTAGACTTAGAGAAGCTAATTTATTTAAGGATATGCAGTGAATAAGAAGAGCTGGGAATCCAACGTTGGGAGTATTACCTTCAAGTTCATATTCTTAATACCATGTTCTACTGCCTATATTTAATAAGACTTCACCATGGGCTAGATATGGAAAGTTGTGCCAAAATCTCTCTGAATCGTGACCTTTTTATGCGTAAAATGTCTCTTCCTTTCTTCAAGAGAATTTTAAGAAGTCTGTGTAAGACACCCGCGCTACTTACTGTGCTATGGAACTCGGACTGGATCCTGGCGGAAGAACCAAGCGGCACTGGGAGACTTTGGAGCATTGGATGTTTATTTAACAGGGGTGGGCTCAGAGAGTGTTGCTCTCCAAAGGTCTGAGCCCTGAGCATAAGCAGGGAGGGAAATTTATATCTTTCTACTTCTGCATACTTGGTACTTTCCGTGCACGCGGGAAACGGGGTAGGAAAGAACCCGGAAGGCCTTTGAGACAGGGACTGGAACTCCCTTGCTAGTTTGGTCGGCCATCTTAGAGTATGGTTTTTCCCTATCAACTGGAAGTAATAAGTGTACAAAGTAGGAGGGGGAAAGGTAGAAAGAAAGGGAGGGAGGGAAGGAGGGAGGAAGGAAAAAAGAAGAGAGATACGAGTTTGAGGGTGAAAAAGATGCCTTTGTTATATTAATGAGTAGGCTGGACAAGTCCCAAGATCACCTAAGGGTGGAGGTGGGTTATCTTGAGGAAATAACTGAGCGATTGGAAGGTTGGAACTTTCAGTCCCATCCCCCTAACCCGCAAGAAGGAGAGGGGGTCTGGAGGTTAAATCAATTGCCAATAGTGAATGACTTGATCAGTCTTGCCTATGTCATGAAGCTGCTATTAAATCCCAGGGCAGGGTTCAGAAAGCTTCTGGCTGGTGAGCAGGTGGAAGTGCTAGGAGTGTGGCCCGCCTAGAGAGGGCGTGGAAACTCTGAGCTCTTCCCCTACACTTTTCCCTGTGCATCTCTCCCATATGGTTGTTCCTAAGTTATAGCCTTTCATAATAGTCCATAAACCAATGTTCTAGTAAGTAAAATGATTATCTGTGTTCTGAGAGCTGCTTTGGCAAATTAATCAAATCTAAGGTGGGGGCCACTGGACTCTCTGATCTATAGTGGACAGTGAGAGGCACAGATGACAGCCTGGGCTTGCGGCTGGCATCTGAAGTGGGGGTGGGGCAGTTTGGAGAGACTGAGCGCTCAACCTGTGGAATTGCTGCTATTTCTGAGTCAGTTGTGTCAGAACTGAGTTGCATTATAGGAAACCCAGCCGGCGTCCACACAGCATCGCTCATTTATTGGTGTGAGGAAGTGCCTCCCAACAACGTGCACACGTTGGAACTGAGTCCTAGAAGCACAAAAAAACCATTCCTGGCAGTGGAGACACCATATGCAAAAACCCTCAAAATGGGAAGAAATCAGTGTAGCTGGAACAGAATCTCAAGTAGGACAGCGAGGGGCATTGAGGCTAGCGGGTTCTGGAGGTTATTCTGGGGAGTTTGGATTCAAATCTATCCTATACTATTAATTCAAAGGATATGGATCTATTGCCTAAATTTATCAATACAGACAAGATTCTCGGAAACAGTAATGAAAAGTGTCTGATATAGAAACCTAGAGATGTAGAAATTGAGGGTGAAAGTGGAAATGCTTTGGTAAAGCTAAAGTTTTAAACCAGTTTAGGGGCACCTGGGTGGCTCAGTTGGTTAAGTGTCTGCCTATGGCTCAGGTCATGATCCCAGGGGTCCTGGGATCAAGTCCTGTGTTGGGCTCCCAGCTCAGCGGGGGTCTGCTTCTCTCTCTTCCTCTGTGCTCTCTCTCTCTCTCTCTCAAGTAAACAAATAGAATTTTAAAAAATAATAAAATAAAAATTTTTTAAAAACTCAGTTTATTGTGAGTATTTTTGGGGGAAGGGGGTGTTTGTTTTACTTTGTTTTGTTTTGCTTTTGCTCTTCTCCCTTTCATTGGAGGAAATACACAGACTGAGGTGGCCGCTGGTAAGGTACATTATATCAAGAAGAAGCCCTGAAGATGTTGTGGCGCTCTAATGCCAGGCTCCTAAAACCTTCATTAATTCATCTGACAAAGTTTTATTAAATGTGTGACAGTCACTGACACCAACTGGCCTTGTGTTCCTCGCTCATGGTACCCTGTTATTTTGTGACTTAGTATTCTCTGCCCCCAACAGCGTGCTCAATTACACAATTCCCCAGCTTCCTTCCCACGTAGAGAAAACTGTATGACCCAGTTCTGGAGAGCAAGATGTAAATGGAAGGTTTCTGGAAAAAAAAGACGGCTTACCTAATATTAAAGTGCCTTGCAGACCTCTCACTATAGGGGTCATAACTGACTGAGGCCCCATCTGCTGCACTCTGAAATTTATCTTGATGTTTCCCAGGAGTCCATGCTATCCCTGGCTGCTTCCAGATCACAACCCAGTGCGTCAGGGACATTCCTGGGAGACTGGAGACTCCGATGGGTGACTTTGGCCAAGGGCTCCCTGACATTCTTACCAGACTGGTGTAATCCAGTAGTCCTTATCAGACACCAGTCTGGTAAGGACACACCCATCCAACTTTCCTTCTGTCTTCTTCACTCAGAATCAGACTTGTATTGTGATCTGACAACTACTGTACACCCTTTTTCCACATTCTCTTACAGGCTTTTCATGAATAATACTATCTTGGCATCCACTTCTCACAGGACCCAGACTAACACAGAAAATATGTAATGTACGTTATGTTATAAAAAAATCTCCAGGATATATTAAGTGAAAAAAAAACAAGGTTCAGAACAGTATGTAAAATGTGCTACCTCCTGTGTTAAAATGAAGGAGAGATAAGAATAATATGAACGTGTATTTGTTTTTGTATGCAAATACAGTGGTTACTTATAATGGTGCGTTAGAGTAGGACCTGGAAAAACAGATGGAAAATGGAGAGGAGAGGGAGGGATTCTCTATTTTTATATACATTTTTGGTGTTTAACTAAGTGAAGATATTATGTATACATTTTTTTGAAGATAAAAGAGTCGATGTCTTAAGAAACTAATACAGATTTTCTGGGTTCTGATTGCTCTGGAACGTGTGACACATATTCTTAATAAGGCAATTTAAGAGTTGGAAAAGCTTTTTGTGAGCTATAAGGAGACATCAATTACTCAACGCAGTTGCATGCTAGAGCCCCAAAGCAGCAACACTCCTTGAGAAGCTGAGAAAACTATTTAACACCCTTCTAACAGGATTCTGCCACCACTCTCAGTACACACAGCCACATCAACAGAGCCTCTATTCCGAATCTGAAGCTAATGTCTTCTGAATCAATTCCTGCTTAAGTTTAAATATGTGGCCATATAACCTCCCATTCTAATCCACAAATCCTAAAGATAGCAGGACTCATGATGACCTGGATGAATTTCCACTCGAGAAGGTGGTTGCTTAACAAGAACCAATGCTGTCTCCCCTGCTGGGCACATCATCAGGAGCTCTGAGATGGGCTTTCTCATCTACCTCAAACCCATTTGTGAGACTATGATACTTATAAGAATGGATGTCAAATTATTGATAAAAATGCTTTATTAATAGGCCTGATAAAAGTTTCATTGATAAATATTTGGTGGTAGACAGTTTGGGAGAAAAAAAAAGTTGTTTATGATCTTTTGTGCATTTCACATTAGGACTGATGGGAAAAATTATTTGATTGGGGGAGACATGATGAGTAACTTATATTGTCAAGGTTAAATCTTTCAAAATTTCAGGAATTCATTTAATATATTTGGAAAAAGAGACTGTAGATGGTTTTAAGTGTAATAGTGTAGGATATTTAGACTATACAATTACTCTTCCAATTCTCTAAAAATTATCTGTCATGTCTCCAAAGATGAATCCTGTGTATTATAAAGTAGCGGTGTTCTGTTAAAAAAAAAAAAAATTTACCATCTGGAGCCTATTTCCCTATTAACTCTGTTAAGAACTTTAGAGGTTTTTTTTGAGGATGGTATTGGGTATAAGGGTTACTCTTTATTGAGCCCCTACTATGTTCTAGGCCCTATGTTAGAAACTTTACACGTATTATGTCCAAATTTCATAACCACTCTATGAGCTAGGTATTATTTTTTTGCAGATGAAGTTCTAAAATCAAGTAATCCAGGTGGGGCAGAACATGGCTACAAAGCCCACACTCTTTCCCCTGTATGAATTGCCTTATAGCACAGACAAGGGGCATATACCTCTCATGGTATCTGCCACAAAACAGATGACTGGTATTTGTGCTTTATTCTCTAGGCATGGAATTCACCCATCTATCCAGAAGTTGTCCTGACAATTGTATTTCTGTTCACCCCAGTTGGATTTGCAGTGGATCCAGGGAAGCCCAGCAGGTGAATGCCCTCTTCCTGTCATTTGGGTCATATTTTCCAGCCAGATTGGAACCAGTACCACTGAGTCTCACTCTTTGAGGTGAGGCCTCCACATTGTAGGAGAGACAGAGTCAGGCCTGCAGCCTGACTTCCTGCCTTGCAGGAAGACTTTCTCCATCAACATCAGAAAACAAATGTTCCACAGACAAGGCTGTTCAGCACACCTCAAAGGCATCACCATGGCCCAGCTCTAGTTATGACCCACCAGGGTTCCAAGGAAACCTGAGTTCATAGGATGTTAATAAGAGCCTCAGGGAGTTAAAAACATAGGATGAAATAAGTCAGAATTCCTACATTGGGACACTGGGTACCATTATATGGTATGCTGTTTAAAATTTCATTTTACTACATAACACCTTGCTACATGGCAATAAAAAAAAAAAAAAAACAGATTCCAGAAGGTATGTTCAAAATGAAAAGGAAACACATTATTATCTTTTTGCATATCCTTCTATCTTAAACTTTGTAATCATGTATAAAAACATATCCTTCATATGATACTCAATATTCTGCATCTTGTACCAGTCAAGGTTCCCAGTTGTAAGCAACAGAAATCTGTCTGATTGAAACAGATGACACTTGAAGGTAAAACGGACACTTGGAGAATTGAGAAGGCCTCAGCACCAGGCACAGAGGGGGCATTCTGAAATCCCCACAGGGGGCATTCTGAAACTTCTGGGTGAAGCTGTTCTGCTCAAGACACCACTGCTGGGTGCTTGGGGCCCCTGGGACTTCCTCAGCTGCCATCTCAGAGACTGCCTGAGCTCTATGCCTCCTCTGGAAACATTGTCTCTGTTACCCCTGCAGGAACAATGAGCCTCCTCTATCAGCAGCCTCATCAGAATAGACTCCTTACCCCTGCTTCTTTGCCTCACAAGCTATCTGTGGTCATTTGTTCTGAATGGGAGAGTCTAAGACCGGTGCCCACATCACAGTGAAGGGAAGCTCTCCAGAAACCACAAAAAGCCACAGCCTCTTACTGGTGAGGATCTTTCCTCCAAATTATTATTTTAAGTCAGTGTGAGTAAGGGACAGGTGGGGCTGGGTAGGGAGAGTTAGATAGGGGACTATGTGATCAGGCTCACAGAAATCCCCCAAATCTGGAGGAATGGGGAAACCAGGGATAGGGGAACAAACCAGACCATCCTGCCCTAGGACACCCTGCCCTAGGACTGCCCTGCCCTAGGGCCACCCTGCCCTAGACATGCAAAGAATAACCAGACCCTAAAAAGGAAGTAAGCCACTGAAGGTGTTATCACTAGTCTTTGCTCAATGGTTATCAGGAGAGGTGTTATAAGGATTTAAGTTCCCTGGTTAGCTTTCTATAAAAGACCAACCCTAAGGGCCCTCATGGGCAACACTATCATGACCCCTTTCACTCCTGAAATATTTTCTTGTATCCTTGTTTAATAAACTTCAATTGTTTTACTCACTCTCTGTTGTACAAGAGATAAATACTTTGACTCCGTGAGACAAGAACCTAGCTCTCCCGCATCAAGTGTAACCTGGAACATACTGATTTCAAGTCAGGAACCAGCTGTTCTGTTAAAGGCTGGGTTCCTGGAGAATAGCTGGGGAAAGAAAGAAAAAGAGACTTCTTTTGTTGAGTCTAATATTTAGCCTTATGGTGAGAATAATGCTGCATAAAAGTGTCTCCCTTATTAAAGCTCTCCAATAATTATCAATTTTATCCCCTTCCCACCTTCTAAAGTGGGGCAGTGAGGAGACACAAGACCACACCAGCTCAACAGCACTACCTCGTTTCTCATCCTGTGCTTTGACATCAACAAAATATGTGAAGCTGGGCAAACGGGAAGTGGTGACTTTGCTTATTTAAGGTGAAGTTCTGTTTGCAACATGCATGCAAGTATCCAGATGGGGGAGTGCAGGCGGGTGATACATCAGTGCACTCAAACTGGGATCCCCAGGCCAACAGTGTAAACATTACTGGGCAACGTCATAGAAATGCAAATTCTTGAGGTTCGTCCTAGACATTCAGAATCAGAAGTTCGGGGGGTTGGGGAGCAGGTCCCAACAATCCTCTTTTTAATGAATGAATGAAGTAATTAATTAATTTTTGAATTTTAACTTTAATGAATGAACTAAATCATTCATTTATTTATTTGAGTGATAGAACACACAAGGGAGAGAAGGGACATAGGGGAAGGGAGAGAGAGGGAATCTCAAGCAGACTCCCCACTGAATGCAGAGCCCGTCTTGGGGCTCAATCCCATGTCCCTGAGATCGTGAACTGAGCCAAAACCAAGAGTCCCATGCTCCACCAACTGAGCCACCCAGGCGCCCCCAACAATCCACTCTAAAGAGACCTCCAGGTGATTCTAAGGCAGGTTACCATTGAAAAAGTGCGCTGTGTAGAGAAAAGCTACCGCACTTGAGCGTTTACCCCTCCAGTGTCAGCCTCTGTGTGCACCTGGCCTCACAGAAGAAGACAGAGAAGGACTCCCTTCCCTCAAAAGCAGACACAAGTAGTGCCTTGGATAAGCTCGCCCTGCCCAGGAAACACGGTAAACTGCCAAAGCAAATACCTGTAGAGAATTTGACTTTCACCCAAGTTCTTGCAAGTTTTGCTGTGACTGTAACTCGGACATACCTATTTAAGAAAGGGGTGTTCAAGGCATGCCTATTTACACATCCACATACAGAACTGTGTCCATCAGTAAAACCACCTGCAGCGCGTAGCTGTCCAAGGGAAGTGAGAGATTTGCCTCCATTAAGTTTGCTCACTGTGTTGCAACTGTATTTTTGGACTTTCCTTATCACAGCGTGACGTCCATTTGCACAACCGCATTTTTCCAGTGACTGAAAAGTGATCGCCGCAGCTTGGCCGCCTATACTGCAGCATGATCATTTATTTCTCACAGCACTCTATCCTGGACGTTCCCATTGAGCACAGAGCCTTTGAAGTCTATGGTGCATATAATTCAGCTGACAGTGGATTGGATTGGAGTCCATCTAAATAAAGCCCAAGTCTGAGCAGGCATCAAAATATCTCCCCCATAATTGGCAAGCACTATTATTCTACGGAACTATTTTTTTTTTTTTTTAAGAGAGACATTTTCTTGGCTGCATATTTTATCGACTTTTGCTATAATGAATTTCTCTTTACGTTTGAAGGTGTTTTGTTTTTTCTGAGTCAAAATCTTCTTCCACTCTAACAAGCTCTCAAACTTTACCTCGGTTTATGTTTACCGATTTGCCCACTGGAAAAAAACACAGGAATATTTTCAATTTCTCAGGCTTTTTGACCTACGAAGATCCCTTTGGTGTCCCTTGAGCTTTTCCGTCTAATTTGCTTAAATCCTTTTTAAATTGGGGTTCATTTACTTAATGTTCGATGTCTGCATTGACTTCCTAATGCTAATTTCAGAAGACAGGGGCGGTTCCAGGAGAGAGCTTCTTCTCTGAATGGTCCTATAAAAATGAGAGAGGACAGGAGGGAAATTTGGAAAGATGGAGACCAGGGATGCTAATTTATTGTATTGGTTATGTGGTAAACACTGAAATAGTCACAACAATAACCCATCACTTTCTACTTCCTCCCCTCACGGACCCTAAGTTAGAATATGAAACATTCTGCCTATGTTAGTATGTTTAACTCTGTGTTGCAATATAAGTAAACCTAGGCTAAGAAACACCTGGGGTAATTTAATAATAAAGCAGGACACAGAGGATGCTAACAGTTGGCACTAGGGCATAAAAACACAGAGAATATAAAATGTAATAGCAATTTCAAAATGTAATACAATTGCATGAAAATGCAATTAAATCAGGTTGGATAAATAGCTTCCAGGATATAATAGCAAGAAGAGAGAGTTCATTTCAATGAAGTGAAAATGGCAAAAAACTGAATAAATAATTTAAACCTGGAAATGAAAAAAGTTCGTGTGGAGTTTAGGAGACAATTGAGCTCATCTGACCTTGTGCAAGTCAGTTAACCTCCTGAGGCTTTATTTTCCTTATTAGGAGAAGGAGGGGACAGGAGGGAGGATTAGGCTACGTGATCTCAAAGGTCTATTCAAATTCTAAATTCCCCTCCTGGGCATGGGAGGGAGTGGAAATGTAGGGCATCAACACAACAACAGTAGTGGCTCTGGAAAAAAAAATGCACTTACACAAACTTTGAATTTGGGTTCCACAGGAAGCATTTATTTTATCTGCTGAGATCTCTTATTATTCTTTGTAAAAATAATAGATAAGAACGAATGCCTGCAATGGCTGAATTTCCCTGTTTCCCTGTTAGTCTGGCTATAGTTTTCCCTTATCTGGGGTTACAAAAAAGGTTGTCTGCATATAAACAGCCCATGTGGATAATGTTAAGCAGAAGTTTTGGGCTCCATCACTCTCTTCCCTTTCTGCCCTTCTGCCACTTTTCATTCACCTGATCCTCAGGGTAGGAAAGTGAGCTGGGTGGGTGCTGATCAGTGGATAGGGAAGGGGGAAGCCTGCATTATTGCAACAGGGATGGATCATGGATCACTGGTCAAGCAAGCAAGGACTCCAGTTAGAGATTTAATTCATTTAACTACAAAGACATGGTGAGGGAAAGGAATGCCCTCATGCAACACTTAGAGACAGCAGTCAATCACAGACCAAGGAGGAAATGTTGCATTTATAATGCTTATTTACAGTGCAGGATAGTCAGAAGAAAGGCAGACAGGGGCAAGGGGCCCCTTCCTAAGAGGAAACTACCCTTAAAAGGAAAAAAGACCCCATCCTGTTATTCTACACCACCTTGGAAGGAGCTCTTCACCCTTTCCCACATGAACAACTACCTGATAGCTAGATGAGCAGGTAGACAAAAACCTGATTGGGAAACAGGTGTGTGGAGGGTTAATCAGATTTAAACAGCCTGCCAACATTCTCATTAAAACCCCTAGACTTAGAAACTCCTGTGGCAACCCTCTGGGGTCCCCTCCCTCCTCGAGAGCTTTGTACTGTGGCCCAATAAACTTTGCTTTTTTGCCCACCATTCTTTGTCTCGTCGACCTCTTCATTCTTCAAAATGGCTGGACCAAGAACCACGGGCACTAAAAGAAAAGAAATCCTAAAACATTTATAAATCCACGGGATCTGGAGAAAAAAACAAAGAGGTGTCTTTTTGGCCCATATTATGCTTTAGTAGAAATAAAAAAAAAATAATCAATACTCTGTTCTTCATTGTCTTCTGAGGATCTATTTTCTACCCTTCTTTACTCCCAAGTAGCTAATCAGCAAACATGAAATTTAAACCCAAACTCTGTAAAGGAAAGGCTGTTGACTATGTTCAATGGTTTAATACTTCAATTCCTGATTGAAAATGCGCCTATTTGCCAGTTATGTGATAATTCCAACTGTTGGAAATGGTTTAATAGCATTAAATTTCTCCTTAGTTGAAGAAAGACAGAAGGTATCCTGGAGATGTACATCATTGCAACGTGATGCTAAGAGACCAGGTGATGAATCCTGACATCAATTCCCTGGGTTTGAATCTGGGTCTGTCACCAGCTACACCCCAAGACCTGACTTCTACTGCCCCCGTGTCTGTACTCACCCACCTTTGTCCATTTTTTCTTCAACTCTTCTTTCCAGATTATCTCTTAATTCAGGCAAATGGAAAGTGAAGCCACCTCTTGAGTGGTAGTGGCTGCCCTCACAAGACCTCCAGCCATCCCAGACCCCCCAGACCGGTTTGAGGTTAACCCCTGACTCTCACCTGCACAGAGGGACCATTGAGCGACCTCTAGAATGACCAACAACTACCTTTACCTCATTATAAGACTAAAATGCCCCAAAGAAGCACAAGCCTCATTTACATACTATACCATGTGTGTGTAAGTGTGTTTCCTGAAGGCACACTTATGCCTGCCTCTATATACAATGATAAGGCTTCCCTATCTAAATAGTTATCCTAACTCTAAATAAAAGGAATCCATGGGATTGGTGCTCTGGGACTCATGGCTTTGGAAGTTATTCCCTACAATCTCCTTATTTGCTGCAAATAAAGTTTTCTCTGTGCAACAACTCAAGGAAGGAGAGGACCCACTTTGGTTCGGATATAGGTTCCTTCCTAGCTATGTGACCCATGCAACATGCCTAGGTATTAGTGTTTTCAAATGTAAAGTTGGTAATATTAACAATAGCACCTTTCTCATAAATGTATATGGTGATTAAATGAGCTACTAGAGGACAGATGTTTGGAACAGCGCCTGGAACTTAGTTAAGTACCTTGTGTGAGCAATTATCACAAGAAAGAGGCTTTGGGAGAGCCAACAGTAGCCATAAGAATAGACCCAAATCTTAATTTCAGGACTCAAATAGTTCTGAATTATGTGCAAAAGTCACAATTATAGCATATCTGTCTAATATCTTATCCTTCTAGATAAATATTCTCCATCCCCAGTTGTATTATAGATTATTTGCAAAGGAGTTTGAAAAGGAATCCTGTGAGCATATATTATGAGCTATTGTTGGTGTTTTGCTTATGGGAGCGAGACTGGGGAAATTACAGTTCATTCCCAACAGAGACACTTGAGCTTGCCTGCTTCTCTTCAGGATGCAATAACATACTCCAGTTACCAAGGATAACAGGAGTTAATCTTACAGGAATACAGGAAGAAATGTAGCTCAGGAAGATGTCTAGCTTTAGAAAACAGAGCTTATGAAGATCTGAATCATCACTCAGAAGAGAACCACAATCTGGAAGTCTCCTTTTCTCATGACATAGCTTCTCTAGCTCCCATTTCTCTTTCCACTTGTTTCCACTGCTGTTTGAAAATCCCACAAAATATGATTAGTTTAGTTAGGTTTTGTGTTTCATTTGTGTGCTTTGTTTTTGTAGGAGATAATGCATCATTTGACAGAGTTTCTAATCCAAAGCCTCCCATCAGATCCGCCTCTACCTTCTTCATAGTCTTAAACTCAGGTACTGATCCCTGGTCTAATTGGTTATGCTCAGTGAAAGAATCTTGCAGTATAAAGTACAGCAAAACATATGCAAGGAATGGTTCCTCTGTTGTGTACTTCAGAAGGTGGAGGCTATGGGTGTGGCAGACATTCGTAATGTCATGGACATCTTTCTAGTGTGAGACCCACAAGGTCTGAGAGGCTGGACTCAGATTAGGTACCGTATCTTGCTTTATTGATCATGATAGGCTAAAAGGTAAATGTAGGTGGCCTATAAATAAATTATCTCTAATTCCCCACTATTTTGTTGATTTCTCCAAGGCCACAGCTAACTGAAGTAGGTGTCTTAGCATTAAAATTAACAATGAAAAAAAAAATCCTAATAGCAGCAGCAGGATAACTTTGATGCAGATGAGTTTTACAGGATTTTACAAAAATGTATAAACCGAGATAAGCTAAGTTACTAAACCAAAAATAGCTGAATTACTCCTAAGTACAAATAAATATTATTATGAAGCAGGTTCTTTTCAAAAGAAAGAAATCTACCTCTCAAGT
Source organism: Lutra lutra (assembly GCF_902655055.1). Classification (NCBI taxonomy): domain Eukaryota; kingdom Metazoa; phylum Chordata; class Mammalia; order Carnivora; family Mustelidae; genus Lutra; species Lutra lutra. The sequence continues at coordinate 76,553,419 of NC_062284.1, forward strand.
TAAAACTTTGAAATATAGAAAAGGCCAAAACAAACAAATAAACAGGGGGAGACTGTGGCCATATTACTAATAAGACTTTACCTCTCCAGGTTTCACTTGTGCTCATCTCAGAACCTAGTTTCACAGGGCTTCAAAATATGCAAAACACATGAGATTTGAACCACTTGGAAAGCCAAAAATTTACACACATGAAGATACTATTATGACATTGAATTTGTAATTATATTATGAGTAAGCATCTGTATCAATGACATGGTTTGTGAATTCTCCAGGACGGTGGTTTTCCGTGCTGACTCTAGCTTAGACCCACCTGAAAAGCTTTTAAACCATGATAATTGCAAGAATATATGATTTAATTGAGTGAGGTAGTTTCATACATTGATATTTTTATTAAGTGGGAACATTTATCAAAGTTCCCCAGGATTCTTATATGCAACCAGCCCTCAGTGAAGTAGAGGAGATTCCTGTGAACCAGAAGAGTCTGAAAAGACTGTGAGAAAAGGTTTTAGAAAAGAACTTTAAAGGATTCTATGAATGTAAAAGAGGGAAAGTTTATTCTAAGATGAGGAAAGTTTGAGCAAAATTGGGAATCATGTTGTGATAAGTGATTTGTTTTGTGACTGTGTGAGGTAGTTATGGTGGAGCAGGAGTATAGAGAAACGCAAACAACAAATCGAGGATTTGGAGCTTAACAAACAAACAAAGGAGACTAAAGCAGAGACAGCCGAGGCCTTCAAAGGAAAAGCCAACAGGACTCTCAAACTGATTAGACATAGCTGCTGAAGGACTGAGACATCATCAATTCACTATCGCTTTGAAGATAGGAAACATTTTTTCATTCCAAGGGATTCTCTGATTCCACTCAAAGCTCAGAAAAAAATATATCAATTTAATGTTTGTCTGTATGCCTAGAGTATCTAGTTAATGCTTGGCCACAATGTCACCCCCCACTGGGGGGGTTCTATTCTGAAGTCTATGAAGTCTTTAATATTGGGGAGTCAGGAAATAAAAAATAAATTATAGTCATTTCCTATCTTTCAAGTTCATCTAATATGAGTAATATCTGTACTATACATCATGTACAAGGACATACTCTTTCTTGACGCTTTCTGTGTCATTTATAATTGAACTTCTATTTGGGTGGCTTTTAGTCTAGGTGCAATATCAGAAGACAGCAATCTCATCTTTATGAAAACCTTGAAATTGTATGATAGAGGGGAAGTAGCAGTAGATTTAAATCAAGTTCTCTCATCAAATAACTGTCTGGACTCTGAGCCAGTCAGTTAACCTTTTGGGACTTCAATTTCCTCATCTGTGAAATCAGGAAGATGACCCGGATGATGTCTAACATGCTTTCTAACTCTAAAATTCTATGATCCATTTGCTTCCCTAAATTCTCTTTCACTGGGTGGTTAAAGGTTTTGAAAATAAATATTCTTTGTCTTACTGACTTCTCTTAAGATTTTTTTTTTATCTCCCAGAATTTCTGTTTTCTTTCTATTTAACATATGTAAAAGCAAATGTTGTATGAGTTTACTCAATGTACACAATGGACCGGGTGAGATTGCGGTTGATCTCAAAACTTTCTAAGTAAATAGCCGATTGTGTTGCTACCACCATTTTTCCAATTCATCAATCTCTCCTTTTCTGGTAAAGTCTTCTAGAAACTAGATATTCTAGATGTTCTAGAAATTCCATCCCCTCTAATTTTACCTTAAGGATTTCCCTATATGCTCCTTCCATGACAAATATTTTTAGGGTTCCATGAAAATAAAAATATTGCTTTCATTCAAATAGAAGGAATTTTTGACACTCGTCCTCTATATTGTAATAATGAAAAGGATAAAGGGCAAAGACTGGAGTTGACAGGACAAAGTGCAGAGATCATTCAGAAATGTTTACCATGACCATGATATAGTACAGTTACAGCATTCTTAGTGTATAACTGCCAAAGTGACTTGGACCAATGAAAGTGATATTGTAATTTTTAATAAGAAATATACGTTTGACAGAGCTCCTAAAACCCCTGAAATTTCGTAAAAGAGATGTGAGTGATAAAATTACTTTTTGTTATGTTAATGAGGTGCCTTTTGGCCTGCAGCCTGAGGATGGTTGGAGGGTGGGGAGGGAGGGCTTGCTGCCGGAAGAACCACCAGGTGATTAGAGGGTTGGAAGTTTCAGTCACACCTCCCACCTTCGCCTCCCCATCCCTAACCCCTGAGAAAGGAGGGGAGCAGGACTAGAGATTGAGTTCAACCAGCAGTGGCCAATGATTTAATCAATTATGCCTATGTAATGAAATCTCCATAAAAACCCAAAGGACAGTGTTTGGACAGCTTCCAGGTTGGCAAATGCAGAGATTTGGGTAGAGCGGTGCCCTGGAAAGGGCACGGAAGCTCCAAGCCCTGTCTATGTACCTCACCCTATTTACATTTTCACCTGGCTGTTGATTCATCTCCCTCCATATCCTTTGTAATAATCTGGTAAATCAATTGTCTATCTGAATTCTATGAGCCACTCTAGCAAATTAATTGAACTCAAAGAGAGGTGTCATGAGAACCTCCAATCTGTAGCCAGTTGGTGAGAGGCACAAGTGACAACCTGGCCTTGCAATTGGAATCTGAATTGGATGGCAATCTTGTGGGATTGAGTCTTTAACCCACGGAATCCACAGAATTTGATACTATCTCCTAGTAGATAGTGTCAGAATTGAGTTGAATTGTAGGACACCCAGCTGGTGTCTGGAGAATTGTTGGGTGTGTGGAAAACACACACACACACACACACACAGGTTGAAAAAGTGATCGTAATTCTTATAAGTAGTAATGACAAGCTAAATCATGCTGAGTTAAGCAACCTCATAATAAACAACAAAGTTTTCTTTCTTGCTCAATCTACATGGACTCTGCATATCATTTGCATCTGAACACCCATGCCAACAAAGTAGCTCCAATACCAAATGGTTACTGCCAGAGTGCCAGAGCAGACCAAGAGGAATCTGAAGTTTTGAATCACTGGAAGTCCTACCCTGGTGCCTAGGAGAATTCCTATATGTCAAATAAATGAATTTTAATAGACTAAGATCTTAGGCTCTATCTTTCAGAATCATTTGTGTGTATCATTCTATTATCATGTCCATGGATAAGAAGCTCTGAATAAAGCAGGGAGGCAAGATGGTGATGAATTGGCTTCAACCAAGTTCTTCCACCACCCTGCAAATGTATTATCCAGTTAGCATTTCTGCATCCAATGAACAGCACATTTGAATTGCCTTGCTTTTAGAATAAATCCATGCAAAAACTCATTAGGAAAAAGAAAAAAGGTACTACCTTGGTAGGCATCTTTACTTTGTTATTTCACACATCCTATGACCCAGACTTTATATTTTGTAGAATGGTAAAGAAGTCAGATGTGAAACCTCACATTTTGAGCTGGTCTCAAATATGAGAGAGTAGGCAAAACTGTCTGTCTGCTGCATTTAACCCACAACTCAGAAGGACCCAGATATTTGTTGTTTCATTTAGTGTTGAAAGAGTGAAAGTTGAAGGGTAAACATGAAAGTGAGTCAATCGATATGATTAATATGCAGATTCATACTATTGCAACTTCTAAAATCCATATTGTAATCGCAATTTAGCAGGACTAATTTTATTCATTGATTAATTGTAGATTAATTGCCTCTTCTCTTTTTCATTTTGCATGGTCTTAGAAGTATGATTCTGGTTAAAGAGCAAATTCCTTTTCCCTATAAGGAAATGGCCCAGGCTAGAAGACACTACAGGAATGGTTGTCTCCAATACATTCTCTTTAGAGCTCCCTGTCTTCTATCTGGTCTGTTGCTCTTCTTGTCCTCTTTTTCCTTGAGTTCTGATGGGGCCCCAGGGATTCCAACTGGCTTCAGAGAAAGGTGATTTCTGACAAGAAGTATTAGCTCTAGAATCTTTCTATTCATCTTCAATTCAACATGCAGTCAAAGACAGAAGCCTAGGTTAACATTGGAATAGTTCACAAGCCTACACAGATTTCTAGATTTAAACAATCCTGGCTCAAATCATGACACCCCAGGGGCTGGGATCCTTAGTCCCTTTTAGAACCTGTTTCCTTTCCTTCTCTTCTACCAGCTTCCTTTCTCCCATTCACTTTAACCTTTCTCTTTGTAAAAATATTTTGTTACAATTGATACATGCGCATAATATATGCAATGTAAATATATAATTAAGCAAAATAATAAATATTCATGAACCCAACACCATAATTAAAAGTAAAATGTTATCAGTCTCACAATACTACTTGTGGGCTCCTCCACCCATAATTCCATTTTCTGCCATTCACCACAATCATGTATTTTGTATTTATTGTTTCATAGTTTTTATTTATAGTTTCATGACACACATAAATACTCCTAAATCAATGGTTTTCCAACTGTAGGTTATGACTATGAAATCAAAATAATGGTCACTACCAGAATTTGGTTTTCTTGATATGTAATACAATGGAATGGAAATTACCACAGTACACTGGACATGGTAAGGGTAAGTAATATGTGTGTTTGTGTATGTTTGTGTGCGCAGTTATTTCCTACAGTGGTCCATGGATCATAGTGTAAAATGGATTTCTTCCTTTGGCCAATTTCAAGTAGTTTGCTTTTTTTTTTTTTTTAAGATTTTATTTATTTATTTGACAGACAAGAGATCACAAGTAGACAGAGAGGCAGGCGGGGCAGGAGGGTGGGGGAGGAGGCAGGCTCCCTGCTGAGCAGAGGGCCTGATGCGGGCAGGGCTCCATCCTAGGACTCTGGGATCCTGACTGGAGCTGAAGGCAGAGGCTTTAACCCACTGAGCCACCTAGGCGCCCCTCAAATAGTTTTAAAAAATACTGCCCTAAATACTACATTATTAATTCTGTTTGTTTTGGGCTTTATAAAAATTGAAAAATGCTGTATGTATATATTCTTTAGTGACTTGTTCTTTATGGTCTAGGTTTCATTTATGTTGATTTATTTTTACTGCCAAATAATATTCTATTGTAGGACTATAATGTAATCTATTTACATAGTCTTCTGTCACTTGTCATTTGGGTTGTTGCCAATATTCCGTTATAACAAAAAGTGCTATTGTGAATATTCTTGTGATCTCCTGATGCACTTGTATAATTGTTTCTGTAGAGAATATAGCTAGAAGTGGAGTTGTTAAAATATCTTCTACAATGGTATCTTCCTTTGTGTACCTTTTCCTCTTCTACTTCCATAGGCACCCGGAAAATATCATCATGGTCTAGAATTCACAGCCCTGCAGTTGTACTCTGAAGCTACACTGACCCTAAAAATGTTTTTCCTAATGCCTTATATGCCACACATGAAAGGCATTTTCCTACCGGAGCCTTGAAACACTTTCTTTGAAATGGATCCTTTTGTAATTCTGATAGAGACCTGAGCAGCTCTGGGACCCTGAAAATCCCTCCCTTATCCATGATTTGTTTGACTCTCAGGAAGAGAATCTTACAACTAACTGCCATTAACTCAAGCCCGGTCCCCAAATTGACCTTGATTTCCCTCATATTTGTCAGGAATTGTGAAGGGTCTGAGATTTCACCTGACTTGCAAAATAATACAACACTCTGCCATAATTTCACGGATGCTGGCAGAAGACATGAGAATTCTAGGTCATAAACAAAGATGTTTATTACTCACAGAATAGCAGTTGCCCAAGTATCAGCATTTTCTTGCACAGGTCCCCAAGCCCCAATTCCCGCAGGGTAACGTGAAGAGGGCCAGATAACACCTGCACAGGGCACAGGCAGTGGGTTGTATTACAGAAGAGGAACTCTCAGGTTAGGGGACCTGAAACTCTTATACTGGATATAATACAGAGTTGCTGTCCATTGTTGCAGAGTGAAATACTATTATCTATTATCTTCCAAGGCTGAAAGTAACACTACCTTTTGCTCTAGAGAGAGACACTATTTCTATTTTCCAAGGATGTTTGCTGTACAAACACGCCTAAAAAGAGAGTACAGAAAAAAAAAAACAATCAGTTCCTCTGATCATAAGACATGCAGACATATGGGAGATCCAGTATCTCAATACTATTGAGAGATAATATTCTATAGGAGAGTTCAGATCTACATGACCTTGGAGAAGGATGTCATCTTACCTGCATCAAACTACTGTCCTCTAATTTTAAGAAGGACTTTTCGATTTCATTGTTGGGTTTTTTTTTTTTTTTCTAAATCCTCTCTATATTAGGATAATCTAGATTATGTTGCAATAACAAACACCTTCCCAAATTTCAGAGGTTTGATATAAGGCTTTTTATCTCTCACATTAGTCTGCACAAGGCTCTGTTCCATACCTTCACCCAAACCAACAGAACACTACCTTCTTAGGGATGCAACGTGTACAGCATCAGCTCTTCAATTGCCCTGACATCAGAAGAGAAAAGGACTCACTGCCTTATTCCAAAAGTGACACGTGTCACATTTTATTAGTCCAGACTGTTGACATGGCCATATCTAATAGCAAGGGTGCTGGAAAATGCGGGAAAATTGATGGAATTCTGAGTGAACACTCCTCTCTCTGCCACATTCTATTTGGACCTCCAAACATTTTCCTATTTTCTGTTTTACAGGCAGTTCTATTCCACTTCTTAGCTTAGATTACCAGATCTGCTTTGTCCAGGTTCTACAGAAATCTTCCTTTTTTTTTTTTAAGATTTTATTTATTTATTTGACAGACAGAGATCACAAGCAGGCAGAGAGGCAGGCAGAGAGAGAGGAGGAAGCAGGCTCCCTACCGAGCAGAGCCCGATGCGGGACTCAATCCCAGGACCCCGAGATCATGACCTGAGCCGAAGGCAGTGGCTTTACCCACTGAGCCACCCAGGTGCCCCCCAGAAATCTTCCTGATGATATATTCAGTCCTCCAGAACATGAAATCACAATCCTATCCCTATGCATTTTTATTAAATGGGCTTAAAGTTTGTCATTCTTCACCAATTCTTTATAAAAATATACTTTCCATCAAAGGGAAAGGAAGGTTACCCCCTCAGAATCTGAGTTTCTTCTTGGTTTGATCTCTTACTGTGGGCCAGATATGAAGCAAGGCTTCAGGGATAAAGAGATTAAAAAACAGAAGTGAAAACCAGGACTCTGGGAGTCCACAGAACAGTGAGAGACACGTGTAAGCCAGTCTGGTCAAACAACAGTGTGGGATAGTTGCTGCAATTGAGGTGAGTTCAGGGTCCTGTGGGAGCTCAAAGGAGAAGATATTAGAGCTCAGATCAGGGAGTTTTGAGATCTTCTGATTCTCCAGGAAACAACTAAAGTGAATGTTGAAGGACAAGTAATAGCCAGTTACGCTTACAAAACAAAGTCAAGGTGGCTGGAAATTCAGTCTAGAGGTAGAGAATAATTGGCCCAAGGACAGAGGTGAGAGAACGCAGCTTTTTTTTGTTTTGTTTTGTTTTGTTTTTGTTTTTGTTTTTTTTTAACGCAGTTGTTTTTAAAATGCAAGTCCTTTGGCATCACCAGGAGCAGGTGAGTATTAGGTGAGTATTGGGAGGTTATAAGAGATGCAAATGGACAGAAGAGGCTGAGCATATCCTGCATGAAAACAATGGGGAATTACTGAAGGATTTTAAGCATGATGGGGATTTTGCATTAGAAAGATCGCTCTGACAGTAAGCTGAGGGATTAGAAGTAAGTGAGACTGAATCAGTAGAGGAGACGGGGATTTTACAATATCCCAGACATTAGTGGCACTTTGGATAGAGAGGACAAAGTGGATATCTATGATGTTAAATAGACACAATATCAGAACAGGATAATTAAATGGAGGTTGGTGATGTGAAAGAGAGAAGACTTAAGTGTAACTCCAAATTTCCAAGATTAGAAGAAGAAATACAAATTCTAGTTTGAAAGTAGAGTTTGCTTTTTGATCGGCAGCTATAGAACATCACGGCGTATAGTCTTGTGTGCAGCTCAGCTCAGGCCGTGGATGCTGACATCACCCCAGGCCAGGCAGACAAAGAGAGAAAAGAAAGTGGCGATCAGGGACATGACAGCATCCTATCTGAGAAAAAGCCCAGTAAAACTGTGTCTACCAATAGTATATACAAGCTCCTTGTGCACTTACAAGTTAATAATATAATTTTTTTAAAAAGAATCACCAAAATACTTTTGAGATGTTTTGCCTTGCCAACTTTCAACTCCTAAGCACATTTGTCATGAGCGCCATGATGACGAAAATCAGAACTTTAAAGGAAGTAGCAAACCGAAAGCGCTGTTAGTCACCACAAACACTAAATATATTTTATACCTCCAAAGCTCTTGTCTTCTCTCATGCACTGCTGGCATAATCATGATAAACCTCACAAACGTCCCAGGAGGTAGGAAGCGAGCGTGGCAGTACTCTCTAGCATTGTTGTAAATAAGAACAGATGCTCATCCAGCCACAAAACCGTTCTGTGCCAGACTGCCTTAGGTCATAGGGTGGTTGAACAAAGGAAATCCCAGTCTTCTACCTGTCCCGGCTCAGAGACACTGGCATTAGATATAACTGCTGTCGAACGAACTGGAGTCAGGAAATCTTGCACAGAGTAACACCTTGGGATATTTGAACCCTGCCAAGGAACTCAGGGCACATCTGAGTCATTGATTCACTAACACCAAGAAGTCCTTGTGGGATAAGAAATGGTTTTGTATACAATTTTAAAAGATCTGAAGCCTTAAAGTCAGCAAGTTAGTGGCCAAGCCTAAATCCCAGTGAAGTCTTTTTTTTTTCTAAACCCGAATACTTGGCTCTATCAGAGAAGGACCTAGAGGGATCTTGGATGGTGCCTGCTTTAGAAACTCCCCCAATGAGCTCTGTCACATCCCCAGTTTTCTTGGTCCAAAGCCATTTGACTCACCATCTAAAAGCTCTCAGAAAAATGACCCCGTCGGCACTCTACTCCCCTTTCTTCTATCCTCTCCTGAACTGTTCCTGCTCCTTTTAACCTGGTTCCAAGCCAGAGACCCTGCTATTTTTACTGGAGGCAGAAAATGAATAAGGAAGCCTGACAATTCCTATCAACAAGTACTGGGGACGTTCAGCTGTGGCTTCGGTGTGGCACCTCCTGACATCCTGAGCTTCCACTTCTCTACAGTGGGGATTATGACCACACTGTCCTGCCTCCGAGGCATATTCTGTGGTTACTTAAAGACTAATCTACAAGCATTTAAACTCAATGGCCTCATACAGTTTACAGCTTTTGATAGAACAGAATATTGTCAAAAATACGCCTTTCAGAAAGAAAGAAAGGTCACTTCTTTAAAAACAGGAGAGTGGAAATTACATCAGTCATTATCCATTTTCTACTCAGGGCTGAACTGTTCTTTCGAGAATCTTTCTCCATGGCGCTTTTACATATTGTATTATGCGACATCAAATCCTGTTTTAATGCAATATATCGATTCTCTTATAGGCTAGGGTATTATCGTCTTAAAGAGATCCAAAGTAAATGATGAAACATAGTTTATGCATTGCAGTCAGCAGCAATCTGGCATTCTCTTCTGAGAATGTTTAATGGCAGGCATCTTATACTCATGGCTACGAAAGGAAAGTAACAGACACCCCAAAGCTGCTTGCTGTTCCCACCCCATACCTTTCCACAAAAAGCTAACTTACATTAATTTTAGAGATACCATACTCTCAGTTCCTTCAGGATAGATTTATTTCACTACTGTAAGTAGAGCTGAGAAAGCAAAGAGGAGAAAGTGAAAACACCCTCTCTTTCCTTGATGAACTTTTGGGGCAATGCCGAAGCTTATGCTGATGTTCAGCAACCTTCAACGGGCTTTCAGTCAAAGCACACTTGCTCCGTGGTTTTAGAAAGCATGGCTCTGAGGGAAAGCACCGTGGTCAGAACGGGATTTTCTTACCAGCAGCAACATATAAAATGCAGCCAGTGTTTGAATCACAGAAAAATGCTGACTGAAGAAGATCTGCGAGGGCAGAAGAGATCAGAAGCACTGCTCACTGACTTATTTGTAAAGAGCGGTCTGAACGGGCCCTTACGTGAATGGCAGGGTCTCCTGTCCTCTGAAGGATACAGAATCCAAAGGGAGCAGCTCCCTGTGGAAATGGCTGGAGACTTCCTGCCTAAGATGGGTCCTTGAGAGCAGCTATGTCATTCAGCTGGATATGAGTTTTCTTCATGCCAATCACTCCTGGGCCACCAGCATTTATTGGATTTGTCAGAAAGTGCAGTAATGGAAAAGGAAGTAGAATCAATAGCATAGAGGTTATAAAAGTTGAAAATCTGAAGACATCACCACATAAAAGACAAAGAGGATGTTGGAAAGAGGCATTTTATTTAGTGCAGGTGTGTGTATCTTTTTGACTCATTTGGAACTATCCCGAGAAGTTGGTGTCCCAGGAGAGGACACTTCCTAAGGATGTGCCGTGTCCCTTCCAAGGACGATTCTTGGGAGATCGTCTAACTCAGCTTCTTGGTTTATGTTGAAAAACATAAGGTTTTGGTCAGTTGTGATTTGGCCAAAATTACTCAGTGGGTCTTCTGCAGAGTTGGGGCCAAGCCCCAAGCCGACCATGCAGCGAAGTTCCCCTTTGATAATGACATTTCCGTGTCAGCCCTGTGCTGTTTGGCTAAAGGCCAATCTCTGTTTTGCAAAATGTGCAGCCCATTTTAGGTGTTTTGAGGTAAACATAACCAGAAAATCAGAATGGGGAAGTGAAGGAGATTAAGGAGAATTCCAAAAGGATGATTCCTAAATGGGCAGGGATTTAAGAGTATGGGGCAGGGAGGGTCAACCATTTCTAAGAAAGAGTTAAGCCCTTTGGTGGACAGAGTGGGGTCTGTGACAGACTGAGGAGAGCAGTAAAGAGTAAGTTAGTGTGTGACAGCCCAAGACAGCAAACGAGGCTTTCCTGCTACAAGATGGGTGTGTTGTTCAATGGGCATAGAACACTGGGATGAGAACTCTGAGGAAGAGTTGAGAACGTTGGGATGAGAACTCTAAGGAAGAAGGAGAACGTGATAATTTCTTGAAGTAAGCACACTGGAGTAAGCCTGGCTTGCTTTAGAAAAGGGCTATCCAGGGGCGCCTGGGTGGCTCAGTGGGTTAAGCCTCTGCCTTCAGCTCGGGTCATGATCTCAGTGTCCTGGGATTGAGCCCCACATCGGGCTCTCTGCTCAGCAGAGAACCTGCTTCTCCTTCTCTACCTGCCTCTCTGCCTACTGGTGATTTCTCTCTCTGTCAAAAAAAAAATAAAAAATCTTAAAAAAAAAAAAAAGAAAAGGGCTATCCAATTTTAAATGTGGGTTTTGTTATTATTCTGGCATGGTAAGGCCTACAGATCAGGGGATCGGGGTACCATTGAAAAGACAGTTTGTTACTTACGGTTCCCATGAAGAAGGCAGGCTGTACCGTGGAAGGTCACTCCAGGATGCACAGAGTCAGCCAGCAGACAGAGTGAGCAAGGGAAAAGAATGGGCATGAGCCTTTATTGTGGTTTCTGAGGGTAGAAATGTGCAAGGCAGGAGGGTAAGCATGGGTAGTATGATGAGTTTTAGTGGGCTCTGGGGTGGAGGGTTTGTCTCCAGTTATCTGTTCCATGGCCCGGGGCCCTGGAGTGGAGAATAGTGGCCTGGAGTTAACCTGATTAAGAGGCATGGGAGAAAGGTCCTTTAGCAAGTGATTTATTTACTATCTGTAGGAATTGCCTGCAGGGTTAGCAAAGCCCCAGATGTCAGAGCATCAGATATCCAGAAAATTTTAAAATATATATATATATATATATATATATATATATATATATCTAAGGATGATTTCCCTAATTTAAAGAAGGAAAGAGATTTCTGGTGACATACCGGTAAGTGGTATCTCTGTGGAAAGAAACTGTTTGATCTGTTTTGAGGGGTGAAAGTATCTGAGAGTGGGAAGGCAATCCTGAGAATGAAAGAGGTTGCCCGAGGTGGGGTAGGAGTGGTCATCTGTAGGAGAATGTCGTCCCCCAAAAGATGTGCGTGGATATTCTGCTGAATGTCGTGAGTACAGAGGAAAATAGGACCACAGTAGGACACGACAAACTATATATGAGATTGTAGCTCAGACAGAAAGTGGCCACCCTCTACAAGCAGCAGCCTTGAAATCTGGCTTAGGATAGGTAAGATCATTGCCACTCCCTTCCCCCTGGTGTTCCAGCCAGAGCAGCAGAGCCTCCAAAGGCAACCTTGCTGCTTGGGGAAGGTGGCATCTGCTCGAGCCACACAACAGGGCTGCTTACCACTCAGTTTATATCACTGGGTTTACAGTAATATTCTGTGGGCCCTGTTCAAGGAATTTTACTTGTACAGTGTTGAGCTGTTAAGGAAAATGGACTTTTCTATTTATTGTTTGAGAAAATCGTGAGAAGCCGCTCAGGGGGAGGGAGTATATGAAAATGAGTAAGGCTTAACAAAAAAAAAAAAAAAATTCTCTCTGCTCCTCTCCTCCGACAGGCACACTCCCGTGTGAGTGTGGCAACAGGATCCCTCCAGATGCAAATCTAGATGCGAACACTTGAGTGTTGCAGTTGGAAAAGTGGCTTTCAACCACCTGGTGAATGAGAAGTGGCAGCCAAGGAAACATAACCATGAGTCTACTCCCAAATCAGGAAAACTATTGACTTCTCATTTATTATTTTAGTGGCTTGGGGAAAGTAAAACTATAAAGTGATTTGCAGTCAGATTTCCACTGTACCTCTAGAAGTTACAATGGAGTAAGGGAGGGCAACATTTGATCTGGGTAGGGAGGTTTTAAGGCTGCACGGGGAGAGGCAGGCAGGGGTAGGCAGAGAGCCTGGGGATGGAGTGACGGCCTTTGAGCCCTGGTGCATTCACCTCGGTCCCCACACCAGGAACGCCCACCTCCTCCACTAGAAAAATCACCCCCGGAACACGAGTATGGCTACACTCTACAGATAAGGCAGCCACTGGATACTAAGAACCACTAGGTGGCATTTGTGATTTATTGCTTTCAAAGCTGAGATTTTAAAATGTCTCTGTTGCTCCTTTGCTTAGACTGAACAAGACATTTAACATTCCAAAGCATTTCATTCAAGAAATGCATAGTTCATTCTCTTTATCGCACTCGGAAGGGATGGGGGCAGGGTGACTGGTTTGAGAAGCTGAATTTCAGATCATCTACATTCTTCTGCAGGTCCTCTCTGACCCCACACCACCAGCTTACATAAGTAATTACTTGTCTACAATTAAGCTGTAAATAATGCAATCACTCCATTCTTGTCCCGTCACTCCAGTCCCAACCACAACAAATAGTGCTAATCACATACTTATTCAAGTGTGTAATTATTCACAGTTAAACTTCTGTCACTTTCACCCTGTTTGGAAACAGCAGAACACAACCTGTAATTAGCAAATGTGGCTCCAGGCACTTTTGCTTGGGAGTACGCCAGGGATTCAGCACCTAGGCGCTCCTTTGATCTGGAAGCTGGCAAGGCGCCTCACCCTGGGGCCAGAGTGCTATCAGCACTCTGCAAGTCACCGAGATCAATGAATATGTCAAAAGCATCTATCCCAAATCACATATTACTTCCCTTTCTCACTGTGGTTTCTGCCTTTAGTATATATTTCATAGACTCTCCTTTTCTTTTTGAACCCTTTGACTTCAGTTTAAAGGGTTACCAGTAAGGTCTGAAAGTCCCCGTGTTTTCGACTTAGGTTAAAAATGAAAGTCCCGGAAGTCCTGCTTGATGGTCCCCGTTCTTTCTTAACTTGGCAGTTTCCTTGAACACAAGCACAGTGGAGGAGGGATGACCTTTGCTGGCTCATCTGGACCACAAGAAAGAGGAAACCAAAGACTTTTGTCCAGTCCCGGCATGGACCAGTTTTCTCCAAACCCCAGCTAAACCATCCAGCCTATAGGTGTCCTGGGTACAAGGGAGACCAGATGTTTCAAAGCAAATCTAGTGTATTTTGTCAGAGGAACAACTCTCCTGAACAGACCCTTCCCAGGGAGGGCTAATAGTGTCCTGCTATGTAGACAACAGGACTTGGTAGCTAGCTTCTTTCTCTATAAGAAATTTAATATGAGGCATGCCTTGAGATATCAGGCTGTGCTTTGCATAAAAGTACATTGGGCCCATAGAAAGGAATAGTGAGGCATAAAGGTTTAGTATGTACATCCATGGATTAGACTTTTGTTTGCATGTTATATTAAGAGTGATCATTTGCGTGTTTGAGAAAAGGTTATTTTACCTTTGTTAAGACTCCAGCGCCAATTACCTAATGAAAACAAGTTTGCATATCTAGCCTGGGGACATTTTCCTTTCCTGACATACCCAATTAGAAAGCCCGATGTGGGGCTCGAACCCAGGACCTGGGATCATGACCTGAGCCGAAGGCAGCGGCTTAACCCACTGAGCCACCCAGGCGCCCCTCTGACATACCCAATTAGGACAGAGGTTTTTCACTTCAACCAAACATGAATACTTCTTACAACAGAAGGGTAAACAGAATTGCAGTTCAGTTCCTTGTATGTAAACACTAGTCAACCTTTGATTTGAACTATGACAAAGCCAGTTTTATTTATTTTTATTTATTTATTTATTAAAAGATTTTATTTAATTATTTGAGAGAGAGAGAGAGAAAGAGCATGAGCAGGGGGAAGGACAGAGGGAGAAGCAAACTCCCCTCTGAGCAGGGAGCCCGATGTGGGGCTCGATCTCAGGACCCTGGGATGATGACCCGAGCCAAAAGGCAGGTGCTTAACCCACTGAGACACCAGGTGCCCCATAAAGTCAGTTTTAGAAATACTATTTAGAGGTCTCAAAGGGAAGAACACCTACATGAGCCTCTCCATCAGAGAAGATTGTCCTCAGAGCGGTTCCCAAGAGTAGAAGATGAAATATGAACGATGTAGGGGTGCTGCCTGGCCAGCTAACTTAACCAAATGAGCCAAATTAGCCCTGGCAAACAGTGTGGTGACAGATGTGTGAGCCAGATTGCCATGATGTTTTATTTTATAATTTTTTAAAGATGAAATACTATGACTACTTCTGTGTGTGCGCAGTGGAACGCTACTAAGTAGTTATCTGATGATTTTGATTAATCCAGACTGACAAGCAATCTGGAGGATTAGTTTAAACACAACCCAAAAAGACTCCTATTTTCTCCAGTGGCAGTGGTCTTTAGCAGAGCCTCACTGAAATAATATTGAGGATTTTAGAAACTCCTCTTAATTTAGCCCACATAGACACAAACAAGACTTCAACTAATTTTTAAAAGATCTTAACGTACAGTCCACTAACGTGGTAATAGTATGACAAAAAAACACACCAGCACTGTGGATTTGGAAAATGAGTGGAAGATGCCTCACCTGCACTTTTCTGTTCTGCTTCCTGAAAGGACTGAGAAACTTTTTACCAACTCATTTCCATCCTGACTTCAGGGCACAGTTATGGCATTTAGTTAAGAAACTGCTTTCTGCTTTTATACAGGTATGTATGTATAACTCAGCAGAGAAACAGAGGACAAAAATAGGGATGTTCAGCCCCCAACCAGAGCACATTGCTAGTCAATCCACTTCCTTCCATTCCCACAGCCACCGTCTCAGCCCAGGCCCCTGTCGTCTCTCAGCCAGTCTCTCCAACTGGTCTCTCCATCTGGACTCTAGCACTCTGTCTAGTGCTTACTCACCATAACCAGGACAATGATTTTAAACCATGAATCTGATTACATCATCCTCTGATTTAAAAATCTCCAGTGCCTTCCCCTTGCGTTAGACTAAGACTCCTTTCAATGAGCTATGAGTCCCCCTGATCCTATTCCTGTCTGACTCCCCCTCTTCCTTTTGTATTCCACTCCCTCGTCAGTCTCAGTAGTCTTTCAGCTGTTTGAGGATGGCCGGGGTCATGCACACCTCATACCTTCTACTGGATTGGTCTTCTCCTACCTCTGCAAAGAGCCTCCGTGACCATCCTCTGCAAGAAGGATTGTCCCCTTGGCCTCCTCAGTCTCAGCCCTGTGGTTGATTCTTTTCATGACAGATCACCATTTGTTATAGTCTTTTTAACTGCTCCTTAAATATTGGTACCTACTAGAATGTGAGCTCCATGGGCAAAGTCTACAACTATCCCATTCACACCTGGAACTCCAGTGTCAAGCTTAGTGCCCGCAGTAGAGCAGAGCACCCCTCCCCAATTCTTTGTCGAATAAAAGATAAATAGAATTTAATCCATCTAAAGACCAAAGCACATAATGTAGAAACTGCCTTTTGAGAGTTCTTTGAGTAACTGCAAGTGAACTGAAGCAGTAATACTTTCCCCTGCATTTTATTTTGGAAAATTTGAAACATACACATGAAGGAATTTTATCGTGATCACCCTCCAGATTCTACCATTCACACTTCATTGTGCTTACTTCATCACATAGGTATTATTTTAGCCATTGCTCTGGATATACTTACAACCACGAGATTTTTGTCACCTTTCAAAGCAAACTGCAGATAGCAATAAACTTCCTCCAGACATTTCAGCATGTTTATTATTAACTAAAATTTTATATTTGTTTAAAGTTTTTCTTTTGTTGTAAAGCTCATTGCTCATGAAATGTATGACTTTTAAGAGACTTTCATGAATTTTTAATAAATGTACACATTATCCAAATTGCTATCCAGATAAAAATAGTATCCATGCCTCTTAATAGTTAATCCTCAGCTCCAATAACTATTATAGTATTTTCTCTTTTTTTATTAGATTTTATTTATTTATTTGAGAGAGAGAGAGTGAGTGAGAGAGAACACAAGTGGGTGGTGAGGGGTGGGAGGCAGAAGCACAGGGAGAGGAAGAAGCAGGCTCCCCCCTGAGGAGGGAGCCCTACAAGGGACTCAATCCCAGGATCCCGGGATCATGACCTCAGCCAAAGGCAGACGCTTAACTGACTGAGGCACCCGGACACCCCTATTATAGTATTTTCTACCATAGATTAGTTTTATTTATTCCAGAATTTCATGTGAATGGAATCATACAGTATTTTTCTTTTGTGTATGGCTTCTTCCCCTCAAAATGATGTTTTTGAGATTTGTCGATGTTGTTGCATATACAAGTTATTATCTCTTCTTCCTGCTGAGTACCTTTCCATTACATGAATACACCATAGTTTGATTACCCATTCTCCTGTTGATAGATACCCGGGTTAGTCCCAGTTTGGGGTTTTTACGAATGAAGCTTCCTTGAACATTCTTGTACAGGTATTTTTGTGAACATAGTTTTCATTTCTCTTAGGGGAATACCCAGTCATGGAATCATGGATTATGGGTAAGTTGAACATATGTTTGGTGGTATGTGAAATTTACAGAATTTTTACGGAAGTGATTGCATAATTTTCCTACCCACAATATATGAGTTCCTTTATAGCCTTGCCAACACTTGCTGCCGTCGGTGTTTTCAATTTTAGCCATTCTCATGGATGTTTACTAGTATCTCCTTGTGGCTTTAATTTTTATTTCCCTAATGTCTAATCATGTTGAGCACTTTTTAATGTGCTTATGGGCCACTTGTGTATCTCCTTCGGATAAGTTTTCAAATATTCTGTTTATTTTCCATTGAGTTGTTGGTGTTTTTATTATTGAAGCATATGATTTTTCTATATACCCTGGATAGTCCTTTGTCAGATATGTTTTGCAAACACTTTCTCCCTGTCTGTGCCTTACCTATTTATTTTCTTTAATGAATTCCTTAATAAGCAGATGAGAAGTTGTTAATTTTGATGTAGTCAAATTTACCCACTTTTTATTCTTTTCTGTGACCTAAGAAACCTTTTTTTATCCCCAACTCATGAAGATATTCCTCTGTGTTTTCTCTAAAAGCTCTTACTTTAGCTATGTTCTATTTTGAATTAATCTTTGTGTATGCTTTAAAGTAGGATGGGGGTTCATGGTTTTTTTGTTGGTTTTTCCATATGGATATCCAATTGTTCCAGGAACATTTATTAAAAAGACTTTTCCCATTGTCTTGCTTTGGCATCTTTGTCAAAAGTCAAATGACTAGGTATGGGTTAATTGGTGGGTGCTCTATTCTCTGCTATTGATCTACATGTTGATGCCAGTACCATTCTCGATTACTGTAGCTTTATAGTAAATCTTGAAATCAGACAGTTTAAGTCTTGCTTTGCTCTTTTTTTTTTTCCCTTGAGACTGCTTTGATTATTCTAGGTCATTTGCATTTCTGTATCAATTTTAGAGTCAGTTTATCAATTTCTACAAAAATTCTGCAGGGATTTTGATTGGAATTACATTGAATTGTGGATAACATTTCTTTGATGTGTTTGTGAGATCCCTGGAAGACATCCCCTTGACCAGTCCTCCCTTGTATGTGAGAAGGTGGGTCCAGTCAATTCTCCATTAGAATTTATTTGTTTGGATTAAGCTGTTGTGTCATTGGATTTCCTCTGCTACAAATAATAACCGGTATTTTTAAGTGCACTTAAGAGTATTATATTCATAATCTTATTAAGGCCACACATACCAAAGAGCCCCCTAAGTGAGAAATTATTTTTTCCACATTACATGCGAGATGCCTGAGGCTCAAGGAGTTTAAATAATATGTCCAAGATCAGACAGCTGGTAAGGGAGGCTTTGAATTCAGATTCCTTTTACTCTGAAGCCTAAATGTTCCAGGAAACTGGATTTTACTCTCCTTTCTTACCCATTTTCCTATGAGTGTACTGGGATCCAAATACTAAATGATCGTAAGGTGAGACAAGGTGATTTGGTGATAGTGCAAAAAAGCAGAGATCTTGCAGGACCGATGGGGCTTTGTCTTGGGATATTCAGGTTTGGAGGATACCATTAGAGGCTGGGATCCTGAAGTGAGCAGGAAGGACCTTCTGGAAACTGAAGGCAGACAGCCTTTCTCCCAAATTGGCCAACGGAGGCCCAGACTAGAGGTGACCATCTAAAAACAGCCTGTTCTAATGCCTTTGGCTGCCTGGGAATATTTATATCTTGAGACACTCACATGTGATACACTTGGCAATAGCTGCGGGGCCCCAGTTCCTCCTCCTCCCCTCAGATGCTCTCAGGGCAGCAGAGAGAACATAGAGATTCACAAATGAGCTTTCTTTGTAGGGCACTGGCTGCTTTGAAATTCTTCATTAAATCTTTTTCACAAATAAATTGCCCAATGTCCATGGGGAATATTTCCATCTTTTAATCATATGCAGTTTGAATTGACTCTAGAGTTGCAATGTGCAGAGGCTGGTAGGGAGGGCCTTGGCAAGGGGCGGGGGAATGCAGACCTTCAGAAGCCCTGCCCTGGTGATTTCTTTTGAATGTAAGTAACAAAAGGAGAGCCTCAAAGGGAACAACACGGGTGAGCTTATATTTCGTGATGTGTTTAGTACCTGTAGCAACTATAGATTTCTGAAACTGAAAGTTTATTATGCACCTTACCTATTGGTTTAGTATTGGTTCCAGAAGTGAAATCGTGGGTTTTGATTTTCCTTTCATAGGCTGGTGAGCCATTCTAGATTAATAGTTTAAATAAAATGTCAAGTATCTGATTGCCATGGAAACATTAATGCAAAGTGGACCCTGTAGCACTTTGTGCTGGAGAATTACAATGATATGAATTACCTCAGTCTCGAGACACCTTCTGAAATGGCCAGAGCTACATCCCTGAAAAATGAGTCATTCATGCACAAAGCAAGAAATAGTGTGAAATGCTCCCACTCAGTCATGTCACCATGCACATGGTTATGAGTTGGACAAATGTCAGCTTCTTTCAAGGGACAGAATGGGTAATAGAGGCAGAACTCACTGTTGTGTGGTCATTGCTTATAGTGGAGGCACCTGTGAGGACAGGATGCCAGCTCCAGGGATCTTCAATCCTAGAGAGGGTGAGTGTCTTAAGGTGCTAGTGCCCTGGGGTCAAGCTCAGGAATGTGCAGCAGGCACTTTGGGGTCTGCTCCAGGACCTCTCTATGGAACACATGTTCCGACTACCTCCCCCTGTCCGATTATCAGAGCACTGCTGATTATGTTATGCAAATGGTGGGAGATGGATTTCACATTTCCCCCAGCCAGGCTTCACACAGCTTTGCATTTATTATCCCCCTTTAAAAATACAGAGTCCTCAGAGAAGGGGAATGGCTCATTTTTATTTGTTCGCCAGCAGAGTTGGCACAGACCTGTCAAGCAATCATCCTGGGCTGTGATCTGCAAAGCTGCCCTTTGTTGTCTCATTCCCCCACCCCCGAGATTGTTTACAAGACACACACAGACATCTGCACGCCTCAAAACAAGTTATTTCCTGATTCGGCAAAACTTGTCAGCCGGGGTGATGAAAATGTTACAGCATTTGCTGACAAGCCATCAGATAAACCTGGAGTTATGTCCCCAGCACCTTGTCCTCATTCACATCTCTGGATGGTAAACACTTAGCGGGTCCTGGTTCTAGATGATTGTGCAATCAACCATCTGCCCCTAAGCACTTGGGATACTGCTTTCCACTCATAGGTGCTGGTCCATCACTAGGAAAACAGTGGCTGCATTTCCCTCTTTTGGAAACAGAGGATTAAGCTTGTTTTTGCTATATTCCCACTAAGAGCTAAAAACCAAGGTTGGGTCTCTTGATTTCTAGATGAAAGTCTAGCCTCCCCAGTGGTAATATTTCTGAACCACATATCCATGGTAAGATGTTTCCCTCTGTTCCTACCATAGCTGCAAAAAACAAGAAAACATAGTATAGCTTTCCATTAACCTCTCCTCCCTTCCACATTCTCCTTCATTCTGCCTTCAGCTCCAACCCCAGGGAGGAACTAATATAATCTGTGTAAAATGAGCAACTGGAAATTAATGGGGCAGAGATCAGCTGACATATCCCATTCCTCCAGAAAAATTTGTATGATTATTTCCCCTGATTTACAAGATACAGCCCAGCAATAGTATGAGCTCATCAAAGTGGGGAAAAATAGCCTCTTGTCACAAGTTGGTAAGAGCTCCACACATCTTCGTCGAGTGGGAATAAAACTCTGTGGCTCTAGAAAGGTTTATTAAATCAGAGATTTATAATCCAGCTTTGCAAATAGCTACTCGCCACCTACCTCTGGTGAATCATGACTCATTCCACACATGTGGTACAGAATACTGATAGGTGTGTGTATACGTGCACACATATGTCATAGATGTACAAATGTGTGTGTGTGTTTTTAACAATCATTGCTGTCAACTGCATTGCCCATAAATGTGTAAAACACTAGGACTTGTAGATTAGTGTAAATTGATAGCTGATGATAACAGCAGCTGATATTGGTTGAACCCCTCATGAGCCAGGAGATTTATAGATATCTTATTGTTATATAAACCTGCAAAACTGATATTATGTCCATTTTCAGATGGGAAAACCAGGACAGAGACTCTGAGTTTAACTGAATGTTCAGGATATAATAGGATGCAGTCAGGATTCAAATACAGGTCTGTGCTGACTCACAGTCCATGCTGTCCACATCGATAAGGAGCCTTGTTTTCAGTGGCAGCAAACCCAATGCAAAATGGCTCAAACAATAAAGAGTATATTGTCTCATATACTGGAAAAGCCGGAGGTTGGCTTCAGTGGAAGCTTGCTCCTGCAGTTTAAATGATACCACCAAGAGCATAATTTCTTGCAATTTTTCCACCCCTTATCTTTCATAAATGGGGGTTCCATTGGGCACAACAGCTCTAGCTGTTTCACAAAATACCAGAATGCCCCCCCACTGGTTTTAGATGGCATCTTCAACATGTCATCCAGAAAAGAAAGACTGATTTTTAACTCTCAGAGAAGAGAGATGCTCCTTTTCCCTGAATCCCAAGAAATATATTCTATTAACTCCTTGAGTATGATAAGATTATATTCCCATCCTTGAGCCACTCCCTTGGCCAAGGGAAGTGGCCCAATCAGAATATACTTCTGGAACTGGGGGTGGGTCAATCTCCCCTACACCACCGGACGAGAATGAGGAAGATAGATGTTTTGCCCCCAAAACTAGTTCAGAAGAACTAGCAACAACAAGTTTCTTGCTTGTATGTCAATTAAGGAATATGTAATAGGGATAAGGAAGCAAAAGATACACCTATGCAGTGGATTTAAGAGCACACACAAGGCAGGGGCGTCTGCGTGGCTCAGCGGGTTAAGGGTCTTTCGTTCCCGCGGGTCCTGGGATGGAGCCCTGTGCATATCTGAGCCCCTCCTCCAGCCCGGCGCTCAGAGCTGTCTGCTTGCTCCTCTCCCTCTGTCTCTACCTCGGACTCAGATGCTCTGTCTCTCTCAAATATACAAACAAAATCTTTTTTTACAAAAAGAGCACACACAAGGTAGAATTGAAGCAGGGATAGTAAGCAAAAATTATTTGTAAGATAAGAAATAAAGAATGGAAGAGTCCCAGAACAGAAAGTTTGAGCAGTTTTCTTATTCCTGTTGTTGGTTTGTTATATTTTGTATTTTTAGTAGGAAATAGCTCAGAATTGGAAGAGAAAAGCTAAAGTGTAAAAGCAGAGAAATCAATCATCTGGGGATGGAATGGGGGAGAAGGAACCATGTGCCTATTCTTTTGGGTATAACAGTAAGGAGTTTTTTGGTGAGATTAAGTGATAGATAGCAAAAGACTGAGCAACATAGGCTTTCTGATAATATAAAATGTCAAACTGCTGCAGATTTTTGAACTGAAAATTGAAATGCTTTTGAGAAATCTTCCATTCTGTATACCATAGATTGGGGGGGGGGGGGAGATAATCAATGTAAAGAGAAGACAAAGGGAAGGAAGTCAAACCAGTGCCCAGGATATGAGGACATCATCTCAAAAAACATATGTTGAGCACATACTAGATCATGTGTCAGGCTGTGTACTAGACACTAAACTAGGAGAGGGGATGCGATAATGAATCAGGTGTCGAACCTGTCCTCAAGGAGCTCACAGTCTTAAAATGCAGGTAAATAGGTAAATATCAATTGCCATCCAACCTGGCGGGTAGTATATGGAGATAAGAGAAATATACCCAAGGGTACACAAGAGCAACTGAATCAACCTAGAGAAATTTGAGGCGTCCACACTTGGGCTGGTTCTTATAGAGGTGACAATAGCCTAAGCTGCATGGTGGCCTCAGAATGTGAGCAGTATGTTCTAGTGAAGCTATGTCGCAGGGAAGGCAAGTTGATTATTTGAAGAGGAAGAAGAAGAAGAAGGAGGGGGAGAAAGGAGGAAGGAATGCAAGATGGAAGGAAGGAAGGAAAGAAGGAAGGAGGAAGGGAGGGAGGGAGGAGGGGAGGCAGAGAAGAAAATAGAATTTTTTCCTTGCTTGATTACAATTGTTTGTCCTGTGATTTTACAGTCCAAACCTTTTCATTTTCTGTTTTTAAACTTTTCAGTAGGCTCAGTCTTAAGATGTCACCAATGGGAGCAGAAAATGGTAAGGAATAAAATAACATTTACAGTTAAAGTTAGCAAGAGAATGTGGTTGATTTGGGGTATTGTAATAGAATTTAGTTTGTACCCATTTCATATTTTTCAACCCTCAATCTGTGCCATATGGTCATTCTTTTTTTAAATTTTATATTTAATTTCAATTTAGTTCACATGTAGTGTATTATTAGCTTCAGGGCTAGAATTTAGGGATTCATCAGTTGCATATAATACCCAGTGCTCATTACATCATGTGCCCTCCTTAATGCCCTTTACCCAGTTACCCCATCCCTCCATCTCTCTCCCCTCCAACAATCCTCAGTTTGCTTCCTACTCTTAAGAGTCTTTTATGGTTTGTCTCAGTCTCTGTTTTTTACTTTATTTTATTTTTTCCATATGGTAATTCTTGGTATAATGTGTGATATCACCTAGAAAAAAAAGGGATGCTTTTTTAAAAGCTGAAACATTGATTTGGCACCAGGAAGGGAAGGCAAGATCAATTAATGATATTATTTTTCCACTAATTGATACTCTGCCAAGACACTAATGTATGCATATTAGACAGAGAAAAAGTATGAAAAATTGTTGTTTTGACCTTGCTAAAAAAAAAAAACAGTATAGAGAAACAATTTCAGACATCAATAGTTTCAACTGAGAATATTTCTCTGTTATGATTGAGAAATGTCACTCTGTCAGAAATTCTGGAAAATGGATCAGAGGTGAGGAGTAGAGGGTCAGCAACAATTTTGCCTGAACCTGAGATGTGTCATTCCCTAGCTCTGGAAGGAATTCTTGTATTCCTACAAAAATTCATTCAGTATAAAGTATTACTAAGAGACACATATACTGTGTTTATATCCTACTGAACCTATCACTTATTAATATATCATTAAAACAGTGCCAATTATACCGTTTCATCTTGCATTTTGTGGTTGGCACTGCAAACTTTCTGTTCCCTTTCTTCAGCAACTCATTTTTGTTCAATTATTCATTGAAATAGTCTCCCCAGAAATTTGGGAGAAATTAAATGTTATATCCACATTCATACCAAATTAATTAATCATGATTAATGTTCCTACAATGAATACACAAGGAATTAATCATGATTAGCAACATATTGAAATGTGCAACTCAGAATCTGAAGTTTCACCTGCTCAGTATGTACCGTAGAAACCTTGAAAGGGCATTCGTAGGTTTCTGCTTCTTTCTCCTTTCTTCTGTTCTTGTAGCTGTTCTAAATGACGAAGGCTTGAAGAAGAGTGTGTCAATAAATAAAAGTGGATGGTGAGCTTTTTTGCTCCTAGGATTCAGGAGTAACTAACTCTTTAATAAAAATGGCAATCATAAGTCTTTAGACTAGGAATTGGCACACGGTGGCCTGTGAGCCCAGTCTGGTCCTCTCTCTGTCTTTGTCTGTCATTTACGTATTGTCTGTGGCTGCTTATGTGCTACCATGGCAGAGTAGAATGGTTATGGCAAAGAGACACCATAAGTCCCACAAAGATGAAAATGTTTACTCTGGTTCCTTACAGAAAAAATCAACAACTTGCTGACCCCTGATTTATTTATTTTTTTATTAAAGATTTTATTTATTTATTTGACAGAGAGAGATCACAAGTAGGCAGAGAGGCAGGCAGAGAGAGAGAGAGGGAAGCAGGCTCCCCCCTGAGCAGAGAGCCTGATGCGGGACTCGATCCCAGGACCCTGAGATCATGACCTGAGCCGAAGGCAGCAGCTTAACCCACTGAGCCACCCAGGCGCCCGCAACCCCTGATTTAGATGGGCATCAGGGAGTAGATAGATTTCTCACTTGTGTTTTTTTTATTATCTCAACTATTTGAGGGTAAGGACATTTAAGTGATTCTAACTGAAACTTCCTTGAATATAGTGACTCTGAATTTGCTTTCCATGCCAACGGGTAGCATAGTGATTGGCACATAGCAGGCCCTCACTGTGTTGTGTTTGAGTGAATGAATGAATGAATGCTTTACCCTATAGATTTTGAGCGAGGACTTCATTCTATGTTAATGCCTGACTTTCATACCTATGAAAAAAAGGGAGAGGTTTTTGTCATAGTAGTAATTTATGGCATGTTTTGAGATTAGATACAATTGTATAAGATGCGGTACAGTTCTGCAGCATTCACTTCGGCATTAGTTATTTCATAACACATGTAGTGACAACAGAGTGCTGATCATATGTGCTTTGCAAATATTAAGTGCTTTAACTTTTATGCAACCATTGACTATAGAGTTTCAGATAAGACAAGTGAAGTATAGTGACGTGAAGTGATGCTGTCAAAGTCACACAGCTATTAAGTGGCAGAAACAAAAATTTGCACCCTAGTGGTCTAGCTTCAGAATCTGACTTTTCTCTGCTGTGCAAACCTGTGTTGCATTTTGTGTAAGAAGACGCAGTACTTTTTAATGACTGGGCCTTCTTCTTTGAGTAATGTAGCAAATGCTTTGATCTCATCTGGTTTCCTTTATCTCTTCTCATTTAAAGGGCCCTACTGAGGCTGATATGTTAGTGCTTGGTACCCCCAAATCTCCAAAAGTACATATGGATGCAATAGCTCCTTTTCATAAGCTGGCCAACTCTGGTAAAAAGAAATCCTCCAGAAAATACTTCATCCTTCAGAAAACTCATTATATTCTATTAATTCCTGATGTGAATATTTCAAAATTAGGTAGAATTTCAGCTATTCATTGAACTTATCCATTTGATTCACTTTAAAATCAGTTTGAAGGGTTGAATTAAATGAAGAAAACATAAAAACATGTGATTCCCTGTATCAGCCAACGCTCAGTTGCAAGCATCAGGGAGTAACAAAATTAAGTCGGAAAGGAAATTCCTGAGAGGATAGTAGGTGGTTTACAGACTTGACTCCTGAGAAACCAGGCTTTGGTAATGAGTAGGAGTCTGAGCATCAGGGACAGTCTAATTTCATAATATCATAGCTGTCTAGGAAGAAACACCATCTCGGGCTCTACTATTCCCAGTCACATCCCATTGCCCTGACTGACTCAAAGGAATATTACTGCCATTTTTGTAAATATTTTCTCAATTATCCACATGTTTTTACATCATTCTCTCAAGATTTAAAAACCTAGGAAATCTTACGGGTATACTCATAGATATACTAGAAGTCTAATTGAAACTCTTGGTGAAGAATTTAAAAACTGCTTTTCAGGTGTATCTTTGACTTGACTTTTTGTATTTATAATTGGACTATATATCACTATTTCTTCTTTCATTTATTCAACAAAAATTCATTGAGCTTCTGCTAAGTGCTGAGTATTGGGTAGACAGAGCACCTACTAGTGTTCATATTATGGGATGAGAAAGCAAAACTTCCAAAACAATTGTTTTATAGAATCCATTTTATTTTGATCAAATATGTGATTCAGAAGTGTTGTAGATTGTTAGAATAATGACCTCTAATTATGATGGTTGTTGTTCCTTCTTCCATCAAGAGGGAGGGGAGATAAGATGAAGGACAAAATAGGTGAAGAGGGTTACGGGGTTAAAAAAGAGGTAGGATCTATTTCCCAACTCCTTAAATCAACCAAACATGTTATTTTTCTTTGACCAGTAAGTGGCAGAAAGGATGAGGTGCAAATTCTAGACCTCAGATCTTGATAAGCCTTACTGCTTCTTTTTTCACCATCTTAGAACCCAAAGACTAGACCAGGCTATGAAGAAGACCAGTTTAGCCCACTTGGAGGCCAAATGACATGCCCCAGGCAACAGCCAGCACCAACTGCCAGACTTGTGAGAGGCCATCTTGGACCTTCCAGCCCCAGGGAAGCTGCCAAATGACTGCAGCCATGTGAGTGAGAGAATTGCGAGAAAAAATGAAATATTGTTGTCTTTAGTCGCTAAGTATATGGATGGTTTGTTGAGCAGCAGTAGATGACTGGAAGGGGAAGAATTTGTTAAATACCCATTAGCACTAAATGTGCCATTCTTAGATTCAGATTCTCTGACCAGATCTGATTTCTTTGTTTTTTTTTTTTATTTTGTTTTGTTTTCTTTTGTTCTGTTTAAGATTTTGTTTATTTATTGAAGAGAGAGTGAGTGTGCACACGCACACAGTAGCATGGAGGAGGAGCAAAAGGATCGGGAGAAGCAGACTCCCAGCTGAGCAGGGCGCCGGACAGTGATGACAAGCAGGGACTTCATTCCAGGACCCTGACATCATGACCTGAGCCGAGGGCAGATGCTTAACCGACTGAACCACCAGGTGCCCCAGATCTCATTTCTTCATGTTCATCTATTGGCCATTTCCCAAAATTGGGTAGAATTCACTTACCTGATAAAATTAACTATTTCTGACTAAGATGGTACTGGAAATTCCTGTTTTCTCTTTCTGTATTTACCTGTTTTTCTTGGAAAATAATTATAGATTTTCATAGTCTCTTACAGCTATTTAGAGAAAAAAATTATATGTTCATTTTTCCTAATTATCTATAATTGTAATTCAAGGGAAGAAAGAATATAGACAGAGATGGAATTGGACAAAATCTTGAGAAAGACATTATTATAATTTCAGATGTTACTTGGAAAAAATACTTGTGAGTCTCATTTCTAACAATGTGAAGGCTGCTTGTATATCCACGTTTTACCTTACCCAACACAAGTCACAAATACCCATAAAAAACTAGGATTTTAATAAAAGCTAAAATGTTTGTTTGACAAAGAAGGGTTTTTATGACCCACTAAATGATTTGCATGACAACCACACACAAATACACAAGAAAAAAAATTAAAAATACAAAAAACCCCACAAAAACAAAAAAACACTTTTCTGCACATGTCCTTCAAAATATACATACAAATGCTCAGGTCCAGGAAATCCAAGTAACTGTGACCCTGTCTCCAAAGCAGGCAAACAATATTAGATTTTGGGATACCATCTCTAACACTTTCAACCTGAGTTTGTGCCAGAAATGAATCTGCACATTTTGGAGCACTTGACAGAGTGGATGGAGCATGAGAAAGCATCAGAACTATCCTTTCCATGCTGAAGAAAAAACTATTTTTTACCTGTAGTAAAGCTATTTTATCTGTAGGTTAAAATATTGGAGACTTCTTTCCTGTTTATGTCTCTTTTTCATTTTGAAGCTCAATCATTGTTGCCTTCTGCTTTGCCTTGGAAAGAGTAGGACACCTCTACAAACCTAAGCTTGTAGTCAGTGAGGTACCTGTGAAGTGTGTTCCTTACTGTCGTTGCATGGGGCAAGCCAGAATAGCAATTTCCCCCCTGCACTTATGTCTGACAGGTAAAAGCCTATTAAACAGTGCTTCAAATTGTCTCATGGAAATTAGACTCATTTTTCTAAAATTGAAAAGGTCCACCCAATGTTGCCTTATTACATAGCAAATTGATAGGCGTATTGAAATCTCACTTTTTCTTTTTCAGCTGTGAACACCTAAAGTTCATCACATTTTCAGCTAGTGGTTACTAGAAATCTGCAAGACAATCAAAAATAATTTGAAAAACTGTATTATAAAAAGATAACATCGATTTTAAGCATGATCTTTTAGAATTTGAATTGTTGACTTGAGTCGCATCTCAGCCCCAAGGTAAATACTGTTAGGCAAGCTTGAACTAAGCTTAACAGAGTTTAACATGCTCAGTTATAATGTTTGCTTAAGAAGAATTATTTCTAGCTCTTCTTACAGAAATGTATTTGCTACAACTCTTTAGAGCTTTGCTTTCCAGATGCAGTACCTATGATTGAATAAACTGTTCATTACTTTATCTGGGAGAGAGTATGTGTGCTTTTGCCTTTACTCTCAGGCAAATATTTTGTCTCAATCTGTGTGAATCATATTTAATAGGATGAGTTCATCTTCCAAAGTATGAGTATTTATGATGAGCCACAGCTTTTTTGATCCATCCAAGCAACAGCAACTTATGGATGCCATATGTATCAAAATGACCAGAAAGAAACTTTGAGTTATCTCCAAGTACATAATATGTCATTCTCTAGGTAATATGGACCAGATGTTCTCCATCTTCTCTGAGGATGGAGAAGTATGCAATGGGCTTATATTCTCTTAAAGGAATTCAACTTAGACTTTCTTCATGATGACTTGTTGACTATTAGAATTAGTTGATGAGGGAAACTAACTATATGGTCTCCACAATAGGTTGTAAAATACTACTTCCTCTCTCTCTCTCACTCTCTGTCTGCCTATTTAATCTTATTGCTCAATGGTAATTAAAAGTTCAATTGAGGAAGACACTACTTAGGAAGGCTTGCCTATAGAATGTGAAGCTCATTATGAATAAATTCTTCCAGATTATCCAGTTTCCCTTGGGATTAAATAGGATTTAAAAGGAGCTAGGTACTTGAAGCATGGCCCATTGCCACGACCCTCTGTCCCTATAGAATTATTTTGCTGAATTATGCTTTGGTGTGATGCTATCACACTGCACAAGAAAATGTCTATGGGAAGGATGCTGTCAAGATAAGTGTGTTCTGCTCTACACAGTCTACTCTTTATGAGGGCCCCTCAGAGAAATGACTCCCAAGTCTTAGTAACCAGGGTGCTTCCACCTTCTGTAATGATTACTTCTTGTTGAATAAATACAATTGTGATTTACACAGTGATTGTGTAAATCCCATTTTTATGGTGACAACAGAAAACTTAGATCCAGTTTTATGGTATACTCATATGCAGACACTGTAAATACATTTCGGCACATTTCCAAGCTTAGTTTTATGTCTCCATCCATATTATTCTTTATTTTTTACCTCCGCTTTTAAATTGTACCATTTTATAATAATAACAATAATAATGTTTATAATAATAACAACTTCCATTTATTGTGTGCTTACTATCTGCAAGGATATATGCTAAGAGCTCAATATGTAGCACTAATTTAATTCTTCCAAAATACTAGTAATAATTGTCCCCTTTTTTATATATAAGGGAACAAAAGGGCTGTGCATATTAATATTTCCTCTAGCTATTGGGGGGGTGGAATTGACATTTTTTTAAAGATAGGCTCTTGATAGTAAAAACAAACATGTGGAGGGCAGAGTCTAAGTACCAATCACTGTACTAAGTGTCTTATATGGGTTATCTTAATTAAAATGAGGAAAACCCTATGTCATAGCTGCTATAATAAGTACTAGTATCAGTACTAGTTATTAATAATGACTATTATTATCTTCATTATACTGATGAGGAAACTGATGCAGAGAGAGTAAGTCACTTTCTAAGATCCGAGGTCAGGGTAGAGCTAGGATATGAACCCAGGTAGTTCAACTCTAGACTCTAACAGGATAACTGTGACATCATCGTGTTTATATTTTATATATCCTCGTAAACCACTTAAATTTATTCTGGAAGAGGTGAGGGGTATTTACATTTAAGCACCGGTGTATGTGCATTTACACACACACACATATGTGTCATTTTCATCTTTCCTCTGTGGAAGTGATCTTACCCAGTGCTGAGGTAAAAAGGGTTTCTCTGTATAACAGAATAAGTAGCTCTGCCTACAGTCTGAGGGAAGGGCTAGGTAACTCTTAAAAATTCCTTTCTGCCCCAATTCAACTGGGTTAAATGCTCCTTGAGGGCAGAGACTATGCAAATGTGCTTTGAGTAGTAGTAAGCCTAAACTGCTCTTTCCCTACTTGTTCATGCCCCTTGGCTTTTCATGGGTCCCAAAGCTGGACAACTTTTATGTTCCTGATGTGCCTCTTCATTAACCAAGAATGACTTCATTTCCTTAGTAATGAACTCTGCTCTGCTCTTAAGCCACACCCATCGGTATCTTCACTATGTGAGGGCTGCCTCTGAACAGCTCTGTCTTCATGTTCTGAATTTTTACCCTATAGACGAAGCTTTGGGCCCAAGAATGCACGAGGGCACCTAGGGCACTAGGTTCTTGTTGACCTGAATGAGATATGTCAGAATCTCTTCTTGCAAATGTGGGTCAGGTCAAGAGAGTCATGTCAGTAAGCCAGTCTGAATTAATTAGCTCTTTGGGTTGCAAGTAAATCCCAACCAGGTTAAGACAGAAATGGAATATATTATAAATTCACCAATTTCATGGAACATCCAAAGTGAATGAATTAGGGGTTTTGGTGATTTCATTCCCAGGTTTTTCTGCCTTTCTTATAGACTTAACCAGATACTCAGCAAACCACAATGGACCAGAGTCACTTATCAAAAGAGAGGGGGAATTTTGCTTTAGGCTTCTTTGTTTGTTCATTTTTTTGTATGAAAAATAAAATAGAAGTTAACAAATCAACTTAATAACAGTGTTTTTAGGATGCAAGTATCGGGCAAGAATAGAAATGGATTCCTTAGGGGTAAACTATTATGATTCGGTCCTGGTTCCAGGGAACCTGCCACATCACAAGTAAATAAAATGTTTAATTTGTCTTTGGTGGATATTTCCTCTTTACCATCTGCAGGGGTGCAGATGAAAAGAAAGTGTCTTGGAAGTGGTCAGTATTTCTCAACTCTGGAGAAGGAGCTGGCTCTTCTGGAAAATCAGCAATTCTCTGCAAACATTGGTTTCTCCATTAAATGAGAAAGTCAGGAAGTGCTTGTTCTACCCTGCATTTCTCCAGGGGGAATGATACACTAACTGGGAGCCAAGTGCTTTACCATAGTAAGGATAAATGTTGCCCTTCAACACTCAACTTTCTGTGAAATAATTGATATTGCCTATTCATGCCACCACATAAAGCTTAAAAGAGCACATGGGGGTGACTACCAAGAAGGGCAGTAAAGTGTGTGTGGTACAGGGGTTAACATCAGGGACAGTGGACTTAGACTACCTGGGTTCAGCTCTCATCTCCATTGCTAACTACCTGTGTGATGGTGGCAGGTTTCTTCAGCCTTCCGTACCTGTCTTTCATTCTAACAGCGTTTATGTCACAGATGTAAGAGAATTAAATCTGCATAATGTGCATAAAATACTTAGAAGTATAGTAAGTGCCACATTCCTGTTAGCTGTTACTATCATCAGTAAGTCTTCACACAACATCCTTTGAATGCTGACCTCATTTCCATTCTCACTGCTTTTACCTCCTGCAGATCCTTACCACCTCACCTATCCGTCTAGGGTAATTGCTTCAAAACTGGTCTCTCATTCCCTCCTCTTTCTGAAGCAATCTTCCATGCAGATTTCCTGTTAATCTTTTCAAAATGCCACTTTCCACTTCTTTCAGCGAAAAAATCACTTTCTCCAGGGTAGTGTTTACTTTCTGCCTGATACTTAAGACCCTCAGCGTTTCCCCCTTGCCTCATTGTAAACTTCCATTTGCAATGATTTTATCCTTTTACTGTGCCATAGAAGTGGCTGTGTCTTTTGTGGGAGAGGTAGGGACAGGGGGGACCCAGCTGAAAGAGACATGAAATGGATATTCCTAATTTCTGTTTAACAAATTAGTGCTTATGAGGCTGGTTCTAAACAAGGCCTCGCTACATTAACATTAAAGCCTGAGGCTGGGCCATTCCTGTGCAACTGAAGAACTCTCTGTAGACAGTGGGGCCCCAGTCACCTTGTGACACGTACAGTGTTCCTAAACCACCCAGGGTCATGAAAAGCTGGGCTGAAAGGCATGTGATGGGTCAGCAGCTTTTCTGAGTGCGTTCTTGCACAGTGAGAGGTAACCACATTAGCTGCAGTTACAATTTGGCCTGTACGTTTCATTAATGTAATACAATTTTATAGCTTTAAGAAATATTAAATAAGAATGAAAGCAGGCACTGCATTCCTAATGGGTTTACAACACCTTTTTTTCTTACTCCTCCTTCACTCTGTCTACCTGAAGTAAGAATTATTTTCTCTTTTTTTGGTGAAGCAGAATGGATTCATTTCCAATCATATTCTGCTATAGAATAGATGGAATCTGTGCATTGGAAGAGGCAAAGATACTGATATTATATTGATCTCATTTCTCATCTGCAAATTGTGTGAGTGCTGTGTATTGCATCTCTGTGTGTGCTTCAGTTACGTTTTAGAAATTTTCGTAGTTGGCAGGGGCTCCTCGCTATGCTTCTTGCTTGTCTTATTCTGCTCCCCATGAAACTGATCAGGTTGCCAAGTTCTTACTGACATCAAAGCAGGCTCTGGGCTCAGATCATCTCTGTGGGATGCAGAGGAAGAGGAGAAACAGCTCTTGCCCAGAGAACACTTCTCTGACCAAATTCTTAGTAAATTCTGGAGCTTATCTGACAGTTTTTTTCACTGGCCGGGCTCCCAGTGAGGTCAAATATTATAGCTGACGTCAATTGGCTTGTGGCCAGGTGCTGGACTGTTCTGGGCAGAATCTCAGGGCAACAGATCCACCCTCTTGGATCTTGCTTTTTTTATAGTTCCGTTTTGCATAATGTTCTTTGAAATAGCAATAAAAACGGTAAACAGATTACAAAGCGCAAGCCACCCATGAGTACATTCCTTTCTCCTGAACCCAAATGAATACGAAGCCAACCCTAACAAAGGTTAATTAATAGCACAACAGAGATTCTGGTAAAAAAAAAAAAAAATCCATCTTCCCACAGGCTGCAGAACTAGGTGCCTGACAGTCCTGTATTCCTTAGCTGCATATTTCTTTGCACTTATTCTACACATCTGTGCAAAGACACTTGATTACTTTCATCCCCTCCATTCAGAGATGGATGCAAATCTGAGGCTGGCAAAAATAAGGTGAGTGACCTTAATTTCTGCGTCCAGGATTTCCCCACATGTGGATACATTCCTATACATTTTGGATTTCTCCCTTATTTTGCTCAGGAGCCCACTGGCATGTGCTGTCTCCTGATTTTTCTAGGTCCACTAGTGAGAAACAGCAAAGCCTTGTGCTACTAAACCTATCTTTCAAAATCACCAAAATCTGTATTTCTCATCCTTACCAATTGATGGGTCATCATTGGTGATGATGAGGTTGTGTTTAAGGAGAGCTACCTGGGAAAACATCCTCTATGTGAGACACTTTGTAGACTGGAGAGATAATTCTGGTTCCTAGTTTTAAGCAGGGGACACACTTAGACACACCTAGACAGGAAGGTCACCTTTGCGTCTAATGCAACTCATGTATACACAGCCACACATGGTGAGCAAAATAATCTAGAACCTTGCCAGATTTGGATTTCCTGTGAAAGCAATCAGGCATTTATCTGAAGTCTACTCATGACCTGATATATATATATATTTTCTCCTTTTGAGTGGAAGCAGAGATCTCACCACTCCTGGAAACTCTTCTTAGAATTTTTCATTCATGGATGTTCTTCTTGGCTGTGTTGTAGAGATGGAAAAAAATAGAAATTTTACCTTGTTTACTCGGCAGACCCTCTGGTGTCTGTTTTTGGTATGAACA
The DNA here is from genome assembly GCF_902655055.1 of Lutra lutra. NCBI lineage: Eukaryota > Metazoa > Chordata > Mammalia > Carnivora > Mustelidae > Lutra > Lutra lutra. The sequence continues at coordinate 76,588,211 of NC_062284.1, forward strand.
GCCCATCAATAATGCTTTAAAATATTAGAAACACCATTAAGTGATACCATCTCATGGTTTTAGATTTTTATAGTATCTCAGGGACCACCTATTCAGCCTGTTTATTTTACAGCTTAAGAAATATGAGCCACTTAGTGGAAAAGCAAGCCTAGAACCAAGATGTGTTCATTCCCTGTATCACACTCACTTTAGGAAATCATGAATGCAAACTCTTCTTGTGAAAGTTTTCATAAGCTCCCCAAATTATTTTTAAACCTTTGAATAGAAAGGTCTGTGCAAATTAATGTTGTAGAGCTCACAATTTATTTCTCTGAAATGTTTCTGACACATTTTAGAAAATAGTGTGAGTAAAATAAAGCAAAGCAATGAATGGAGACAGTTACTGTAGTTGACAACAGCAAGGTCATCATGCCCTATATGATTGTATTGTTAATGCTTTATCTTTCGTCTTTCAAATGGGCCATGGCTATTACATGCATAATTGAAAAACTGCCTTATTCTTTTCCACATGAACTGATATGTTAAAAATTAACTAGATATTACGCAATGTGGCTCAACTTTTATGTGAGAAATAATGTACATAATTATAGCGAGTCCTAAATACTTTATTCTTATTAGCTAGCTTTCTGTTCTACTCCATCTCCAAACTAAATTGAATTAGGTTACTCTTCTCACTGTCCCAAATTCACTTCTGGAGCTAGTTATTGGTCTCCTTTGAACTGTCTTTCTTTTCCTGACCATAAGTTGTATGTAACTTCAAGTTCAAGATCAAATTCTACCTCTCTCCCATTAACTCTTCTCTCTAGAAGTTATGCTCTTCTTTCCTTTAATTTAGACCCTTAAGAACGTACAATTTACACCACAAAATTTCATGCTTAATTATATCCAATCTGATATAAATTGCTGATTTATGTTCATTTCACTTAAATTTGCACTTAGATTGTGAACATTTTCATGCAAAGATTATATGTCTTCTCTATTACTACAACACCAGCACAATAAAGCATAAACACATGCCCAGTAAGTGTTTGCCTTTGATTAGCCTATGACTGAATAAGGGGGTATGTGACACAAAGCACAGACCTTGCTACTCAAAGTGCCATCCACAGACGAATAGCATTAGTAACCCATGGGAGCTCGTTAGAAATTTGGAATCTTAGACTCCATTTTGGACATGCTGCTTTAAAAATTTCAGTGATTTATAAAATCTGAGGAGCAACAGTTTAGGGAAAAGGACTTCCACTGTGTTCTGGCCAACATGATGCAGCTGTATCGCTCTTCTGACCCACTCCTGGTACGTGCTCACAGAGGGAAGTGATTCTTCAACATCTGTGGTCATCAACTCCTTGGAGAATCTGGTGAAAGCTTCAGACCCTCTTTCAAGAAAGTGAATATAAATACACACACATAATATTTTACATGTAGTTTTGTGAACTGAAGAATGCAGTAAGTTTACAAAGAGACAAATGATACTGCTATAAGTCCCTTTGAGGAGTAGAGTATATGAAGGGTAAGGATCACTTATCTATTCGCTTAGGTGCCTGGTTGTGTGTTGTATATTTACTGTTGGAAAACAAGGAGGGTCTAATTGGCCTTCCTCTAAGGGGGACAGTCTGTGGTATTTGCACTAAGTGTTTGGGTAAACAATAATAATCACATGTAATGTTGTTCCTGCAGGTGGCATGATCAGTATTAGTGTGTAAAAGCTAATTTAACCATGAAAGAGGCCTTCATGTAATAGATTTCATTCATCTCGGTAACACAGTAAGCTTTGATTTAAGTAATCAAGATTGTCTTTCTACCTAATTCTGTACCTAATTTAAAAAAAAAAAATCTCTTTTTGTCTTTCTTTTAATCCAAGCAAAGAGCCATATGCTTTTCATGTATTTTTTAAAAGTCCTTTGGGGTGATGATCTGAATTGCTCTTAATTATCAATTAAATTTTCTCCAAGTAGATTGTTAAAAGTTTAGGTGAGCCCAATTAGTGAGAACCTCACTCTATCAGCAAGAGTGAAGTTGGTTATATTAAGTCTTCTTTATTATATAAAAAGAAAGGATCAGACATCTCAGATCAATGTTAAGTGGGGATTATGGAAATGGATGCTAAAAGTAAAAGATGTAGATTAAAAAGATATGAGCAGGAAAGTCAAAGAAATGGACTCTCTTTTTGATATTGAGTCTTGCCAGATTCTAATATTAGTTTGAAAATATGCCCACATTTATGTTAAAGGGAGTGATAAATTTACAGCTATATTTATATTTAAAAACTATATTTTCAGTATTCCTTCTTAGTGACTTTTTTTCCTTGAAAGAAATAATATCTAAACCCGAATTAAAGGAAATTTATATTTGTTAGCCAATAACATAAAATTGGGGTACGCTATTTTCTTTCTATAGGGCATCTGTGGGCACACTCAGAAGATATACGACCTGATATTCTTCTATCAGTGAAATCCTAAAAGCAGTGTCCAAGAAAACTTTGTGAACTGTAAAGTACTCAGAGTTTCTCAGAATAGATTATGCCTCAGGGAAAACTAATAGTTGAATAAAGAAGAGAGTTCTCACTAGCCATAGAAGAAATTTTGGAGTTAGTGCCAAGGGTTGGCTAGCAATAACAAAGTGTATCAGATTACCTCTTTAATTATTCAACTCTGAAATAAGTTTAAGACCATTTTGCATTCTTTGTTATTGAGGTACTGGCTGAAAATCTGGGCTGAATAGAAACAAAAACTGAATTGCACTTAATTGGATCCAATTGTATCATTTACAGAATGCCAGGTATATGTCAACACACCTCTTGGTTAGTCGAGGAAAAGAGAATTAGAAAAAGAAAGGGTCAGGCCTTGGTACAATTAATGAGACATGCTCTCTATCCTTAAGAAAGTTGCTGTCTAGTTGGGAAACATATGTACACTAAGGATTAAATAACTGACAACTTCTAGAATTATTAACCATTAGGAGACCAAGGAAAGTGAAGAAAGGAGGCTGAATTATTGTTCTCTTTCAATTCTTTATGCCTTTTGTTTCATATTCTCTTCTTATTTCACTGTATTTTTATAAGGATAACACTCTTATTAAAGAAGCAAAACTCCATACAGTATCAGCAGGGGCTGAGAGATCTTTTGAATGGCTGGTTTCCATGGAGTCCCTGAGATCATGTCACTCAGTCACATCTCCAATAATAATCATGGAGGCCTTGGTAAAATGAGTGAGACTGGAAGTCAGATCAACAGCTGGGATGTAAATTCTAAAGTTGGCTTTTGAGATGGTTTTGGAAAAACTCAACCAAGACTGGTCTTGGTGAATTTCTGAATCAGATGAAGTCTAAATTTGGTGTGTTGCCAAAGGTAGTTCTGTTTGAAAGTACAGTCAGTACAATTAGAAGGGAAAGGATGAGTTAATAAACTTCTCCTTATTCTTTTTTCTCAATTTGCCTGATGCTTTAAAATCAGGAAGCAGTTACATGAAACAGTATGGCTCAATCCCAATCCCTGTAGCTCTTCCTTTAGTGGAAAGAGAGGGTTATATACTGTCATATTCAAATACTTAAGAAAATATCTGGGTTAAGTCCTCCAAGTGGGATAATGTGACCTGACTTGTTTGAGATGAGGTTTGTTTGTTTGTTTGTTTGTTTTTATATTTGTATCATAGCAGATTAAGGACAGTCACATGCCAAAACCAAAGACAAATGATTATTTGATTTCCCACTCATTTTTCAGAGGGCACATGGTTCCCAAAAAGGGAATGATGTTACAAGAAAAGAGCCCTGGCTTTTGCCCAAACTGCATATCTTCTTAGACATCAATGAAAATAAAGGGGGATTTTCAGAGAGTGATGGCCACAGTGATGATGGTGATGATGATGTCTATGAGGATAATAATGCTTACTACTTTGAAGTTAATATCAATGAAACAGAATTATAATAGTATAGCCTCTGAAATATGAATTCTCAATTGTTTATATCTCTGAGACATGCTGTTAATAAAAGCAGCAATGGCTCTACAGGCAGAAGCCCTGATAAATATTAGGACCAAATTAATAAAAATTTGCTAGTAGGAATTCAAAATATCCCAGCTTTTTTTTCTTTTTTCTTTTTTTTTTAAAGATTTTATTTATTTATTTGACAGAGAGAGATCACAAGTAGACAGAGAGGCAGGCAGAGAGAAAGAGAGAGAGAGAAGCAGGCTCCCTGCCGAGCAGAGAGCCTGATGCGGAACTCGATCCCAGGACCCTGAGATCATGATCTGAACCGAAGGCAGCGGCTTAACCCACTGAGCCACCCAGGCGCCCTCTTTTTTCTCTTTTTTAACTTCCCCTTGAGAAACTAGGCTTGGAATCAATGAAGGAGAGGAAATTTCAGGGTGAAGTAGATAAATGATAGGCTACTTCATCCAGGACTCAAAGGCCCAAAAGAGAGATGGGAATGGCTCAATGGTAAATTTGGACTACAGATGAATTAGTAACAAATTTACATGATGAAATTTAAAATGAAGAGAAAAGGCTAGTCATTCTTGGTAACTCTATGTAAATCTGTAGGTAAGCATTATGGCTTTAAAATTAATTTCTATAACTAAAACATGAAATACTGTCTAGAGCTGGAAGGCATCTTAGAAATCAATTAGACTCTCATTTTATAGAGACCAGGCTTTGAAAGCTTGGAGAAGCTAAATAATTTGGTGACTGTCATGTGGCCACTGGCTGAGTTGGGGCAGGAATATATGCCTAATTTCCTTCTGACAGCTTTGAGAGGAAAGTGGGTTTTCACAGAGGCTTCCACTCTGTGAACAGATTAAGCGGAATGTGACAGATGGACTGTGTTTATTGCTGCTCCCATCAACATGTACAATTATTGAGATGTTACATGGTGTAAGATTTAACATTTACTTGTTGACATCTATTTTTTTTAATTCCCTTGTTTATTGTGTTGCTTGGAGAATGCTAAACATTTTGTAAACAATACAATTTATTTTCCTGAATGGTTACATAATAAAGTAAAACCACTAACTGGAGTTTAAAACTGCAGTTAAACTGCAGTTAAAACTGCAGAAAGCATGTCACTTTCTCTTTTTGGGTGACTTGCTTTTTATAAGCCACATATAGGGGTGGAAAAAAAATCTGTTGTCCCATTGTGGGTTTTGTTTGCGTTCTATTAGTCCAACATGAATTCTGAAACCTGGATCTGTTTCCTCCCCCATACGGGAAGATTTTCATGTAGTTAGTGTGAATTTGAATATTTTAACTTCTCTTTTGATATGACATAATTGGCTTAAATGCCTTTAAACTTTTGTTTTTGTTTCTAGGGTTTTGTCTCTTTTATTTCTAAACATACTCATTCTTTCTGTTGTATACTCCATGTTCTTGGCCATAGAACAAAATAACTGCCGTTGCTGTCAGACCAATTAGCCGTCTGGCTAGATTCGGTAAAATTCTTTTATTCTTTTTTAAAACCCCAGTAAATAAGTTTTATTTGTTCATCCATTCAGTCACTCATTTATTCATTCATTTGACTGTTTAATTTATTAATTTAAGCATTAGCTCCATGTTAAGGTCACCATTATTTCTGGGGCTAGGGAGATGAATGAGATAGGGTATCCTACCTGAGGGTGTTCAAAAGTTGGTGGCCAAAAGGTCATTTTAAGGGAGTGTGTAATTGTTTTTTATATGATTTACCTCATAAGATCTGACATAGACTATAAGCACTCTAAGCATCCCTTCGTCATCAGGATTTATCAGCCATATTTTTCACTTCTTAGCCTATTTTTATTTCTAGACTGTAATCCTCAGAATAGATGCTCTTCCATGAGTTTACTACTTAGCCCAAGAAAAATATACCTATACTTTCTCATGAAAAGATCCCAAGGTCCACAGAGCATTGGTCTCAGGTCTTTCATGCATGAGAAGAAAATATATGATATGAATTTGATTACACTATGAAGGTCTTACTTGGTGAAGCTTGTCTTAACTTTTTTTGGTATGGTGTTGATACATGCATGATGTAGTCTGGATAAGAAATCCATTTTGCCGAGAAAGGACATTAAAAAATATGTTTTTTTAAAAATACAGTTCATTCTTTATAATCGATCTGAACAAGACAAAACTGAGAGGCTCAAGGGTAGGGAGAGGTACAAATTAACTCATAATAAGTGCTGCTGTTCTCTGAGGTTCTACGCCTCACCAGAGATGCACAATCGTGATAATGTGTGTATAGAGAGAAGAAGGAGTTTTCCACTGATTGAAATACTATGGCAACTAAAGATTGCCAGACAGACAACCAACCAGATAAACTAGTTGTTATTCACAATGAGGTTTGCATTTCTTTTCTTATTCATGAGAGGACAGAAAAAGGAATGATTCCTACAACACATGGTCGGTTTCTTATGTTTGTTTTTACAGTGTTATTCTTCCAACATTTCTTAAAAATTAAATTCAAAATCTAATGGATTAAATTGATGACAAAAAATAAAATCATTATGGGCAATTTAGTGAGGCTTAATAATAATTTATATTCTAAATATGATTGAGGATATTCAGGAATTAAGGTTTTGAGGGAAGAAACTTGTTATCAAGGGACTTACAATTTTAAGGAGGCAGGGAGTGAAGTGAGAGACATGTATTTCATTATGTAAAATGTACTTTGGCTTGAAATTCAATGACTATAAAAGGAGTTCGAACATGTAATTTTTATGTATGATTGATTTCCCAGCAAATAGGTATGTATGTATATATGTATATGTATATATTATATATGTTATATAAACAGGTAGGTATATATATATTTCATATATATATTTCACATATATATAAAGTCTGCACCAAAACTTGGATCCTGCACTGTGAATCATGCATTCTAGACAAGACAATATGATTGAAAAGTTAATGAACTATAATACCAAGAAGTGGACTCTCTCTTGGGAAGCAAAAAATGCATCAGGAGACCTCTTAGTTTCATGCATTAGCAAAGTACAGCCTATAAGAGGTCTTTGGCAGGAGTTTACATAAGCTAATGAATAAGGAAAATGAAAGCTAATACTTCGTTAGGCTGACAAGAAATCAATCACATTTGATGAACCGGTAAGTTAGATTTAAATGCTAGGGAGTACCCAAATCTGATCCACTTTGGTGCATAGGTCAGACAGGTACCTGTAGTTACTACTCACAATGTCAGTGCCTTGGCGTTCATGGAAAAGCATTCAGAAGCAGCCTATTCACTCTTTTGAAAATCTGTGTGTGCAAGTCTTGGCCATTCTTTGACTTGTTTATAGTAGCAGCTTAATTGCTACCTGGCTTCTAGCGCTCTGTTGCTATCAGTTGCAAGAAAATGTTATCCTCCTAAACACAATGTAAAAAGAAATATAACATGTTACAGGCAAATGCAACACTGTACACGGTTGGATTGGTTGTTGTTTTTGTCTTCCTGGCCTCTTCACAACTAACACAGATTAAATATTTCTAATTCTACCTCACTTATTTTGGTGATATCCCTGAAAGGCAGTTAATTGTATACATTACCTTTCATTTTAAGATAAATCAAAACTTTGGTGACTTCTTCCAGTAACATATAAGAAGCGGCTGTCCTGAAGTTTTTTTCTCAGGTCTATGAGCCAAAAGCTACATAATAGAAATTGGAAGTCAAGTTTGGACAAAGTAGTATGGTAGGAAGAACCACCAGATTTTGTATTAAGCCCTATTCTAAAGGTAATCTGCCTTTTTTTTCTATTTCTAGAACAAGCCATGCCATCTTGGGCAAATTATTTTATCTCAAACTGTTATCAGTTTCCTCATCTGCAAAATCATTCACTCCTTTGACATATGTTCTTTTAATAATATGTTTTAAAATGTTCTTCTCTAACTCTAAAATTTTGTGGCTGTATATCATTATGTTATTTTTCTAACTAAAAAAAAAAATTCTTTAATGAAAGAATGGTAATTTAAGGACCAGGAAAATCTTGATGGGACAGAGGAAGTACATACTGTTGTACTCATTAGCAATACTAGAATAAGCCTGAATTCTGCCATAGTGTTTGCCAAGAATTTTGCATTATATAATTAGAACACTAAAAACCAGTCACACCTGATTCCAGGATTATTTGTACTCTAAGTAGAGGATTGGTTGTGAATATAAATGAATTATTATAATAAGAGATGTAAGCCAACAAGAAATGTCAACTATAAAATACTCTCATGTGGATAAACTTAGTCCAAGATTATAAAACACACAATGGAGTCTAATCTGTCCTAAGACAAATATGCCTCTTTTCTCCTTCTAGATATGTCTTCACACTTCTCAACACTTCATTCATTAAATATTAATAGAATACTTATTATGTGCAAAACTCAGCAGAGAAACAGATGCTGTCTTTAAGGAGAAATATTGCTATATTTATGTGCTCACGAGATTTTTGTTGAGTGACAGACTGATGGTTGGAAATAATCCTCTAGAAGAAAACTTGTTTGGAAGTGACTTCTTTGCAGATACTTTAATTTCTTAATTTTGTGTTAAATTCAATATGAGGAGACTGAAAAATTATCAGGATGCCAGAAGATCTTCTTGAGAATAAAATTTAGAAAGCCACTACACCATTTTGCTGCCATGGAAAATCTGTCCTTATGATAACTCAGAAGAAAATATGACTTCTATATTCTTAAAATACTCCACAAGAAGTAATTTATGATAAAAATCATAGTACTGCATATTTCTGAGTGAATCCGTTTCCTTGACCAGGTAACTTCTTTTTAAAATTTAAAACTATTCTAATTTGTTCCATTTTAAGATAAATAGAATACAATTGCTTAGGAACTCACCTGCCTGACCTTTTAAAGTTAGAGCTGGTTACCAAGATATTGCCAGTCATCCCACCTCCAACCTAAGCCTCCTTACCTTTCCTTACTAAGACTTTAATTCTGGATTATTAGTTAATTTTTATGAAGACTTTTTTTTGGAAATTTCCTATATCACATTTCAATGCTGGTGAGTTTTTTCAAAAAACATATGTTATTTTTTTTAAAGATTTGTTTATTTATTTTAGAAAGAAAGAAAGACAGCATGAGGGGGAGGGGCAGAGGGAGAGAGAGAGAATCTCCTGCAGACTCTCCACTGAATGCGGAGCCTGACCTGGGGCTTCATCTCAGGACTCTGAAATCACAACCTGAGCCAAAACCAATAGTCTGACTCTTACCTGACTGTGCCACCCAGGTGCCCCCCAAAACATGTTATTTGAAGACAAGATAAATAAGGGTGGGTGAGGATAGTAGGACAAAAGAAAAGAAAGGCCATTCTCTCATAAGATATTCCAGGGGTTAAGTGTCAGAAAAGACTGGATGTACCAGGGGACCTGAGGTAGTTGTAGAAGGTAACTGGAGCCATTGGGTCCATGTGTGCTAGAAATTTCGTCTAGATTCTAGAGGCTATGTGCAGGCTCCTCACTATGAGTAAATTCATTAGTCATGTCTCACCACCATAATCCTAAGAGTAACTCAGAGGGGTGGGAATATTTTTTTCATTGGGTTTCCTCACCAGTTGTTCCAAAGTCAACAGGAATGCAGTAAAATAGAATATGGTAGAATCCTAATTTAAATTCCTTCTATTCCCAAATATGGATGTTGGCTGTGACATAAGCTCAATGGATGCTAGAAGGGTGTTCCTTTATTTAGGATTTATTTATCAAAACAATAATCACCATCTAAAAAATCCAGAACCTGACAGTTTTTACATTTGGAGATGTTCTTATGAAGTAGATATATTTCATATCAGTGTTTTTAAGATATACTTGTTCAAATCTTTATCCTATTATGAAATACTATTTTGCAAAGGCAAACTGTTGTTACTACAATAAAGAGAAGGCAAGCATTTTCTCTCCGTTCTTTTATTTGACCTCAATGGTCTGTTTTATATTCTTAGGCCTTCACATTGGGGGACCAGAGTGGTTCTCTTTTGTCTCTGTGAGTGTGATTCAAAGCTGACTCTTGGCAGCTACTGGCTGGTGTGACTTTATATGTGTATTCCAGTTTGTTAGAACTGGTTAAGTGTTTTGTAACATTGTTAATTATTAATAGCTCATCTTTGACTTGCAGCCTGGTATGGAAAATAAATTATATAGTCACTGGTTAATATAGTTTCTTTCTTCCTTCCAACTGCAATGGCCTCTTGTGTGCAGCCAGATTTATTACTGAGAAATGAGGGGAAGGTTCATTATAGGCGGTTTCATTATTTGAGTGGGTTCTGACTGGCAACCAGCATTGCCCTCTGCTTTGCCAGTCATCAGGCTAAGCTGAGTTCTGATACAGGACACCAACTTGAGCTTCCATCTTTTCACTGGCAACATTCTTGATTGAAGAGAATGAAAAGAGATAGATAAAGGAAGAACAGATATATGGTAAACAGGAAGTAGGAGAGTAGGAAAGGAGCAGATAAGGGAAAGATTTGAAAGAAGGAAGTGAAGTAAGAATCGAGAAACATAGGAGGAGGCATCCCATGAAGAAGGTGAGCAGTGCTGTTGCCTCTCCAATAAACACTGCTCCTTCTCTAATGGCACTCCGGCCTCACATTTCGAAACCCTGACCAGTTTTAAAAAAGATTATAGCCGGCCTCCACATTTCGTTGTTCCTTTGCAAGATCTTTGTTTGGCAATACTATGCTTATTTACTTTTTAGCCATTTCTCTTGGTTTAAATTCTTCAGATTCTGTTTATTCAAATCTCTGCCTTCATTAGGGCCAATAGAATGAATTAATTCCCATAATGATGAGAATGACTTAATGAGCCTTTTCTAATAAACTTGCATTGTTAACAGAGATCATCAATGGCATTTTAGCCTACCCAAAACTGTGTTACGTGGCGGGGGGGGGGTCTGTGATAGGGAAAAAGGAGAAAAAGGTATTTTGGATCAGTAGACCATTGATTCTTTAATTCATACTCAAAGGCCTCTGCCTACTTCATATACTCCTAAACGAAGCTCTTATTTAAGGTCCCTGCTAGCCCCGAGTCTGTGTTTAATTGTTCACAGTCTTATGGCTGATGTGTTATAGTATTGTTGGCTTTTGAAAGTAAGACATTTCTTTCTAAAAACATAGATAATTTAAATTGTAACTATCTGTTTCAATGTGTAAAAGCTGCCTCCACTCCCCATTCTATCTAGCTTTAGAAAATGTAATTATTCTTCTCAGTGTGTACCTGGGTTTCATGAATATTAGAACAGACTACAGATCAGGTTATACCACTGTAAGACTGATTGTGGAAATACCTCAAATGTAGTAGTTGATATATTAATGTACAGGAAATTTTTCTTTTTAAAATTCTGATCTCTTAACATAAGAACATTAAATTTTTCTTTGCAAATTCTTTTTCAGTCATTTCTGGATTACGATATGCCTTAATAAATGTTAAAAACAGGCTCCCTTTTATAGAGGCATTATATCAACATGAAATTTTCCCCAATTAGATTTATGGATGTGGAATGGATTACTAAGAAGGTTCTGTTCCTTCACTGAGGAACAGAAAACCTGATTTCAAGTCACGACTCTCTCATGTGTTTGCCCATGTGATCACTAACTAATCGGCAATAAATGAAATAATGAAATGAAATGAAATGAAATAAAATAAAATAAAATAAAATAAAATAGAAGTCTACATGGTCACTTCACCTACTAGGGTCTTCCTTTTGTGTTTTCCCATGCATTTTGTAAAGATCTTATCAGAAATTTCTATTATATCAAGTGTTATAGTGTACTACAATCTTTGGTCTCCCTTTATGTTTTCTCTAATGTCAGGGCAGTATCTATTTCTTTTTCATCTTAATAAACCCAAAACCTATCCCAATTCCGGGCATATTGCAGACACATAATGTTTATTGAATTAAAGAATGAAGATAATAGATAAAATAAGCAGTCTCTACTATGCATTTCTGTGTTCATCTAAAGATAGGGAAAAATTTAACCTCCTCTGGCTCTTTCTAACTCATAAGACAGATTGAACGACTCCATAAAGGAGGTCTTGCTTTCTTCATTTGGCCTTCTCCAACTCCCTGTCTAAAGCAATCCCTCTCGGGGTGCCTGGGTGGCTCAGTCGTTAGGCTCAGGTCGTGATCCCAGGGTCCTGAGATCGAGGCCCACATTGGGCTCCCTGCTCGGCGGGAAGCCTGCTTCTCCCTCTCCCACTCCCCCTGCTTGTGTTCCCTCTCTGGCTCTCTCTCTCTCTCTCTGTCATATAAATAAAGAAATAAAAAATAAGAAAGTAATCCCTCTCCACCTCTTTCCCATAAGATTTTCTCTTCCTTTACCCTCTTTTGTTATCTTCATGGTTTAGTTTTTTATTTCCCCACTGAAATGTTAGCTCAGTCATGAGGGTACTTATCTGTCTTGTTCCGTCTAGAATCTGTTGTGCCTTATAGAGAGACACACAGTAGATGCTCAAAAAATACTTGAGTGAATAATGGGACTTCCCTATGTGACACTGGGAAGACTTACTCAATAAATGTAAATGCCCTATATTTTGATGTGACAAAATTGCAACTAAAATGCAAGCTGCTTTTATTATCATTAACCTGCCCTGAGACTTCACCTTCTTTAAACAAGAGAATATACGCTAAAGGAAAAAAAATCTTATTTGGTGCGAATTTTTATCATACTTAGCTTTGTAGCTATCTTTTTTGGGGAAAGCATTGTAAAGATATGAACCTTTTAAAATGTAACTTCTTATTTTCTTGAAATTTCTGATTCCTTTTCAGGAAACAAAGGGATATTTCTTGAATCCTTAAGTCTTTTTTCAAAGTTGGAAGATAGTATTTAATATGAGAAAAAAATGTAAGCCCTTGTTTCAGGAACTAAACATATGTTCATTTTTAGTTGGTATGAAGAATTCAACTTGAATAACTTGATTATAATGTTGGATTGTGGTTTGAAGGTAGCTTCAGAAATGACACATAGGTGAAGGTGATTTCATGTTTCCTTAGGGTTGGTTTTTTTACTTTGAATCTGAATGTGGATGCTTACATAATTTGTAGAATCAAAATTGTGTAGTCTGGTCCTAGAAGCAGATTTTTAGTATTGGGTTTTTGTGTCCTGGGTGTTTTAATAATGTTAGTGTAAAAACTTACCATCATAGATGTGCATTGGTTTGATGCTGCCATCAAGTAGTATTTGATCCAGTCATTTCTCATTTTATTTTCACATCTAATCAATGACAGTGTTGTTGAGAAATATATGGATAATATCACAATTATATTCATGTAGTTTTTATGAGAGAGTTGATCATCTTCATGTCTGGGAAGAGAACAGCCGTATCTGTTTGTGCATAATGTGGATTTTGAACTATGTCTATAGGCGGCAGGAGTTTTCTATTTGTGGCATTGTTTAATTTTATATAGTCACTGTATAGTCTATAAGCAATAAGCAACCTCCAGCATCTCCTCCCCTGAAAGTAAGAGCTCTTAGAAAGTTTTAAGTGTAAATTTGATTAGCAGTCAGTTGCTTTACACCCAGGCAGGAGATATCATCCTACTATGCTTCACCATATCATTCAGCAGGAAAAACATTTAAGACCACAGTGGGGTCAAAAGGGTGGAGCTGGGCCTCAACCAGTCACACTTCTTGAAGTCAGCTGCCATGCCCCCAAATCTGGGCTTATTTAATGCAAAAAGGAAAACATCTTAAAAGAGGTATAATTAAAGTTTATACTGGGTGCTACACTGCCTATTTCCTACTTTCTATGTCTTCATTTACTTAATTGTACTATATGAAATATGTAACATCAAATGGCCATTTAAATTTTTATTATGTCAATGGTGGATATATTTACTCATTGCTTGAAAGTCAGACCTCCATAAAGAACACTAAGACATAAAGAGTACATAATCCGAGTACACTTTAACTTACCTTCTCAGATTCTGGATTATTTTTGGGAGCTGCTGATCTAAGTAGGCACCAAACAGGTTAAAATTTTAATACATTACACATTTAAATATTGTTATGCCATTGTTCCTGAATAATGTGTCATATTCTTCATGCACACTAAAAGTTAACGGACACTCAAAGATTTGGCCTTAATTGTCAGGTATTCAGCATATATGTTGTCAGAACTTTACATAAATATATATGTAAAGATTCATATTTAAGATTAGATTTTTTTTGTCTTTGACAGAAATACAAGGAAACTTATTCTTGAGTGATACTATATACTACAATGTAAGGGTATATATAAGAGTCAGTATATTTTAAATGTTGATATTCACATTAAGAATTTACACAAAGCAATTTTTTTTGCTTTTTATTTCAAAGTCAATCAAACAAAATTTATGACATTTTATAAAAAATAAAAATGGTAAAAGCAATTTTTTTCTTAGTTTTTATTATTACCTTTCTTGGTTATGCTGAAAGCCAGGACACAAAAATTCCAAATTCCAAATAACTTTACCAATTTAGAAATGAAATTTGTGAATAGGTCAAGAGAAATATTCTTTGTTTAAAAATTTGGAATGATAAAAGATAATAAACAAGCTTACCTATTACTCCTTGAATTTCATCAATACACAACCCATTGTAGGCTTAAATATTGGGGGGAAGAATGTGCTATATGGGATTGTTTGTGTTTATTTTTCAGGTACATTCTTCAGTCTTTATCCTAAGGGAAGAGACTAGCTGGCGTAAAGCTTTCCTATCTGTTAATTTAGTTCTTCTGATATTTTAACTTCAATAGTACTAAAGTCAAGACATATTATAAACAAAAGAAAATTTCATTATTTTCTTATTGAAGGTTTTCCTGGAAAGTTTTCTCTAAAAACAGTGTAAAGCTGATAACAGTACATAAATTTGAGCTAGATTTTGAAAGTGTAATTTTTTTGTTTGATGTTTTAAAAAAATCTACGATATGTGATATGCACTTTAAATTTTCATATTGTTTAATTTTGGTGAATTTTGCTACTTTAAAGGAGTGTTATGAGAGATGATACAAGATAACTGCACTTCGTGAAATAAAATGCAAATGTGAGGTGGTATTGTCATCTTCCTCTTTGTTGTACGATCCCGAAGATTATCTTCAGTCTTCTCACTGCCCACAGTGTGCAACTGCTGTTTCTCTCAATATGCCAGGCTCATATTTCATATTTTTCATGTACATGCAATTTTCTCTAGTGAATGTTCATACCATGTTCAGACAGAGAAGTTAGAAAAAACTAACAGCAAGAAAAATAAAGTTGGATTATTCTTTTCCTGTATGTGTCTATGTATGGCTCTTCTGCTATAATAACAAAAGGTGTAATAAAAGGGGTTTCCTTATATTGTGTAGTAACCAACTTGACATATAACTTTAATGTATTTGGTAAATGAAAATTTTTAAAAACCCTTTAATTAGATCAGTAAACATAGGTCTTTGGATTGAAATGCTATTATCCTCTTATGCTTTTGAAGTGAAAAATATTTCTCATGAATCAAAGGAAGTGTCTCTAAGCTTTACATTGAGAATTTCCATTTGAAATACCCAAAGACTGAGATAGCAAAGGGTTCTGAGTCACAAATAAGGAAATTCCTTCAAATTCACCTCCCCCCTTTAAAATCATGGTTAAAATTTCATAGAGTTAAAAAATATATTTTACTTTCAAAGTTGCCTCTTAATAATATTTGGTATGGTAATCCTTTATTTGGGTCACTATCTGTAGTTCATTTTTATTGCGCTCGTTATAGACTGTTTAGAATTCCATATTGTATTATATAAATCACCTTTGAGAGTACATTATGTTTTAGAACTATCTTTGTTGGCAATGATAATAAGAACTGGTCACCATATTACATTCAGGTCATTGAGAAATAATTTTGAAGTGTCAATTCTTTTTTTTTTTTTAAAGATTTTATTTATTTGTCAGAGAGAGAGGGAGAGAGAGCGAGCACAGGCGGACAGAATAGCAGGCAGAGGCAGAGGGAGAAGCAGGCTCCCCGCCAAGCAAGGAGCCCGATGTGGGACTCGATCCCAGGACGCCGGGATCATGACCTGAGCCGAAGGCAGCTGCTTAACCAACTGAGCCACCCAGGCGTCCCTGAAGTGTCAATTCTTATATCTAGGTTGTAGAATATTCATTTTCTTTTTCTGTCTTCTTAATGAATATAATCACCTATCCAAAATGATTAAGATGATTATCATTGCTTCTTACACACCAAAAATAGTAATAAGCTTAAATAAGTTAGGCTTCATAGTTTAATTTGAGAATAATTCATTTCTTTTTTTCTCCATTAACTGTATATTCATAGACTTGTTTTTATTCAGAAACCCTTTCTTACCATTTGAAAAACAGTGCATTTTGAACATTTATCACAATATTCAATTTAATGCTTTTAAGACCATAGCAAGCAAAATTCTCTGAGATTACTATGGCTCATATTTCAATTTAATAAGAATGAAAAACTGCTTAATTATTAAAATCTCATTGCTTTCATATCAAGAGTTATTAACAATGCCTTGCTTATGCTTGGCTATACATCTTGTCCTTTTCTCATGTTCCTAATGTTTGCTTCTTTCCCATTACCGTTGGTCTTAGGAAACATTTTAATGGCAGTAAATATACTTTACTTTTACCCAGGAGAGCTAGGCTCTTATGTAATAAGTTATGCTGGATATCATTTTGGTTAACCTCTATACAGTGCTTGAGACATCATCATTTACAGTGAATAATTCTTGGCCAGAGTGGAAAAGCAAATCTGTGTCCTTGACTTTCCATTTTGAATGCTTTTCAAAAACATCTTTACATCATGTAAATTTTGTAATCAAATTTCTACAAAGCTAGTAACATATTATGTCCATAATAAAACTGAACACATTTTAGCGGAAAAAAGACGCTGAACTGTGTTTTAAATCTTTGCCTGTATACCAAATCATATGCATAATGATGATTGCTTCTTACCCAAATATGGTAACTAAACTTAAGAGCCAATTTCAGCAAAGGTATTGATTGTTTAAATTAGATGGGGCAATGAGTGTTTTAAAAATATTTTTCCATTAGAGTTTTAAATATTCCACAACTAATAACTATCACTAAAATTACGGACATTTTGAGGATTTATAAGCCCGCTTAATACTAATTGAAGCTCCAGTTTTTCCTGTGGGATTGTCCTAATTACCTCTCACTTTCTGTTTTTATGCTGGTGAAGAACCTGCCCACAATTTTAACATTCCAATATGGGATTTTTAACTGCCCAAGAGCTACCTTTGAATACCTCAACATACAAAGTGGTGTGTATTAAAATTCCTGCAGTGAATAAACAGTTATGCCTGCTCTGCCTTTCTCCCCATTATTGAAATTGGGTAAATTATTATCATAGCTTAAGGAAAGAACATTAAACTTGATACCAGTTCTGCCATTTTCAAGGAGTTACTGTAAAGAAAAAAAAATTAAAATTGATTCAGTGTCAAAGCACTTTGTAAATTTTAGGGGATAGTTTTTATCTTATTGTAAAAATGTGGAAATCTCCTGACTTAGTAAAACCCTAAATTATCTATGTAAACAGTAAATACACTCTGTGGAATGCAGTATGGATAAAATTATTCCACAAAATATACCCCACGAAGACTGCCAAAAATTCCTCTCATTTTCCTTGTTGTGTGACTTACCTTTGACCATTTGCAATCTTTTAATGACTTGATTTTTATCTGCTATCTTACAATTCTTCTATACCTCAGAATCCTTTCATTAGCTTTCAAAGAGTTCTTTCTTAGAAATAGGTACTTATTATTTTAATAATTTTCTGAGCCAAATTTCCTTTTACTTTTAGGAAGGCATGTGCACTAGACATTTTAAATTAAAGGTTGGTGGTGGTTTTTATTTTATCGTATACTAAGTTCACTAAAGATAAAATATTAATAAATAAAAATAATTTATAGGGAAGTTATTCATTTGAAATATAAACCACTAAGTACTAAGCACATAAAACCTTTTGTTGAAATATTACTAGTCAGATTTTATTAACATTAAACATAGTACAATTATTGATGAATTTCTAGCTCTTCATTATTCATTATTTTATTTATACGACATGATAAAGCAGCAGGTTTTTTGGGGGGGAGAGGTTTATGAAAGATTTAAATTAAAATAAGACTATTAATAAACAATTTGATAAACTTGTCAGTTCACTGAACTTACTGTCTCAAAGTCATTAACTGTCAGTGTTCATCTCATTTCAGCAGGTCTTTTTATCAAATGTGAGTTTTTTCTATAATAAGCTTTTAGAATATCACAGGAGTGAATTTCCTACCATTTATTCATTGAAGTTTATGCGTAGGCAAAGAAAAATAAGATAAAAACTGTTTTCCTTGAGTGTTCATAAACATTCCCTTGTACCTGTAATTAGGATTCTAATTTTATTGAATTAATAATCCAGAATAAAAAAATCTACATCTTTATATAATAATTTTTTTCTACTCTTTGATTAATTTAGGATATTGCAGTTGGGTTTTTTTTAGTCAATATGGGCATTTCTATCAATGATAATAAAAATCTGTTACAATATGTATATGGGATCATCCAGATGGAATTTTAACAAATATTTTAGTATATGTGCTGCCGAAGCGAGCACATGGAATTTTAAAAAATAAATGGGTATGAGCAAGTATATGACTCTTTTGTGTTTGTATTGTATGTAGGCATGTTTATATGAGATCTAAGTTTTCAAATTTAGATCTTCATCTTAGTTTCCTTCATGCTCATATATTTTGTAAAGTGTATTCACAAATTTTACCAAGCTCTGATTTAAATTTTACTACCTTATAAATTTGTTCCCCTGTAGTTTTAGAAGCAACTGATATTTGTCAACTGTCTTGTCTCCTTGAGGCTGAATTTAGGCACTGAGAATTAGGTATTTAAGAGAAATATCTCATTTAATTTTTATATCCTGGAATAATTGTGATCTCCATGTTCTATACATGATATTGGCATTTACAAAATGTTCAGTAATAGGAGTGAGACTAAGATTCAAATCCCTTTTTGTCTACTCTAAGACCTTTCTCCTCTATATCAAGTTCTGTTGGATTTATATCCTCTAGCTGATGTTCTTCAGTTAAAACTTCTGATAATAAAAACTTATCTTCTTAAGAAGAGTCACAAAACTAATTATAAAAATATAAAAATAAGCGCACTGGCATTTACTGCTTTTACTTTAAATTATAGACACCATATCTATAACTCTTAAATTCTTTACCATGTTTCATTTTGGATATCATTTATTCTAGAGAATTAATTTCAATTCCTACTAGGATAGACAAACCAAACTTCTTGCTTAGGACAGCACAGATTCTGCTTTAGAGTAGACTAAAAATTGGAAGATCTAATAAAATAATTTATCTGACTTTTCATTTGAAGAATAAGGTTCAGGAAATAATTGTTTTGAGATTTAAATAATGGTAATTTTCCTAGTAGGACATGCTATTGATTAATAATTATTATTCTAGAGAAAATAATTATCCATTTACAGAATGGCCACACTAATCCTAACGTTTTCCTATCACTCTAAAATGTAAGGCAAACAGAATGTTTTACTAAAGCATTTTCAGTGAGTATATACTTTTGCTTTTCCTGAAGACCTATGAAAATGAACATAAATATATTTTTAATAGCTAATATACAAAGGTTGTTTTCTAACTGGAAAACAGCATCATCATTCAATGAAAAAGTTAGGAAATATCTTTTTATTCCTTTAATATTAATTCTTATCCTTTAATTCTGTTTCAGAAATTAAAAAAAAACTTGCTATAAGGAATGTGTGAACAAAATAATCCTTTTAAAACAATTCAGCCATTTCTAGGACTTGAAATTTTAAGTGTTGTACTTATTCAACAAAGAAATAAGTATCTCTGGGTATGTTAATTGTGATGATAAAATTGTCTATGATAGAGTTAATTTGATTCTCACAACTATTTTGATAATTGAATAAATAAGATGAAATATATCAAGAATGTATTTGACCATTAAGGATACTTGAAAAAAATGATGAACTATTAATGATCAGTTAACACCAGCTATGGAGATTGCCACATATTTTTAACTTTCCTGCCTCTCAGAAAGAGAAAGGACAACAAATAATACACCATGAATTGTTATTCTAAAATTTTAAAAAATTTTCTTTAGATCTTACCCATTTTAAAATTAGCCTCTCATAAAATGTCATTTCTGAAATTTTTATAACACTTAACTTTATTTATAAGAACACATTAATAATATATTTTTATACAATAATCTTTATAATTTAGTACATAAGAATTTAATAAACTAAAAAAATGACAAAATGCTTCCTATAAATGAATACTTGATAATATAGATTCCTGACAGAATTGTCAAGAAACTAGTACCCTCATGCATCTTGAAAGAGACTGAGATATAACTTCCAAATGAAGTCATTTATTTTTCCAATTATGTGTTACTTATTCAATATTAATGTGGATCAATTCTTTTGGCTTTAAAATGTGTACTTCCTAAATAAATTAAAACACTTTCTGAATGTATATTATTAACTCACTTTCCTCCCCACAGATTTAGAAGACAAACTATCCATGTAAATGTTATTAATTTTTCCATCATTTGATTCTTCTACATCATGTGTATTATTTGATAGTTTGAAATAATTTATATTTCTTAATTGAAATAATACACTAAGTGAAAACTTTTTAAAAAAACTTCTAAGAACAAAGTTGACCAACAATAGTACTTAGAAATAGCTTTGAAACTCTGTAGTAAATTGCATCTTGTGAGCACTCAAAATGAAATAATATAAATTTTCTCTAAGGCCACAAAAGTAATCATGCATTGGACAGATGAAGAGATACACATTTATCCCAAATAATTCCATATATCCCCACAATGTTATTCCAATTGCTTAAATGTGTTATTCCCATAAAATGTTTTAGTTCTCATAAAGCTTATGGTTTTATTTCTCCACTTTTAAGGTATCCCCAAGAGGCAACATATACTGTGACAGCCCTAAAGCTACATTTAAATGGAAACACACTTACTAGAGTATTTTGCTTTATGTGAAAGCTATGGTTCTGAAAGTTTCAGACTATTGAAACTTTTTGGAAACAAAAACATAACTTGTGTTAAAGTTACTATTTTTTTAATTTAAATTCAATTAGCCAACATATAGTACACCCTTAGTTTTTGATGTAGTGTTCAATGACTTTCTAATACATTTTCTTCATAATTTTAATTTATAAATTTGAAATCTATGTTCTCAGTAAAATGGGATAAAACCTCAATTTATTCATTTTATCTTAGTGGCTTGAGACTCAGCAGTTTATATTATTCCATTTTCTAAGATATAAGGATGAGATTAATATCTATACCTTAAAATATTGTGAGAATAAAAAATAAAAGTATGTTATGTATATAAAAGAAGATAATATAAACATTAATTATTATAATGTCACTATATTGGGCAATTGTTTTGAAAATACTTGTCCCAATAATACTTGGGAGAAAAATTCTTTTCTCCTTTTCATTTAATTTTAAAAGTTCAACCTATGAAATATACTTAAGGGTTAATGGCAATAGAGTTTGTGCTAATAAGGAAAATATCATAACTAATATTATACTTTAACTGTAACTTTGTCTTAAACGTTTGAAATGATATAAAAAGGCATAATTAGCTTAATTATACCACTCTTGCTATTTTATCACAGACAAATGATGGCATTCTTACTGTTGGCAAAAATAATGTACTCTCAATTTCAAAATCAGAATCAGTATATACAGAGTATACAATCACAATTGTTATAACTTACTATTCAGAAAAATAGGAATTTTGTATCTGCACTTTTTGTTATCAATTTCGTACTCTTAAATATAACACTGTTTAAGATTTAAAAATTCGTGTAGGTCTCTCTTCTCCATGATTTCTTCATGTCAGGAAAAAAAGTGATGCAGATATGAATGAAGACAGAAAATAACCAGAGAGTGTGTGTAAATCTGTAAATATCTGATATAATGAAGATACCTGGGCAGTAGTACCAATATAATGTAATAACTTTTTTTCAGTATCATTATATTTCACATGTAACTTCATTGGTAATTTAATCAGTGTTTATCTTTACTTTTCACTATAGCAATTATTTGAAAATAATACTCAATATGACAAACCCACCAAATATGAAAATGTATAACAGAGATAACCTCACATTGTCATCAACCTCTGTATGCTTAAGCAATGTCAAGGTCTCCGAATGAGGTATCCTTTGTTGGCTCTAGTCTCTAATTTGATTATTCTACCACTCTTCAAAAGACTGGTTTTCCAGTGCTTTGCCTCCTTATACCACCTACCCCCGTTTTTGCATGAGCTAGGTATTTAGAATACTTGACTTCGTTCACAGTGAAAAAATGCACATGAAAACTAACGCCTAACAGATTCAATGTTTGTTGGCATACTGAGGGTGACTTGTTCCATCAGTATCTATTTTTCTTCCCAGAAAGTTAAAAAAAAAAGCACACCATTATAATCTTCTAACCAATCTTCAAATATCTTTAATAGAAAGAGAAAACTATTCTAAATAATAAAAGTTAATGCATAAACTAAAAACAAATTGAGATGCCAATGAAAGAAATGTGTGATTTTTTTAAAGCTATTCAGTTATCTTAAATGAAGTAGTTCCTAAATAAGACAGGTTACAAGAAAAATTCAAAAGTCCTAAAAAGGGATTTTAAAATTTCACTGAATTTTTATGTTCAAAAATAACATCGGTGATTATTTAAAGCTTTGAAATTATAATCATGTTAAGACAATGAACAATGGTTATATTTAGCTATCTGCTAGAATATGTAAAATGTCTCATGAGTTTGAATATTAAAAATGAATTTTATAAAGTTCTCTAATTTAGATTAAGCCTTTCTAGTGTATACAGAAGTAACATTTTCTAGCATTCATGAAGTCAAACTTCAGAGAAAGTTCAGCCTCAAAGGTTTTCTCTCTATTGGCAAAGCAATGGGGAAATCTCCTTGAAACTAGCTAATTGAGAATTTGGCCTTCCAAATAATTTTTTATAAAACAAGTAGTTTGAATGCAAACAGTTCTGATAATTGCTTCTATTCTCTATCTGCCTAGGCATAAACATTCCCCCTGCCCCGAGAAAAGAAACCCCACATATAATCTTGATGTTAGATAGAAATGTTAAAAACTTCTAAGAGTTGTGTCACTTAAGTGGTGAATTTACTAACAAATACTTTTACTGACAACGTGAACCCCGCAAATACATCCTGTACAGAACTGACTAGGGGGAGTTTTTATTCTAAGATATTTTGGAAAACATGGTGGCTAGGCTTTGATTTATTGGACTCAAAATGGTTTGTTTGGTTTCCTCTTTATTTTTAAAAATGAGATAGGTTAATTTGTACCCTGCTAATATTTTTAAAAATTACAATTCGATTCTTATCTCTGCCTTAAGTCCTAAAAGTAATGGCTTATTTTACAATAAAAAAGTTCAGCATGAATTGGTCTCACTACAAGTATATGGGTTTCCTGTAATCAGAAACTTTCTCAGCATTTATAAATAGGCAATGTAAAATAGGCAATGTAAAATATATAAACAACATAAAGTGATAAAATCTATCTGTTTTGGTAAACATATTGAAATATTGTTAATACATTACTTTATCTATTAAAGACTTGATATATATAAATATTTTCAAAAACTGACTTAACATTAAAAGTGTGGAAATTTTGAGAAGTCATTTTGAAATTTAGTTTACAATAATTTCTTACAAGAAAAAAAGATATAATCACCCACCATCTTAAATATTGACAGAAATACTATTTTTGTTATTGATCTAGAGCTATAAAATTGGATAAGCTAATGAATGACAATCTTAGAAAATGCCTTAAGTTTTCATAAGCCAGATCTCCATAAACATTTTATTACTAATAAAATTAATTTGGTAAAGTCATTATAATTTGAATGCTCTTTGTAGTTTGAGCAGAATTGGAATACTCAATTGAGTCCTTAATCAAAAGCTTGACATTTCTGCTCAAGCAGAATAATAATTAAAAAAAATATATAGATAGATAGATACATATTATACATATGTATACATATGTATACTACATATACAGATAGTATATTTATCATCTACAAAACAGTTTTTCAAAAATGGGGACTCTATATGATTTAAAACAGAAACAGAGACTGTATTTTACCCTAAAACATTTTCAACATAAATTATTATAAGGTCACAATTCAAGGGAAATATATGTAATTTATATAACAATTTTAATCACAATATGTAAATCACATTAAAGAAGATTGAGGCACTGCAGTTCAGAAGAGTTCAAATTTCTTCATTGCTAAATATAAAGAAATCAATTATCTGTATCAAATAATCTTTTTTATTATCAACCATTTGAACATGTGATCTCTTATTTTTTGCTGTTTTCTTTGGTACTGAATTAAAGCTGATACAAATTGACCTTTTAATTTTGGGGAGTAGTCAAAATGATGTGATTGGGGAGGGGCTGAGAAGTGTTTTTTGTAAAAATTCTTTAATCATTTCATAGAGGTAAACATACTTGAATGCTAAATACCTGACCTTTTCAAATAAATGCAGACCTACCTTGTTTTTCACAATAAGTCTCTATTAATTTCCATGAGACAATGTTTTCACAAATGTAAGGCAAAACAGATGTTAAATTACTTAACAGAACTCATAATTTAAATAATTAAAACTAATTTGTGTTTAAAGCTATTTGCAGATTTATTAGAGAAACAAATACAAATATGCATTTCTACAGAACTGTTTTTTTTTCCAAAATGAACTTAAAACTTGTTCCACAGTTTTTACTTGTTTATATATCTATGGTAACCCAAGTATTGGCTTCTGTACCACTTGTAATGAGACAATTGCCCTTCCATTGCAATTATAAAAAACTATTTAAAAAAAAATTCGGCACATACACGTTAAATATTTTTCCTTAAAAAAATAATCTAATCAAAATATTGAATACTTTAGATTTAAACAATATTTTATTTACAAATCTGATTTGATTACTTTATTAATTACACAAGGTAATGCTTCAATTTTCAAGAACAGTTTTTTTTTTAATATATAGACCAGTGGAATGACATCCTATCTAGTAATATGTACTACACTTCATTTTTTTTCAAAATTAACATGACAAGTTTTCTAATACTTTCAGTTTTTTGGAAAAAATGTTATTTTATTGGGGCACATATCTGATGAAACAAAAAATAACATGCAGAATTCCAAAAATAACCCGTTAAAGTAATATGATACTTACCCTTCATGTAATAAGACATCTATGAACAACAGTGCATAACAATATTATGTATTCATGTTTATGAGAAACCAAGCAGGAGGCAAAATGAGTTCATTCTGCTTTCTAATCATGTGCAATATCATATGGCTGTTTGCATCATTTAAATAATGTGTGTACATTAAATTTCTAAGACTGCATTGCACCCAAAATTACTATGGATAGCCATGCTTGCCCTGTATTTAATGAGTGATGAATTTCTCCTACTAACAGAGTAACTGGTCTCAAATCGTGTCTGTGATGTAAAGAGTATTAAATTATATTTTTATCTCTTTCAATTGCTGCCTTGGAAAGCAAGAATTCCCTTCTTGGAGAAGACTTACAGTAAGTAAAATTTACTTAAGGACTCAGTGAGGAATCAGCACATGAATCAAGAATGCAATATAAGAATGGATTAAAAAAATGTGATTATCAGTACCTTTGTTGAAATCTATTACCACCATTAAAATTTCCAAGGAAAGATAGGGCCTGTAACATAGGGGTTCCATTCATTGTTAAATTACTAAAATCTACCAATTTAATGCTTTCATACTGTTTATTTTTTTCCAATAGAAAAATAAATCTCATACATTAGAAGTGGTACACAAAAAACTGGGATAAAATTTATCAGATTCTTGATAGCACCATTTACACATTCTTAAAGTAAACATTAATATGCACTTTCTTAGAAAGCGATATAAATATATAATACAGGACTTGCTAACCTCTGTTAACCATCTGAATACGATGGAATAATCTATCTCTACTGTGCAGGTAGGCTGTGCATGGTGGTGTGGCAATATAATTTTAAAAGTTTGTTACAGATGTGATGGGAAGCTGGAAGGAGTCGAATAAGCAGAAAAAAGAGCTTAGATCTATTGTAAGCAATGAGTCGAAATGAGCCGTTACAGGTTAGAATTTATCTTTGTTTCTGATCATTCAATGAGAAAATGACTTCCACAGAAATAGATACATTTAACTGTTTCAGGAGTGGGGTGGGTGAGGTGAAGTAGGATTGAAAGTCCTACAGGTAATAGCAATAACTGGAAGTGCAGACGAAATTGGTCTTCAGTGCAAAGAGGAAGGCAGCCGTTTAAAAAGTCTAGGTGCAATGTTGTGGTGCTGAAAGAAAAGCTCCCAGTGATAAAGGAAAAAAAAAAACTGCAATGCAACTTCAAGCAGTAATTTTGTGGTGCTGAAAGGACAGCTCCCAGTGTTGAGGAAAAGATCTTGGATCTAGAATGAGGTGTCCAATCTGTATGATAAACAGCACACTGTGTCTCAGAGCGCCCATTCAATCTCAGTAAGTAAATGAAATATTGATTGAAAGTGACCCTGAAACAGAATGCATTAAAAAGACATAGAAAGCTGCAGAACTGAGGTAATTCGTATTCAGCATGTTCACCAGCCTCCCTATAGCAAAACAAGTCTATAAATAGTTGCATTTCATAAGATGTTTGGCCCTTGTATCATCAGTTTTCTCCATTTTGGATCAGTATAGCTGAACAGCCATTGTTACATGCCTACCTGTGGCAGTCTGAAGCCATACTCATTTTCTTCCAGTAAATTAAAGCATCACATCACAAATCAATTCTACATGGTCTATAAATTTCAGAGAATAAGTTTTTAGACAGCATAAAGCTGATTTACACATAATGCACACAAACCCTTATCTGTTACCATAAATTAAAATGTAAATATCTTCAATTTAGCTTTCAGATTTAACTAACATAATACCATGCCAACTAGCAAAAGTTTAAAATTCCCATTTACAATTAAAATTGAACTGAGTGCATTTTCAGCAATACTAGCTAATAAATACACATAATTTTTTAAATGGTTTGGCTTCAAAGTAACATTAAATTCCAGATGAAATGCATGGGGTCCACAGTGGACTACTGGAATTTTGAAATAAAAGGTTGAAGATTTGCTACGACTGAACAAAAACATTTTAAAGACCCAACATTTGAAATGCTTCTAATACACATCCTATATCACTTCCTTTCTCTTTTCCAACTAAGTGGGGCCCCAATCTTTGCCTTTGTTCACTGCTGACTCTGAGACAGCACGGTGAAAGAAATTTACATAGATATTATTTACTGTTAATGTATTATAAATGATCTGAGACTTGTGACATGCAAGGAAAAAATGAGACGGGAGACAAGTGATGCTACATGATGAACTAAGCACATTTATAATGATAAAATGAGTAAATATAATAGCGGCAATGCTAACCACTGATTCCACGAGATACACTATTTGTCAAAACTTACACAGCTACAGAGTATCGACGATAAATAGTCATTACCAATTAACACAGTTTACTACAGCTTTTCTCTTTCATTTAAACAAGCATATCATTCCCTTTTAAAATCATTCTCTAAATAAATATTTAGAGATAGAGAACTCTAAATGAAATAACAGTCCAATGTTAAAAACTAAAAAAAAAATGAATCTACTCTTACAGTTTGACAGAAATGAATTATTAATAGTGGAAGGGGAAGGGATCAGGAAATAATTTCAAGTTCTCAATGTCCAAAAGTAAATTGCACAGTAAATCAATATGAAATGAAGAGTCCATATAGTTCAATGAACAAAAGGGAAAGTTCATGAGGACAAAGATCACAGTTCAGAGAGAGGCTGGACGAAATTCAGACATGGAGCATCACACTCATTGTTCTTTAATTGGTTGCACAGAAAGGAGCAGCTGGGATGCCATTTAGCTTGCTAGGATGGACGTAACCAATGGGTTGAAGTTGAGATGGAAGTAATTCTCTTTTGTAATTCAGTTGCTCAGCCAGATGATCCAGAGGTAGCCAGCATTTTATTTTTGTCCATTGAATTTAAGACTGCATGCACAGCATGAGGAGGTGCTTGGGGATGGATGCCCCTATGAGTGGCCTTGAGTGGGCAAACTCAGAGGTTAACAGATGGTGTGTCAAATGGCCTGGACAGTTGGCACTCAGGAGAGGTACAGAAGAGGGTGACAGTTGTTGGGTCTTGGGAACAAAGGCTTACTTTGAAATGACCTGTCAAAAAGCCTGACAAAGGTAGATCACACTACCTCTCAAGATAAACTGCCTCTTCTAAATAAGCATGCAGGAAATACTGTCTGGTTGGTGACATAAAAATGCTCCACAAAACATGCAAATTACCGAGTATTAGAAACTGCATTGGCTGCTAGCGCCATGCTGCAAAGACTCCATCATGGGAGCAAACAGCTAAATCACAGATAGCTTCACAGTAAAATCTACATTCACAATACTAATAGGTTTCTAGTGTTAACAAATTATACACAATTATAAGCTCTTAAAATGCAACATACTTATCAAGCAGTTGCAGATAATGAAACATTATCAGCTATCAATAATTTGTTGGCACTTTCACTTTTGTTTATAAAATTTCCAATACACTGTACCACAGTTATGTGTCTAAACAGTGAGGATGTTAATGGAGTAATGACTGTTCTACTGGCCAGGCGATGGGATCAGTAGTGAATTCAGTGCTTAAAAACAAATGTACAAACCTCTGAAGAGGTGGGACTCCATGTGAGAACTTTTGTTGAACTTACAAATGATGAAGAATGGGCCATGGCCAGCATGCAGCATTATTTCCATTGTCTAGTTCAGATGGAGAACAGGTGCTTTTATTGATCTGTAAACTTACCAATATAATTTTCCACAGTTTTAACCTTTTAAATATTTTACAGTGCTTTTATGCAACTATATTGCTTTTTGATCATTTTAAATTTAAAACTTATTTTCAAAATATTGTTTCCTACTTCACTGTGCCCTAAGCAGGAAGTAAGACTTACATGACAGTGCTTTGGCCTCACTCCATTTTAGGTCACTGACCCCACCATACTCAACCTAACAGTAGTTAATTTAGTGTTATCTAGAACTAATACTGAAAACTATACGCATATCCCTGTCTACATTCAATCATTAAACTACAATAATGCTGGTAAAATGGCAGGCTTAAATCTTACACTAGAAACACCTCTGACAAATATACACAAGCAAAGTATAGAGAACAAAACAGATCAAGAAAAAATTCTATGAAACATCTGGTAAAACACATATTATTTACATATACACATTGTCAACATAGTCGCATTCATTTGCATAATTATATATTAATAACAGAAAAACTTCACTTCTGCAAAGTACAGTACATCCTTCTTGAAAATGGGGTAAAGGAGGGGTTAAAACAATCTGATGTATAATTGGGGCACTCAACCCACTTTCTGAGGATTGGCAGCCCGCACTCCTTGCTCATATGTGATCCTTTGTGTAATTAAATACTGAGCAGCCTGTGTTGCAGCTGGTGTTCCAGTAATGGTTACCTTCCGATTCCTTGTGCCAGGTACGAATTCTCCTTTTTTGGAGATCTGTATCCTTGCACCAGTCAACTCCTGGTATTCCACTAATGTTTTCCCTCCTTTGCCAAGTATTGCACCAACTAAGTTTTCTGGCACTGCTATTTCAACTACATCCTTTGATCCATCTGTGGATTTTTCTGTTCCTAGAATGGCACTGGCAGCTAGGGGAGAAGCAGCTCCAAAATATCCATTGGTTGCAGCAGTAGCAGCAGCCAGGCTACCTAATGCAAATGTCCCCGCCGTACCACCAGCTGTGCTGCCACTGGCTGAGGCTTCACTGGCATAGGTGGCCAACAAATTGGCTGCTGCTGCTGCTGGGTTGGCACTGGCAGCTGCTGCAGCCAAGGCCCCTGTTGCTGCTGCTTGACTGAGACCTAAACCTAATGTGTTGAGATTATATCCGTAGCTGGCTAAAGTATTAAGTGCAGAGGTGATGGCCACCAGGTCATTGCCTGTGAAGCCAGATAAGACTGCTGGAAAGGCTGCAACGCCAGCAAGGTTAGCATGTCCTAAGAGCCCTGCGGCTGCGGCAGCAGTTGGTAACACTTCAGCAGTGTTTGCATAAGGAGATCCGGTTGGATTGGAATTTGCCACTGGACCTGTAACATTGGCATAACTGATATTGAGACAGCTGCCACTCTGTGGATCCTCTTGTATCTTCTGGATGATAAGTTCAACAGCTTTTCGGTTTTGTTCAGGTTCTCCACTCACAGTGACAACCCTCTCTTGCAAGTTGATCCCATCAGGTTTCTGGGAAAGCTGCACCCAAGCCCCTGACTGCTCCATTATAGCCTTCACAGTAGCACCTCCCTTCCCTATTATCAGACCTGCTGTGCTGTTGGGAACTATAATCTTTACCTGTAATTAAAAAAAATACGTATAAATAATACTTCTGTTTTGCGCATACACATTATATTACTTTGCTATCCTAAAAAAGTAAAATAACAAATTGAAAATTAGTTTAAACGTAAGTTATGAAAGATAGAAATATCACAACTTCTAAAGTGACTTTTATCGCATTTTAATACAATTATCTTGTAAAAGCAGAATGTCCAAAAGCAAAAGCAATTTGCAATTTAAAATATTAAAAGTTTTCCTGGAGTCCTTGTGCATCGCCATAGAAGTTTTAAGAAATTAGTATGTTCTAAAGAAAGGATATCATAACTATACACCAATGGTAACATTTTTATATAGCTCCAAAATAAAAATACTGTTGATACTCTTCACCTAGTGTAGCTTTAAGAATACCTTTGGTCTAAAAAGTATAAAAACAAAGAGTAGAGGATTATGACGCAAAGTTAGTAAAGATAAAAGTAGTAAAGTTCTAGATCGAGTCCCTTTAGAAAATTAATTTCATGTTCCTTATCACCTAGCAATTTTTGTGTTATTCAAACCTTACTTGTTTCATGACTAATATTTTCAGAGAGCAAAAAGATTATTACTAGTGGTATTTTGATTTTTGGACTAAACTGACACACAATACATAACTTTATAAAAATAACAGATATTTAAAAAAAAACCAGATATTTCTAAATAATTAATATAAAAAATTTCCCATCACTTTAGAGAGGTGAACAATGATTTGAGTATGATATTGCCGGGATGTTCTACTTAAATTTGTAAAATGACTATTTTAATTAGATAGATAATTCTCTTTTTTGGCAGCCGTAGCTACATTTTAAAAAATAGGGCTTATAACCATATTATCAAAGGTTACTGAAAATTTACTGGAGTCACAGGAATAATTACAATACAATGTGACCATATGAATAGAGGCATTTTAACTAATTTGTATTGAAATATCCATTCACAAAACCTAGACTATTTGGATTTATTTAATTACAGTCAAATACTATTGTAAAAATGATAAAATCAGTAAGGTATTTTCCATAACCCCTGAAATTAAAATATAAATATTAAAAATTTTATTTTGGTAGCACAAAGATACACATGGCACTGTTTTATGACTCACTAGATAAAAAACTGGGAGGGTTGTGTCACTGACAAAGCACTAAAGTAATTGCTTTCCTTGTTCTGGATATTAAAATGGGCAGGCTGAAGTAACTTGTTGAAATTTGAGCAGGAATTTAAATGAGATATTCTATGAAAATTTCATTAGCTAGTTTTTAGCACGTATTGCCATGCTATCTTTAAAACAGAGATTTGGTAAAAATATTTTAAAGAAATAGAGCCATGCATTTCTGGCAATTTTGCTCTTCAAGGTAGAAACCACTTGAAGTATAAATTCGAATTCTAGACTGTGTCACCTCATAAATATATTTATATGTATTAACACACATGTACACACACACACACAAAGTTTTCTTGCCACATATATAATTTATAGGAACAGGATTTTCTTTCATTCAAATTTGTCTATAAAATAATTTCATTTTATTGAAAACAATTTAAATTTTCTAGAAACTTTTTTTTTTAAAGATTTTATTTAGTTATTTGACAGAGATCACAAGTAGGCAGAGAGGCAGGCAGAGAGAGAGAGGAGGAAGCATGCTCCCCACTGAGCAGAGAGCCCGACACGGGGCTCGATCCCAGGACCCTGAGACCATGACTTGAGCAGAAGGCAAAGGCTTAACCCACTGAGCCACCCAGGCACCCCTCTAGAAACATTTTTTAGGAATATCAAATATATCCTTCATATTCCTCCCGATTAAGTGCATTCAGTTTTAAGTAGTATGAGAAATAATTTTTAAAAACATGTTAATTTATTAATTTTGTTCACAGAGTTTTTTGTAGAAAATTATTTGTCTGAAATGCTGCAGTATGTTAAAGTATTATAATTAGAAATTTAAACCATGATTATTCCTTACACTAATTATAAAGATGAATTAGAATCATCTTTACATTTTATCTTGTACACATGAGTATTGAGAAAATTTACTTTTAAGGATTTAAATATCAGAATGCTAAATATGATTATATTTTATAAATAAGTACTTCTTTCCAAAATCAGAACATTTTTATATAGTTGAAAACATTTATATATTGGCAAGCTGTGGTTTTTAACATAATTTTTATGTTTTAACATAATTTTTATGAAGAAAAATACACTAATTTTTTATGTAGTAATACTAATTTCCCACAAAATATTGGGAAATTCATAACTTTTCTTTTTTTGTTTTTATTTTATTTTATTTTATTTTTTCAGTGTTCCAAGATTCATTGTTTATGCACCACACCCAGTGCTCCATACAATATGTGCCCTCCTTAATACCCACCACCAGACCCTCCGAATCCCCCTTCCCCTCCAAAACCCTGTTTGTTTCTCAGAGTCCACAGTCTCTCCTGGTTCCTTACCACTTCTGATTTTCCCCAACTCACGTCTCCATTAATTGACCAAAACTTTCTTAAGAGCTGTTTTTAAATTATTTTAAATTCTAATATCACTATTGTTTTGCCCAATGTAATGATTACCTCATGATTATAACCCAAGAAGAGAAGAGCACATGAAAGGTCAACTATGGGAACTATCCTATAGACTGTCAATAAAAAGCAATGACATATATAAATTTATAACATCCATTCTAAAATCACCTGAAGTTTCTATGAGATGTGTGAAGATGATATTAATTTATACTACTCTGCACACCAGTCTCATACCATATTTACTGCATACACAGCTTTTTTGTAAAAACCTTAGTACTAGTTCTATTCTTCCAAAAGAAGTTGCTGATGTGTGCACAGCATTGCTATTATTGCACATTAGTTTCTCCTTTCTTTTCTTGTTTTCCCTTTTCCTTTCTTTTCAACATTCAAAAAAAAATTCTGAAATAACACATAGTTCAGAAATGGTGTGTGAACTTCTCATAGCTGTAAGCATCGTCCAAAAAATCTGTCACTTTGAAAACTGAAAAACTACACCATGCCATCTATCTTTATATTAAAGATGTGCTTCTAATTCGAATTACCATCAGAATATACACACAAAAGATATCTTCATGTAATAAGTACTATTCGCTGGATTTTATTTTTAACTATTTGAAATAATCTTCTATAAATTACTGTCAGCCATAATTGCTATTTTACAAAATACTGATGTGGTTCCCAATTTTTATTGATAGAATTTACATTTGTCCACATAAAGGTGGGTTACGATTTAAGAGAAAACATTACTGACTGCATATTAAAATTTACAGTAGCACTTCTTTACTTTAGATAGTAATAATTCTGCATAAGGTTACTGATCTCAGATATTAAATTAAAAAATTAAAGAAAATACAAATATAACAAGTTATTAAATAAAAAATTTTTTTAAATGTAAAAACTTAATAGTCTAGACAAGGGAACACGTCACCTAACTTTTATTTTTGACCCAAGGAAATGAAAACCTCTCATATTTATACTTTTTTTTCTTGAAGACTTAAAAAAATATGTATCTATTTGTTCACTTAATCTAATATGGACGGATGCAAATCAGGAAAGAAAACTCTCTGAAGTTTTCAGAGACAAAAAAAAAAGTTGACCCATATGCATAGTATCTTAGAAAAAGGAGTGTTCTATCTCCATCTTCTGTATCAGGTCAGAGCCAAGAAGTGAGGCATCAGTGTGGAAGCTTGGAGATAATGGGCTACTGAATAGTGGGTGGGGGAGGGGAGGGAAAGGAAGGGTGGAAAATTACACAAGATGGCTACTTGTTTATTCCTTAGACATAGGAATATGGTATTTACCAAAGAAAAAGTCTGTGCACTAATATGTTTGCTTTCCCAATGAGATGATAAATAGCAAATTTTAGTTATATGTATGGCTTCATTTTC
Source organism: Lutra lutra (assembly GCF_902655055.1). Lineage (NCBI taxonomy): Eukaryota > Metazoa > Chordata > Mammalia > Carnivora > Mustelidae > Lutra > Lutra lutra. The sequence continues at coordinate 76,622,625 of NC_062284.1, forward strand.
ATTGGTGAAGTCTATTCACATACTCAAATAAGTATATGTATACTATTTCTAAGGAATTGAGGGAATTAAAAAAACCTTTATCCTAAACAGCATATAAATTATTTGGTTAACACACACCAACTAAATCAGATAAGCTGTTGACAGCTACAAATCAGTTTTCAGAACTATGCTCTCAGTTGCTACCATCAGTTCAGTCATTTAAGGAATGCTTACTGAGTGGTCCAGGCCCTGTGTTGGGAGTTAGGAATAAAGGATATATATGACACTGCTCCTGCCTATAAGGAATTTTTAGATTAGTTGTAGAAAAAGATGTGTAAATTTAACAGTGCAGTGAAGTCTTAAAAAAGTGCTGATGTATAAGTAGTTGAAGAGAACAAAGTAGACACAAAGCCTAACTGGAAGGAGAAGGGGTAAGTAAGAAAATCTTTGAAAGACAATGATTATTATGTGTCTAAATATCTTTCACATCTTTGTTCTCTAAGTATCCTGTTCTTTATTTATCAGACATTCCTGTAAGTTTGACCTGTTATCTCTATGTTGGAGAGTTTCCTTTCACACCTAAACCCATTTTAATAGTGATCATGTGCTTAAGTACTGTTTTAAAGAAAAAAATGTTTACTTAAATTTTCCCTATTCCTAGATTTATAATTATAAGAATAACAATTATGCTAATTTTACTAGTATCAACTGCTTTTCAGAAAAAAAGTAGTAAAATGACTATTTCTCTATGTGCAGCCAAAGAAGAACCTCTATGGGTAGCCTATGAAAAGTATTAAAAATATCAAATAGGTAGGCTTTAATGTTGACATGTTTCTGATTAAAAATAAATATTAAGCAAAACAAATTTACTCCTTTTCCAAATAAGAAGTAAAACTCATTATGGTCTTATAAAGCAATGAAAGTGTCTGTAATCATAATTTTTCATCATCATAGCAGGAAAATTATTTAATTATTTCATAAATCCATACTTTCATATAAATTCAAAATAAGTTCCATTATAATTTAAGATATCTCAATTGACAGTATGGACTATTTAAGGGCTGCTATATTATATACCACATATGCAGGGACTTTTATAAAGCAATGCCTAGCAATAGTGGATATCTTTCATTTATTCTGTCATTTATTCAGCCATATTGATCTTCCTTCTTCTGGCAACAGACCCTAATTTTCCTTTGGCAAACACCCTCTCTCACTCTTAGTACATGTGCTTTAGATAAGGCCGACAACCTTCCAATGCTCTAGGAGTGGAGACCTAACAGAGCCTGACACATCACAATTTCCACACCTTTGGCAGTTACTGACTTGGGATGTGGATGTGGTCCAGGATGGTCCAATGAGTTAACCTGAGAATTTGGTAAAACCATTGGGACAGAGATACCTGTGTTTCTAATCTAGAAGAGCACAATCCTGACATTCCTAGTGACTATCTTGCCACCCTATGGGAAGAGGAAGAACCTGCCTGAAAATAAAGTTAACCTAGAAAAAAGGAGTCTACAGAAATGGAAAAAATTCTGAATTTTGGCATCTGAATCTAACCACGTCTAAAGCTAGCACAGATCAATATAGTTCCCTTTTTAAGTCACTTTGCATTGGACTTCTGTAATTTATAACCAGGGAAGTAGTATATTAGAAAAAGGTTTTACATTCTTGTTATTGTCCTATATTATTTGCCTATCCAAAAGAAATACGGACACTTTGTTGTTTCTCTTGATGCTCTAAGCCAAAACATTATAGCTCCAGTAAAGAAACACAAGCGGATTCCTTAATTTACCTTTTACCAAAATATACCCAACATGATCTAACAAAATAAATCTCTATCACTTCCCTAATGTATTACAACTTAGGCTACTGAGGCACCATTTTGTAGTGTCCAACAAAGATGCATATGTCATTTTGGGGATCTATATTGAACTGAGGACCAAAGTAAATTGAAAACTTTTCTTTTGATTATAGATTTTATATACATAAATATCTTCCTTTCTGAAAAGTACTGATATGATAAAATATGTACAGGATTGCTACATGAATACAAGTATACAAAGAGAACAAAAAAGCAACTCCTCTCTCTACTAGTCTGATTAATCTACTCACTTTTGATAATCAAATCAAAGGCAACACAGTTTTCATAAGCATGCATAATATTATTGTAAAATACCATGCTGTCTTTTCTTATGTATCTTCACCAGTCCTTCCCTCACCACTGCCAACACCAGGTTTCAAACCTGGAAGCCATCTGTGCCTTTTTTTGCTCCCTAGATTTCTACATCCTGTTATGTACTATTTTATTTTTTTCTCCCTGAAATGCTTCTTGCCCAAACCTACTGCTTTATCCTATCCAAAGAAATGCATGGTATTATAAAAAGAATCTAGAATAGGCAGTTTGAAGATACAGGCTCTCACCCCGGCTCTGCTGTGTGACCTTTGTCAAAATCACCACTTCAGTTGCATCATCTATAAAATCAGAAAACTTGATAAGATTATGGATGAAGAGTTTTTATTTTAGCACCATAAAAAACCCTGCTCAACAGATGTCAGTGACAACTCCACCAATCAGTTACCCACTGAAGTATCTAGAATCCTTACATAGACATTGCAAATTCTCTGTATCCTGTGCCTGAATTGTCTTCCCAGTTTCATCTTTTAAGACTGGTATACCATGCTGAATCCAAACTTTACCTTCTAGTTCTTGGATTTACTCTATATTAGTCATTTTTCCATGTCTTTGCTTTGTTATTTATACATTTGGTCCAAATGACTGAAGTGTTATCTACCTATATTCCCACACTGTTCTTTCCCTGAAAATACATACAGTTTTGCCTTGTGAAATCTTACATGTCCTGCCAGAAGAGTTCAAATGCAGTATAGTTTGGAAACTCAATCCTGGTTCCTAAAAACCAAAGTGTCAAAATACTTTCTGCATTTATTATATTACTTATCCAATGCTGCCTTATATTGGCATAGAACAGATATTTACCTCTCTTACAGAATTTTATCTTCCTGATGGGCATTATCTTATTTAATTTTGTATTTATTATTTGCACTTAGTTGATGTTATCAATTGGATAACTTTAAAAAATAAATCCAAAAATGTAGATTAATAAGAACTAAATAACTATTTAAAAGATTCCATCATCGCCATACAGTTGTGTGTAGTGTATGTGTGCACATGCGTGTAGTGTGTGTAAAATATGACATTGGGTTCTTAAAACAATAGCTTAAAAGAGGAATAATTATTATCATCTCTAAAATCTAAATTCAGACTATCCTTTAGGCTGGAGCCACTGTCTTCCAGTAATTTGCCAAAATGACCAACACAAAGGAAGGAGGAGAGGTACCCACTGAGAGAAACCATATGTTCTCTAGGCCTTTTGAGAAAATAAGAAGTTGATCCTTCGGCATCATATATGTAAATGTACAAGAAAGGAGATATTGTAGACATCAAGGGAATGGGCATTGTTCAAAAAGGAATGCCCCACAAATGTTACCATGGCAAAATTGTAAGTCTACAGTGTTACCCAGCATGCTGTTGGCACTTCTGTAAACAAATAAGGACAAGACTCTTGCCAAGAGAATTAATGCACGTATTGAGCATAGTAAACACTCAAAGAGTCAAGATAGCTTTGTCAAGCATGTAAAGGAAAATGATCAGAAAAAGAGGGAAGCCAAAGAGAAAGGTACTTGGGTTCACTGGAAGTGCCAGCCTGCCCAACCCAGAGAAGCACATTTTGTGAGAACCAAGTCAAAAGGACCATGAGCTGCTGGATCCCATTCCCTGTCAATTTATGGCAGGGTAAGCGTAAAAAAAGCAAAAACAAAACAAAACAAAAAACCCCCCAAAACTCAAGACTGTAAAAAAATAACTCAAAGTTATATTGCAACCATAATAAAATACAAAAGATAAATGTATGTATGTTTTAATCTTATCATAAAATTACTGAAACCAGTAACACAGACTTATGGTCATTTAAAAAACCACTAACATTATGAATGGGTGTTGTACTTTGTCAAGTGCTTTTTCTGCATCTATTGAAAATGATATGGCTCTTATCCTTTTTATTAATGTGGTGTATCACGTTGATTGATTTGTGAATATTGATCCACCCTCGCAACCCAGGAATAAATCCCATTTGATCATGGTGAATTTTTTTAATGCATTGTTGGATTTGGTTTCTAGTATTTTGTTGCGGATTTCTGCATCCATGTTCCTCAGGGATATTGACCTGTTCTTTTAGTGGAGTCTTTATCTGGTTTTGGTATAGGGGTGATATTGCCTTATAGAATGAATTTGGAAGTTTTGCTTCCTTTTCTATTTTTTTGAATAGTTTGAGAAGAACAGGAACTAACTCTTCTTTAAATACCTGGTAGAATTCACCTGTGAAGTCATCTGGCCCTCGATTTTTGTTTGTTCGGGAGTTTTTTGACTACTGATTAAATTTCTTTGTTGGTTATTGGTCTGTCCAAGTTTTCTATTTCTTCCTGTTCTTGTAGTTTATAAATATGGTGTTGGAAAACTGGACAGCAACATGGAAAGAAAGAAATTATTCCACTTTCTTACACCATACACAAAAATGAATTAAAAATGGATAAAAAGGCCTAAATGTGAGACAAGAAACCATAAAAATCCTAAAGGAGAACACAGGCAGTAACCTCTTTGACATTGGCCACAGCAATTTTTTTCTAGATACATCTCTCCAGGCAAGGGGAACAAAGGCAAAAATAAACTCTGGGGCCTCATCAAAATAAAAAGCTTCTGTATGGCAAAGGAAACAACAAAACTAAAAGACAAGCTAAGGGAGAAGATATTTGCACATGAAATATCCAAGGGTTAGTATCCAAAAATCTATAAAGTACTTATCAAACTCAAAACTTTAAAAGCAAATAATCAAATTATAAAATGGGCAGAAGACATGAACAGACAAGTTTCCAAAGAAGACACACAGATGAACAGACACATGAAAAGATGGTCAACATCACTGACCATGAGGAAATTACAAATCAAAACTACAAAAAGATATCACCTCACACCTGTCAGGAATGGCTAAAATCAACAACACAAGAAAAAACAGGTGTTGGCAAGAATGCAAAGAAAGGGGAACCCTCCTACACTGTTGGTGGGAATGCAAGCTAAGCTGGTGCAGCCACTATGGAAAGCAGTACGGAGGTTCCTCAAAGAGTTAAAAATAGAATTACCCTACAATCCAGCAATTGCACTACTAGGTATTTATGCAAAGAATACAAAAATACTAATTCAAAGGACTCATGCACCCTGATGTTTATAACAGCATTATCTACAATGGCTAAATTATGGAACCAGCCCATGGGTCCATCAACTGATGAAAAATAAAGAAGATGTGGCATAGATATACAATGGAATACTACTCAGCCATAAAAAAGAATGAAATTTTGCCACTTGCAATGACATGGATGGAGCTAGAGTGAAGCGAAGTAAAATCAGAGAAAAACAAATCTGATCTCACTCATATGTGGAATTTAAGAAACAAAAACAAACAAAGGGAAAAAAAAGAGAGAGGAAGCAAACCAATTAACAGACTCTTAACTAGGGAGAATAAACTGATGGTTACCAGAGGGCAAGTGGCTAGGTGCAGGGGGGATGAGTAAAATAGGAGATGGAGATTAAGGAGTGCTCTTGTGATAAGCAAGTTGTATGGGAATCACTATAGTGATGTTTAATCACTATACTGTACACCTGAAATGAATATTATACCCAATGTTAACTAACTGGAATTTAAATAAACCTTGAAACATTAAAAAAAAACACAAGAAAAAAGATATACTTTGAAAATAGTAAAAAATGAGAAAAAACCACTAATATTATAATAGTTAAATAATAAACATGCACTATATGCCTTTTTCTTAAATTTTCATTGATGTACTATATTTTTCCTATGATATTTTGTAGTTTCTTACTAAGGTTTTGTGGCTTCTTAACTATAAAAAAGTGTAGCCAAACTGGTTGTAAAAGTCCAGAATACAAATATACCTGTGTTGACTTGATTAAGTTATGAACTGGATCAATACTATGACTCAAATGACAGTTTCTACTGAGTCATAATCACAATTTATAATTGATGCAATTACCTCCTATCCTTTGCCTTGCTTCAAGCAATTACATTTTTACCTCAGAATAATTAACTCTAAAAGTTTTGTGAAGATTGTACTTCATTTTGTATCTTTTTTCAAAGGGCTTTATTTTACTTGCCTTTTTGGCTGCTAGATATGAGAGAGAATGACAGACAGTACACCTCTTTTTTTGTGTCTTTTTTCTGTTATTATTTTAAGCCATCTCATCTTAGACAATCTCTTTCAGAATATATATAATAGGATAAATGTTTAGGGTTCTTAATTCTGATTAGTGAAAAAATGTATTTGAAATATTTGAGGTTTTAATATGAAAACTAATGTTTTTAATTTAATATTTTAAAGGTTTTAATGTCTATTCAAAAAGTGAAAAATAGCTATGAACATTAAAGTAGAGGCTGTGTTCATGGAAATGGATGATGAAAAGGGATGAGAAATAAGGGCAGAAGGAATCAAGAACTCTATTTTGGATATTTTAAGTTTGAAATCACCATCAGACATTTAAATGTTGATATTGAGTAGATGATTGGCTATGGGTCTGGAGATCAGAGGAAATTTGAGAGTTAACATAGAGATAGTTATTTAAAGCAACAGGTATGGATAAGGTAGCCTAGGGTACCAAAAAAGTGAGTAACAATTCATTAAATAGTGAACAGTAAAGAACTGTGTTTGACAAGAAAATATTAAGCTGCTAAAATCAAAGATATTCAAGGTAGATCAGCAAAATCAATCACTAAAAAAAAGTGAACTACGAATGGTCTGCTAATCTTTTTCTTTTAAAAAATGTGTGGCAGTATGTATTACCTTTTAGGAATCACATTGTAGTACACATTAAGTTGTAAAATGAACATAATCTTTAGTTTCTCTCCTTTTGGGCTCCTTCTGGGAAATAACCCAAAACACAGAAAATTTACACACAGAGCAGTGCACAGGTACTACATGCAATTATAAAATATTGTGGAAAATGACACAAAATTCTAAAATATATATAAATATGTTACATAGACTTGGATTAAATAGTGTAAAATTATATGCGGGCAAAACTGAAATGAAGGTAATAAAAGAAATCGAATTTCAGGTGAGCTTTTTTCACCTTACCATATAAACTTTGTCTTATTTTAATATTTTAAAAGCAGTGTAACAAAAGGAAATAAAAAAATTACTCCCAAACTAGGCTGCTGAATAAATAAATCTTGCAAGAGCAGAATAAATAATTTGTTTAAAATAGTTTTAGTAGATTTCCAGTATTCACTACATAATTTTTTTTTAGTGTTTATTGTGTGCCAAGTACTGTTCTAGATGTTGGCGATTTTATAGAAGTAAATAAAAAGGATAAGGTCTCACTTTATGAAACTTACAGTCTGGTGGTATCATAAATACTACCAAATATTTAAATTTATATTATAATATTAGTTGAGAGATGACAGGGGATTTAGAATATACTTTTAAATCTTAATAAGGAAACTTAAAATCATAGTTTTAAATAAGATTCATGTAATTGAAATAAATGCTTGTTTATGAAGACCACAAAGGTAATTTTGGAATTCAAAGATTTTTAAAATTCTGAGTTTATTCATGGATTTATTTGACACTCTATGATGTAACCAAACTAATTAGATATTTTTAGAAGTAAATGTCTCAACTATTTTTGAAAATCAATCTCTACTTAAACTTATGTAACTAGATAATTAATCAAAATTAATATAATTATGTTATAATTATATTATATTATAATTATATTATTATATATTATTATATTATATATTATATTACCTTATATTATATTATATTATTAATTTATTATATTATATTATATTATAATTAATATAATATAAAAGGAACCTTTATAATTTGGGTTTTAAATTTTGTTTTTATAAATTTTTGATTAAGCCATTTTTACCATTAAAATTATTACTTAGGTGAAAAGAATGATGTGCCATATTTTTATAAGACTTAAGATATTTTGAAAGATATCTCTGAAGTCAAATATAGGTGCTTGTAGGTATTTTAGATTTTCTAATCTTGCTAATACATTTCTTATATTTAATTTTACCAATAATTTTTCTGAAGAAAATACTTATTTTTTAAAAACAAATAAGTTTGCATTTCAGTATCTTACTAGTAAAATTTGATAATTTATTATCACAAATGACTATTGTTAAGAAAATGAAAATCTCATAAATTATTCTTATTTAATTAACACTTGGGATAAACAAATATTAACTAAATAAAAGGTTACAGAAGAATGTCTGTAATTTAACAAACTGTATTATTAGTCACAAAGCTAAGCTTTTTCCCTATATAAGACTGAAGTAGTTTACTTCTACTATTTAATGAATCATAAATAAGAATACATTAATTTTATAACTTCCATTATTTGACTAGAAACAATTCACAGTTAGTTAATGAGATAGAAGACTTCCTTTTCCAGAAATATTTTTAAGGAGTAACTTAAAAACTGCATCATCTAATTGAAGGAAAAAACCAATAGGTAAATAAACACTTAATAAAATGAATTATAAAGGTATTAAGTTCAGAAGAAAAGATGTTTTTAATAAGATCAACTTATTATTTCCTAGAATGTTCCCTAATCAAAGACAAAAAAAAATTAGAAAAGTCAACAATGAGAAACAATTTTTTATTCTATAGTGAGCAGGAGTCAAATTCTCTCATCTGGCAAAACTATTCTTTAAAAGAAAATGCAAAGACATTGATTCCTATTTCTAAGCATTTTAAAAAAGAAAATTAAAATGTTGAAAATAAACGATAACTAGTCCTTTTATATGGTTAAATGGCTTTATTTGAAAGATTAGGAAAAAATCTATTTAACTGTACACACACACAAACACACATACAGCAGAAGGACGAATACACATCTGGAGCAAAGAGTAATCAGGGTTTTGGTTATATAAACACATGTATAATGTTCTGTCTTGAGAACAGACTGTGGTATAAGAACTACTAAAACCAAGACTGCAAGGAAAATGTTGATGAAATACACAAATCACCTTACCTAGTAGGCAGTCCAGAAAGACAGTATTGCATGCCTGCCTACTTAGGAGCCAATGCCTGATTTATCTACAGTATGTAAAATAAGCAAAGTTACAGAGTGACTATCCATTCTTTTCCCCTGAAGAGTACCACTATCTTCAATTAAAATAGGTGAAAAGCCCTAGATTTCCCATAAACATGAATATATCTTCATATGAAATCAAAAGTGACTTTGGAAGGTCATATAATCTGGTATTTACCATATGACGTGTTATAAAAATATAAATTATGTGCTTTCAGCAGCCATCCTTGTCCTCAGGCAGATCCTCTGATTCTCATCACTGGGTGTGAAGAACACACTATCTATAGCATAGCAAATTAGCAAACTTAGAAGTTTGCAATGGAACAAATATGGTCAGGAAGAACTGATTTAACCCTTTTCCATAATTTTGGGCAAGAATATTGCTAAACAATCTTAAAAGAATACCACTTAATCTGTATATAAAGATATCCAAAGTAAGAGAACTTCTGACCAAACCTGGGAATCATCAAAGACTACTAATGCTATCTGAAAAGATAACTATCCTTTGTATAATAACCTTTCATAGATTTAAACTGTACTAGTTAGTAAACTCTACTGTTCTCAAAGCTAAACCTAACACCTACCCTTCAGCTTCTGCACAAATCAAATACTTTTCTTTAATATTTTTCAAATAAAGTGTGTTATTTCATGAAAAAAGTTTTCATAATTAAAGTTTGAGAGATGAAACAGTGTTAATATTGTACACAATCATAATCATTTTAGTCAACTAATATGCAGTTTTCATATGGTAAACAACTTCAGAAAACATTTCTCTAATTTTTTAAACATACATGCCCAATCTTGTGCTAGACCTATTAAATAAATACCTCCATAGGTAGTTTTGATGTGAAGCTAGGAATGAGAACCTTTGGCAGATTAATTAAGAAAGAATGAAGAAAAATATTGTAAATATTATACAACTTAATTTGACATAACTTTAAAATATGAAACAGTTGTCATTTCATTTGCTAGTTAATAAGTGCCTTCTCTAGGCCTGAACCCTCTCTCGTGATCCTTCTTGAAACTCCTCAATAAAGCATTCCACGACTATCAAAAGAAGGAGCCAAGTAGCTCAAACAAATATATAATGTCAAAGATGGTCCAATCTTCCTTTTGGGAAATTCCCACTTTCTATTCTTTAAAACACAGTATAAATCACAACTGAAGGCATTATTTTCTCCATCTTGTTTTACATTCTCTTAGTTAACATTTTAAAAACAAAGTAGAGAGAAAACAAAAAAGTTAATAATGTTCATAATCCTTATCACCCTGATGATACACACACACAAGATGTTTTTTGACTATTAAACATAGGGCCATATGTTTCTTAGAAGCTTAATATTCTTTAGGTAATATATTATGAACACTATTCTAGGCCAAAGTATGAGGTTTTAACTCATTATTTTTAATAGCTTTACCACATAATATTCTGCAATACCGTAATTTATTCAGTCGCTCTCCTGTTAAAGAGGTCAGGCTTTTTCCTAAGTTTTGCCACTGCAAATAATATTGTAATATACATCTTTTGTCTCTATATTCCTGTATATTGGTGCATTAAGTTTTACTGGATGAATTCTCAAACACTGCAATTTTGTAGCATTTCTTACTTATATCAACATTGTATAAGAATGATTATTTCCCATATCTGTGTCAGCACTTTTAATTTATAAATACACACGCACACACACACACACACACACACGTTGTTTTCCCAAAGTATGTGTATTACTAACACACATAGAATTTTTCTATTTGTTAAAAAAAAAGTAGAATGTTGTGATATTGATTCATATTTCCCTGATGCCTAGTGAGGTTAAATACGTTTTCATATGTTCATTGGATATTTCTATTTCTTTTTCTATAAAGTGCCTTTTCATAATCGGCCTACTTTTCTCCCTTCCCCCCCCCCTATATAGGAGTTCCCTGTAGAGTTATTAATTCATTGTTACATGTGTGCAATGTATATTTTTCCAAAGATACTGCTATTTTTGCTTACTAATGGTGTAGTCTGCTATACCAAAAATATAAAGTATTTATATCCCAAATCTTAACTTATTCCTTTGTTTTGGGTTTTCTTCTTGCTTAAGAAAGCTATCCTCAACTTTATTTCAAACACTATAATTTACAGTTTCAATCTTGAATTCATTGAAATTTATTTTTGCATATTGTACAGGGTAGAGGTCTAAATTTATTTTCTTTCAGGTGAGTAGTCAAGTATACCAGCACCATTTATTAAATAAAACATCCTTTTCTAAAATGAATTAAAATGACACTTAAATATTACCCAGGACCAGACAGCGTTCTAAACACTTTTCATGTATTCATTTAATTTAGGGATCTTGACAACTCTACAAGTTAGGCACTGTTGTTACCCACATTTTACAATGAGAAACACAAATGGCAAAGTTAAGAATGTTTCCTCAAATCAGAAAATTAGGAAGTGGCAAAGATTTGATTTGAAGCCATGAATTATGACTCCAGATCACCGTTCTCTTACTGCCTAAATGATACTACCTTTCTTAATGTATAATAAAATACAGTAAATTTCCGTATGTACTTAGATTCCCGAAATATCTATTATGTTTCACTAACTATATCTATGTGTTAATACCATTCCTTTTATTATGATAGTTTTATAGTAAATTTTAATAGAGTGAAGTATGTCATCCCACAAAATATTTTTCTTGATAATTCTTTTATTAATAATAGCCTTATGGTAATTCTTAGGCACTTGTTTTTCATATGGATATTAAAATCACTTGCCTTTATTTCTCTCTCCTACAAAACTAAAAAAAACTTAGAAGAAAATGAAAATTACAATACATTTGCATTTTAAAGTATTGATATTTTTAATCATCTCTTCCAAAATTTTTTTAAGTCTATTGATTAAGGAAGTGTTTTATGTACTTATCTGGAAATTGTACATTCTCTTAATAGGGATTCTATGCCTTTTTGGTTCAGTTTATTCTTGGGAAATTTTGAAGATTTAGATATGTATATGATATACACCAAGAAATTGCCCTCAAATATTAGCAATTTTTTAAAATACTAGCATTTCATAAAGCTCTTCCTAGTAGTAAAGTACTTAAACTCTTAATGTATATAATAAAATTAGTAAGTTCACTTAAAAAGAACATTTGGATTTCACTATTTTTCTAGAACTTTCTCAAACACACTTCTAAAGAACACTACCTTGACATCTCAGAGACACACACATGCTGAAGGAAATGAAAATTAATTTTGATATTTTGGTAGAGAATTATGACAAATTTTGAGACAAGACTGGCTTTCAAACTGTGTTCTGAGTAACACAGAAGTCTAATGAAGAAGGCTTTGTCACTTTAACTTATTAACCTCTTTATTCAATACGGAAACACATAAACACAGAGAACTAACTGGTGTTGCCAGAAAGGAGGGGAGGAAGGATAGGTGCAATAAGTGAAGAGGATTAAGAGTTACAGACCTCCAGTTATAAAATAAATAAGTCACAGAGATGAAAAGCACAGCATAGGGAATAGGGTCAATCATATTGTAATAACGTGGTGACAGACAGTAACTACACTTTTCATAGAATTGTTGAATTCACCATGTTGCACACCTTAAACTAATTTAACACTGTATGTCAACCAAACTTAAGTAATAAAAATTTTAAAAACACCCTTTATCCAGTTGGTTTATATTTTTGGAGAACTTATATTCAAAATTTCATTTGAAGAGATTTTCGAAAATTAAGTTTTAAACATACAGGCTGTAAGCCTGCTCTCCTCCTATTACTAGTCATTCAACAAATAATTTATTGAGAACGCATTAAATTCCAGATTACTGCTTTTGATACATGAGAGAATAAAACAAAGATCCCTGTTCTCATGCAACTTACTTTCTAGGAAAGTGAGAGAGACGATACACAGCAAATATGACAATACACAAAGTATATGGTGTTCTATGAGGTGATGGGGAAAAACCACAGGAGTACTGGGAGAAGAGGGGGGCCAGTTTGCAGTATTATATAGGGTGGTCAGATAGGCCTTATTAAGTAGGTTTATTTTGAACTAAGACTGGATGGCAATTAAGGTGTTAGTCAAGGAGATCTCTAAGGTGAAGGACTTCATGTGGAGAGAAAAGCAAGAGATAACTGCTGAGGGGAGAGCATGCCTAATGCCTGCAATGAAAAGCAAGCAGGTCAGTTTGGCCTGGGGCAGAGTGAGTGAGGAGGCGAGGTAGGAAATGAAGTGAAAGAGGTATTGTGGTGAGGGCCAGATCTTGCAAGTTAATGGGTGTCATTAGGGATTTTGGGTTTTAATGAGTGAAATGGGAAACTATTACAGGTTTAGGCAAAGAAAAAAAAACAAACCTGACACATTTTAGAAGGAATACAGACTTTATGGAGAGCAAAGGTAGAAAGGTAGGAAACCATATATAAAGGTAGGAAAGCTGTTGCAATAATTCAGGCTTGATTTAGGGTAACAGCAGATGTAATGAGAAGTGATTAAGATTCTACACACTTTTTTAAAGGTAAAGTCACCATTATTTTTTAAAGGGACTGGACTTGGGAGTACAAAAGAAAAAAGATGAGGGTGAATCCAAGACTTCTGTTCTGAGCAAGTGGATGTATGGCACTGTCTTCCACTAAGATGGTGAATGCTGATATAGACGGAACAGGTTTGGGGTAGTTTTTGGATTGCTGAATTTTAGAAGTCTATTAGATATGCAAGTGAAAACTGCTGCACAGGAAACTGAATACAGTCTATAGTTTCACTGTGAGACCTGGATTAGAGATAAGTATGAACCTAAGTTATGTGGAACCTGAATCATACAATTTTAAGAGACATCTTTGGGAAATGCATTCAAAATTATGAACACAAAACTAGATACAGTGTCTTGTCATAAGCTTGAGCAGGTGAGAAATCTTAAGGGCTAAGTTTCATTGGTTCATAATAAACCCATCTCACACTGAAGACATAAATTTTACAGGTTGTCAGCATATGAAAGCCATGGTATTAGACAAGGAGAAAGGAAAGTATAAATCCAGATGTCATTTCAAATATTAAGATGTGGAGCACTCCCAACGTTAAGTGGGATGAGGGGAGGAACTAGCAAAGGATGCTGAGACAAAGCACATGATATAATGCAGGAGACAAATCATGAGTGTGCAGTATCCTGGAAGCCAAGTAAAGAAGGCACACCAAGGAAACGGAAGTGATAAATTATGACAAATATTGCTGATAGGCCAAGTAACATGTGGACTGAGAATAGACAACTGGAATTAGCAGTGTGGTCATCATTGATGTTGTTGGCAAACACAGTGTTGGTGGAATGGTGGAGGAAAAAAGTCTTGCTGAAGTGGATTTAAGAAAGAACGGGAAGAGAGATACTGGAAAAAAGTAGAGAAAATAATTTGTGAATTTTGCTACAAAGGAGTATAAGGATGGGGCATTAGTTGGTGGGGGAAGTGGGACTGAAAGAAGTTTTGTTTTGTCTTTTAAGATGGGAGAAAAAAACATATATGTATGCTGATGGGAATGATTCCACAGAGGCAAAAAACTTGAAAGATGAAGAAGGAAGAACTGCTGAAGGGATGTCCTTGAGTAAAGGAAGAAAGATGAGATTTAACGTGCAACTGAAATTACTGGCTTTTGGTAGGAGATGATAAGATAATAGCAGAGAATGTAGAATATGTGGGTTTAAATACTGGCTCAGTGAAGTAGGAAGTAAGGTCATCAGTTGGGAATGGGGATGGAGTAAGAGATATTGTAGGGTCTGTTATGGGAATTCTTAGATAGCCCCATGATCTCTGCCTCCTTGGTGCTTTTTGTGCATTTCTCTCCATTTGAACGTGGGTGAAAATTGTGACTTGGTTCTAATCAACAGAATGTGTCAGAAAGACGGAAGGTCAGTACTGTGATTAAGTTATGTTGTATGGCAAAGGAGGTGAGAAGTCACTCCTGTAATTAGGTTTAATATATAAGACTCCATCTTGTAGCACACACTGAAGAAAGATTCTCCAGCTGGCTTTGCAAGATGCAACCAGCCATGTCAAAGTGCCCCCTGGAGAGAGTGTCATACTGCAGGGAACTTGGGCAGCCTCTAGAATCTGAGGTTGCCTCTTGCCAATAGACAGTAAGAAGTCAGCACCCTCAGCCATACAACTGCAGGGAACTGAATGCTACCATCAACCTGGAACCACTTAAAAGGGAATTAGGTTAGGCTCCAGTCAAGCTTCTAGATGATGAGAATGCACTTCTTCCAGTACTTTTTGCAGTTTTGTGAGACCATGAACAGAGAACTCGGTGAAGAAGTGCCTGCATTCTTGACCTATGGAAACTATAAGATAATAAATGGGTGCTGTTTGATTCACTGCATAATTTGTTACACAGCAAAAGTAAACTAACACAGGGGTTAAGAGAACTAACGAAATAGCCATCTACAAAGTAAAAAAGTGAATGGGCTTATGACTGAAAGAATTAAAGGTCTAGTTGAGATCTACAGTCATGAATTTAAAGAAAGACCAGCTGAGTTTTGCCTGTGTTCTTCTGTAACCACAGCAAGGGTGCTAAATAAGAGTCACCTACTTTCATGTTTTATTACATCTTAGTAAATAATTTCAAATTCATCAGTAAATAAGCAAATGTCTATAAATTACATATTTTTGCAATCATTATTTTTTCTTTTTCTTTTCATGAAATTTGAGTAGACTTCCAGGAGAGCTAACAACCAGGAACCTAAAATTAAAGCTGGAATTTAATTTTTAGCACCACTGACTGATTAGCAAAACCATTTTGTTGAATTTGGAAGTGACTGAAAAATTTACTATCAATAACTTAGAACTGATGATCAAACCCAACTCAATGTTTTTTATTTTGTTTTAAAGGTTTTTGAAAACACATTGCTTAAAGAATCTAATTATATTTATTATATCTTTATATTTACTTCATACTTAAAATTCCATATGTAAGAAATTTCAAAGTTGTACCTTGCAATATGTGACACATGCAAAAAAAAAAAAAAAAGTCCAAGTTGTAAAACTATTAGTCCTACTAATGTTTCCTTCTTATTAGGGAAGTAATAGCAGTTTGCTTTATCATTAGACAACATACAACTTTGTACTCTCACTAGTGAAGAAAATAACTGTAGAGCAGTTTAAACTATCTAGAAAAAGAATACAGAGACTCTGCTTACATAAATATTTTGGAGCTAAAAAAGCAGCAACACTAGTACCTTAGAATTCTTCCTTAGAGGGGAAACTCAGTTTTCAAAAGCTCTATGCTATGCCATTTACCGTCTTAAAGAATACTCTTTCTTTTTCAAATCACTTGAAAGATATTTCAGAAAAAAATAAAATAAACATAGCCTAACATTTATGGTTAACATTATATTCTAGATGCTGTACTGTTCAAGAACAATAAATTTATTTCCTTCTTCAACCCTATGAAGATGTTACTATTATTAGAATTTCCAAAAGGAGAAACTGAAACCCAATTTACTCAGCAAGTAAGTGCCAGAACAAGGATTTGATCATAGGCAATTTGGCACCAGTCTTGACTTATAACCACCATTCTGGAGGACTTCTCTTTATGAGAGTCCTTCAATTTTCAGTGGGAAATTATTATAGACCCACACTACTGTATTTACAGTCTACCACTCTGACCTGTGGAAATAGTCTAATCTGTAGAAACATGAGGGTAGAAAAAGTAAAATTTAGTATGTACTGAAACATGTAATCATTTTTAAAAGAATAGAAAAGGTTTTAATGTTGAAACTGCAATAAAACTTACTCTTTGGTATATTTTCCGTGCTTTTTACTTTTGGGTTTTCTGAAAAATAATAGTCCCTTAGACCTTTTTATCACACTACTGTGATAATGTGACATCACTATAACATAGACAAACTATTTATTCTGGAAATAGAACTCAATCATATCTCATTTAGCTGTTATTGATGAAAATAACACAAACAGTTGTCTGGACGTATTTTATATTGGTTTATAAAAGTTCACAAGGAAAAAGTTTATAGTTTTAACAGCAGAGGGTATCATATTAGCTGTAACACATAAAAATAATTTTCTTATGGGTTTAAAAGTTCATTTTAACTGTGGAGACTTTAAGATGATTATATTAGAACCCATTCTTCTATCTTGATTACTTTTACAGATCTAAGCTAATATAGTGTGAATCTGAATCCACTGGGAAATACTGAGGGAATAAAATGATCACAAACTACTAATAAAATGATGGACAATGACTATAATTCCTTTAATAAATTTAAGAATCTTGTTTTGTTCTTCTTGTATATCTTGCCTCATGTTATCCAGGAGATACTATGTTTGTTTGTATAAAAACAGAAGAAACCAGAATATAAATAAAATATATTTAACAACTATAACTGCATATAGTGGAAGAAGTACAAAACCACAATGAATTACTATTTCATATATTAGAAAAAGAATTGGCAGAGGTGAACACAGTAACATATCTAGAGGGTTAAAATATTAGTAGACTTTATAAACTAGCCTTTTTAAGAAATGATTTAACAGAAATTCACATGCACATAAAAATAAACAAAAGAAAATACAAATCTAATTTCAAAGACAAAATTACTGAGATAGTTTTTCTTTCCAGATCTAGGATTTTTTACGTTGTTCATTCAGAAAAATCATTTGTTTTTATTGCTGCTGCACTCATTTGTCTTGTTTTTGTTTGGAAAGTAAAGAATGATAAAGTATAAGAGAAATAATTAAAAAATAAAGTTAGTTGTTATCCCAATAGTTTTCTATATCATGTAATTAAGGTTCACTTAAGAGATAAGGTATATAGAGTGAAAATGTATAAACACTTTTTAATCTCATGCATTAATATTACAAGCTTTGTTCTCACTTTACATTGTATCATTTCCTTCAACAAGAAGTGCTGGGATTCATCACTAGAGATAATGTAGTATTTTAACCAAGTTATTGGGACTAAAATGTGAGTGTTATAGTTTTGTCTAAAGGGAATGCTACTGCATAAAATGAAAATCAATCTCCTACTTTGC
The DNA here is from genome assembly GCF_902655055.1 of Lutra lutra. NCBI lineage: Eukaryota > Metazoa > Chordata > Mammalia > Carnivora > Mustelidae > Lutra > Lutra lutra. The sequence continues at coordinate 76,640,827 of NC_062284.1, forward strand.
TTCTAGTTATTATTTTAACATTTTTCCTGAGGTTGTAAACTATTAAACTCAATAAATAAGCAAAATTATTCTGACAGTCTTAGATTGAATTACATGCAAAAGGCAAATTTAACGTAGTTAGCAAATATGGTTCAAAGTTAATAATTTATTGGTCAACTATATGAAAAATATTTAAAAAGATAAGCTTTTATTTAATAATTTAATAATCCCATAAGGCCTGTATTAACTGAAAAAGTAGAAATATTAAAGAAAATAACATCTCTCACCTAAATGAATCTCAACTCAGACAAAATGAAAATGTGTTTAATCATTTTAATGAATATATTTTCAACATTTGTCAAATACAGTATGGCTCTGAATTACATAAAATATTTTAGGTGATTTACTCAAATGTGCCAAAAATAACTACATATTTGAAAAATGACCTACAAATATTCGGTACCAAAACAATCATCAAATCAAACTAATATATTTCTGATTGCAAAGTCTGCCACTCCACCAAAGAAAATGGTCATACTAAATTAGAGGAATATATCATTTCCTAATTTGTAAAACAAATAAAATTATCACAAACACCAATTTTCAGTTACTTTTGGATTGCTAGAAATGTTTTTCACTGAAAGTTGAAAATTGTTTACATAGTAAGGCATGTCTGAAATAAAAAACAAATGAAAATGCATTCACTTTTAAAGATATACCTTTGCTCAATAAGTCGTATTTATACATTTTTTTACATATATGATACTTTTAACTTATATACCAATAATTCTAAGAAGACTAAATAATGAAGATTATAAACAGTGACTCAATGAATAACCCACAGAGCTCCATAAAGTCATAATTTTAAGGGAAAAATCCCAAATTCAAGTAGTCTACCTTCTGAATATATTTTTGTTATCTAAAGTTAAAAAATGCATAGAAATTTTCAGGAATAATTGATATTTCTTTTTCAGGTTATTTGGAATCTGATTATGGTGCACATATGTGAATGAACGAATACATCCTTAACCCACCATTATCTTTATCTCCAGTGTGCAGGCAATCACCCGTGAAAAGTATGGTGTAGATGACAGGATGATACTGTACCTGATTAGCTCTGGAGGTGGTCATGGGATCAGATGGAGAGGACTTGGTGGTAGTTGGGGAAGATGGCAATGTCTGGGAACAAAGCAGTTCAGGAGCAAATCAACCTTTAAAAGCCTTAAACTGATTATTTAAATAAAACAAAATAAAATAAAATGTAATATAACGAGAACAAAATCCTATGAACAAATTTTTCTCCTACTCATTCAAATTTAATGGAATTTAAGATCAATTAAGTAACTAATGCATGTAAATATGCATGCATAAGCATGTAAAAATAAATTCATGACTTGAAATCATGATGGTGACTGATAAAAATTCACATGAGTATTAAAGGTATCCTGACCATATTCATGAATAGTAGTCTCTTTTCTTTTCCTCTTTTTTGTTTGGGGGAAAAGAGATGTCAAACAAAAATTCAAGAAATTCAATGAGTAAAACTGAAAGAGTCATTTTCCTATCAATGAATACAGTCGGGGATTGGAAGAAGTGGTGAAATGAAGTTTACTTTGGCATAAAAGCATCCACCTACTTAATATGTTGAACATCACCAACAAGTTGATTCCACATGAATTTAGGGATCCATACTTAAAAGCAACTAAATTTGCATTATCTTAATGTGATTAACTAAATCACATTATCTTCTAAAATATTAATTTTTAACAAATTAGAGCCCGTCTGAAAATGTAAACATTAACCTCATATTAATAAACAAGTAACTAACAGCATTTTAACAAATTGCCATAATATTTTTATCATTTATGTTGAAGACTAAATATTTAATATAAATGTTTTGTAGCATTATCAGCCTGTGTTGAAAATAAGCACAAAAAATTAGGAATCATATTTATTGTCCACTTCATTCTGAAATGCTTCTACATACTATATATAAAATATATATGTATATATAAAATATGTTGTACAAGACCATAATCTACTTGTTGAACAATCAATTAATATATTTTAAAAAACTTCTCAAAAGCAGTGGCCGGTTAGCTCAGTTGGTTAGAGCGTGGTGCTGATAAAAAACTTCTTAAGTCCAATAAAATAACCTTGAAGTATAAGAAGTTAAACTTTTTTTTAAAATATATTTTCACTTAGCAAATGGCATTGCTTAAGTAGCACCCTCAATAGATAATATTTCCTAATAGGTGAAATGGGGTAGTTTTATAGTATAGACACTATTCTGTGTGGACATTTTGTTTTATATTAATAAATATGCATCAAAATTACTCAGATATGAGCAAAAGCATAACTTTAAAGGTTCAGCAATGTGAGCAAAAGCAGATAAAATTACTTTATAAAATCACATTTCTTCATTTGAGATTTCAAAAGTTCTTATTTGAGTAGAACAAAGCAGTTAAGCATAAACGAAAGGATAGGAAATTCACAGGCTTCTACTTAACTTACTGTTCTCCCGTAACAAAGTAAGATTGGTTCTAACAACAAATCATGTTATACATAGTCCACTCCTCAAGTGATTCCTGGTTCTTCTAAGTTAAAACCTAAAATACTTTGAGGAAAACTAGACTTAATGTTGAGTTATACCAAGGTTTTTATTAAATCGTATTTAAAAAGGGGACAGGAGCTACATTCAGAAATAAAAACCTCATAAAAGAAGAAACAAAATCTTCAAAACTTTGTTTTCTATTTTCACTCTTCGTAATAAATTCCCATGATTTCTCCAGAGAGACTTTCATTTTCAGTTATTAAAAATTGCTCTAATATTTTCTTTTCATGCAATTCTATGCTGGAATATATATTATTGACTTTATGCTACTATATGATAAGCGGTAAAGATTTTATTTTCCCACCTCTGGTTACGACCGTTATTACAGAGAATTCCTGGGAGTAGTTAACATACATTTAAAAATCTGTTCTGTACTTATCTCAGATTATGAGGTTGCGGATGAAACAGATGTGAAATAAACCTAGAGGTCATTTCTCCCCAAACAGGTTAGAATTTAAGTTCATTAACCTCCAGAAGCACTAAGTATGTGTTGGGTTCTTGTATTTCCATCAGGTAAAATCCACCTGAAGAATGACAGGTTCACCAGGACATCCACATTGCCCTGGATATGAATTCTCAATAAGGTATTAAAACACTGCAAAGAATGATGTGGAAAAAGTATCAATATCAAGTGGTTCAGAATTTGTAGTCACCTAGATTAATATTATGTTCTGTTGATTTATTCAATCCCTTTCTTTTTGCTTGGCATATATATGAAATACTGGACATGTATTATTAGTAACTGATACAACTCATAGTCATCAACATCCCCTTAATAATTCTGATGCTATTTATTCCTCACAGAAACAAAAAACAGTAAGTTTAAACTTCAGGCAAAGTAGTAAGAGTTTAAATCATTAAAAATTTGCTTATTAAAACATCATAATCTGATAAGAAATTAAAGTTTAATATTTCAAATAAATTGGTGAAAATTATATAAACTTGAGCTTCAAGGGATAAGATTATCAAAATATCACAATAAATTGTCTCTAAATATATTTTCTTCATTTAAATTCCTAAAATAATGAACATATAATGAAATAAACACATGATGAGTTTTGAAGCTATTATTCTATAGATACTTTAAACACAAAATATTTTCTTCTCCCTTAACTAATATAACAATAGAAGGATTCCAGAAAGTTTTCATTTTGGTTGATTTTTTTAAAGTATTAGCTACAAAAAATTGGTCTAAAAAACAGATAAATGTAAATATATTAAAATAGTACCTTTAATTTAAAATGTTTATTAATTAGATTAATGAAACAGCCTTGATGGTTTTCTTAACAACAGAAATAGAACCAAAGAATCCATAAGAAATAGTTCAAGGTACAATATAAGTATATGATAGATTTGTTTCCCTGTATCTTATAAACAAAGCATTTACTCCTACTTACTACACCGATTAAAAATTTGTGGTTTCAGGTTAAAAATCATTTAGTAAAATTTCTGTTACGCATCATGAAGAGGTAACTGAATATCCATATAAGCAACAGTATATTAAAATATTTATTATAAAAAATGAATGAAGTACATTCTCCTTTAAAATGCTTTCTTTACATTTATGAAATAGTGATTGTGAAGGACAGTCATTTTTTAGCACGATTTTATCTTTCAAATGGAAAAGTGTAATATGTTTTTATTTACACGTATTCATTGTTTAAGAATTCTGCTTTAAAGATTGAAGGCTGAATTACTTATTGCAGAAAAATTTAAAGTATTTTACAACTTCAAAATAGTGGATCCTTTGAAATAGTTAAAAAATATTAATGATTTGACAATAGACATTTAGTTAAATGTGGATATAAGTAGGCTTCTGGGAATAAGAACTAGAAAGTAATTACAAATTGTAAAATGCACTCTTGTTAACAAGTGACAGTTTTGCTGGACCAGAAAATATTGCTATAAATAAACTCTATAATATATGCAGCTTACCTCCAAGCAAATCTACAGTAACAAACTGTCAAGAACCTCTGATATTTATAGGTATAGTGAGACCAGCAATAAACAACAACTCTCAATTGTAATTCAAAATCTATTATTAGCTGAGTAATATTAGTGAAGTAATCACCTTCCCAAACCTGTGTTTCGAGTTCTGTTAAATAAATTAGTATAGGGCTTTATTTTAAAAAAGGATAAAATATGTTAATATGTAACTGACATCTTAGGTTTTTCATTGTGACAAGTATCCTCCTCTTCTTCCAATGTCTGAACTATCTGAAACCCCTCCGCACTAATAGAAACTCATGTTGTCCAATCTACCCAGGTTTTTCAGAATTTATTTGTATTCTATAGCTTATTTTCCTCATAATTGCTATTTTGTACCTTTATCCTTTTCATCAACTGTCTATTCCCATGTATTTTATTTACCTTTCAACAGATAAACTTTATTACCTGAAAGAAATCATGATTTTTCAGAACGAACTTCCTTACTCACTGCAATTGACTACATTTGAATTTTTTCCATTTTCCAAAACACTTTTTTTCTCCATCTTCCTTTTCTTTTCATTATAGACAAAATTGTATACTTAGACCTCCCACCCGCCATAGAGTAGGACCTTAACACCTTAAATATTAACTTTCTACTAATCCTGAGACATCTTCTTCCCTCATAGCAATCTCATCTCTAATTTCTCTACCTTTTCAAGCTCCTTTTTATTCTTTAACACAAGCCATTCCCTCTTGAGTAGCAGGGGTTATGGGAGCCTCCCTTATCTAACTTGTATTTAACTCCTTTGTATATCCAAAATTCCAAATCCGCATTTTTTCCCTTCATACCATTTTCTCTCTTTACCTAACTGGACTGGTCACTTTTAGGAAATAATATTAGTACGAAATAATGATTTTGCTCTCACCATGTGATTAACAGTGGCCTTTAATTCTCCAATAATTTCCTACTTAAAAAAATTATTCTTTTCTTTTTTTCTGGGTATTTGAAACTTTTTAGCGTCTTTCCTTAAACTTTCTTTCCTTATTTTATCACAGAGAGTATTACTGATTTCCCTTTTATCTTTATGATTAATAAAGAGCACTTACTAAGAACCAGGTATAGTTTTACTCAGTTAATACAATATCCCTATGAAATAGATTATTATTACTAGTCCCATGTTATAGGTAAAGAAGTTGAGGTACAGAGAAGCAAAACAACTCACTCAAGGTTACATAGCTGGTAAATTAAAAAGCCAGGAATTGAACCTGAGCAGTCCTGCTCCAGATCCCATGCACTGAATTACTATACTATAATGCTTCTGACTTACTTTTTCTGGTAACTGCTTCTTTATCTCATTCTTTGCTTCTTTTTACCCCCTCTCCTACTACGAAGATGGTAAGTGAATTATCTCCTCAAATGTAATTAAGGATCTACATTTTCAGTTTTATATTCTTACCTGTATTTCTATAAAAGACTACTTCAAGAGAAAAGCATGCTACTTACAACTTACTCCATCTGTCGGCAACACATAAAAATACTATCTCAAATAAGCGCCTAACTAAAATTCACTTACTGCTTTCTAGGCTTCACCATTCTGCTTGGATCAAATCCTATATATATAATCATTTATCATTCTTTTCTCACCATTTTGGAACTACAACAAATCAGTCTCAAGGCCTTACAGATTTTACTTTGAAATATCTTTCAGCTTCAGGTATTTGTCTCAACTTCAGTACCAAAAGAGATTAGGTGTTTGTCATCTGCTTAAAATACTGCCTAGTCTCTTAACTTTACCCTGACCCAAGACATTCTATTTTAAATGAGGTTCCCTTCTCGGAAAAACTTATTCCAGATATTGAGAAGTCCCCAGAGAGAAATCTTTTGGATTTCGTTTTATCAGCATTGCTCAGAATTGGAGGCTCTATAGCCCAGTCTTAAGATCAATTACCAGTTAAATTTCCTTGGGTAAGCTACTCAATTCCTTTAAACATCAGCTTCCATAAGTATAATATGGATTCTTTACTCTTTCCCTGCTTAAAGTTTTTATGAAATTGGAAAAAATGTGATAATACGTGTAAAGTGCATAGCACAATGGCTGGCACAGAAACAGAATAAACATCATAGATAGCGCTATTACATTACTCATCCTTCATTCTTGACTACCAAACCTTTATTTATTTATTTAGCCTGACAAGGCTTAACACTCCTTAGACTTGTGAGCGTTACATGAAAGAAGTTTAGAAAATATTATCTTACAAACCTTCAAACCTAAAGATCTGTATAGTAGATCACTCACCTAATTGTCATAGTTCTCTTCTCCTACCAACAGTTGAACTCACAGGAACCCTAAGAGTCAGTCTGGATTTTTAGCACAGAAGGGAACAAAATGCAGAGGTGCCTCCTTTTGTTCTAACTTTCCAGAGAAATTAAAAGAGCTCTGTTGGGAAATATTAGGAAGTATCCATAGTCTATAGAATGCCCCTTGGCCAGACACCCAAGGCTCTCTATTATCTGGTCCCATCCTACCTATCTAACATTAGTTTCCTCTAAATTCCAACACACATGTTTCATTTCTGTCACGACAGTCTCCTTACTATTCAACCATTATATCTTTCTCCTCAAATCCAAATTGTTTCACATGCCTATAATAAGCTTTTTGCTTCTCCTCTAATTAGGAAATTCCTATATAATCTTCAAAGCCCAGTTCAAATCTTCACCTATTTTATAAGACCAAATGTCATTCCAGCCTACATTTCTTTCACACGCTTCTGAACTTTTATAGTACATTATTTATACTGTAGTTTTGGTATATAATACAGTTTGACATTTTTATAAATTATTTTAATCATTTATGATCTCTCCCAAACTAGTTTTAGAGAGCAAGGGCTACAAGTTAATATATCTTGCAATTCAGTAAGAAGGAATTTAATAAATTCATGACAGAATGGATGAATAATGAACACATTATGTGCTATTTTTGCCAATTTTTTATGACAGAAGCAAAATTCTTTGACTAAGTTAACATTTCTGATATTTTCATTCGACTTTTTTAAACATAAGAGAATGCTCTAAATGCCTATAACTGCTTTGCTCTTACTGTGTCTTTTCTTAAAAATACATTTGAGCCAAAAGGGGAAAAACACTGCTGAAAATCTGTAACAGACAAAAGAAGTTAACAGATGCTAACTATATCATTGATTTATGGTTTCTACCTTGTTTTAGAGTTTATTGTATTGACTCATTATGTACAGACAACCATATTTAGAGGAGGGTTTGAGGGACTTAAAAGAAGAAAAGTTTCAGTAATCCCAGGTGGGGACAAAAGTATCATGGTCAAAATATAAAAAGGTGGAAATGGATGTGTGTACTAAATAATCTGGGCTGAAGACATGCTCCAGGAATGAGTTCAGAACTCCTACAAACAGGGTTTAAATCATTTGAAGATCACTGAATGTCTCTGCTATTTGTGTGTCCTGAAAATAAGAAATAGTATGTTCTATGTTGTAATTAATATGTTTAACTTTGGTTTTTGGCTTTTGCTGCATATCAATTTCTTAGCATACTGACTTGTAAAATAAGCACAATGGTATTACGTATTTCATCATCATCATCATCATAATAACATCAGCAACCTTAGTAATCCTAATTAGAGTTATAGAACAGAGACTACAATATTTTGATTATTCAATACCTGTTCATTATTATTACTATTATCATTTGAATATATAAAGTATTAGAATCCCTCTATTAGCAAATAAATATTTTTGAAAAAAAAATAACAACAAAAAACATTTGAGAGGGAACAACATCTAACATCTGAGGTTGGGTATAATGGTGTCATGCTACATTTCATCATTCCACTATATGAAAGACCTGCAAGACCAGTTTGCATTATTTTCTTAAGAAACTATGTTTGAGCACTCATTCAGTCAATAGGGTAGGTTTCATTTGGGCAGAATGTTCTGGTTCATGCAATTTATTCAGTTACCAATGGTAACTAGATTACATAATTCAGAATATAACATTCTGTTAAAAGTCCATAATATATGATTTGAAATTATAACTTTTAAAGCAACTTTTATTTGTTTAGAACTAACTTTGATTTCCTATTTTAAGTCCAAGTTACACATAAATTATATGTTTTTAGGAAGCAAGACCTTAATATTATCAATCATAAAAAACAACAGACATGTGGTAATAAACATTAAGAAAATCTGTAATTTCATATTCAACATGAATTCATTTCTATGCAGAAGTTATATTTTCTAGCACTCTCATTTTTTGAAATTCTAATTTTATTCTTTGTACAATTTAACTAAAATACAATTCTAAGAAGATGTTTTAAAGAAATTGTTTTTAAAATTAACTTCAGTACTAAATAAAGCCAAAAGTAGAGATAAATGTTATCAGTTAAAGGAAAGACCACCATTAAAAAGAAATCTTACTGTGAATTTATGTAGTATAGCCTACAACATATATAAATATCATATGAAATGTTTTTATATATTCTAGAGAATTTAAGTTTGGACATATTATTTGATAATGGACAACCAGCATTTTCAGAAATAAAATTGTGGTCATTTAAATTTATATGCTTGACTATTTGGAGAATAACCCAACAAAAAAAATCTTATATTGTTAAAATAGAAAACTTAGAACATATAAAACTCTGTTGATCTATAATATCTTGGAAATATTTTTGATCTTTTTCCAGATTTTTTGAGTAAATTTTTCAATTTTTACATTTATAAATAAAGGTTTTAAGGGTTAAATATATTGTCCTACTAGATTTAGTGTACTTATTTGATGATTTTAAATGATACTCTAATTGTATACATTATTATTACATGAAAATATTAAAACCAACAATAAATTTAATTCCGCCAATATCTACAAGGCTTACAAAAGAATGCAAATACACAAAGTCAATCAATCACTATTATTTTTTAACACTTATCTTAAATTTAAGTAACATTATCTGAATAAGGCAAGTAAAAATAAACCAAACATTTTCAAATTCTGGTTTTCAACAATCTATATTGGTACTAGATATAAAGTAGCCTTCAAATTTCATATTGCATAGAGAAAATCAGAATTATAACAATTATTCATATTCCATTATTTGATGGTGCTACCTATTATTATAAAAATAATAAATAATAATTCATATCATTGTCCTAAATATACCACCAGTGATATCATACTACTCAAACTATACTGTATATTTTACTTTTAAAAAAAATCAAGATGTTCGCTCTTATCTCTAAATGCTTGAAGTTTTCTCACAGAAGTTATAAAAGAAAAGAGAGAAGTAATAGGCTGGAGTAAGGTAGAAAGTCAATAAATCCTACACTTTAGTGCCAATTCTGTAAATTCTCAGCCCCAGGTGATTTTAACACAGAGGTCTTTAACTAAACTCATAGTTTTAGAATCTGACCACCTCCAGAGAGTCCTGGGGTCAGTTTTAAAAATATTCCTTGTATTCAGTTAGCATAGCTAAACTAAACATTTCAAAACTATAAATGGCTGTGAAGAATTAAAAAAAGCTACTGATGTTTAGACCTCTAAATTATTTACATTCTGTCATGCATAAATTAAAAGATATGTCCTTGAAAAATTGTGAAGGGTACACAAATTGAACCATCTTGACAGTGACAAGGAGTATAAAATGAACAATCTTATATGGGATAACAGCTGTCTGATAAAAAAATATGGGAAAAATTTTTAATGGTAATTAATAGAAATTTCAATGGTAATTAAAAGAAATTTGACTGTTAACCTATAATTTGGAAATATACTACCTACTTATTAATTCTTATGTTTGTATATGATTAATTAGGCTTATTTTATCTATATATTGGTAAAATTATAGTATATTCATAATATTGTTTAGTATAAAATTTTTTTCTCAATTCAGAAACATGAAATTAATAAGATTTTGAGCTACATTTCAAATTTATTACAATGAACATAAAATTCTGTAAATTAAATATTCTGTGAATTAATGAAGAATAATACATTTCTTTTGTAGGCATAGTCTATTGATAATATGATCACAAACTGAGTAGCTAATCATAAAAGAGTAAATGCAGAAACAATAATCACATTCATGAGGTATCAAAAAATTTGAGAATCTAAAGAGTTTATGGGGAAGAATTCACCTAATTTAACATTAAAGAATGTCGTTTTTCTCATGTCAGCCATCATTCAATCTTAAAAACTCACATTGTCTTTTACCAAGTAAAAGTTTTGTTACAGAAAATCTCACACATTAAAAATGAACATTGGCCCTTAACGACATATATATATAAGTAGTATATGTTATACAGAACATAATAGCTGTTTTGTAACAAAGGACTATTTGCTAGGTACAAAAATTTACTTATACATATTTTATATAAAAAATGTTATATAACAAATTAACAAAACAGGAGTTTATATGGCTAATAACTATACTAAAGACTACAAATTTTACTAAAATATGGTATTTGAAATTTGAGGATATAGTTTCATTTCCCAATTTGTATACTTTATTTAAAAATTGAATATAATTTTAAATAGATTAAATTCCTATAAATTAATCAAATTTGTGCCTATAAATTCTTTAAAAGGCAATGACAAAAGAAATGAGCCACATAATTGCTCCTTAGTGTAACACTAAAAAAATGAGATATTCAATCAATCAATAAATCAACTGATCAATCTAAGAAAGAGACTCTGATAGTCTTTAAGTAAATAAAATGACAACTTTGTTATATATTAAGTATGCTTAGGAAAAGAAAAACTTTATATGCTAAGACGTTAAAGCTTCTTTTATAAGGAATTCAAACTATGCTGTGGATATTTCTCTTTGATTTCCCAACTAAACACTCACTTGTTTGATGCGATCTGGATTAACGGTGGTTTGGGGTTGTAGAATACTGACTGGTTCTGTCTTGGCCACATTTTGGGGCATTTCTCGAATTTTTTCTGCAATGAATCCATGAACTGCATTCAGTGCTTCAACTGTTCCCTGGATCAAGCATACTCTTTCAGTAGTACCTGTGGATAAAAGATTAATTTTCAGAAAACTTTCCTTTTTTTTTTTCCAAAAACTATGAAAAAGGATGATAGAATTAGGCCAATAAAATAATGTAAAATGTAGAACTCTTAATAAACTAAAATGTTCACTTGAGCCAAACAGAATGAATACATACATAAATGTTACTTTCTACCTTTTTTTTTTTTTTAACTCCGTCTTTTCTAATTGTCTCAAAAATGGCCTTGGGTTTCCAGTACAGCCAGAGACCTTAAGATGTTCTGAGCATATCGTTCATTCATTGACATAGAAAATATTTGCTGAGCACTTACAAAAACACTTAGGGTTAAAAACTGGTAAAACATAGATGAAGATCAATGGACCTAGCTTTCAGAGAGGGGATCTTAAGGTTGAAAAACTAAACTAACATCAGGCCAGAAATTATTTAATTGTCTGATATTAAAAATAATGGCTGTACCTACCTACATGAATGGCACATATGAATGATCTTGAGTGAAAAGAGCATTTAAATTTGTGGGTAGAGGAAGTCTTGGAAAGTTTACATAGTAGGTAAATTTCTTCATTTCTACCATCCTCTAGTCACGTACCGTGCTCTTAATCACAGCAACAACCCTACCTGATATTGGATATTTATTTTTAACTTTTTTACTAGAATGCAAGCTCTCAGAGGATAGTAGATTAACTTGTTTTGTTTTGTGCCATAGTTTCCCCAAAGTCTTTAACAGTCCCTGGTACATAACAGGTGCACAATAAATATTTATTAGATAAATGAGTAAACACTGCCTTTATTTTGTAATTTTAATAGTAAGACAGAATATCAGAGTTAAGAACAAAATCTTAAAATAGTTTATGGAGTGCCTGGGTAGCTCAGTCAGTCAAGCATCTGACTTGGTTTTGGGTCAGGTCGTCAGGATAATGAGATCAAATCCCGTGTCAGGCTCTATGCTCAGCATGGAGCCAGCTTGTCCCTCTCCCTCTCTCTCAAATAAATAAATAAATAAAATCTTAAAAAATAGCTTATGAAATTTGAAATTTATGGATAATTGACAAGACTAAAATGAAATTGGTTGGATCTGATACAGAGGTCCTATAACTCATTTTATACATTATAGATAAACTTTAAGGCAAAAAAAGATTAGTTTTCAGACTATCCTGAGCCTCATTACAGCAGCTTGGTATTAAACTCAACATCCCAACACAACATATAAACTCACTTCTTAGAAGTATTTCTTTACCAGTTATCAAAAAAAATCAAAAGATTGATTATTTCTAAATTTATAAAATATTTGCTTCTTAATTAATATGAAAACTCCCAAGTACTTAACACATTTCTTTTTGGTAATACAGTTTAAAAATTCTAAACCACTCTATAAAACATTTTCCAAGTACATTTGGAAGGACAAATTTGCAAAGCTACCAACATTAAAATAACCATAAGGGGTTTATATTGCCTTAAGGATTAACTACCTCAAGGAACCATTTTTTCTAGTAGTTTAGAATTTTTAGAAGAACAATAAAAGATTCTCATACTTACTTCTACAAAAAGGACAAAATTTTAAAGAGTAATAAATATTATACGGATACACCTAAATTCAACCTTCATGTTTTAAACAGATTCAAGTCAATGAAAAACTTAGTTTCTTAAATTGTACAATATATTTCAGTAGAGAGCAAGTATGTCATTTGTAAAGATGAAGAGAATCTGAAAAATATCGTGTGAGTTTGAGGGTTTAATATTTCCTGTTTCTCCCAATCAGCTTTTCTTCATCCTTATCTATTTAGCTGTATCTCTGTGGTTCTTGGGTAAAATGATTTAGTTTACAGGGATAATCTATACAAGGTTGTATTAACTGTCCAATAAATGATTAGAAAGTATAATAATAATTGGTCAATGTAGCTCATGCAATATGTTCTATCTAAGTCAGGAGACAAAATAAAACATCATATTACATTCCTGCTTTTGGAGACAAATACAGAGTGCTCTTTTGGGGATGCCAAAACAGGAAAGGAAATCAGCTCAACCTCAACAGGGATTCTGAAAAAACAATAACATGGCACTATGTAACTGAAGAGATTATATGTAATCTCTTTCATTCTGTTTGGCTCAAGTGAACATTTTAGTTTATTAAGAGTTCTTCATTTTACATAACTGAAGAGAATATTAATAATTCTAGGATAACCTACTGAAGGAGATTATGCTTCCTGCTTTTAAAATTCTAATTTAATACAGTACATATCATGGCAGACAATACAGTAACCCCCCAAAAGTGACAATACTCTTCAGAGTGTAGAGACCAACAGGTAGTAAATGGAAATCACTGAGCCATAAAGAAATATGATTGTCTAAAACTGAATTTCATATAGCATATAAGAGACAATTTGGAGATAGTTCATAGGTTCAAATTTGTAGTAGGTATTCTTTGAGAATAAATTATATCACTATCATTAGAACTACTACTATTTAAAAAAAGGGAAAGAGATTGTACATCCACCAATGGGAATTGTTGCAAGCCTCAGAAGAGATGCTGTCAAATTCTTCTATTGAACTCTAATGGCCTTTTCACTCCGATGACACAAAACTATAATTTTTAGGAGAAAGTCACCAAGAGAGAAAACTGTCAAGTATATGACAAAACTGTGTAACGAAAATGCATCTATAAATCATAAAAGTTGCTGTTTTTGTCATTTTAAAGACTTTTAGGCTCCACTAGTGGCTAAACTAAACTGCCAGTTATTTATCATTTTATTTGTTTAGTAGCAGCATTTATTTCTCTTCGCAGCAGACTAGCAACAAAAGCTGAAAAACAATTACATAAAAGTATATGCCCACATTTTTTATGATGTAAAGATATAGATGTATAAGACACATTAATTTAAAAATGCACTTTTGAGGAAGAAATTAGAAAAACTCTAACAAGTAGGGTCAATGTCAAATATAGGCGGTGAAATTTAAAATGGTTTCAGTATTAATTTCACATACAATATCATAAATTGAAAATGCATGTTTCTAAAGTTAAGTACAATTATCAAAAAGATTCTATAGAAAAATTCTGATAGAAATTTATAAAATATACTTAATTTGTGCTACTGTAACCTTGAATAAGTAAGTCACTTAGACTGTTCCTGCTCCTGCCTGAGGTATTTCCTAATCACTTATGCAGTGGACTCTATTCTTTCTTACCAACTTTGCCATTTTTTTCTGTATTGGAGTTCTTCCTAACATTGTGATTTTTCCTTATCTATTAGATCATTTCCATCAGCAGAAATGCAATTTATTCAATTTTTAAAGATCCCTCCTTTATGACAGAATTAAGAAATTACCCTCTGGCAAAGTAAGTGAAATAACTGAATTAGGCCAAGATCATCAATTCATAAGATGAAAAGTTAATGGGTAATTTTGAATGGAAACATAAGGCAGTCACCAATTGACTTCACTGATCACCATTAGCATAAGAAAGAATGAGAGTGAACAACATGTCTCTTGATGTGTCGAAATATGACACACACGGCACCGGTTATGAAGTATGTTTCCCAAAGTAGATGAAGAAGTCTAATCAAACATTTACACTACATTACAGTTTACAATAAAATTGCAAACAGAAAAATAAATAAAATGACACAATGAAGAAGCCAAGATACAAATCAAGAATGTAAGACAGTCTACAGATCAATTGATCTTGCTTCATCAATAAAAGAGGGACGGTACTCTAGACTAGAAGAACCTTTAGAGATATAATGATCAAATGTAAATTAGAATTTGACTGGACTTAGAATCAAAAACTCTTATTTTAAACAATTGTGGCAATATGATAAGAACTAGGTATTAGATAGTATCAAGGAACTACCGTTAATTTTAGCAGGTGTGATTATGGCATCAGGTTGTGTAAAAAACTATTGTTTTTCTTTTCTTTTTTTTTAGATGCATACTGGAATATGTACAGCTAAAATGACTGTAATTCACTTCAAAATATTTCTGCAGCAACAACAAAAATGAGTAAATAAAATAAGTCAACAAAAATCTTGATATTGCTGGTATATGTGAAGGGATAAGGGGGTTCACTGTATACTCTTTTATTGTAAATTTGGAATTTTCAAAATATAAGAAAAACATTTCAAAGGCTTCCTTGGCCTCATACTCATCTCTCCAGTTACAGCTTAATTTCCTTATCCCTCAAATTCCTTGAATGATATCTATCTATCTATCTATCTATCTATCTATCATCTATCTATAGATATAGATATATAAAAAAATATTTTCTTTTTGCTTCTTCACCATTTCCATTTTTCTTGAATGTACTCTAATATGGCTTTTGTCCCTCACCCCATACAAATCACTCATCATAGCTACACCTGGGTAAATCCAGTCTTCATGTCTTTATGTTATTCAACCCATCAGCAGCATTTGACACAGTTGTCCATTTGGTTCTAAAAACATTTTGCTTAGCTTTCAGGATATCACACACTCCTTGTCCTCATTTTATTCAATTCATTCATTTGACAAAAATCTATTAAGTACCTACTAAATTTTAGGTACTATACTAGAAGCCGAGTGACCAGACAAATCCTTCTGTGTTCATGAAGTTCATATCCTAGTTCATATAGACACTATACATAAAACAAATATAAACAAATAGAACATATAAAATATATAGAGAGAATACAAAATGAATTCATGCTATGGAGAAAATTGGGGAACAGTAACAGTATGAGTAAAGATAAAAATTAAGGACCTTGTCTGTATGTTCACTACTACATCCTCAAGTATCTAGAATAGTGCCTGGTATACTGTGGATGCTTACACTGTTGGTGGGAATGCAAGTTGGTGCAGTCACTTTGGAAAACAGTGTGGAGATTTCCTTAAGAAATTAAAAATAGAGCTTCCCTATGACCCTACAATTGCACCACTGGGTATTTACCCCAAAGATACTTATGGAGTGAAAAGAAGGGCCATCTGTACCCCAATGGTCATAGCAGCAATGGCCACAGTCGCCAAACTGTGGAAAGAACCAAGACGCCCTTCAATGGACAAATGGATAAGGAAGATATGGTCCATATATACAATGGAGTATTATGTCTCCATCAGAAAGGATGAATATCCAACTTTTGTATCAACATGGACAGGACTGGAGGAGATTATGCTGAGTGAAATAAGTCAAGCAGAGAGAGTCAATTATCACATGGTTTCACTTACATGTGGAGCATAAGGGATAACATGGAAGACATTGGGAGATGGAAAAGAGAAGTGAGCTGGGGGGAATTGGAGGGGGAGACAAATCATGAGAGACTGTGGACTCTGAGAAACAAACTGAGGGTTTTGGAGGGGAGGAGGGTGGAGGGTGGGGTGACCCTGGTGGTGAGTATTATGGAGGGCACGTATTGCATGGAGCACTGGGTGTGGTGCATAAACAATGAATTTTGGAACACTGAAAAAAAAATAAAAAAAAAAAGATTTTTTGAGTAAATGAAAAAGTGACTCTAAATGTTCTTATCTGTATATTGAAAACATATGTGATTGGTTTTAAGAACTATTTATTCATAAAATGTCTAACAAACCAGTTACCTTCTTTGGGTTTCTAAGATCAGTTAATGTGTATAAAACATCTGTTTTGAAATGATTTCAAAAAGTATAGTAAGTTATAAATTTTTATGTCCATTAGAATGAATCTAGTCTAGAATAATGGGCATATACTAATGATTTGACCCACATATTTCCTATTGTCAACTGTAATGAAAATTAGTGAACATTTTGTTTGTTAAGAAAATGTATTGGTTTATACTATTACTGAGATATATCCTAGTATTTTATGATAAGAATGCAAATATATAATTCTTTAGGAAATACCAGTATCAATCTAAAGTAAGCGATCTGGTTGGATGAATGACAGAGAAACATCTCAAAATGAAAAACCAATATAAAAATCTAGTAGAATATTAATAATTCTAGGATAACCTACTGACAATGATTTTGGCCTTGAAAAGGACTTGAGAAAGTGGAAGTGCCAATTAACTTTGCAATAGGCAAAAACATATTTAGAATAAAGCATGACATGTTTTGATAATTTTTACAGTAAGGTAAGAGCTTCTTATAGGACTGAGAAATTACTTATTCTGGGCAGCATATATTCTGAATAAAGTTTCAATTTTTTCAACATAACATTTAGTCTTTACCATTTTAAGAAATATCTCCCAATTTATTATATAATTCAAATATATTTAACACTTCCATAATAACTTGGACTCAACTATATAGTTCTGGGCAGTAATAAAGTGGTAATCCCAAGATTTATGTAAGTCAATTTATTCTTAATAAAAAATCTTTTTAAAAAGCATAAATAGAATCATAAATACAGAAAACAAACTGATGGTTGCCTGAGAGGAAATGGGTGGGGGATGGGTGAAATGGGGGGATTAAAAGTTACAAACTCCCAGTTATAAAATAAATAAATCACAGAGATGAAATGTACAGCATAGGGAACATGGTCAATACTACCATAATAACACTGTATGGTGACAGAGGGTGACTACACTTATTGTGATGAGTACTGGGTATTGAACAGAATTGCTGAATCACTACGTTTTACACCTGAAACTAATATAACATATTATGTCAACTACACTTCAATAAAACTGAAACAGAGTGTATCATTTTTTTTAAATGAATAAAGCCATTTCAAGGAGTATTTCACTATTTTCAATCTATAATCATAGTAATTTAATTACTTGCATGTTTTTGTGGTTAAAAAAAAGCAGAAGCAGTAGCTTGTTACCTTTTCTTCAGTTTAAATATTAATAATATACTACAGATTACCCATCACTTGTACTAACATGTTATACAAATTTCAGGTTAGACAGAACAAAATGTAAAATATTTTAAAAGTTGTAAATAACAGTAATAGTAATGATAAATTTAACAAATTAAAACTGTTGAAAGATTTTAATACTTGAAAATACATGCTTTTAATATTATACCTTTCAACAGATAATGTTGCCATGTCTTTAATATGTATCTTTTACAATGACCTATATATAAGCAACATCTATTCCTATTAATGCTTTTAAAAATTGTTGACTTATATGCATTCCATATTTATTACTGTAATTACATCAGGAAAAGTCCTATTTAAGGGTATTTAAGGTAATTACACCAGCAAAAGCCCCACTTAAGGATATTTAAAGGTCTGGTAGGTATAGAAATGTAGTATTACATTCTTTCAGGGGAAAATATATACTTTAGCAATTTCAAGAAATGAAGCCATTCAATGGTCTCCTCTGAAGTTCACAACCATACATCTTTTCCTTTGGTTTGCTTTCTTTTCCATGTCCCTGTACTCACTGGGAAGAACTAACTTAAAATTTTAAGCAATTTTACAATATGTATCTCAGATTATTATTGTAAGATGAGTGCTTTAAATATTGATTATACTTAGTTAAATTTACAAACCATCTTATGACTTTTATAAAAATATGTGTAATAATACATGTATTTAATATATTTTTAATATACTTGTATATTATTTATTATATACTATCTCATTTAATATTCACAATAACCAAAGCAGATAATACTACCTTGAAGTAGTTGGGCCAAGGACATATAACTAACAAATGCAGAGAGACGTAGGTTTTGTCAAATACCATATACCTTCTGAAAATGTAATGTTAGGCCAGCTACCAAATTACATCCGTTTAAGAAAGTCACATATGTTATAATGTGATGATGGAAAAATAATTTTTATCCAAGTCTGATAATTTTTTTACATACACTGAGTCTTACCATTAGAAACACTTCACAGATTTATTCCATAAAATGAAATAAGTGATTTGATTTGACCTTTCTTACAGAGAACAGAAACCACAGGAGATGGTTAATAACTGTGTGGACTATTAGCAAATTTTTTAAAACAACTTTTCAAATCAACAAAAGCACCTAGGGAAATTGCTATAAAAAGTAAGTTCAATTTGTAATTGCAGCTTTTATACCATTGTATAATGGTATAAAAGCACATTTGATAATGCTTCCTCCTACCCTACAATTCTAAGGAAAAAATATACTATCTCAAGAAGAGGCTTTTTTTAAAAAAGGAAATCATAGGAATTGACATCTTATGATACAAAGTAATAATTGCTTTTCTCCTTCAGGTGATTAACTCTCCATACAATTAAGTCTCTACTTCTAAACTGTAAAGATTTGAAAAGGGCCATTATAACATGCTTTAGTTACAATGTAGCAAAGGCTTGATTCTGTTTACAGAACATGCTTTAACACTGATTTATTCTCAGTCAAGCCAAAGAATGAAGTATATGTTAAAGAAAAATCTGAAAATACTTATTCTTCAAATAATTTAAGATAAGAGAATGAATGGGAATTAGAGTACATCTCCAGCTTCTTGTTTACTCATTCTCTGTCCCATCCATGCAAATGGCATGGTCATTTACAGACATTCCCATAAAGTGGCATCAGGAGCACAGGAGACACTAACTTCTGAAGAACCCCAAGTTTGGAAAGTAGACATACCTGAAAATTCAAAGTAACAATTGCAATTGTTCTCATAAATATTGTAATTCATCTGTAGTTTTTAAATTCTGAGGCTACGCAAAAGGCCCTACCAACAGTTATAATGATGACTAGTTGTTCATTCATTCTTAGCAAAGGTTTGTGCTTTTAAATTCAGACCTAGCGTCCTAGTTTGGTTAGTATTACTACTTTTTAACTTCCATCATGATTACAGGAATATAAAACTGCCATGACTAAGTTCTATTAAAAGTTTATGTTTTTATATGTATATGTAAAACAGACTGCCTGATTTTCCTTCCATTACCAATCACTGTCACCATTTTTGACATTTATTTTGTATTCATAAATTTTTGCTATCAGAAAAATTGCACTTAGAATTTTTTTAGCTATTCCTTATGTAGTAATAGGAATCCACTTGCAGAAGTTTGTGGACCATGCTTGGAAGCTGGAAAAACAGGCTAGAACAAACATGTGATATCAAACTAAGCTTAGAAACTCAGAGGCGTGACCAGTGGTAGCATGCATAGCTAATCAAAGTCATTTGAAGGTAAAGAAAGAAACATACCAGTGGACATGCAGCATCCTAAAAAATTGAAGTGTTGCTGATGCAAGCTGAGAGCAACAAAATGAACATCTCTGGCGACAGTCCTGTTCCTAACATATAAATTATCACTTTGAGATGCAATATAGATTTAAGCATTACCAAAGTATAATCAGTGACCTTATTCCATATTTTCTTTAAAAACAGAGTTATTCTGAAAAGGATTCCCATCTTTATCAGGAGCTTATAAATCAAATACAAAGTCAAGGTCCACATTTGCATAGGTTTTAAGAGGGAGTAAATTATTCAAGTTAGTGAAAGATAACAAAGATACTGTTGCTCACATGCACTATATCAAATGAATGTAGAGGAAGCATGAAGAATTGTGACCCATTAACTTGCTGGGGGAAGGAATATGGGAAGGTAAATTTGTAAAGTTTGGGAAAATGATACAAGTTTCAAGAGTATATGGAATCCTTCATTAAAGAGGATTATTTTCTTAAAAAGGTATTAATTTTGAGCAGTTTAACTTGTATTGAGATGATATAAAACAGCAAAATATTTTAAATTGTGGTAAGTTACATATAACAAAATTTGCCATTTAAACCACTTCTAATTATACAATTCAGTGGCACTGATTGATCCACAAGGCTGTACAAATATTGCTACTATTTCTAATTTTTTTTTATCATTTCAAACAGAAAGTGTGTAACCATTAAGAAATAAATCCCTATCACTTCTTCCCCACATTCCTTAGTAACCACTAATCTTTGTTGTTTTTATGAATTTGCTATTCTAAATATTTGATATAAGTAGAATCATACACTATTTCCCCTTTATCTTACTTATTTCACTTGACATATTTTTTTCAGTTATGCTATAGAATATATGAAAACTTCATTCCTTTCTATGGATGAATAATTTCCCCTATGTCTATATATCACTTTTGTTCATCTGTTCATCTGTTGATGGACACTTGGGTTGTTTCCATCTTTTGACTATTGTGAATATTACTGCAATTAACATTAATGTACAGGTATCTGCTTGAGTCTATGTCTTCAGTTCTTTGGGGTATATATCTAGGAGTGGAATTGCTGGGCAATATGGCAATTCTATATGTAGATTTTTGAGAAGAGCTTAACTGTTTTCCATAGATGATGCACCATGATGCAGCAGATGATCCCACCATTGATGTATAAGGACTCCGATTTCTCCATCTCCTCACTAACATCTATTTTTTCATTTTTAATAACTAGCCATCACTTGTATAATTGATTTGCATTCCTCTAATGATTAATAATGTTTAGTAATTACTAAACATTACTAAATATACAAATGGTCATTGCTTATGACCATTTGTATATTCTCTGTGGAGATATGCCTATTCACCTCCTTTTCCCATAATATGGTTTTTGTCTTTTTGTTGTGGAGTTTTAGTTCTTTATATATCCTAAGCCTTATTATATATATATATATATATATGATTTACAAATGCCTTCATGTATATAGGTCTATTCCATTAGTCTTTATGTCTATCCCTATGTAAGTATCACAATGTTCTGATTACTGTAGCTTTGTAGTAATGTTTGAAACTGGGAAGAGTGAATTACCAACTTTGTGCTTTTTCAAGATTGTCTTAGATATTCAAGGCCCCTTGAAATTCCATATGAATTTGAAGACTGTGATTTCCATGTGTAAAAAAAGGCTGTAGGAATTTTAATAGAGAGTTAATTGAATTTGTAGATTCCTTTGGGTAGTATTGGCATCCTAACAATATTAAGTCTTTGTACCAATAAACACTGGATGATTTTCCACTTATTTAGAAACTTATCTCCAGGTATTTTATTCTTTTAGATGCTATAGCACATGAAATTGCTTTTTTTTTTTTAAAGATTTTATTTATTTATTTGACAGAGAGAAATCACAAGTAGGCAGAGAGGCAGGCAGAGAGAGAGGAGGAAGCAGGCTCCCTGCTGAGCAGAAAGCCCGATGTGGGGCTCGAACCCAGGACCTGGGATCATGACCTGAGCTGAAGGCAGCGGCTTAACCCACTGAGCCACCCAGGCGCCCCTGAAATTGCTTTTTTAATTTCCTTTTGGAATTGTTCATTGCTGTTGTACACAAATACACTGATTTTTTAAAAAAGATTTTATTTATTTATTTGACAGAGAGATCACAAGTAGGCGGAGAGTCAGGCAGAGAGGGAGGGGGAATTAGGCTCCCTGCTGAGTGGAGAGCCCAATGTGGGGCTCGATCCCAGGACCCTGAGATCATGACCTGAGTTGAAGGCAGAGGCTTAACCCACTGAGCCACCCAGGTGCCCCCAAATACATTGATTTTTGTGTGCTGATCTTTACACCCTATAACTTTGCTGAATTTATTAGTTCTAGTATTTTTTTACAGATTCTTTGGAATATATATATATATATATAGGATCATGTCATCTGTGAAAAGAGATAATTTTACTTCCTCCTTTCCAATTTGGATGCCTTTTAAAATCTTTCCCTGTTCAATCATTCTGGCTAGAACTACCAGTACAATGTTGAATAATGGTGCTGAAAATGGGTATCCTTGTCTTGTTCTTGATCTCAGGATTAAAGCTTTCAGAGTTTCACTATTGAATGTAATGTTAGCTCTGGATTCCATAAATGTCTTTTATCATGTTGAAAAAAAAAGGCAATATGTTATTAAGAAAGAAAATACAAACTTTCTACTAAGACACCCTGCTAATCTATATGCTCTCACTGTGCATGATAGTTTTGCTATGACCATAATGTTGAGAATAAGTAGCCAAATCTCTTATTTAAATAAGCGCCTGCAGCACGCCACAATGTATTTGGAGGCTGAAGGTGAGGCTCAGAAGTTTTTCAAAGTTCTTCAATTTGTTAAAAATTACTTTCATATTCTCTGTTGTGAAAAGACAATGGAGTATGTTGTCAATTCATGTTTTTGACAGAGTGTTAAAGAATTAAAAACTAAAGAATATCAGACTATATTAGAGTTTTAAGGGCTAAAGTTGAGATATGAAAATAGAGACTACATCTAACACCAGTTTGACTGTAGCTCAAAACAGGAAGCTACTGTTCAGATGAGTTTCTGTGACATGATGAACTAAAATTAATTGACTTACCCATTATATTCTTAGTTTCAAAAAAATGTCCTAGAAAATGGCAAAACTGTATTTCTATAAGAATAATTTTCTGTAATTCCAATTCCTGTATCATATATGCCCATCTCCTATCTTTGTCTCTCTTACTCTGAATTACTAAAAGGTTATGAATAAGGTTTGTCAACAGGAGAAATCTCAGGCTAGATATTACCTGCATGTAAGAGTGATTCCTTGTCAAGATATATTCATGCACTATCATAGGAATGCTAAAGTCTCCATAGACTTAAACCTCCTGACTCTTGGGATAGTCCTCTTGACTTCTAATCCACTTGAAGACAGATCCTTGGACTCCTGGTCACCCACGGGCTTCTGACCCATGTGACTGGTTTTCTTTCCTCTGGCCTCCTTTCTTTTAGAAGGGATTCAGTTCTTTGGTTTCCTGTTCACTTTCTATGTAGTTTCTGGTCTCCTGCTTTTACTCATTAACCTGCCCCTGTAAATAAGTCCTTGAGTTTCCTTCAGTTTGAGTCAACTGTTTCCCTGTCCAGTGGCTACCACACCTCAGCATCTCACTACTCCTGCTCCTCTCCCATTAAAGAACAATATATCATTTTAAGGAGCAGAAAAGAATGGTCAGTGGTATAAGACCTTTAAAATAATAAAAACAGGACTAAACTTTTAGCTGTTCATCTTCCTAGTAGAGATTTCCATTCCTCATTTCCTATATATCTAAGTTACCAGCAGAAGTCTCTGCTAATAGTCTACACTAATACTCTTCTCTGTGTCTCTAAATCTGACCCAATTCCCTACCTTTCTCTGTCCCCTAAACCTCTTCAATGTGCCCTCTGTTACTTCAGTTTCAACACATGCTCCATATCCCAAACCTCTATGAATGTTCCTTCTAGTTTCACCCCTTGATTAAATTTGTCTGTTCCTTTAGTTCTTTAGGTCCCACGGAACACTCTCAACTGGGGCAAATCCCAGGTTAGTCAGGGCCACAAACTATTTAGATCTTTTCCTTGCTCCACTTTGCCACTCCTTTGCTGTCTTTGCCATTACATTTTTCTCTCAAAGTTTTTGGAAACAAAGACTGAACAGGAGTACAGGTATGAAGGTAGATAGTAAATCAGATGCTAAAGTTTTCAGTCAACAAGGCAGAATGAATGATAGGGATGTTGGTAAATTATAGCAATGAAGACAAATAGTAAATGGTATAGTATTAAGATATTTTATCTTTCCTCTCCATACAGTAGCCTCAGTTAACCATTCCTGCCTTTTGCAAACACTTTCTTCCTTTGGCTTTCTGGTTGCTATACTCTTGCTACATTAACTATTTTAGTTCCATGGTTGTAAATACCATAAAAATATATTATGAATTCACTCTCTACTGACACCTCCCTAGTCCAAGCCATCACTGTCTCTAAACAGGACAGGCTGTTTCACTCCTTGCATCTCTATAAATCCACTCCTTGCTCAAAGTAATTTCTTAAATATGCAAATCATATGTAATTTACCAGTTTAAAATCAGTGTATTCTCATCTTGGAGCTAAATCCAAATTTTACTCTGGCTTTCAAAACCAATCATGATTTGGCCTCCGCTTAGTTCTCACTCCTCATCTCATATTACTTTCCCTCTCTTTTTCTTCCCTCCAGGGAGCTGGGTCTTTTTTAGTCACTGGAACATGCCAAGGCTTATTCTCACTTAGGCCTTTTTTTCCTACTGACTTCTACCTTAAGAGCATTTTTCCTCTGTCTTTTCTTATAGCGGCCCCTTTCTCACATTAAGACCATGGTTCAGTGACACCACATCAAAAAGAGTTCTCACTTAACATCCACGAAATAGCTCACTCTCATTCACTTTAAGTTCTTTACTTTCTCCATGATTCTTATCACTTTCTGAAATTCTTGTTTGTTATTATTTGTTTACTTCATTGTTGCCTCTCCCAATTAGAACAAAAGGTCAAAGAGGACAGAAACCCTGGCTGTTTTGTTCTCAGCTTATATCCCCAGCCCAAAACTTAGCAGACTATTAATAAAGAATTATTTATTTAATGAATTAAAATTGGGGCCTTTGATAAACCACATTACAGTAAGATTTTATTGATCCATACTGATTACATTAAACTCTATTATAAATATCAAAAGAGGGAAAATATATACAGAGAAGTATTAAACAAATGAACTACCAACAGAACCAAGTATAATAAAGGACCATTATTAGACTATTTTCTATTTACTGAGGGTCACTATCATACATGGTTTCCTACTAAAATCTATAAACAAATACATCCACCATACATTTTTATTTCAAAAGATACGTTCTTCTTACCCATCCTTTTAGAAACATCAATGGATAGGAACTCAGCTCAATGTCTTATGATTATTCCTTCCAAGGGACACTCATTTCCACAGGTAATTTTATAAAGGGCTTTACCAAGGAAAAAGATACTAGTAAACCAATTCTCAGCACTAGCCAAATAAAGAGTATAGTTGAAACATTCCAATTAAACTTGATAATTATAGTGATAAAATATCAAATCCTGGCCGCAAAATAAGGCATATGATACTGTTGCATATCAAAGCAGGACATTTTAAGTTTGGCACCTACTAGAATACCAAAACTACCCACTACTAGGAAAAAAAAAATGTCTTTTTTTCAATTAAACTATTCGATCAAATTATGCTACATTTTTTGAAAGCTAAATTAAAGTTTTAATGTATTGATCATGACCATTTCTATGTAAAAATCTGAGAACATCTGACTTTAAATTTAAGGGCCAAAAAAACATTTATTTATTCAATAAGTCTCTAACAGACCCAATGGAATCATTATTTTATAAGCATCTATAATCAATCCAAATATTCTGAAAATAAATGCCCATGTATTAACCTTAAGAGTAAAATAATTTTATTAGAGTAAAACTATCCCTGGTCTTTTTCTTTTGTTGAATCAAAATTATAGGTGTCTGCATATGTTCTAAGCAAATATAGTGTATTACACCAAGCTGAAATATCACAGAAACACAAATGAACACAATACAAATTTGACATTAGGAGTAAATGTTTCTGAATACTTTATGAAAATCTTATTTCTGAATAAGATCTACAAAAGAGCCCTGACAGGTTAAACCTGGGAATATTAAGAAATTTTCTGTGAACTGATTTAAAAGGAATAAACATTTAAAAGGAATAAACATAGTCTTCTTACAAATTGTTCCAGCATATTTAAAATTAGAGACCAACAACCTAGAACTATACATAAAACAATGTGAATGTGTAAGACACCACAGACCAATTTTTCTTCTGTGTCCAATTTCTAATAACACAAGGGAGAAAGGCCCTACTGATAGGAAACTTTAAAGCTAGGCTACTATTCTTTACCTGTAACTCAAAAAAAGGAAGATAATAAAGTGATAAAGAAACTTCATGGGTACAATAGTGTGTAGCTGTAAAAAAATTTACAAGGACTTTGAATACCCTTAGTCTGGAGAAAATACACATGATTTTATGCACTCCTATGTTCCTCAGATACCATGTTAGTAGAAGCGGTATACACAACTTATCCATTCCAAGCTTGCCCACAGCATCCTGCATACATGTATGTGTGTCAAATACTTAATAAATACTCCTGCTCTAATAAGTGACTAAATGGAGGTGTAAATAGATGGCAGGTATTAATTAGCTCAGTAAAGCTTTACTGAGTAATTCTCAAGCTGAGTTCTAAGTCATATCAAGGAAGAGTTCACCAGCAGATATGAAGTAAGAAAGGGCTATTCCAAAAGAGAGAACTACATGTGTTAAGGTAAAGAAGTTTGAGAACCAAAGGTTTGTCAGAACCATGATGTCCCATATAAGTAGCTCCATGGAGTTGGGAAAAAAGTTCAAATGAAATATGAAAAGAGATGAAGATGGAAAGAAAGGAAGAACCCATCACAGAAAGATATTTCTGTGATCACAGAAAATATTTATAAGAAAAACAGATATTATGAGTTGAATAATATGACTGCATTGGTAAAAGTTTTGAAGTTGCCACCTCAAGAAAATTCAGAATCGTGAGAAGTATTTCTTAAAAGAAAAAAAAAAACATAATTGTGTTATACAATCACCTTTTTTAAAGATAAGTTGAAGAGGAAGATACAAGATTTTTAAAGCATTAAAACCCCCAAATGCTAGTCTAGCACTTCTCTAAGTAAATTTTACATAACACTTGCCCTACAATATGCTCCATGAAAAACAGGAATTTCTAGTCCAATACTTTTAAGGGGAAAAACTGCGTATAATAACCTCCTCTCTGAATGATTCATAATACATGTTAGCATATTAAAATATGAAATCCTACAATAAAGAACCCCACTTAACTTTTTATAAATTTATTTATCCATAACAGCTTTATGCTTGTAACACCTGTTAACATCCTATCCAAGCAAGCAATATTTTGCAGAACATGCTCTCCAACACTAAAATGCCACAAATCAAATTCATATTTGAAGGGCTCACCTTATAATTTAAAAAAAGCCATTCACTATTATTTGTAAAAATAAAGACAAGACGTTAAAAAAGGAAGATATAACATCAATTTAAGATTGGAAATAATTTCCATTACAATTGTCTAGATATTGCTAAGATAATCATCTTATTTTGCTAGTGTATCTAGGGCTAGAGCAAATAAAGAGGCCATATAATGACATCTAGTTTACAAGTGCTAGGAAAGAGGAGCTACATGTTGCTTTAATAGCATATGAACAGGTATACAAATCCCATATTGCAAATACATATATTGTGTACAACCCAATATGAAGGGCTGATGAATGCCAACTGTTAAGGTTATTTTAATGAAAAATTTACTAGAAGTATGCCTAACTGAAATAATCAATAGATTTGTTTTGAATTTTGACAAAATTTTTAAGTATAGGGAAAGAGTGGCCAGATTACTGTAGTTTCTTGTTAATCCAACTAGGAAGTTCATTTTTTAATCATTACCTTATTAAGAAAAAGACATAGGTATTGGTAAACAATCAGGTACAATCCTTTTTTTGTATTGAGAGTTCTTCATTCTCCTTTTCAGTAAACTTCAAGCAAAATTGACACTATACTTGATACAACAGATTTTAAAGTTTAGTCATTATTTGAGAACAAAATATTTACTATGCTGTTATAAAAGATTGCAGCTATTAAAATAACCAAACCTTAACTTGAAGTGTTTGCTTATGATGAATTGAAAGCATTCAGTCATTCTTTTCTCATTTATAAAAATGAAAATAAGGGGAAAATTCACATGGCCTAGTTTATATCATTAAGTATTACAAGAGCTATGTGAAGATATTTCAGATTAGAACAAAATGAGAAATTTAAAATAATCAGTTGCTCAGAGTAAAAATATAAACTAAATCAATTTCTTCTACACTGTTACTGTGATGAAAAGTTTGTTTTTACTGTTATTCAACTTTAACAGAAACCAAATAGTTTCTTCTTCCTTTTTTTCTCTTTCATCATTTCCTATTTCTCTCAGACAGCTTACTGTTGATCTGAATTTTATATGCTTTGCTAATCATGGATATTATATGAATTGTGTTCTATCTTAGAATATGAGCCTTTCTATATTTGTAAGTTTCTTGCTAACATGTCATGGAATGTAAAACCTATGGGACTTTGGGACCTTAATTTAAGCTTGTGGTGCTAAAGATGCAGCTGTTCATTTGCAAGTAATCATCCCTGCTATTAAAGCCATAGTAGAGCAAAAAAAAAAAAAAATTTAAATTCATTTTATACCACTTTCCATTGTATTTCAGTGCAAAACAGTCAGCATTACATGATACTCAATTTTTTAACTTGCTAAGACCATATTTTCAAAAGAAGACAGTAATTTAGAATATCATTTACCAAGTATAAATTTTATTACAAGTTATAAACATAATTGATTTTGAAGGTAATGTTTCTAGAAAATAAAAAAAATACTATGTACAGTTAGTTAGCTATATTGCAGAAACTGGAGAGTTAAAAATTTAAAATTTACTGTGCAGCAAAGTTCAAATATAAATAATTATATTTTGTTAATTAAATGGTTGTAACAACTATAGTTTCCTAGTAAATTCCAAAAAAACTCACCATTTCACTTTACTTGAAATACGATACATACAATGATAATACTGCCTTCAAGTTTTGTGCTATTGTTCTTACAATGACATTTTAGAATCAAAGATACATCATTTAGTTCTATATAAATAAAGTGTTACATTAAACAATGTTTTTCCTAGCTGTTACTCCCCTTAATTGAACATCAATCAAGGATTATAAATCATATTTCTTTCCATGTCTGCTTAGTCTCCCTTAGTCTCTCATCAACAATGTATAAAAGTCCCTATTTCCATACATTCTCTCCAAAAGAGTTTAACATATAATTTATTACTTCTATAGATATGAAACAAATTTAGAAGGCTAAGATCAAACTGGGGAAT
This sequence comes from Lutra lutra, assembly GCF_902655055.1. NCBI lineage: Eukaryota > Metazoa > Chordata > Mammalia > Carnivora > Mustelidae > Lutra > Lutra lutra. The sequence continues at coordinate 76,671,009 of NC_062284.1, forward strand.
CGGCAACATGTGATAATATTGGATTGATATAATATTCCTTATATATATATAATATAATATTCCTTAATATATGAAGTATTTTGAAAATCCTTAAGGAAAAGATAAACATCGACCAGAAAAATGAAGTAGGTACACGAATGGCCATTTCATTTACTCTCTTGAAATACACACATACATAACGCACACTCAGTCATATGCAAATATATGCTTATATTATAATCATGCCAGAGAAAGAGAAACCAAAGGAAGGAAGTGAGGAAAGTCTGATTTGCTTATCAAATGAAAAAAATATTTAGTTCACTGTATTCAAAAAAGCAAAGCAATCACATCCTACTATATAGTTCTAATTGGCAAAATAATTATAAAGGTTTGGTACAGATATGTAGGAATGGGTACTCTAGTATAAATAATCCTGCTGGAATTACAGATTGGTACACTCTGGAAGGCAGGTTAGCAACAAGTATCAAGAATATTATGACCTAATAATCTCATTTACGAATTTTTTTTTAAAGATTTTTATTTATTTATTTATTTGACAGAGAGAGATCACAAGTAGACAGAGAGGCAGGCAGAGAGAGAGAGAGAGAGAGAGAGAGGGAAGCAGGCTCCCTGCTAAGCAGAGAGCCCGATGCGGGACTCTATCCCAGGACCCTGAGATCATGACCTGAGCCGAAGGCAGCGGCTTAACCCACTGAGCCACCCAGGCTCCCTCATTTACGAATTTTTAAATTTACATGAAACAACCGAAAAAATACACAGATGCAAATACAGAGTTGTTCATAACAACATTTTTCTAATGGCAAAAACATTACAGTTCAACAACAGGAATTTGGTTAAGTAAATTGTGATTAATTATGATAAACCATAATTAAATTTATAATCAAGACATTTTATTTACTTGTATGGAAAGAGGTTCAAGATGAATTAAATGAGAAAAAAAAAATCAGACAGGGGCGCCTGGGTGGCTCAGTGGGTTAAAGCCTCTGCCTTCAGCTCAGGTCATGATCCCAGGGTTCTGGGATAGAGCCCCATATGGGGCTCTCTGCTCCGCGGGGAGCCTGCTTCCTCCTCTCTCTCTGCCTGCCTCTCTGCCTACTTGTGATTTCTATCTGTCAAATAAATAAATAAAATCTTAAAAAAAAAATCAGACAACATAATTAGCAGGAACAAACCAAAACATGGAGTGCCCTGGGCATGTTTGGTACCTCTTTAATAATACGTTTAAACAGTTGTTCAATGTTTAGTGAGAGTGATCTTTTAATGGAATTAAGGGATTGCATAACATGAAATTTTTTACACCAGAACTTTTTGGAAGGCATAGTAGCCATTTAATATCTAGATAAAAGTAAGTTAATCATTACTATAAACAACTCATAACTTACAAACTATGCATAACTCACTTGTAGAATATCAGTTGGCTTTTCTAATGTCAGGTCAATGTCAACTAACTATCTCATGGTCCATAACACAGCCTAAAACTGTACCATGTTGCTTACATGTGGACATTACAAAAATATTCAAAATATTTTATTTCCATTAAATAGGTATTTATTTATTTATTTTTAAAAGATTTTATTTATTTTATTTGATAGACAGAGATCACAAGTAGGAGAGCCAGGCAGAGAGGGAGGAAGGGAAGCAGGCTCTCCGCTGAGCAGAGAGCCCAGATGCAGGGCTGGAGCCCAGGACCCTGGGATCAGGACCTGAGCAGAAGGTAGAGAGGCTTTAATGCACTGAGCCACCCAGGCGCCCCAATAGGTATTTATTTTAGTGGCGGTGGTACTGCTTACAGTTTTCATACACATTATTTATATATACAAAAGGTAATCAAAGTTAACAAAAAACTTATTTCCAAATTTTTTCAGTTATCTTTGCATATTAAACAAAGGTAGATGTAGCTTAAGGAGAGATACTTCAGCATTCTTTTTTTCCTGGTCTCAAAATCATAGAAAATCATAGAAAGTTATCTTATTGGACCAGAGTTTCTGAAAAATTCCTGAGTAAGGAAGATGGCCATTCTTACCAAAGCAGGTCCTCTTCATCCTTATGTATATACCCCTTTTCACTCTAGTACTACATTATGTTTTTGTAAAATATTACCGATGCTTTTCATTATTTGTTCAATTCCTTCTTTTCCCTTAAGGACAATGGTCTTGTACGACTTTCCACTACTGTCTCTTCAGTGCTTTGCAGTGTGCCCTATACACACAGTCAATATCCAACAAATAACTGCTGAATGAGCAAATGATGATGAGTGGAGTAGAAAAAGTAAAACACAGCCCCAGACTCACAGAAAACAGAAGCTATTCAAACTCTCAGGCAGCAAATAGAAGTACGGGAGGGTTAGTAGAGCAAGAGATAGCATAATTCTTTGAAATACGCGTAGGAGGGAATTAATCCCTTTCTCTACTTGTCCCAAGGAGTAGAAAAATGGGCTTCAGAGGCTATGTGGTACCAGTGACTACAGAAACTTTGGCTGGAGATGCAGGGAGTGCTTGACTAGACATTCTCAAGTAAAAGAGATGACTACAGACATACCGAAGGAAGGTCTGTAGTAAATCCTACTCTGAGAGGCTAATAGGCAACCTCATATGTAAAGTATAGAACGTAGGGATCACTACATATTTGAGAAAAATAACAACAGCTGAACTGTGTTGATATGAAATTTACGAATGAGCTGAAGAGTAAACTGAACATAGGTTTAATTCACTTCTACCAAGCACAATCTCATTTTATTAAAAATATGTAAAATACACACATATATATGCATGAGTAAAGTTATGAAATAATATACTGGATACCAAATTTTAAAAGTAATCTCTTGGGGCACTGGGTGGCTCAGTGGGTTAAAGCCTCTGCCTTCGGCTCAGGTCATGATCTCAGGGTCCTGGGATGGAGCCCTGCATCAGGCTCTCTCTTCAGCCGGGAGCCTGCTTCCCTCTCACTCTCTGCCTGCCTCTCTGCCTACTTGTGGTCTCTGTCTGTCAAATAAATAAATAAAATCTTAAAAAAAAAAAAGTAATCTCTCAACAGTATGATTTAGTTTAATTTTTTCTTATTTTACTCAACTGTTTCTTAAAATTTTCCCATAATATTCAAGTGTTTTTGAGATTCATACTACATATTAATAAAATGACACCATAGTAAATAATTAAAACATACTGTTAGAAATACTTTGATTTTATAATTTATAATTCATTTAGAAAAATAGGACTGAAGTTTAAACAATCTTTGAAAAATCTTTTTCCGGGGCGCCTGGGTGGCTCAGTGGTTAAAGCCTCTGCCTTCGGCTCAGGTCATGATCTCAGGGTCCTGGGATTGAGTCCCGCATCGGGCTCTCTGTTCAGCAGGGCGCCTGCCTCCTCCTCCTGTCTCTCTCTGCCTGCCTCTCTGCCTACTTGTGATCTGTCAAATAAAAAAAAAAAAAAAAAGAAAAATCTTTTTCCTTGTTTCATTTGTATTAAAATAGTTTAAGATCTTAAAAATTAAACATCTAGTGGGGCCGCCTGGGTGGTTCAGTGGGTTAAGCCTCTGCCTTCGGCTTGGGTCATGACCTCAGGGTCCTGGGATCAAGCCCTGCATCGGGCTCTCTGCTCCGCGGGCAGCCTGCTCCCCCCCCCCCCCCCCCCCCCCCGGCTGCCTATCTGTCTACTTGTGATCTCTCTCTGTCAAATAAATAAATAAAACCTTAAAAAAAATTAGACATCTGGTGAAATTAAAAACAAAATTTTAGGGGCGCCTGGGTGGCTCAGTGGGTTAAGCCGCTGCCTTCGGCTCAGGTCATGATCCCGGGGTCCTGGGATCGAGTCCCGCATCCGGCTCGCTGCTCAGCAGGGAGCCTGCTTCCCTTCCTCTCTCTCTGCCTGCCTCTCTGCCTACTTGTGATCTCTCTCTGTCAAATAAATAAATAAAATCTTTTAAAAAAATTTTTTTAAGTCAGTTGTACATAAAAATAGATGGCCATCTAAAACACACTAGCCCAAGCAATCAATATTAATAAAATAAATAAATAATGCTATCAGATTAAAAAAAGTTAGAGAGAAAATAACATTTACATTATAGTAATTACAGTCTTCTAAAAAACACAAAGTTGGGGCACCTGGGTGGCTCAGTGGATTAAAGCCTCTGCCCTCAGCTCAGGTCATGTTCCGAGGGTCCTGGGTCCTAGGATCGAGCCCCGCCATCCGGCTCTCTGCTCAGAGGGGAGCCTGCTTCCTCCTCTCTCTCTGCCTGCCTCTCTGCCTACTTGTGATCTCTGTCTGTCAAGGAAATAAATAAAATCTTAAAAAAAAAAAAGTAAAAAACACCAAGTTATTTATCATTTCTCAGAAAACAAATCTCATTCTTAGAAATCTCACTCTCAGGCCAAAGCTGTGTTACTAATACCTGAATAAACTCTAGTGTTTCATTAGCTAATCATTTTTACAGGTTAGGAATTTATGGTATTTTTGAATTAGGCTAGGTAATCTTTGAGAGCTTAAAATGACTTCAGTAGGCCTTAGAAGAATAATTTGGATCTGGAGTTCATAAAGGGAAGTAAATTCAACATCAGCAAAATAGACTTGGGGAAGAAATTTTCTTTAAGAAATCCAAGAACTTTTCATGCTTAAGTAAGGTTTGCTGCATTGCTGGATTTAAACCATAGTTCCTTTCATCTCTCATGAGTCCTCTAGTCATCACTGATAAAAAAAAAATCCTGACCCGTTGCTGACCTTGAACTGAATGGTCTCTGCAGATAGAAAGATAAGCAACTGTCCTTTAAGGCCTGTCAACATAATCATATTTGGTATTAGATAGATATTAAATACTAAATAAAATAAAAATCTGGAATATGTTAATCAGCCAATAGTTATCTGAAATTTCCTGAATTCATTTTTGTCCTAATCCAACGATTATTCATATAAAAAGGCTACTTGAACATCACTCATCGTCAGGGAACGACAAATCAAAACCATGATGAGATATCATTTCTCACCTGTCAGAATAGCTAAAATAACAACACAAGAGGGGCACCTGGGTGGCTAAGTTGGTTAAGCGTCCACTCTTGATTTCTGCTCAGGTCACAATCTCTGGGTTGTGAGATGGGTGACCCAAGTTGGACTCAGCACTGTTCATGGAGCCTGCCTCTCCCTCTGCCCCACTCCACCACTCCTTTCCCTCTCTTAAAAAAAAAAAAAAAAAAAAAAAAGATTAACAACACAAGAAACAACAGGTATCGGCAAGGATGTGGAGAAAGGGGAACCCTCTTGCACTGTTGGTGGGAATGCAAACCAGTGCAGCCACTCTGGAGAATAATTTGGAGGTTCCTCAAAAAGTTAAAAGTAGAACTACATTATGATCCAGCAATTGCACTACTAGATATTTATCCCAAGGATACAAAAAAACAGAAGGGGTATATACACCCCAATGTTTATAGCAGCAGTATCAATAGCCAAATGAGGGAGAAACAACAGAGACAACAAACATGTCCATTAACTGATGAATAAATAAAGATGTGACATATATACACAATAGAGAATTAGTCAGTCATCAACAAGAATGAAATCTTGCCATCTGCAAGGACGTGGATGGAGCTACAGTGTTTTATGCTAAGTGAAATAGGTCAGTTAGAGAAAGACAAATACCATATGATCTCACTCAATGTGGAATTTAAGAAAGGGGGAAAAGAAAAAAAGGAGCGAGGGAAACAAACCATAAGAGACTCTTAACGATAGAGAACAAACTGAGGGGTGATGGAGGAAGGTGGGTGGAGGATGGGCTAAATGGGTGATGGGCGTTAAGGAGGCCATTTGTTGTGATGAGCACTCGGTGTTGTAAGTGATGAATCACTGAATTCTACTCCAGAGACCAATATTGTTTAACTGCGTGTTAACAAAATTTAAATAAAAAAACCCTAAAAACAAACTTCATTATGCAAAAAAAAAAAAAAAAAGATTACTTGACATGTTGCAAGAGATTATTTGTGTGTATCATTGATTTGAGATGCCTTAGAGTTCCAAGTCAGTGTTGTGATGAATGTCCCAACTAGCAGTTCCCGATGTCTTAACTGAAGGTATCCTGGTTGCTATGTGCTAAAGTGAATACCATTAGAAATGTGAAATCCCTTAAATATTGATTTAGCATAAGTTACATCTATTTTAATATTATAATAAACAAGAGTTTAGTGCAATTTCCAAAGTTTCAGAAAGCTATTTAACACTCAAATAAGGGGAACACCAACTTAACTGGGATGACTGCAAAAGAATACCTCAGTGGAATATATATATTTTATCAACTTGAAAAAATAGATTAATGGCAAAACTAGGCTCTAAAAGGCATGTCTGATGATTTCTGCAAATCCTGTCAGAGTGGTTAACAGATTTGAATGGCTAACTGAAGCATTTCCAGCTATGCGGCCTTTTGTTCACCATTAGGCTGTTACTTTTTATAGATTATGGGTAAAGAGAGCCATCCTGACTTGATTCAAATTTTTAAAAAGCATTTTTCATCAAGTTGTCCAAAATAAATTTTGAAACTAAAATAACAGATGCTACAAAATCTTTGCTTAACCATCATATTTCATTATTTTTATTGAATTTCATGAATTCTATCCTTTGGAAACATACATTTTTAAACAGCTTCGGTTCATCTCATATTAAAATCATGCTATGTTCATTGCATTGTCAGGTCAAACTAATATTCTAAATAACCAAGGAACATATTCAACAAAAATATGTTATCTGGGGGTGCCTGGGTGGCTCAGCGGGTTAAAGCCTCTGCCTTCCACTCAGGTGGTGATCCCAGGGTCCTGGGATCGAGCCCCACATCAGGCTCTCTGCTCAGCGGGGAGCCTGCCTCCTTTTCTCTCTCTGCCTGCCTCTCTGCCTAACTTGTGCTATCTGTCTGTCAAATAAATTAATTAACCGCCCCCCCCCAGCAAAAGAATATGTTTTCTGCTGTTTCTCCATTATACTACAACCACAGGGGCATCATGCTAACCTCTACACCAGAAGACCCAGAAACAAAATCAACACATAAATGTATACCATCAGAAATGTACTGCCCTAACAGTACCACATAAAACATCCATGATGAATATTCATTCCTTTGATAAAGAAATGAAGCTAGTGAAAGAAATAAAATTCTAAATAAAATAAGACCAAATAGCTATGTGTTCATATTAATTTAATAATATGTTAATTAATAACTAATAGGGTACTGACTGGCAAGAAATAAGGTTATTGTTTGGTTTCTCTTACAAAGATGAATATAGCATTCTTACCTTCTTTCTAAAAATAATATTTTGCTCTTTTATTGAACATAAAGTGTAATATTCTTAAGGAATTAGTATATAATTTCCTAAGTATTTACAAATTGTATGTAGGTTACAAAAACTTCTGTTGATGAATCTTGGTGCTCATCGAACACAAGTAGGATAGGATTGTTATATTCTTAGATAAAACCAGCAATTAGAGCCTTTGTAACCACAAATCTTTTCATATCATTGTGAATATTAATTTCCTGGATACAAGGAAACTTCTGAAAGATTTCAGTTAGTAATATAAAATTATCTATGTAAGTGCAAATAAAAAAATAAAGAGTAAAGTGAACTAATAATAAAAGGAAAGTTAAAAATTATAGAGGCCAAAGAAACATATTTTCTTTTAAAAAGCTCCCACAAAAATAAATAAATAAATAAATAAAAATAAAAAGCTCCCACATACTTGGCAGAAAGAAAAAAAAATACTGGAGGAGAGAGTGAGTAGTATTTAAAAGAAAAAATGAATTAAGGATAAAGTGAAATGTCTAAATCAAGAGTCAGCATGCTTTATCTGCTTTATCTGAACATGAACAAACTAATGGCAAAATGAATATGTGGACATAAAGGTTTCATATACATTTCACTAAAAGTCTTTCATTTCTTGATGCTGAATTAAACACAAAATATAAGACTACATGTCAGTTACAGATTTATTTCACATTTTCATTAATAAGACTGCAAATCATTTTGACAAAATTACAGTTAAAGTTTTTTTTTTACTACTTATTGAAATATAGTTGACATATAGTGTTATATTAGTTTCAGGCACACAGCATAATGACTCAACAATCCATACATTACTCAATGTTCACCATGATAAGTGTATTTTTTAAATAAATGTAATTTTCAAACAGCATTTCACATTGATGTATAATTATAAATAGACAAACCACACAGATTATCATTGGTTCAGTGATTCAATAGGCAAGATTATATAAGGAAATAATATTTTCAGAATACAAAGTCTGTAAGAAAACATCATACTACATTGTACATGTACTTTTAACTATCTTGATAATGTCCTCATTAAGAAAAAGGTCTCAAGAAACTAGCATCCAGCATAGTATCTGGCATATTGAAAATGTCCAACTAATACTGTTAAATAAATCAAGGAGTAAAGAATTTCGCACTAGGACTTATTTTTATCTAACAGAATGTTTTCTTTCTTTTCTTTTCTAAGATTTTATTTATTTATTTGAGGGAGAGAAAAAGAGCACCAGCAGGGGGAAGGGCAGGCAGAGGGAGATGGAGAAGCAGGCTCCTCAAGGAGCAGGACCCTGGGATCATAACCTGAGTCCAGGACAGATGCTTAACCAACTGAGCCACCCAGGTGCCCTAACCAAATATTTACTAATATCAACAATTCCGAGCAACATGCATAGCTAAGTTGCCCAGATGTACAAAAAGTATGGCAAACTAATATCCTTAATACTCAAAAAAAGGTATTTTACATTATTTCATGAAGTCAGAGAGAATACATATCTTTGTATATTTTCTAGCCACATAAAAATCAATAACTAAAATAAAATACATCTATTCTTAATACATTTTCAAGTATATTTTATATTTTAATTCATTCATACAAGTTTATAGAGTATTAATTTATTTAAAGAAGAGTGTCCCAAATTATACCGATAGGTTTTTTAAGGGTGTGTGGGAGAGAGAAAGGAGGAAAGGAAGAAGATAAAGATTGAGATTTTGACTGACAGAAGCTTTCATAGTTTAGCAGTGTAGTAAATATAGGACAGGTGTAAACATCATTAAACAGAATTGTTTATTGGCTTTCTGCACATTTAACTCAATATTGCACATTATGAATTCTTGGAAATACAGTTCTAGCATTTTCAAACTTGCTTGACTAAAGAACACCATTTCATGGAGGATTTCATTCTGCTCCAACTTCTGTTCCACAGTCTATATTCTTGCCTATATAATGTAAAGTCATTTAAAAAAAGAATACACTGGGGGTGCCTGTGTGGCTCAGTTGGTTAAGCATCCAACTCTTGATTTGAGTTCAGGTCATGATCTTGGTGTGGTTGAGATTAAGCCCGGTGTCAGGGAGCCTCCTTAAGATTCAATCTCTCGAGGAGGAGGAGTCAAGATGGCGGAGAAGTAGCAGGCTGAGACTACTTCAGGTAGCGGGAGATCAGCTAGATAGCTTATCTAAGGATTGCAAACACCTACAAATCCAACGGGAAATTGAAGAGAAGAAGAAGAGCAACTCTAGAAACAGAAAATCAACCACTTTCTGAAAGGTAGGACTGGCGGAGAAGTGAATCCAAAGCGACGGGAAGATAGACCACAGGGGGAGGGGCCGGCTCCCGGCAAGCGGCGGAGCAACGGAGCACAAAATCAGGACTTTTAAAAGTCTGTTCCGCTGAGGGACATCGCTCCAAAGGCTTAACCGGGGTGAAGCCCACGCGGAGTCAGCGTGGCCTCAGGTCCCGCAGGGTCCCAGAAGGATCGGGGGTGTCTGAGTGTCACAGAGCTTACAGGTATTAGAACGGGGAAGCTGGCTACAGAGACAGAGCCGAGGAGTAAGCGCTAAGCTCGGGGTTACCTTGAACCGGTTGCAGGCTCGGTCAGCTCAGAGCGCAGCCGGAGGCCAGGGTGACGGGAGTAATTGGGCGCTGTTCTCTGAGGGCACACTGAGGAGTGGGACCCCGGGCGCTCGGCTCCTCCGGGCCGGAGACTGGGAGGCCGCCATCTTCATTCCCGTCCTCTGGAACTCTATGGAAAGCTCTCAGGGAACAAAAGCTCCCGAAAGCACACCAGAGCGGATTACTCAGCGCGGGCCCCGGATAAGGGTGGTGCAACTCCGCCTGGGGCAAAGACACTTGAGAATCACTAAAACAGGCCCCTCCCCCAGAAGATCAACAAGAAACCCAGCCAGGACCAAGTTCACCTACCAAGGAGTGCAGTTTCAATACCAAGGAGAGCAGCAGAATTCCAGAGGAGGAGAAAGCAAAGCACGGAACTCATGGCTTTCTCCCCATGATTCTTTAGCCTTGCAGTTAATTTAATTTTTTTTTCTTTTTCAATTTTTTTTCTCTTCTTCTGCTAAATTTTTTTTTAACTTTTACCCTTTTCTTTTTAATGTTTTTTAACTAGGTTATCTAATATATATATATTTTTTTCCTTTTTATATTTTTTCTTTATTGGTTTTCTTTTTCTAATTGTTTCTTTATTATTTTTTTTTCTTTCTGAACCTCTTTTTATCCCCTTTCTCCCCCGCCACGATTTGGGATCTCTTCTGATTTGTCTAAAGCATATTTTCCTGGGGTTGTTGCCACCCTTTTAGTATTTTACTTGCTCCTTCATATACTTTTATCTGGACAAAAATGACAAGGCGGAAAAATTCACCACAAAAAAAAGAATAAGAGGCAGTACCAAAGGCTAAGGACCTAATCAATACAGACATTGGTAATATGTCAGATCCAGAGTTCAGAATGACGATTCTCAAGGTTCTAGCCGGGCTCGAAAAAGGCATGGAAGATATGAGAGAAACCATCTCGGGAGATATAAAAGCCCTTTCTGGAGAAATAAAAGAACTAAAATCTAACCAAGTTGAAATTAAAAAAGCTATTAATGAGGTGCAATAAAAAATGGAGGCTCTCACTGCTAGGATAAATGAGGCAGAAGAAAGAATTAGCGATATAGAAGACCAAATGACAGAGAATAAAGAAGCTGAGCAAAAGAGGGACAAACAGCTACTGGACCACGAGGGGAGAATTCGAGAGATAAGTGACACCATAAGATGAAACAACATTAGAATCACTGGGATTCCAAAAGAAGAGGAAACAGAGAGGGGAGCAGAAGGTATATTGGAGAGAATTATTGGAGAGAATTTCCCCAATATGGCAAAGGGAACAAGCAACAAAATCCAGGAGGTTCAGAGAACCCCCCTCAAAATCAATAAGAACAGGTCCACACCCCGTCACCTAATAGTAAAATTTACAAGTCTTAGTGACAAAGAGAAGATCCTGAAAGCAGCCCAGGAAAAGAAGTCTGTAACATACAATGGTAAAAATATTAGATTGGCAGCAGACTTATCCACAGAGACCTGGCAGGCCAGAAAGAGCTGGCATGATATATTCAGAGTACGAAATGAGAAAAACATGCAGCCAAGAATACTATATCCAGCTAGGCTATCATTGAAAATAGAAGGAGAGATTAAAAGCTTCCAGGACAAACAAAAACTGAAAGAATTTGCAAATACCAAACCAGCTCTACAGGAAATATTGAAAGGGGTCCTCTAAGCAAAGAGAGACCCTAAAAGTAGTAGATCAGAAAGAAACAGAGACAATATACAATAACAGTCACCTTACAGGTAATACAAGGGCACTAAATTTATATCTCTCAATACTTACCCTGAATGTTAATGGGCTAAATGCACCAATCAAAAGACACAGCGTATCAGAATGGATAAAAAAACAAAACCCATCTATATGCTGCCTACAAGAAACTCATCTTAAACCTGAAGACACCTCCAGATTTAAAGTGAGGGGGTGGAAAAGAAATTACCATGCGAATGGACATCAGAAGAAAGCAGGAGTGGCAATCCTTATATCAGATCAATTAGATTTTAAGCCAAGACTATAATAAGAGATGAGGAAGGACACTATATCATACTCAAAGGAACTGTCCAACAAGAAGATCTAACAATTTTAAATATCTATGCCCCTAACGTGGGAGCAGCCAACTATATAAACCAATTAATAACAAAATCAAAGAAACACATCGACAAGAATACAATAATAGTAGGGGATTTTAAACACTCCCCTCACTGAAATGGACAGATCATCCAAGCAAAAGATCAACAAGGAAATCAAGGCCTTAAATGACACACTGGACCAGATGGACATCACAGATATATTCAGAACATTTCATCCCAAAGCAACAGAATACACATTCTTCTCTAGTGCACATGGAACATTCTCCAGAATAGATCACATTCTTGGTCCTAAATCAAGTCTCAACCGGTATCAAAAGATTGGGATCATTCCCTGCATATTTTCAGACCACAATGCTCTGAAGCTAGAACTCAATAACAAGAGGAAATTTGGAAAGAACCCAAATACATGGAGACTAAACAGCATCCTTCTAAAGAATGAATGGGTCAACCAGGAAATTAAAGAAGAATTGAAAAAATTTATGGAAACAAATGATAATGAAAACACAACGGTTCAGAATCTGTGGGACACAACAAAGTCAGTCCTGAGAGGAAAATATATAGCGGTACAAGCCTTTCTCAAGAAATAAGAAAGGTCTCAGGTACACAACCTAACCCTACACCTAAAGGAGCTGGAGAAAGAACAAGAAAGAAACCCTAAAGCCAGCAGGAGAAGAGAAATCATAAAGCTCAGAGCAGAAATCAATGAAATAGAAACCAAAAAAACAATAGAACAAATCAACGAAACTAGGAGCTGGTTCTTTGAAAGAATTAATAAGATTGATAAACCACTGGCCAGACTTATCAAAAGGAAAAGAGAAAGGACCCAGATAATAAAATCATGAATGAAAGAGGAGAGATCACAACGAACACCAAAGAAATACAGACAATTATAAGAACATACTATGAGCAACTCTATGCCAAAAATTTGACAATCTGGAAGAAATGGATGCATTCCTAGAGACATATAAACTACCACAACTGAACCAGGAAGAAATAGAAAGCCTCAACAGACCCATAAGCAGTAAGGAGATTGAAACAGTCATCAAAAATCTCCAAACAAACAAAAGCCCAGGGCCAGATGGCTTCCTGGGGGAATTCTACCAAACATTTAAAGAACTAATTCCTATTCTCCTGAAACTGTTCCAAAAAATAGAAATAGAAGGAAAACTTCCAAACTCAATTTATGAGGCCAGCATCACCTTGATCCCAAAACCAGACAAGGATCCCATCAAAAAAGAGAACTACAGACCAATATCCTTCATGAACACAGATGCAAAAATTCTCGCCAAAATACTAGCCAATAGGATCAACAGTATATTAAAAGGATTATTCACCACAACCAAGTGGGATTTACTCCAGGGCTGCAAGGTTGGTTCAACATCTGCAAATCAATCAATGTGATACAATACATTAATAAAAGAAAGAACAAGAACCATATGATACTCTCCATAGATGCTGAAAAAGCATTTGACAAAGTACAGCATCCCTACCTGATCAAAACTCTTCAAAGTGTAGGGATAGACGGCACATACCTCAATATTATCAAAGCCATCTATGAAAAACCCACCGCAAGTATCATTCTCAATGGAGAAAAACTGAAAGCTTTTCCGCTAAGGTCAGGAACACGGCAGGGATGTCCGTTATCACCACTGCTATTCAACATAGTACTAGAAGTCCTAGCCTCAGCAATCAGACAACAAAAGGAAATTAAAGGCATCCAAATCGGCAAAGAAGAAGTCAAACTCTCACTCTTTGCAGATGATTTGATACTATATGTGGAAAACCCAAAAGACTCCACTCCAAAACTGCTAGAACTTGTACAGGAATTCAGTAAAGTGTCAGGATATAAAATCAATGCACAGAAATCAGTTGCATTTCTCTACACCAACAACAAGACAGAAGAAAGAGAAATTAAGGAGTCCATCCCATTTACAATTGCACCCAAAAGTATAAGATACCTAGGAACAAACCTAACCAAAGAGACTAAGAATCTATACTCAGAAAACTATAAAGTACTCATGAAAGAAATTGAGGAAGACACAAAGAAATGGAAAAATATTCCATGCGCCTGGATTGGAAGAATAAATATTGTGAAAATGTCTATGCTACCTAAAGCAATCTACACATTTAATGCAATTCCTATCAAAGTACCATCCATTTTTTTCAAAGAAATGGAACAAATAATCCTAAAATTTATATGGAACCAGAAAAGACCTCGAATAGCCAAAGCAATATTGAAAAAGAAAGCCAAAGTTGGTGGCATCACAATTCCGGACTTCAAGCTCTATTACAAAGCTGTCATCATCAAGACAGCATGGTACTGGTACAAAAACAGACACATAGATCAATGGAACAGAATAGAGAGCCCAGAAATAGACCCTCAACTCTATGGTCAACTCATCTTCGACAAAGCAGGAAAGAATGTCCAATGGAAAAAAGACAGCCTCTTCAATAAATGGTGTTGGGAAAATTGGACAGCCACATGCAGAAAAATGAAATTGGATCATTTCCTTACACCACACACGAAAATAGACTCAAAATGGATGAAGGATCTCAATGTGAGAAAGGAATCCATCAAAATCCTTGAGGAGAACACAGGCAGCAACCTCTTCGACCTCAGCCGCAGCAACATCTTCCTAGGAACATCGCCAAAGGCAAGGGAAGCAAGGGCAAAAATGAACTATTGGGATTTTATCAAGATCAAAAGCTTTTGCACAGCATGGAAATAGTTAAAAAAACTAAAAGACAACTGATAGAATGGGAGAAGATATTTGCAAATGACATATGAGATAAAGGGCTAGTGTCCAAAATATATAAAGAATTTAGCAAACTCAACACCCAAAGAACAAATAATCCAATCAAGAAATGGGCAGAGGACATGAACAGACATTTCTGCAAAGAAGACACCCAGATGGCCAACAGACACATGAAAACGTGCTCCACATCACTCGGCATCAGGGAAATACAAATCAAAACCACAATGCGATATCACCTCACACCAGTCAGAATGGCTAAAATTAACAAGTCAGGAAATGACAGATGCTGGCGAGGATGCGGAGAAAGGGGAACCCTCCTACACTGTTGGTGGGAATGCAAGCTGGTGCAACCACTCTGGAAAACAGCATGGAGGTTCCTCAAAATGTTGAAAATAGAACTACCCTATGACCCAGCAATTGCACTGCTGGGTATTTACCCTAAAGATACAAACGTAGTGATCCGAAGGGGAACGTGCACCCGAATGTTTATAGCAGCAATGTCTACAATAGCCAAACTATGGAAAGAACCTAGATGTCCATCTAAAGACGAATGGATAAAGAAGATGTGGTATATATACACAATGGAATACTATGCAGCCATCAAAAGAAATGAAATCTTGCCATTTGCGACGATGTGGATGGAACTAGAGGGTATCATGCTTAGCGAAATAAGTCAATCAGAGAAAGACAACTATCATATGATCTCCCTGATATGAGGGAGAGGAGATGCAACATGGGGGGTTGAGGGGGTAGGAGAAGAGTAAGTGAAACAAGATGGGATTGGGAGGGAGACAAACCATAAGTGACTCTTAATCTCACAAAACAAACTGAGGGTTGATGGGGGGAGGGGGGTTGGGAGGGGGGGTGTGATTATGGACACTGGGGAGGGTATGTGCTATGGTGAGTGCTGTGAAGTGTGTAAACCTGGCGATTCACAGACCTGTACCCCTGGGGATAAAAATATATTATATGTTTATAAAAAATAAAATTAAAAAAAAATTAAAAATAAAAAAAGATTCAATCTCTCAAAAAAAAAAAAAGAATACAATGACCTTTAAATCTGAATATATACTTTACTTCATATCATTGGGAAACTATTCCAGAATTCTACAAAATACTTAGTTAAGACTTAAGGTCAAGTTTACGAATTAACAAGCAAAGTCAGTTCTATTATTTGCATTACTTAGGAAATGCTCTTCATACTTTTTCACAGAAGTACTTCTAAGTCTAAAGGAGCAAAAAGCAAAAATTGGGATACTGGGGGAGAAAGTGATTCTGAGGAAAAACAGTCAAAAGCAGAGGTCAGTAGACTAATCTGCAGGCCAAATTCAGCTCCTAGCTTGTTTTTGTTTTTGTTTAATAAATATTAACTGAGAATTACGTTCATTTCTAGTTACCTTCAACAGTTGTAATATGATGTTAAAGTATCAGGTTTTCTATCAGCACTGATATCACAGATATCACCAATAATATGGTGGCTTGTGGCCTAAATTTATAATTGCCAGAAATCCTAAATTTCAGATGGAGGTCAATAAAATTAAAGATGTAATTTTTTACAGACCAGGTTAAAAACCTTTGTTTTAGAAGGTTGTGAAAAGATAAATGACACTTTAACTAAGATATCAAAACAGTAAGAAAAATGTAAAGCTACAAAGTAAAACATGCCTAACTTTTAAAAATAAATTAAAAATTAAAATAAAAATCAAAAAAGGAGACTGAAAATCAAATGATATTTTGCACAGAATTTATGAGATGATGCCTAGGCATTAGTACAAGTTCTACATTTCTCACTCTGCAATATTTCCTTAAATTTAAATAAAGGTAATATTTTGTGTGCAATAATTAACTGATTATTCCAACTGCAAATGACTAATTTGTGCTCAGAAGTTATGGAAAATTTGAATGAAGCAATGCAAATTTTGCCTGCCACCATATCTCATTCACCATAACTGTTATCAGAGAAGCAAAATAAATATAGGCAATTGGTATACCTTCACATATTAGCATTATGAATGTTTATGCAGGAGATAAACTACATAGATAATGACATTTTTGAAAGTGGAAATAAATCGCATATATTAAAAAATCAAATTATTAAATTTCTAGTGTTTTAAATTATGCAATATTAATTACATAAATTGATACTACAATCAAACTTCATCATACTCTTTAAATGTCTGTATTAATAGCTTTCAAGATTATAAGAGCTATAGTACGCACACAATACAACATAATAATAAATGTATGTATCCAATAGCAAAGTTCTTAAAATTGTGGTTTTACTTTCTCTAGATATGTCATGATTTACAAAGCAGAATAGTATGTGTGTGTAGTTCTCACTAGCAGATTTTATTTGAAGAGGTATCAAAAACACTATTTACTTCCAATTTACAAAGTATAGGATGGTAATTGAAATGTTACATTATAAAATTACATTACATTATGTAATTACATTATAAATCATTACAAAATGATTTATACTTTATCCTTCCAGGATGATTTTACCTACAACTAATTTTCAAGTGCATAAAAAGTACTTAAAAAATGTCTACATTACATTAATGTAATGTCCACCAGTCAATAAGGTCTACTGCTTTCAACATCCAAAAAAGTATATACAAAGGCTAAACATTACAGATTGGTCTAAACTTTCCATCTGTAAAACCAAAAAAGGACACTGGGAACTGTATATAATGTTCTATTGCACTTTGCCTTCCCTATTTTAACAATTAACAGAAACTGACTCTTTATGCTCTTACAAGATTGATTTAGCATTTAATAGGAAGGACGTTTTACTTTTATGTTTTAAAAGATAATAGACTCAAATTACTTCTGGTGAAGTCTAATGAAAGATGTTCAATTTAAAGATTTTATTTAAGGAATTTGTTAGAAAATAACACAGAATGAGTAATTTTCTAGAAATAAGATAGTATAAAAAGGTCTCAAATGCTACCACTGGCATTAAATTTAATTTTTTGAAACAAAGCAGGAACACACTTAGTTAACTATTTGGCAAAACTTTAAAAAATTATTAACATATTAAAATAAGGAATCTGATTTTTAAAAAATCATCTGGAAGCATGCATGAGAAAACCTGTTGTCATGGAAACAGGCAGTATAAATGGCAATAAATCCAGAAGAAAATGTCAGTGCTTCTGAACAATGAATGAACACAAAATGCTGCTTGTGAAATAAAACACCAACAATGGAAGAAAAGTACACAGATATTTTAAAATTTTCATTCCCCTTCTACAAATATTACTTGTTAATAAGAAGTCAGGGTAAAAATACTGATACTTGTACTGAAACAAATGAAAAGTATTCTCAAACAACAATTGGGGAACTGGAAATGACACTATTTTTTTTTTTAAGATTTTATTTATTTATTTGACAGACGGAGATCACAAGTAGGCAGAGAAACAGGCAGAGAGAGAGGAGGAAGCAGGCTCCCTGGTGAGCAGAGAGCCCGATGCGGAGCTCTATCCCAGGACCCTGGGATCATGACCTGAGCCAAAGGCAGAGGCTTTAACCCACTGAGCCACCCAGGTGCCGCAAATGACACTATTATTAAAAGAAACTACAAATTCATCAGTTTTTGTGCTTGATAAATTCAAATCTGAAACTATCAGGCTGTTCATAATATGTTAATATATAAATCACACTTAAGTTATACTTAATATAGACACAACAGATAGCATTTGCCACTAGTAAATCTCTCAGAAGAGCTAATGCCATTATTAAAATAGTATAATATGATATTATTGCATTACTTTAAGCCAAATATTCTAATAATTTATTAATATAATATTCAATACAGAATTAAAATGTTTAAAAGATAGCTCTAAATTAATATTAATATAAATCATTTATTTTTAAAATTCTAAACAAAATAGCTTTAAATTAAAAAAATTCATGGAATCAGGATCAGTTAAACACTAAATACCTAAACAAATTATACCAAAATCATATAGCTAAAAGTTTATGTCATCAGTTTAAACACAGGCAACAACATATAGATCTCTCACATTATCTGAATTTTGTCAATATTAAAATAAATAAATACAAGTTTTATATATCAACTCTATTAAACACAGTTTTTCATGCATGATATCCATGAGGGAAAACTGTCATACATGTTCACAGTTATGATTTACATGTACTGTCACAGATTATTATTTTACATAATTACAACAAAATATCTAGATTAAATAAAAGAATGGAATTCTCCAACAGATAAGCATTGACTTATTAATATAATACTAGGTAAAATGCTTAAAATTATGACACTGTATATTTATAAATAGATAATATTTAAGGTTCATTCTTTCAATCTTAATAAAGGAATGTGTATATTCATGTGACAGCTGACATAAGTAGTTACCTTGCCTTTTTCTTTCATAAGAGTATCAAATCATGAGGACTGGGTGATGAATCGAATTGCTGAATCACTAAATAATACACTTGGAAACTAATATAACCTTGTATGTTAGCTAACTGGAATTTAAATTAAAACAAAAAAAGAGTATCAAATCAAAATAAAAGTTTCCATGTTACCAATCCTTCTACTTACATCTAATAATTTTCCCCTTTATTTTCACCATCTATTTAACTCTTCTTTCCAATGTCTCTACATTTATTTATTTATTTATTTTTTATTTATTTTAGAGAGAGAGCATGCAGAATGACTCACAGTGGGGAGGGACAAAGAGAGAGGAAGAGAGAAACTCAAGCAGACTCTGCACTGAGCACAGAATCTGATGCCTGCTTGATCTCACCACCTGGAGATCAGGACCTGAGCCAAAAACAAGTGCCAGACGTTTTATGGACTGGGCCGCTCAAAGTTATTTTACAGTTTTATAATAATATGAGATCATGAACATGCATCCTCTTTCTATTAAAAGCATGATAAAGAATGAATGACAAAAGAAAAAACAAGTGTTGGTTAAATTATTTACTTTCCCATGACAATTATTGCAATACTTTTATCTGTAAAGAAAAATACATCATGGTTGTTCCTTGGAACACCTTGCAAAGTCTGAACGTTTCTCTCCTCACATTTATAAATGTCTACCTATATTATTTGCTATTTCAACACTTATTGGGATATGTATATATGTGTACATAAGGTGAAAAGCCACCAGTATACATCTTAAATTTTCAAAAATGTATCCATGTAACCAGCATCCGGATCAAGAAATAGGGCATTAAAAGCTGTCCCACTGCACCTTGCTCCAACACTAACTGCTCTCCCCAAAACTAACCATTAACTATCTCTGACTGCTATTATCAGAGATTAGTTGTTTGATTTTGAGCTATATATAAATGGAATCAGATGGCATTAACTCTTTTAGTTTGGTTTGTTTCAATATTGCATTTGTAAGATTCGGTCACATTGTATTTGTAGTTAACTCATTCTTACTGCTGTTATGTATCCCATTGTGTGAGTTTAACAGAATTTATTTTTATACTCTACTGTTGAAGAGGTTTTAAGTACTAGTTCAGGGCTTTTGCTAATAATGTTATTGTGAATATTTTTATATATTTTTTGGTGAATATAGGTACGCATTTCTGCTGTAGGGATAGAAGTGCTAGGTCATGTGATAAGTATATGTTCAGCTTTATGAGATAGTCTCAAATGACTTTCCAACGAGTTGTACCAATTGACACTCTTAGCAGTTTATAAAACTTACAGTTAATCCATATGCTTGCCTACACATACTATTGTCAGTCTTCTTCACTTTAGTCATTCTGGTGGATGTACAGTGGTATCATAACTAATGGATTTGTCCTCTTTTAAGGAGTTTATTGACCATTAGGATATTCTCTTTTGTGAAATTCCTATTCAATTGTTTAGCCCTTTTTTACTAGGTTGTAGCTTCTTCTTTTTGACTTGAAAGCATTTTTTGCATGCTCTAAATATAAGTCCTCTTCGGATATATGTATTGCAAATATATGTCCTCCTTTTTTGGCTTGTCTGTTTTCTGTTAAGGATACCTATTGATGAATAGAAATTCTTAATTTTAGTAAAGGTTCAAATATATCATTTCCTCCTTTATGGTTAGAGCTTATGTCCTATTTCAGAAACATTTACCTACTTTAAGGTCATAAAGATGTTCTGTGCTTTTCCCCAACACCCTTATCTTCTCAAATTGACATTTATATCAGCAATCTATTTGTAATTGATTTTTAACAATAGTGTGAGGCGGGAGCCAACATATATATTTTTTCCTATTTGGTTACTCAATTAACCTAGACTATATTTTCCAAAATTGCACTAAAGTGTCACCTTTGTCACAAATGAACTAACTATATAGTTGGAGTTTGTACCTGGTCTCCTTATTAAACAGATTTTTCTATTCTTTTGGGCTACATCTATCCCGACGCATACCACACTGTCTCAGTGGGTCTGGGTATCTGGCAATGTAAGTCATTTAACTGTGCCTTTATTATGTTTAAAAAAAAATGAAGCCCACATCATTTTCCTGGTCAAAGCCCTTGTGTATTCAGAATAAAATCCAAACTCCTTACTGGGGTTTACAATGCCGCTCATGTTTTGGCCACTGTCTACTTCTCTGATTTTAGATCTTATTTTATATCTTAATCTCCACCCCCCCCCCCCCCCCACCATTTGCCCTGTATGCTGCAGCTACACTGGCCTTCTTGCAAACCCTAGTTCTTTTTGCAAGAATGTTCTTTCCCCAATCATCATCTTTGTATGGCTTATTTCTTCAAAAATACCAGTCCTGAGACAGATCTTTGCTATTCAGTTTAACTACAAATCTTCCTTCCCCATTTCAAATAATGTTAGTAATTTAGATGTTTATTGGTTTTCTTGGCCACTAGAATGCAAGTTTCATAGCAGCAGAGGAAGCATGAGGGGTGGGGCAGGCAGAGAGATAAGTAGGCTCCCTGCTGAGCAGGGAGCCCAACGCAGGACTGGATTTTAGGACCTTGGAATCATGACCTGAGCTGAAGGTGGATGCTTAACTGACTAAGCCACCCAGGTTCCCTACGGGTCTTGTCCTATTGCTTTATTTCAAGTACCTGGATATGTAAGTGCTCATTAAATATTTGTTTAATGTAAGAATTACTAAAGGCTGTATACTATGGTTGAAAGAAAACAAAATTGTAAGTTGAAAAGACTAAATGAACTTTTGTACTGCCTGTTCCTTTTTTTTTTTTTTTAATTGTGTTATGTTAGTCACCATAAAATACATGAAATACGTAAAATAGTTTTTGATGGAGTGTTCCAAGATTTATTGTTTATGTTCTGGGGTAGGAGAATCACTATTGGAGTCAAGGATTAGCAAGGAGGCCAATTAAAAAAAAAAGACTAAATTGAATATGTACCTCAGAATGCTGATTAAGATAATTTAATAGTTGTAATCAATTTTATTATAAATACCAAATTTACTCTTTGTCACTTTCCAGCTAAAATTGAAAGGCTACTTTTACCATCAATAATACATGTCTGAAAATTGTACTCATAAATAGGTTATACATACCATATTGTATGGTTGTATGTAAGTCACTAGTCTGTATCAACAAGTATATCCTTTGAACTCAAATAAGTTTACAAACTATTACCAGTTTCTTCTTCCTCAATTTCAGAATAAAGATACTATGCATTTTTGGGGGGCGTCTGGGTGGCTCAGTGGTTAAGTATCTGCCTTCGGCTCAAGTCATGATCTCAGGGTCCTGGAATCGAGCCTCGCACTGGGCTCCCTGTTCAGCAGAAGGCCTGCCTCTGCCTCTCCCACTCCCCCAGCTTGTGTTCCCTCTCTCACTGTATCTCTCTCTGTCAAGTAAATAAAATCTTAAAAAAAAAAGAAAAAGATACTATGCATTTTTTTTTTAATTCTCAGGAAATGTCTGTTGAAACAAATATGCAAAATCTGGGCTGGAAACAGGACTGGAAAAACACCAACTATTCTGATGAAATGTCACTTATAAATGAGACTAAACAGTTAAATGCATTCCCAAGTTTTAATCGCTACTATAAACATGGCATAAATCCAATACTGTATGTTAATAACTTATTTCAAATTAATAATAAATCATAATATTATTTTGTAATGAAATATTCTTAAATATGCTTATTCCAAAGTGAAGAAACATTTTATGTAAAGATATTTTAATTCTGATAAAAATTTTCATTAGTGGTTCACTTCAATTGTGGTGAATAGAGTAAGAACTTAAAAAAAACACCAAACTACTTATTTAACTAAATGCGGACATTTACAAAATCTTATTACCATAAATAAATTCACAATTTTCCCAAGTAACAAGTATCATAAATGATAATAAACATTAAAATTCATGAACAATGTTTTGCGAAATAAAGTAATTGATTTCTTAAAATAGTTTTGTGATAAAAATTAAGTAACTGAGTTTTTCTTTGCAATTTCATATTCTGACTGCATTTATTCCCAATTTCGTTAAGCTTAGAAATTAAAAAAAAAAAATTCCCATTGGACTTGATCTTGGAAATTGAAAAGGTGATTTTAATGCTCATTAAGAAAAAAGGCATAATTTCATGTTTTTTGAAATAGGATACAGATGAGAGTATACATTATCCTGTCAAGTCTAAATCTATAGTAATTAGAATATTTTGGTATTTATCCACCATCATCACCAACAAAAATGAGTCAGAAGAAAAAAAGCCTGAAACATACTCTGGAAAATAAATTATGTATATGATAAGGTGTTGTAAACAAATAGGAACTCAGACTATTTCTGTAAAAATGAAATAGGAAAAGCTATTTGAGAAAGAAAAAAAGTGGATCTGCAAGTTTTACCACAGAACACCTTACATTCTAGGTATATTCAAGAGTTAAAGGTCTATGCTTTTAGAAAGTTATTTGACAATACAAGTTAGGAGCTTTATGTTTTCATATTATTTGGCTCTCTAATCCTCCTTAAGGGAATCTCTACAAAGAAATATTCAGAAATGCAAATATTTATGGGGGGAAGGAGTTCATAAACAATGTAACAAAATATACTGAACTTTAATTTTCAACAACAGATCAATGGTTGACAAATTATGTTAGGTAGAATATTATGCAGCTTATGATATGTGAATTAAAAAGTAATCTGCGAATCACAATTATTTAGAGAAAAGGATAAAAAGATAAATCTGACACAGAAGAAAACAGTTAAAACTTTACCAGTATTTGTGTTGGGATTATAGAATTTTGTTTTCCTTTCTATAGTTTTCTGTTGTCCAAATTGTCTATAAATAAGTACACTTACAAACAACTATAATAATTATGGTAAAAGCATTTTAAAATAATGGAGTTGTCATTATTCTATAAATTAGATTGCAGGTGTCAGCTTATTTTACAAGCCCTCCTTCATTAATAACCACCTGTTTTTATCACTTTTATGACATAACAAATTTTTTGAAATTTCACTCTATTTCTTGCTTTAGAGTAAACATATTGGTTAAGAAGATCAACTCTCATTTTTTTAATTATATTTGAAAATAAGGAACTACTGCTAAAATTTCTCATTTGTAAAATATGAGTACTACATTTCATATTTTTTCATATTTGTTTAAAATCTAACATTTTGTATTTCTATAGGGCTGTCTATGGAAATAAATAGGTATGTTCAATACTGAAATTAGTATCAAAATTTTGTAATGGATACATTAACAAGAAAACATTTTCTCCTTTTAAGATATTACCATATTTTTAACCTAAATGATTTATTCATCTTTTCATGTAAAATATTCTAATACTATACTTAGAATATATTATAGTTCATCCAACAACTATATAATGTAGAATTTAAAAAGTAAAATACATTGTCAATGCCCAAGCAATCAGATTAGAATTTTTAAGTTACATTCATACATGAACCAATCATCTTACAATCTGTGAATCTTTTGAAGGATCAGAAAAGATGGCAGGAATGAAAGCAGATGTGAGTGTAGAGCGCAAGTGAAGATAAACAGTGAGACGATTATTGAGATAGTAGCAAATGATGTGCATTAGAGAATAAATAGAACGGATTAAGGATAGGTAGAACAGGACTAGATTATAAGGGGCTGTGAAGTTCAGACAAAGGATTTTGGATTTTTTTTTTTTTTTAAGATTTTATTTATTTATTTGACAGAGAGATCACAAGCAGGCAGAGAGGCAGGCAGAGAGAGAGGAGGAAGCAGGCTCCCTGCTGAGCAGAGAGCCCGATGCCGGGCTCGATCCCAGGACCCTGAGATCATGACCTGAGCCGAAGGCAGCGGCTTAACCCACTGAGCCACCCAGGCGCCCCAAGGATTTTGGATTTGATGTATGAGTTCTGAGATCAATGATGTCATTCAAATTTGTTTTAGAAAAATTAGGCTGTTAACATATATGAAAAAAAAATAGCCAAATAACTAAAGGAGGGTGAGGAGTGGTAACAAACTCCAAAAATGATGGACTAAAATAAAATATGTCTTCCTTAATAGGTACTTTGAATTGTTTTTCTAGTGATGGTAACAGATTTGTATGACTCAGTTTCTTTCCCCCTGGATTCCTAGCATCACCCTATGGCTAATAAAAACAAAAGCTATATGACCTTAAGAGGAACAAGTAATTATCTGGAAAACAACACAAGAAAACTATTTTCTGAAATAAGTAACAGAAAGGGAAATGTTTTTTCTTAATTTACTTCCCCATCAGCATGGTCTTGGGAAGAAAAACATTATGGTAAACTTCATGAATTAATGAATGGGTTAAATTTCTCTTGATATGCATATGGAGTCAATTCTCACTATTTGCTGTAGTTATTATCCACACAGTCACCCCAAACATTAAAACAGAGAAAAATGAACTAGAACTCTTCAGGCAAATACAGGCTTAGGTTTCTGAGAGCCTGTGGTCACACATTTTCATCAACCTTCAATATATAACTGTGTTTTATCAGTGTTTCTGCTTAGGAAACCTTATTTAGTATATATTGTTGATTCATAAACATTGAACTTGGAATCAATGGTCCTGTAAGTCATGCCTGGATAAAGATTACCCATCATGGCGTATTTTTTCTGCAAAGTACAACACAGACCTCCTGCACTGAGAAACACTAGACAGCTTAGACAGCACTCAGCACCGTGCTTGAGGCCATTTTAAACAGTGTAATCACCAGCGAAAAGCACAAAATTGTGAAAGATGTAGCACTAAACTGTGAAAAGTACACTTGTTTAGAATATGAAAGCTGAAACAAGAAGGCAAAGCGTTGCCTTATTTGACGTAAGCTGTGAATGTGTGTGCCAGGTGACCTAATTTTTTAGCGCTCCCAGCAAGTCTACAAATGATACTGAAAGCCCTGTGAGTATTAATGCTCGGTTTACCAAAAATTTAACAGGTGGGCAAATTTGCAAATATGGAATCCATGAATAAAGAGCATCAACTGTATTTAATGGATCAAGACTTGTATGACTTAAACTTAATTCCTATTCTTTAAATAATTAGATACAGAACCAGGAATAAGAAATAAATTTTCTCATCCAAGAAACAGAAAAGCCTTCCAAATTGATCTCTAGACACTTCCAGCCCCAACAATGTATAACTCTTTGATGTAAAACTCAATTCTCTTAATGAAATTTTCAAACATGCTCTGACAATGGTAAGGTTAGAGCTCCCTGGTATAGAACCCTAAAGTCTAACACTACATTTGGTATATTTTATGTATATACAAAGACAAACAAACTAAAAAAAGTTTGATCCCAAAGTAGTTCTGAGAAAAGTAGTAAAAAATACCGATTTTCCAAAGAATACGATTTGAAATTCAATGTCCCTTTGAGATAGTTCAGAATTTCAGGTCACAAACTGAAAAATGTGTAAAGGAAAAATGACAGGCCTTCTAAATTTAGAATTAGTTTCAAAACTGCCAAGATTGGGGCTCCTGGGTGGCTCAGTGGGTTAAGCCTCTGCCTTCATCTCAGATGATTCCAGGGTCCTGGGATCGAGCCCTGCATGGAGCCCCACATGGAGCCCCGCATCAAGCCCCGCATCGGGCTCTCTGCTCAGCAGGGAGCCTGCTTCCCTCTATCTCTCTGCCTTCTGCTCTGCCTACTTGTGATCTCTCTGTCAAATAAAGTCTTAAAAAAAAAAAAAACTGCCAAGATTGTATATAGTTTGCCTTATAATCAGTTTACTGGACTTATTATTCTAACACATAAAACCCATAAATTATCCATAAACTCGAAGTAATGTTAGCAAAATTAGTATCAAAAAGTAAAAAATGATATAAGGATTTAATAGTTATTTAACCAATTGCTCTTATGGAACAGAAAGAAACAAAACAGACCCATGACCTACAGCTCAGAAGATGTTTTCCTTTGGTCTGGGCTGCACACATTTGATTTTGTTTGTTGGCATTAAATGGTATGAGGATTCTAGTAGATTGTTGCTTTTCCTTATGTATCAGATTTGACTGGTTTTTAAGTAGTCAGTGTTTGCATAAATATTTCATTCTTTATAAATCATGATTTTTCTTTTTTATTTTACTCTTTATCTTTCTCTTAAAAGGTAAGTAATCAAGATATAGTACGAAAAACCTAGTAAGTGAACTTAGGCATGTTAGAGCAGGAATTGGTAAATTTTTTCTACAATGAGTTAAGGAGTAAACATTTTAGTCTTTGCAGGTCGAGAGTAAAATCAAGAATATTATGTAGGTACTACTACAAGAGCGAACAGATTTCCACAATTTATATTGGCAAAATTCAAATTATAACAATATTGCTACTACTAACAGCAACACAGTGGAGAACAACATACAGATCTAATAAAATTCTTTGTCGGGAGGTAGGGGAATAACATTTTTCTTAATTAAGGTTTAAATTCAGGGTTCCTATCAAATCACTTGCAAATGTTCATCTGTTAATGTCAATCTAGAATGAGATTTTACATACTTCGTTTTGGAAAATGAAATGCCTTTTCACACAGATAGGTACTGTCAAATACTGATATCAATCCAGGAGCATATGATATTTGGGGGGCATGGCCATTACTTAGGAGGAATTATAGAATTCTAATAGATTTTTCTCTTAAAATTTGCTTTGAGCATGTCATTACATTACAGATTAATTATTGCCTATTAAAGATTAAGTGGAAGCTCGACTGCACAGTTAAATAGATTTTGAAATATGGAAATCTACTCTACATTGCATTGAGATCTGAAAGATGTTGCGGAAAGTATGGTTTGAACTCAGAAAATACATTTGCTGCAAATCTGTGTGAGAATGGAGATTTCACTTCTTTTTTTTTTTTTTTTTAAAGATTTTATTTATTTGACAGAAAGAAATCACAAGTAAGCAGAGAGGCAGGCAGAGAGAGAGGAGGAAGCAGGCTCCCCGCTGAGCAGAAAGCCCGATGCGGGGCTCGAACCCAGGACCTGGGATCATGACCTGAGCCGAAGGCAGCGGCTTAACCCACTGAGCCACCCAGGTGCCCCGAGATTTCACTTCTTATTTTAATTGTTAGTAGCACAGAAAAGACATACTTGCGATCCAAAAACTTACTGTAGGAATAACTTTACTGCAACTTTATGCCTTGCACAGAACTGTTGTTTTGCCATGTAATCTTGGGTTGAATTCATTACAAACATTATCAAGTCTACATCAAAAGCTAATTTTCACAGCTATTTAATGTCACTAACAGTGGTTGAGGGTCAAGTCATTTTTCTCAGTCACTAAGATTTCCACATTGGTCTGAACTCAATAAACCTCAATGAACTTTATCACTAAGTTATTGAGCTATGCTATGTGGTAGGGCAAAGTAGGATAGTCATCTTTTATTTCTAATAAAATTCATAGAATGGACAATGATGAAGTCTAAGAGAGTGAAGGAAGTCGACCACTGAAATTACTGGCTTGATAACACATAATAGATTCAAATATATTCTATAAGGTATTTGCTGATTTAGTAATACAATGAATAAGCACAGGTTCTCAACACATTTCCATAAGCCTTGTATATTTATAAACATATTTTTTACTACCATCAGTAATAATACATCTTATCATGTTGTGCTTAAAGTTGTCATGAACTGATGTTTTCCCAACTTCTCTCAAAATAGTCTCACAGACTATTAACAGAATATTACTCATCAACCACATTAATTCCTTCAATAAAAACTGAAGTTAGGGGCGCCTGGGTGGCTCAGTGGGTTAAGCCGATGCCTTCGGCTCAGGTCATGATATCAGGGTCCTGGGAATGAGTCCCGCATCGGGCTTTCTGCTCAGCAGGGAGTCTGCTTCCCTCTCTCCCTCTCCGCCTGCCTCTTTGTCTACTTGTGATCTCTCTCTGTCAAATAAATAAATAAAATCTTAAAAAAAAAAAAGACTCTTAAAAAAAAAACTGAAATTAACTCCTTGAATAATTTATTTTCTCTGGACATGTTTTAATTTACTTACCATTGGGAAATGTTTTCTTTGCTTGACTAACAAATTAACTACTCATAAACTTACTTTGGTGGCAACCTCATTTCACTTTTAGTTTTCATAAATAAGATATTCCATTTAAAACTTTTCTAACTATTGCTTTTTAGAGTGTTGGGAATGTTCTAATAAGTGCATTATCTGTTAATGTGGACATTTACTCTTTTAACACAGCTATTGTGTTATTGCATAATAACACAATGCTATGTGACCTAATTTGTAACAAAATAATTCACACCCCATGATGCCTTAAAAGTACAACACTTGAAGTTCACATTTTTCTTCTTTCCTTGTTTTGACATTATGGATATGCATTGGTCAAAACAAACAAGTAAAATGCTGTAGTACAGCAAACACTGCTGAGTTATTACAGTGTTGCTATGATCTGTAGTGCATGGAGAAGTAATGAGAAGTGATGAGAGTGCCATATGTGATCTCTGTTGCAACTACTCAACTGCCATTGTAGCATGAAAACAGCCATAGACAATGCAGTGTGGTTATGTTCTAATAAATTTGTATTTAAAATACTGAAATTTGATGGGGCGCCTGGGTGGCTCAGTGGGTTAAAGCCTCTGCCTTCAGCTCAGGTCATGATCCCAGGGTCCTGGGATCGAGCCCCGCATCGGGCTCTCTCCTCAGCGGGAAGCCTGCTTCTCCCTCTCTCTCTCTGCCTGCCTCTCTGCCTACTTGTGATTTCTGTCTGTCAAATAAATAAATAAAATCTTAAAAAAAAAATAAAATACTGAAATTTTAATTTCATATAATTTTCAGTTTCTTGAAATACCACTTTAAAATGTTTTTTTGAACGACTTGAGTTTTTTTTTTTTTTTTAAGATTTACTTATTTATTTTAGAGGGGGTGGAGAGGCAGAAGAAGAGGTGCTCAATGTGGGGCTCAATCTCTTGACCTTGATGTCATGACCTGAGGCCAAACGAAGAGCCAGATGCTTAACCAACTGTACCACCCAGGCACCTCAACCACTTAAGATTTTAAACCATTCTTAGCTTGTAGACTGGAGAAAATAACACGGTGGGCCAGTTTTGACTCACAGATCAAAGTCTACCAACCCCTGGTATAAATAAAACCAAGTCTCCAAAAAAGGGTTTCTGAAACCTAGTGATCACAGCTTAATTAGTTTGAACATGGTGGAAAGCAGTCTGTGGATCTGATGCCTGTAAGATCAAATATCTCCAGAGAATAAAACAGACTGCCTCTTACCAGTGACTATAAGTCACACTGCAGAAAGACTTTCACCTGTATTTGTTGGTGTTGTTAAAGGGGTTTATGAATTCAGATAAACTAACATAAGTTCACCATAAAAATGACTCAAAGGACATGTGCCACTATAATTTTACTCAACATTAATATAAATAATATTAATCACTCAATATTAAAATGACATCACGTATCTTACTTCTGTCAAATCACAGGAAGAGGCAGAGGGTCTTCTTTGGTCAACTTATTAAAGCAGCCAAAATGACTTAGTAGTCATAGGTCATCTTCTGGAGCAATAATAGAGAATATCTCCAAATATCCAATAAGTTCTTCAAGGTGTATTTGGAACACTTTTTCCTATGCAAAATGTGATGGAATCAATGAAGTGAAATGCTTTCTTTAATGTGGTTTTGTATATATATATGGAAGACCCAAGAAGACATCCAAGGGAATAACTCAAGTAATCATTAAATAAAAAGTGAAACTTTAAAGTTAGAGGAAGTATTAAAAAAAATAACAGAAAAATGAATATTTTAACAGTGTAGAGGATGTTTTACAATTTTAGTAGTACATTAATAATTCTTTTAACAGAAATATTACTACTGAAAATGTAATAAGCTGCAATTAGTCCCATCTGCACTTGAAAATATAATGCAAAAATAAAAGAACAACAAGAAAAAAATCATTTCACATATACATTTTTGGAGAGATAAAATATTTACATGAGTTAACACATGATTTCAAAGTAACACATTCATGAGCATCTTAGTTTTGTTAAAAATTTCCATTCTTTTACCAAAATACATCTGTCCAGTGCTATGTAATGAGAAGAACATTTGTCTGTTTTACATTAGCAATTATTGTACTTTTATTATTAGCCAACTTATTTTGTAGGATGTATCAGCTACAAACATTAAAATAGATGTGGCCAATTCCTACAAGAGCTTTTTCCTGTAGTCGACAAATAACTTTGCTAACTTCTCCTCCATTTCTCATATAAAAAGGAAGTTTCTTAAGACTCAAATGCCCTACTATTATATTTATAATGAAGGAAAAAAACAAAATTTAGAAAAGGTTCTGTGACAATCTTTGTAAAAACACTTCTGTCTTATCACACTTTCATTAAATGACTATGACACACTTCATATTACAGTTACATGTCTGAAAGTTATTTGCAAAGTTATTAGAAAATGAAATCACATTCTCCCACCATGGTATCATTTCTGCTCATAAGTCCTCATAATCATAATAAGTCCTCATTTTCTCTTTTCTTCTCTTACTACCTTAATGATTTACGTCAGTAAATGTATATCTGATTAACAACCACCTGGGATCAAAGTATACCTAATTCATAAAACCATACTTCTCATAAACATCAAAACAAATCACTAATGGGAATATATATGTAAAGCAATCAAAAGCTTTTTGCTAAAAACTACAGTCCCATGGGCTTCCACTTGTAATAATTTCAAATTCTTAATACTGGATTAACATGCAGTAAGCAACCTCTAATATTCAAAGCTCTCTCTCTAAAGTTCTTTATAGCATATTCCTGTTAAAAGTCCCTTAGCCTTTTCATCTCTTAAATCTGCCTCCTTCTTTGTTTCTGCAGAATTTTTGCCTCCACTCTTTTTCTGCTTAGTAGCCCATAAAGAAAAATGTTAATGTATTTGTCTTGGGGAGACTCAAAATTCATTTGACATGAATTATTATGGACAATAATAAATGTTCTTTAAATTCAGATTCTAAAATTCAAAGTGTTACTAATATAATGTAAACTATAAGACATTCTTTCCACCTGGTAGTTTTAGTTTACATTGTAATATGTATTGGAAATTATACAATTCTTACTTTTTTTTTTTTAAGTTAAAAGTTCAGTTTAAATAAAAAACTGCATTCTAGGGGCACCTGGGGTGGCTCAGTGGGTTAAAGCCTCTGCCTTCGGCTCAGGTCATGATCCCAGGGTCCTGGGATCGAGCCCCACGTCAGGCTCTCTGCTCTGCAGGGAGCCTGCTACCTCCCCTCTCTCTCTCTGCCTGCCTCTGCCTACTTGTGATCTCTCTCTGTCTGTCAAATAAATAAAATCTTAAAAAAAAAACTGCATTCTGGGGCACCTGGGTGGCTCAGTGGGTTAAGCTGCTGCCTTCGGCTCAGGTCATGATCTCAGGGTCCTGGGATCGAGCCCCGCATCGGGCTCTCTGCTCAGCAGGGAGCCTGCTTCCTCCTCTCTCTCTGCCTGCCTCTCTGCCTGCTTGTGATCTCTCTGTCAAATAAATAAATAAAATCTTTAAAAAAAAAAAACAAAACTGCATTCTAACTTAAGAAATCCTCTTAATATGCTAATAAATGAGTTAACTGACAATATTGAGAAATCAATCCTAATATTGCTCAGTAAACAACTCAAATTTGAGAAATGTTCAACATAAGAATATATTTTTAACCCTGCAAACTGGGTGGGGTTTATTGATGACTAACATGGTTCTGTTTTTCATCAATTACTAAATACCAAAAGTATAACAAATTTGGATCAGTTACTTTTGTATTCAGTCATCCTTCTTACAATTTCAAAGCTGGTGTTGCTTAGAAACCCATATAAACACTCCGTGTCTTTTCAAAGAAGAAATAAAAAAATTCTTGGCATAATTTTTAAACTGAGATAACTATAGAACTAGACCAAAAACACCTAAATTTATTTAAAAGTTCTAGTACAATTTAAAATATTCTTAAAAAACCAAAAAAACCATTTTTATTATTCAAAAATTTGTTATATTTTTTCCAGTCAGCACTTACTGAGCATTTACTGCCTACACAAATACTAAGTGCTTTATAGTCATGCATTTCTTTAGCCCTTGTGATAATCTGACAAAGTTAATTTGTATCTGTCCCTCTCATAGTGAGGAGGGAATAATTTGTTACATTTTTAAGATTAGAAAAAACATACATGCTTACTCAATTTATTAGCAAATGAACTATATATAGTTACTCATATTCCTCTGTAATTAGCTACACTGTATCTGAAACTAACACTAATACTGGATGGTGAAAATTGTATGTTTACATACAATTTTTACATACAAAATTTTACATACAAAAAATTTACATACAAAAATACAAATGAATTTACAGTCTAGAGGAAGAGAACTAAAAACAATTTGTCTTTATTTTTTAACAATACCTTCTCTCTTCAAAAGATCTAAAATAATTTATGGACAAACCTACTTTCAAGACAGTGCTCTTGCAAATGAATAACACAGATTTTATCTTACTAAAGAAAATCAGACAAATACCATATGATTTCACTCCTATGTGGAATTTAAGAAACAAAACAAATGAGTAAAGGGAAAAAAATAAAAGAGAGCGAGAGAGAGAGAGAGAGAGAGAGAGAAACTAAAAATGAGACTCTTAACTACAGAGCACACACTCAGGGTTACCAGAGGGAAGTAGATGGGGGGATGGGTGAAATAGGTGATGGGGATTAAGGAGTGCACTTGTGATGAGCACTGAGTGATGTATGGAATTGTTGAAACACCATATTGTATACCGGAAGCTAATAAAACACTGTATGTTAACTATACTGGAATTAAAATAAAATGAAATAAAATAAAATAAAAAATTCTTTGTTTCTGAACAGACACTTCTCCAATGAAGACATATAAATGGCTAGCAAACACATGAAAAAATGTTCATCATCACTAGCCATCAGGGAGATTCAAATCAAAACCACATTGAGATACCACCTTAAACCAGTTAGAATGGCCAAAATTAACAAGATAGTAAACAACGTGGTATTGGAGAGGATGTGGAGAAAGGGGAACCCTCTTATACTGTTGGTGGGAATGCAAGTTGGTGCAGCCACTTAGGAAAATAGTGTGGAGATTCCTTAAGGAATTAAAAATAGAGCTTCTCTATGACCCTGCAATTGCACTACTAGGTATTTACCCTAAAGATACAGATGTAGTAAAAAGAAGGGCTGTCTGTCCCCCAATGTTCATAGCAGCAATGGCTATAGTCACTAAACTGTGGAAGGAACGAAGATGCCCTTCAACGGACAAATGGATAAGGAAGATGTGGTCCATATACACTATGGAGTATTATGCCTCCATCAGAAAGGATGAATACCCAACTTTTGTATCAACATGGATGGGACTGGAAGAGATTATGCTGAGTGAAATAAGTCAAGAAGAGAGAGTCCATTTTCATAAGGTTTCACTTATTTGTGGAGCATAAGAAATAACAAGGAGCACATGGGGAGATGGAGACAAGAAGGGAATTGAGGGAAATTGGAGGGGAGATGAACCATGAGAGACTATGGACTCTGAAAAACAATCTGAGGGTTTTGAAGGGGTGGGAGGTGCGAAGGTGGGTGAGCCTGGTGGTGGGTATTATGGAGGGCACATATTGTATGTGCACTGGGTGTGGTGCATAAACTTTGAATTCTGGTACACTGAAAAGAAATTTAAAAAATTAAAAAATTTTTAAAAGTAAATAAAAATAAAATAAAATAAATTCCTTGTTTGCCTAAAAAAATAAAGAAAATCAGATACACCAGCTACATAAAAAAGTGGCTACTCATCGCTGGAATGCGGCTATCCCAGATGCAGAGTCTGTATTAAACCTGAGAGAGCGTGGGAAGGCTAAAGTGCTTTGAGGTTCCTAAGAATGCCTAGATCTGGTTCACACAGGAATCAGATATGTTAAAATCCAATGGAGGGTACTGAGTGTTGCAACTGTGAAGTCCTATAGAAAATTATTTAAAACTCAGCATGGAAAAGGGAATTCTATTCACTGGGTAAAGACATGAGCTGTGTTGCTTACCCTGGAAAATAGCCATCAATGTTTGTAACATTTTCAATGGCTCTGGGGCCTGGCAGTGGGACAATTGGATAATCAAATCCCCGTCTGTGTGGAGTGCAATATTACGGTTGCAGATTGTGCGAGACCCACACTCCCTATTCATGATCTATGAGGATGCCCTTGGGAAAGAACTCTTTGAGGATGAACATAAATAAAATCAACAAGCTGATCAGATCTGCACTGCCCAGGTAAGAACCACAGCCACCCGGATATACTATTGTCCAGGGCATAGTAATTCATCTACAATTCAGAACAGGTTGAAAAAACAAAGCCTTGTGATTCTAGCACATGAGGCTTAGGAAGCCTGGCAAATATGTCCAGACAGAGAGGTTTCACAGTCAAGTAAAAAAGGGAATTTTAATGCATATAGCCAGGGACACTAGACCTGTGTAATCTTGCCAAATACACTATAAAGGTCTCCTCTCCTGTTGGGGATACTGCAGAGCACTGACTGTATTAGACACCTTCCTGGTAAACCACCTACCGTTGAGTCTAGACCTTATAGTGTGAGTAAGACATAAGGGAGAATCAGATAAAGGGTGAAGCAATTGCTGATGGGACTAATCACGCGGCAGAGACTGAATCACATGGCCACGGAAGGAAAGCAACAACCTTGACTATGGAAAAGTGAACAACTTAGACAGCAGTGGTCCAGGGCTAGAGAGGGGAAATCATTCCCTCAGCCTTTATCCACAGAGCACATACTTTCACAGCTACCACTTTTAACTTGACCACCAGAGAACATTATGAACTCTCAGAAACTTCCCAGAAACTGCTGACTTCAGGAGTGAACAGGGAGTAGAATAAGATTAACTTTCTGGACACTATTATGATTCTATTTAGCCTAATTCTATTATTGTTGATAACTTGTGGTCTCCTTCTGCTACTTAAGAGAAGACAAACTCTTTGCATGTTTCTCAGATTATCGCTGATTATTCTAAACTCTCTAGGCCAAGCAGTGATGAAAAACTGCCATGCCCTGGACTCCCTGCTGGCTAAAGTGGGGTATGTGTGATTGCCAACACCTCTTGCTGCACTTGGATTAATGACATATTTAACTGGCTTGACTATGGATGAGACTGGCTGAGGTCTATCTTCCAAAAAGTGCTGATTGCCCCATTGGAAGTCATTTAACCTAAGCCCGTATAAGGACAATTAAGGGAAGTGTCTGATAATGTGGTTAAAGCTCTTGAGATTTGTTATCTGAATGTGGAAAGGCTGGGAGCAGGAGTTGTAGGGGAATGGCTCCATCATAATGCCCTGGAATCTGTGAATGTATACTTACAGGTCACGCTGGCAATGTTTTTAAATGCAGCTAAAGCGCATCTTTCCAGAATGTGTTGTAATCTTTTTGGAACATGGAAAATGGGAGGCTTATGAGGAGCTGCTCTAAGGCCACCCCCAACTCACCTTCCTATCCATCAGGGACGCTATCATGAGATAATTTCTCATATCTTTGCAGGTTCTGATGAGCTAGTTATAAGGTTTCCTACCTCATCCTGCCCAACCCTCAACCCCTTAGGGGATAGCTATAGACTAGTAAGTATTTAGCTGCAGTTAGAATTGGCTCCTCAGTAATGGGGTATCCCATTACTCATACCGCGGTCATCCAGCATCTTTTGTTTTCATGTTGTCCTTTTATTGTGTGGGACAAGAACCTGGGAATGTAAAAAGGATCTCCCTTTGTTGTCCATGTTAGTAATAAACTGAATCTAAAAGTAGCTCATTTTATGTTTACCAGTAGATTTGGCAGTCAAGTGTTGCCCTTGCCCTTTCTGTCTGCTACATGCCTCAAAGAAATATGAACTATGGTATATTCTTTCTGTTAAATACTATACAGAAGTAAAAATAAGTGAAGGTATCAGCATGAAAAGATTTATCAGACATGTTGCTTAGATTAAAAAAAAGCAAGTATAGCATGCTTATTTCAAGTTTGTATTTAAAAAAAAACCCTACAAATGTGTATACCTATGTAAAGTATTTGTTAGTAAAAATATATTAAAAATAATCAGAAAAGAAATACATTGAAGCTTTAACAGTTCTCTGGGAGAAGACCAAAGGAGTAGTTAAGAAGGTATTTCACTATTTATTCTACATCAATATTATTTGAACTTTTCAAACAAAATATTCATGAATTACCCATACAATTGAAAGAGATGATTAAAATAATTCCTATATATATTTATTGGTACCCATTAATAATTAAGCTCTCTGTTGGGGGCAGAGGAGCAAAAACATAAAACATAAAAACGTATGCCCACTATGTGTTAAGTAAATAGATATTAGAATCCACATCTACCATCCTCATTAAACTTCCTTAAGTTTGAATATAACCATAACAATACTAGCAATAATGGCACCCAACAATATTTACTGAATATTTTATATCTGATAAGAACAATGATAAGGTATTTATATGTACAAATTCATTCAAGACAGAAAAAGCACCCTTTTATTTGTTGGATGGGCACAGCAGCTAGAATAGTATTTCTTACACGAACCAATACCAAATCTATCTTTAAATTCAAAAGAAAATCTGCCTACTCAATTCTCTATATTCAAAGCTTCTCACATGTGTGGAGATAACTCTTCCAGCCTTCTATTAAACATGCTTACTAATCAAATTTGTTTTCATACCATGGTCAACTATTAACTCAAAACATTCCTAAAAAGTTAAATAATAAGACTGCTAGGAGAAAACACAGACGAAAACTTGACATTTGCAAAAGTTTCTTAAGACACAAAAAGCAAAAAATATAGAAGACATTTATAAATTGAACTTCATGAAAATTGTAATAATTTGTGCCTTGAAAGGCACAAATAAATAAATGAAAAGATAACCCATATGTGGAAAAAACTATTCATGACACATGTATCTGAGAAAGAACTTGTATCCAGAATATATAAAGAACTCTTGTAACTTGAAGAAGAAAATAATACTATAAACACAGGCAAAAGAATCGAAGAGACAGCTGACAAAAGAAAATATATCAATGGTCAATAAAACGAGAAAACCTACTAGGGAAGTGCAAATTAAAACCACAATGTGATACAACTACGTACAATTTATAATGGCAAAAATTTTAAAAGACTGACACAACCATGCACTAGTGAGGATATGGACCAACTAAAATGCTCATATATTGGCGGTAGGAATGTAAAATGGCACGACCTCCTTAGAATACTGGCAGTTTCTTATGAAGTTTAATATTCTATACAATCCAGATATTCTATTTTTAAGTATTTACCCAAGAGAAATGAAAACATCTGTCTGCACAAAGACTTGAACTCAAATGTTCATAGCACTTTTATTCTAATAGCCAAAAACTGAAAGCAACTTAAATGTCCATCAACCCCTGAATGAAAAAAACCCACTACATATTCAAACAATAACTACTCCTCAACAATAAGAAGGGATAAATTATTTATGTATACAACAACAGGGATGAACTTAAAAAACATGCAAAACAAAAGCAGATACAAGGCTACACAATGTAAGATTTCATTTAAGTTAAAACCCTAGAAAAGTCAAATAAATCTATAGTAACAGAAAAGAGATCACTAATTACCAGTGGCAAGAGTAGGTATAGGTGTGGGAGGGGTTGAGGTGACTGGGGAAGGGGAGGATGGTTTGGCAAGGGACACAATGAAATATCGGGCATGATGGAAATATACCAAATTTTGACTAGGGTGGTAGTTTCATGGACTTGTATTACTTATATAAATATGGCACATAGGCAGTGACCTTGAAATCATCCTTATAAAACATATTTTATAAGCCTTTCATATCTTTTGAGGCAGAAGATATTTCATTTTGATGTCCATATCTCATGTGTCTATATACATCTGGTAAGAAATTATTTCAAACAAATTTTAATATTATGTCTAAACTCCCTCACTATAGAATTCTTTATTTCATTTTTCCAGATAAAGATTTACAGAAAACATTACTAAATAAGATGTGATTTTTTTAGATCACCCTTCATGCTATATGGTTCAGAAATCTTACTAGGATATCTATTTCTTTTCTCCTGGCTAACTACTAATACATACTGTTTGTAGTGGATAACCTTGGTTTCTAACAAAATATGTTATGATTCAGACATTGGTTTTCCTATTCTAACTTTTCACACTAGTGACAGTTAGCCTACCAATAATATAAGAAGCCTTTCAAATGAAATCAGAGCTACAGCTTCTAAAATAAAGATAAGGCAAACATCTTCTTCAACCCAAATATACTTGGCAAAAGCTGGGTGCAATCTTAACTTTTCTCTCATGTACTGTATGCACCAGTAAACAAGTCTTTGATGATTCTATTCTATTAGCAGTTTTCCCATCTATATTCTTCCTTTCCATCTCTACTTACATCACTATTTCAGGAGGAACTTGTTTCTTTTGTCGTAATGCAATGGCTAAACTGTTTGTAACCTTCCCACTGGCTTCAGTAGAGTCCTTCATGTTGCCAGCGGACTAATCTTTTAAAAACATGGATCTGTTGATGAAAAACCTAGAATTAACATTATTAACAGACTATCTACAGGAAAAAGTACAAATTCAGGAATAAGCTACAATATAGCTCCTAATTCCTATCCATTATTCCTTCCTGGCCAGACCTAAATTTTAGCTGTAATGATCTATTTGCAATTCTCTCAATCCTTCTTGTATTCAACTCTTTATGGCCCTGGTTCCCGCTACTTGCATTCATGATGAAATCTTTATCAGAAGTTCTGTTTAAGTGTTAATTTCTTCTTTATTATTTCTTTTGCTTCCTCCTAGCAAAATTAACTTTCTTCTCACTATGATATGCTTCCTGAGATTAAGAATTCTATATTCTTTATTTTTGCATGTATAGAACCTAGCACAATGCTTAATACAGAGTAAGAATGACAAATATTCCTTTAAAATCTTGACAGAATGGACAAGTCACTGGAAACCATGTAAATTTTCAAAATTGACTCCAATAAAAATTAAATAACCAAAGAAACTTAAAAGTCTGTCCAAGAATTACAATCAAATAAGCTCTGAGCTCAAATTGCTTTATGTGATCTTTCAAACTTTAAATGATCTTCAAACTTCAAACTTCAAGCAATTTTTATGCTATAAAAACTTAAAAACTGGGGCACCTGGGTGGCTCAGTGGGTTAAAGCCTCTGCCTTCGGCTCAGGTCATGATCCCAGGGTCCTGGGACGGAGCCCCGCATCGGGCTCTCTGCTCCGCAAGCAGCCTGTTTCCTCCTCTCTCTCTGCCTGCCTCTCTGCCTACTTGTGATCCCTGTCTGTCAAATAAATAAATAAAATCTTAAAAAAAAAACTTAAAAACTATTCCAATTGATAGAGAAAAATAGAGCACCTTCAAATTAATTTTATTAAGTAACATAACTCTCATATTCCAAATGGAAAAGCAACACAAACACAAAACCAACCACACATAAATAAATCACATTTATTAATATAAACAATGAAAACATCATAAAGAACTGGTAAATTAGATCCAACACTATTGAAAAATTGATATACTATAGTCAAATGTACCTTAATCCAGAAATTCAAGTGTGGGTTAATATTCAGCTGTACGTAAATATAACACAAATATGTCAAAAGACCAGGGAGCAGGAAGATAATGAACAATGACCAAATTACTGACCTATGTTAAAAAATATGTATCTACCCTAAACCAACAGCAAATATGATAGTTAAGAGGAAAATATCTTAGGCATTTACATTAAAAATTGAAAGCAGCAATAAGACAGAAATAGAAACAAGAGGCATAAGATTACTACGTAAAACAAGTTATGATTACTCATGATTTTATGACTGTTTAGAAAATGAACTAAATGCCACCATACTTAATGTAATAGTTCAATAAAATAGAAAAAAGCAAAATGGTACTTAAATTTAATAATTTTCCTGTATGTGGTAGGCTGAATAATGGCCTCTCAAATAATATCCATATGCTAATTCCTAGAACTTGTGAATGTTCTCTTATATGGCAAAGGAAACTTGCAGATGTAATTCAGTTAAATCTTCAGACAGGGAGATTATCCTAGAGTACCCAAGATGGTTGTAAATATAAGCAAAAGGGTTCTTATAAGTGGGAGACAAGAAGGTCAAAGAAGGAAGTAGATGTGATGACAGAAGCCAAAATTTTGTAGCGGTTCAAGGAGGGGCTCACAAGCCAAGGAAAATAAGCAGGCTTCAGAAGCTAGAATGAAGAAAGGGGCTCTCCCCTGCAGCCTCCAAAAGGAACCAGCCCTTCAATGCTTTAACTTTAGCCCAGTAAAATTGATTTTGGACTTTTGGCAACTAAAACTGTAAGAGAACAAATCTGGGCTGCTTTAAGACACAAAATTTGTGGTAACTGTCATGTGACCACAGAAAACTAATACATGAACTACAATAACAGTTAAATAAATAAAGAAATAAAGATATAAAATAGCAAATAGCAATGACTTTAAATTAAACAACTAAGGATGATCTTAAATGAAATGAGTTGGACATCTATACAGAAAAATTTTCCTGAGACAGAAAAGAAAAAATAATCTCAGTTCATATATGAAATCCTAGATATTGTAAGACTATCTTGCACAAACAAGCTAATAGATTTTTTGTTTGCCTGTTTTGTTTTGTTTTTGACCAGTTAATAGTTTTAACACAATTTCACTAACACAGAAAACAAGAATACCTTACTTGGAAAGGATACTTGGCAAAATGAATTTTAAATTCATAAGTAAAAAGAAACGGAATAATATCCTAGAATAGTTGTTAAAATAAAATATAATAGAATCAGGGAATTATTATCCCAGTAGATAACTCAAAATGTAAAGATACTACAAAGCAATAATAAGTAACATAAGAATTATTATAACAATGGATGAGAATAAATAAACTGTTCCCCCAAATCCCAGGAATACATAGAAATTTTGCATCAAAACAGTATATGTGATTACTTTAATTTATATGGCTAGCATAACTGAATTATTACTTAGAGAAAATACAGGGAGAACTTTTTCTCTCAAATATCTTAAAATAAATTCTATATAAATTAGAGAATAACAAAGTAAAATATTAGATCAAACCATAAGTAATCATATACTTAACCACAGAATGAAGAAAGTTATTTTAAGGATTTTGAAAGGAAAAGGGAAAATATGATAGATACGACCATTAAAAAATACTAAGTTTTGTATGTGAAAAACACCATAATTGTTTTACATAACTTGGTGGGGGCACAGATGGGGAGGAATGGGCCAAGATTTTAAAAGCACATAATTATATTGGGAATCAGAACACCGGATAAGAAAGACACAACCATACACTACTACTAGGAGTGTAAACTTACTTAAGTTTTCTTAATTTGGCTTCTAATTTGGCTTCTCTTAATTTGGCTTCTAATTTTTTTTTTAAGATTTTATTTATTTAGTTGAGAGAGAGAAAGCAAGAGCACAAATGTGGGGTAGGGGTAGAAGGAGAGAGAGAAGCAGACTCCCTGCTGAGCAGGAAGCCCATTGTGGGGCTGGATCCCAGGACCCTGAGATTATGACCTGAGCCAAAGGCAGACGCTTAACTGACTGAGCCACCCAGGGTCCTCAGAATCTTTAAATGTCTTAATACACTGCATGTACTCTTATGACCCAGTAAATCCATTATTCTATGTTTAACAATTTATAAGAGAACAATCATAAAGGAATCATAATGAACACAATCATAAATGAACACAAAGACTTAAATACAATACTATGTACTGTTATTTATATCAAAAAAACGATTGAAACAAGTATAAGAGACTGATTAAATATATTATAATGAATGCCTAAGACAGAATACTCTACAGACCTTAAAAAAATTACACTTGAGGGACTCCTGGGTGGCTCAGTTGGTTAAGCGGCTGCCTTCGGCTCAGGTCATGATCCTAGCGTCCTGGGATGGAGTCCCACATCAGGCTCCTTGCTCAGCAGGGAGCCTGCTTCTGCCTTTGCCTCTGCCTGCCATTCTATCTGCCTGTGCTCACTCTTGCTCTCTCTCTCTGACAAATAAATAAAATCTTAAAAAAAAAAAATTACACTTGTGAACAATGAAAATGTATCATCTAAATAATGGATAGGATACAATGTTAAATGAAAAAAGATGAAAAGCTCTCTATATAGTTTGAACTTTATTTTATAAATAAATGTGCAAAAAGATTAGAAGTAACAGAAACACATTTATAAGACCATTTTTATCTTTAATACCTTCCTTAATTCATGAAAGTAAGTAACTTTATATCCAGAAACATTTTAATTAGAATACAGGAAAATGGAATGTCTCCATCTTGGGAAGTTTTTCTTTTCTTTCTAAAGCAATGAAAAGGTCATATACAAAACAAAAACAAAAACAAAAGCAAACAAAAACAAACAAAAAAAGCCATTGATTTGACTCTGTGAAAATAGAAAATTCTTCATATAAAAAGTGCCATGAACAAGAATGAAGGCAGTTGACAAAAGGGGAAAATCACAACTATATGGGACAAACAGCTAACATCCTTATATCATCCACTTGACAATATATACTAATTACATACTACTGCCCAACAATATTCTAGCCTTAGAGGGCACAGCAGTAAACAATAAGTAGACACTTGCCCTCATGTATCT
Organism: Lutra lutra; assembly: GCF_902655055.1. Taxonomy (NCBI): domain Eukaryota; kingdom Metazoa; phylum Chordata; class Mammalia; order Carnivora; family Mustelidae; genus Lutra; species Lutra lutra. Next base: position 76,714,863 of record NC_062284.1, read on the forward strand.
TCTAGTCTCATTGGAAACAACAGGTAATAAGTAAGTAATGAATAACTTCAGACAGTGGTAAGTGCTATGAAGACTAAAAAGCCTGGGGGTTAAAAAAGCAGCACAACAGAGGCAGTAATGTGGCAGAATGTGAAAGGTGTAAGAAGGAATATTATGTTAGGAACAGCTCCTCTAAGGAGGTAACATTTGAGCTGAAACATGAATGACAAGACAGTCAACCATGTGAAGACTGGCAGAAGAGGGATTCAGAAAATAGAGAATCACAAGTGCAAATTCCATGAGGCAAGAAAGAGGTTAGCATGTTTGAGAAATCGCTGAAGTGTCTAGAGCATAAGGGACATGGGTGAGACTAACATAAGATAAATTTAAAAACCTCAAGGCCCAATAATGTTGGGATGTTTAGATCTCTATAGTTAATGTGACCTTTCAAATCAATAAGGTAAATAACATCTCAAAATAAACAAGGCCAGAAACAATTCACAACTAGAAAACCATCACCTGTTAATACACACATTAAAATTTCAATCTAGCTAGTAAGAAATATAATTTTCTACCTTTCAAACTGACAAGTCATCAGAAATCATTATTTATACACAATGACAGTGAGGTGAGAAAATGATGAAACAATGTTATTTATGCTAGCAAAAAGTAAGAAAAATAATCAAAATAGAGTATAATTTAAATAAATTATGGTACATTTTTACCATAGCAAAGTCCAAGTCCACTAAATTATATCTTCAAAAAATATTTCATGTTTAATTATGTCTGATATTGTTGATTACACCATTTCTAATCTATTCACAAATTCTACCAGTGCTCCTCTAAAACATCCTGTCATTATTTCTACTGCCAAAAGCCCTAATCCTAGACATCATAATTTCTGGGACCACTGCAATAAATCTCCTAATAATTACCTCTCTTAGACCCTAACTCCTTTTCCTTGTTTATCTTCCACACAGCAAGAAGAGAGATGTCCTCTGTGCGAATCATCATAAAACTCTAGTACCCAATGTCAACACATGGTAACTATAATACAATTTCAACTTCTTACTATGGCCCCTTTGATCTGGTCCCTGAATTATTTCAAAGATCTCACCTCCGCCACGCTCTCACTCACTTCCCCTCCCAACAACGTTCAACACATACAACATTCTGTTTTTTTTCAACATGCCAAACTCACTCAGATCCAAAGACCTTTGCCCTTGCTATTTCTGATTCTGGGAATGTGATTTTCTTCCTTCTAATCATTTAGAGCTCAACTCAAATGTCCCATCTTTGATGCTTCGTCTTGCTATCCTAGCTAAAGTATATTCCACCTCAACATTTTTTATCATATGCATTTATTACCTTCCCAGTACCTATGCCGATTTAAAATTATGTATTTATTTAGTGTTTCTCTGCCTCTTCAGCAACAAAATAAAATCTCCATTAAGAGCAAAGACTTCCTACATTTCCAGCATGCAGAACAGTGCCTAGCACACAGTATCCCTAAATAAACACTTACTGAATGAAGGAAGAGTAAAAATAATTGAATATTATACAAATAACAAAATGTTAATTATATCTAACTTATTCAGTGTCAGGAAAACCATAAGTATCATATAATATATAACGTATAAAAGCAACTTGTGCTATAATTAATATATACATAAACCTTGAAAATAGATTAAAAAAATCTATCTAGGCTTCAAATTTTATTTTTATATAGCAAAAGTAAAATTAAATTGGAAAATTTATCATTTCAAATAAATAATTGAGATATGAGAATATAAAAAGGTGAATTTACAAAATTAAAAGTGCTTTGTACACACATATATGTGTATAGATAGATGATAGATCTGGATAAAGGTGTGTACGCTACACACACACACACACACACACACACACTAAAAGAAACAGGAGAGGAATAAGGAAGAAATAGGAACATACTGATCAAAATAATCAAAATTATAAACTGAAAATATTTTTGAGAACACATTTAAAAGGTCATCTTATTTCTGTAGAACACTAACATTCATTCCAATAATTTTACAAAACACTCTAAAAATAATCAGAATAAGCACATATTCAAATTCAATCAAATCTGAAATAACAGCACCTTCATAATGTAAATTTCCAGAAACCAGTGATTATTTTCAAAGACTACAATGAGAAGAGGCAAAAGGGAAAAATAAATTCTCTATAAAGTTCTAGCACAAGAAGCACTAAAACAGTCTGTAACACAGTTATTCCTCTTAGGAGTCGCCATTTTCGCATACTAGGATCAAACAGATCCACCTGTGGGACTAGTAGTTAGGCTGAAGATTTTTGCAAGATTGCAAAAGAAGCTTGCTTCCCATTTGGATTACATACCTCTGAAAGAGCTACAAAGGGACTAATGTAAAAAGTGAAGTAACCAAGACTTCTGTTAAAATTACATTCTCAAGATGGCATATAACGATATTTTTAAAATGGGATCAAAAAGAAAGAAACCTGAACTTTGTTTAGTTACAGCAAAACCCCACAAATCATCATCTATACTAGCATATTGTCAAGAAAATCTGTTTTCACATAATTAGGACCAAGCCAAATGTACTCAATAGATTATTCAGAATTCACTTAAAGCACTTTTCCTGGTAGTGTTAACTCTAATAGGAGTATCATCAAGTTGGAATAATGTATGATTAATTTTTACTGTGGCACTGCTCTGTGCTTTAGCAATCCATTCAAAAATTTTAAGGCTTAAATACAAGGAATCAACAACTTCACAATTAGTTGAGTAAAACTAAAAAAGATTTACTGAGACTATACTCCATGGAAAGCACAAAGGTGAATAAAAATGACGTTCCCATCTTCAAGGAAAATTTAATATAAACAGAAAGATAAATCTAGTACACGAATCTTGGCAAGTGATAAATAATGAACTAGAGTTTATCAATGGATATAGAATGAAGCATACTGATTCCAGACACACATTGAAAGCAAAATAATTAAGATCTGGAAATAAGTAGGATGACATTCATGTCAAAGGAGAGGAGAGAGTGGTATTATTTTGACCCTGGGTGACAAGGTATATGGTGAAGTCCTAAGCAAGAATGATTGAGCTGGGAGGCAGAATGAGAATTGAGAAATAAAGATTTATTTTGGTTTCAGATATGCTGAATCTGTCATAACCTGCAGCATAGGGGGAAAACGTGGAGCTAGAATCTCAGAGAGAAGCAAAGAAAAAGAAATATCAATTAATGGCCAATTTCCATTTTTTATTTTTTTATTACCATATAATGTATTATTTGTTTCAGTGGTACAGATTTGTGAATCATCAGTCTTACATAATTCACAGCACTCACCATAGCACATACCCTCCCCAATGTCCATCACTCAGTCACCCTATCTCTCCCACCCCCTTCCCCTCTAGCAACCCTCAGTTTGTTTCCTGAGATTAAGAGTGTCTTATGGTTTGTCTCCCTCCCCGGTCCTATCTTATTTCATTTTTTCCTCCCTACCCCCCACAACCCCCAACCTTGCCTCTCAAATTCCTCACATCGGACAGATCATATAATTTTCTTTCTCTGATTGACTTATTTCACTTGGCATAATACCCTCTAGTTCCACCCACATTGTTGCAAACATTAAGATTTCGGGTTTTTTGATGGCTGCATAGCAAATTCCATTTTTTAAAGATTTATTTATTTATTCCAGAGAAAGAGAGAAAGAATCCTCAAGCATACTCCCTACTGAGCACAGAACCTAATGACCACACCCGGCTGAATCCCAGGACCCTGAGATTATGACCTGAGCCAAAATCACAAGTCAGCATTTAACCGACTGAGCCACCAGGCACCCCTGGACAATTGCCTTATTATGTGTACTTATATCTGTAATATAAGTAATGTATTTTGCATAGGAACACTACCTAGGTTTAAGTATAAAATAAAGAACTAGGTTTTGATGAATTTTACTGTTTATAATATTTATTTTTTTAACATTTTACTTGACCACTAAAAGAGGGATTATAAATTAAAGTCTTACACAAAAACACAACTGAAAAAACAGAAAGAGCCTCTTAACAGGAAAAGAAAATGGACTAGCAAATATTTAAAGCAAACTACATTTGAGATGATATATTTTGAAAACTTTATTTTTTAACATTAATTTTCCTATTTGATAACTGGTCCATACCAGATGCTTCCTGGAAATTCTCCTGGATTTTAAGTTTTCCCAAATACACTCACAAAAACTTAGAAAAATAGAACTTTGTTCTTCCTAATATCAAACGTCTGTATTTAGCAATATTCACCTTAAACTAAGTGAAAAATACAATAATAATTAATTTTACTAATTTTGTGAGGTAAATTAACTACAGTGGTTCAGGAATAGGGTAACTAACAGGAATAAACAGTGTTTCTGGATACCTAAAACTGAGAATCAACCACTTGGCCATCTTTTATACTTTGTTCCTTCTTATGAAAACATATGCACAAAAATCTACTGGTATAAGCAATATGACTTCAAACAAATAATCACACAGATTACAATTCCTGGTATCTATACTGCTTGAAATTCAACTAATCCTGAAATCTGCCGTATTTACTTTTTTTTTTTTTTAACTTTCAACCTGAACACTGAACCTGCTTGGAATACCTGGTTATCTTCACTTACCATAGTTATATCCATCAACTGTAATAAAACAAGGAAGAAAAATAAAGAATGCAGGGAGAAATGGACAAACGTGAGTCCAAAATGGAACTAAAACCTAAAAGGAACGTGTCTAAAAATAGATAAAGAGCAATGTCACTGGGAAAAAAAAAAAATTAGAGGCATAAAATATAATTCTTGCACCCTCAAATACTTTTTGAAAAATTGGGACAGAAATAATTAAGAATATAAGTATTCAACAATAATTTTACAAACTTCAATCTCAGTGTTTGGAAGAGATTTATTTATTTAGCAAATAATGTATGGAGCACATCATAGAGAGTAGGTGGTAAGGGGTTCACCAATAAGTCAGTGGTTGTCTCAAATATGCTCATAATCTAGTCAGAGTGACAAATTTATAGGTGATACAATAACAATTTACACAAAGTATTTGTGAGAATACTGTAAGAAAGGATTTATTTTAACTGCAAAGACCAATAACACTTCCCCTAAATTGGGCATCAAAGACTGGAAAAAATTCCATCATGATGAAAAAGTATATCCAAACTCACAGAATAGCCAAACACAAGGCATGGAAATATAGAAATGGATGAATGTTCATAGAAATTTATAGAAATGCAAGCTGCCCATTATGGCCTCAGTTTAGATCATGTAGCAGGATATTAAAAAGGGATTTTTTTGTTTGTTTGTTTTCTCTGTTTCAGTTAGGATCCAAAGTTGAGAGCAACAGGTTCTAAGTACTAGAACTGAGATAACAGATCATCTATGCAACATTTGGAAAAATGTGGCCAAAAATTGCTCAGGCATTGTTTGGTCCATCATTCACATAAAAAAATATAAGTATATATTGGAGGAGAGGAGCTTATATTGTTGAAGGAAGAAATAGAAGAGTGATTCACTCAGAGTTTACCCTATGACCATTAGAACAGGACATTTAAGGAATGACACAGGACCTGGACTTTGGCCTAAAAATAATCTATAAGCAAGAGGTTAAGTTGCCTTTAGTCTGGGGCTACTACATTACAAATGGTCAACACTTAAGAATTTGTAAAGTAAAGAACTGTATTTTCCAATGGGACAGGTTAGGACCCCTGGGAAAGGAACTAGCATTGAGCCATTTTTAAAGGAATTCTACACAGACTGCAAAGGGAACAAGATAATTCCAGAAGAGAGAGGTTTGAAGCAGACTAGAAAGTCAGAAAACTATGGATAATAGTCAAAAGAAGACAAACAAAGGAAGTATCAGTTGCAACCAGGAACTAAAATTGGGGAGTCTTTGATAAACTCAGAAGAGCAAAAGAAAGTTACATTTTCACTATACCTTTACTCCTTTACTACCAATTAGTTCTTCTCTATTTCCAACCTCAGACTTTAAAAGACCCAGGAGTAGAACAAGGAATAGGAGAAATACTATAGCAAAAGAAATTAATACAAATGTCTACTACTTGGCATGTCCCCACTCTGGTTTTTAAGGCTTCTTTGAACAAACCTGATATAAGGAAAAATTTTCACATTGAATGAGGTTTTAGAATTTTAATTTCTTAGCTTTTTAAAAAAAAATAACCTGAAAAGTAAGTGTGTTTTGAAATGCCAGGGACTGAGCAAAGAAAGAATTAAAGAGAGAATGCAAAGAACAAGAGAGGAAGAGGAGGAAGAAGAGCAAGAGCAGAGAAAAAAATCACTTGAGCAGCATGTATCAAGGGGCAGAAAAGAAATATTCAGGGTGGGATTTCAGGTATAGTGACAGGGAAGAATAAAGTAACTTTCAACTTGTATCCTGGTTGAGTTCACCTCCTAAAAAATACATTAGGAATGATAGATGGTGAGCAAACTAGTCGATTTTAAAAGGCTGTAATTTTTTTTTAAAGATTTATTTATTTGAGAGAGAGAGAGAGAGAGAGAGAGAATCTCAAGCAGACTCCCCACTGAGTGCTGAACCACATGTGGGGCTCGATCTCACTACCCTAGGATCACAACCTGAGCCAAAATCAGGAGTCTGATGCTTAACTGACTGAGCCACCCAAGAGTCCCAAAAGGCCATAATTTTAATATGATTATTGTGGAGTTTAAAATCTTTTCTATAAATATAGAAGAAACATCTTGGTTAAGGCGAAATCTAAAAAGTTAGACCTGAAGAATCAAGTTGAATTATACAGATGACAGTGGCCTATGGATAAAGGGGTGTGTGAGTGTTTGGAAAGACAGCTTCAGGCAATGGCCCAAAGAAAACAACATATTCTAGGAACTGCAAAGTGTTGAATATTAATTAATCAATACATGCAGTTTGCAAGGATAGAAATAAGTTTGAGGACATAAGTGGGGAGCCAGATCACATGCACAGAATTTAGATTTTATCATAAGATAAAAATGAGGTCCACTGAAGTTTTAGTAACACTCACTTTTTATATACTGCATATCTGACATATGCAAAGCACTCTTTCACATATGTTTTATTGGTTTTCCTCACAACAACCCTGTGAGGTAGGTGTAATGATTTCTTATTAACAGATTAAAAAAAAACCCTTATAGTTCTTAAGAAATTTATACTTTATGAAATAGCTATAAAGTAGCAGTCAGGATTCCAGGCCATGCTTCAGAAAATATACTGGGAACATTACACACACACACACACACACACACACACACACACACACACACACTTCACCTACAACACACAGAAATTTCAGAGTTAAAGGCAAATTGTAAGTAATAAATGTTAACTTAGTATTAAAGATAAAGAGATTTGTGGCATTAAGTAGTCCTTTATACAGACTAATACTTTTAAAATTTTCAAGTAATTAAATTTATATGGGAAATACTATAGAATTCATAAAAATGGCAGGAATTAGTTGGTACATAAAACAAAAATAACACTGACATAATTATATGAATTTATTATCTTCATATGACTGGCCTGTTATTTGAAAAAAAAAAAACTTCACATTTATATCTGAAGTATATAAATTCAAACTGCAAGTATTGTTCTATGGATATAAATTATGTTTGGGATGTTAGAAAATAATCCCTGAATACTAAAGTTCATTAAATAAAGTAACCCAAATATGAACCATTTAGTGTAAAAGTAATTGTCCACCTAATGTTAAATTGCAAAATCAACTCCCCATCATTCACAATAAAACATCTGAAAGTGTTTCATTTCCTTATCACATGACAAGAATCTGTTCAGACAAATTTGACAAGACAAATAGTTTTTTAGAAACCTGTTCAGGATGAATATAAATCTATGCCTCTAACTGAAAAGATAAGAGTGTATATTTTATAAAACTAAGAGTAATTGAGAATTTTAAAATATGGATTTAAACTCTATATGAAAATATACATTCCTTAAAATTAGTTTTAATTAAGTAAAATCTACACTTAAAATACATTTCCTTATCTTTTATTTTCTCATCAATTTCACTATTTCTTCAGTTGGTGCTATATTTCTTTTTAAAGCCTCCAACTGAAGGCTAGGCATTGCCAGAACATTACTACTAGAGGTCTAAGTACATATTATTAAGTATTAAAAAGTCATTTTATCTATGTATTTGTTTCATTTTTCTTATTTCAATCAAATGATTATACTAGGGAAAGATTAAAAAATACAGATTTAAGATTTAATTACTCTTGATCTATATTGCTCAATTCCAAAATTATTAAATGAATATAAATTATATAATAAGCCCAGTCACAATTCTGGTCCTCCATAATAAGATGAAGAGCCCTCCTTGAGAAAAAGAACAATCAAATAGAGATAGTAAGTATCTATAAGATACTTTATGTGATGAAGATAATTTCTAAATAAACAAATGCTCCAAATATACAATTTAAATGAAATACCAACATTTTCCTTTATTTTTGATTATACAAGTAGTACATGTTCATTAAATTCATATAATACACAAGTATATTCAATAAAAATGCAGTTTCCATCTAATTCCCTTTTCCAAATAACATACGTTGGAAGTATATTAAAGTGTAAGATCCATATGGTTAAAAATTTAATCTATAAGTTGTTAAACTTACATCATCCACAAAAGGCATAATATGTAACAATTCTGTGTAAGTGAAAAATATATACTCAGATATGCACAATAGGTATGAATTGCACTTTTTCATCTATTCAGTATATAAAGCATACGGTCTATCCTGTCAAATATAATAACTTCATTTAATAAGATAAATGGGACTAAGCAATACTTACAATTACACTGTTTGTCGAAAATGCAAAAGAACCAATTATAGCAAATCAAATATTACATATACTGACAAAATACCTTCTTGCTAGATATAACAAGTAGATTACATGATGTCTAAATGATAGTCTTCAAAATAGTAAATTTTACTTTTTTAGTGCTTTAATTGCTAAATGAAGTATCAAGTCTAAGTAAGAGGGAAAATCTCATTAAAAAGTTAGATTTTGGTAATATTTAACTGAATTCTACTTTGAAGCAAATAAAGCCTAGTTTTTAAAAAAATTACCAGATGAATGATATTGAGAATTTTGTTTACTCTCAAAAAAATTATTTAAAAAAAGTAGGGTAACTCCACTATAAAATTAGAGATAGTTAAAAATCTTGGTAACAAAACATACCTCTTCTTTTGACTTTAAATGACCACCACTTGGCATTTAATTATCACAAATAATATTCTAACTAGACCAAAGTTACTTGCACCAAAAATATCTTAGTTACATAATATAAGGTACAATTCTGAATACACAGAATTCTGCCTCTGAGTTAAACAGAAAACAGAAAACACATAAAGAAAGGCTCTGTGGATATAATTTCTTCCACCCACCTCATTTTACAAGTAAGTAAACTGTGGCCCAGAGAAGCTTTTATCTGCTTTCATTGAGAATCTATAGGCATAGAGATGTACAAAATATCATTTAAATTATGATATAATTTAAAGTTACCTAAAACAAATGACACTGTATTTCATATAATTAAGACTCTGCAAAGACTAAGAGATCCTAATTTCTTGCCATAGAAATGGCTACAGATGTACACACACAAAAAAAGCCAGATAGTGAGTCATACTATTGACCTGAAAAGCAAAACAATGAAATATAACAATCCATATCATACTGTTTAACAACAGACATAGCAGTTTCCTTATCCTATAAGGCATAAACATGCCAAACTGTTACTAAAGATGGCACTCTAATTAAAATGCTTTTACAAAAGGAAAAAAAAATCATTAAAAAATGAAATGGGAGAGAAAGACTAAAATACATTAAGTGAAAGTTTAAATATTTACTGTTTCTTCTCTCCCAAGCTTTGTTTCAATATTTAAAAAAAAAAAAAATTCTTTTCTTTAGTGCTTCTAAAATAAAGAATCAAAACTAGGTTCATTATAAACTGGCTTTGTTGCAAAGCTTTCACCCAAGAATGAAAGTATTAAGACTAAGACACGAAACATTGTAAGCAAAGCTAATTAGGATGTTCCTGTTGAATTTTAAGTAGATTTGTTACTTTAAGAACACAGCTCTAAAATCTTAGATAATATTGGTTCAGTTATTTGAAAATATTTAAAAATAAATTGATTCTTTTAAGCTTCATTAAAAGTGAAGTATTTATAAAAGCACTTTAGTTTCATATGCTTTTAGAATAAAATAATTGCCAAGGAGCGCATCCATTTGTTTGTTATTAAATTTAGTACCAATCACAAATTAGATGACCTTAAAATAAAATTTAGAGCCAGGGAGAGCAGCACTAAGTGTAAGTGACCTCAATACATTTTTAAATGATGCTTCCCAGTTATTTGTTATTCTCTTATTGGGTTTTCCAGTCTAGGACGGGTACACAAGAAACTTACAGTCTATGTAGTACTCCTAGTCAGTTTCACTCTGCAGATGGCACAGTGGAGAAATACCTTCTGTACAGGACCATGTACAATTTCTTCTGCAGCTGTCAGCACCTAGGGGAAAGTGCGCTGTTAAACAGTTGCTGCGTTCCACCTCAGAAGTGGCTGCAATTCGGTGGTGGGTGAAGTGACTCCTGTACATATATACAGGGATGAAAAGTACTATAGAAAATGAAAATATTTAACAACAAAAGTGGCTGTCCAAAAACTGTGCCACAGCAAAACAGAATACATCATTCAGTCACAAGAGCCCTACATAGATGGGCTACCATTCATTTAAAAATTCGATGTTAAGAATGATCGAAGAAAAAAGTAGAAATACATTTTTCAATTCACAGTGTAACTATAAGTCAATGTTAAAACACATACGTTGAAAAATTAAACCCAAACATTGTATACTGATTCATAACATTATTTCTGTAGTAATTTACCTAATAAAACCAAGAAAATATATACAATAAGATTCTTCACTCTGGTCAGCTAATTTAATGCTTTTTTTTTTTAGATGACAATTCAATGGGGATAAAAACAAAATAGGTAAGATATCAGAATTGAAGCATAAGTGAAGCATATTAAGATAAATATCTTAAAAATGTAAGGAACCCCATTCTGAAATTTTAAGTTACATTATATAAAAAAAAAACAATTATTTGAAATAACTAGTCTTCCAATAACTAGCAATGGTTAAGTTTATTTTTCATATACTGGAGCTGTAAAAGTGAACTAATATGAAACGACAACTTTTCTTCTCCAGAGTCACACAGAGTTATAATCTAAATGCAGTCCTACTAATGAGTTAACTAAGTGCACAATAACTTGAATTCATTAACACAGAAAATTATTACCACCCTACTTTTACTACAACACCACCCAAATTAAAAAATTATTTTCTGAGAAATATCATTGAATCAATCACAAGGCTGGAAGGCACTATCTTTCAAGTTTTTTTTTTTATCTCTAGGTTCAGCTATTATGTTCATACTACTCTGAAGAAGTAACAGTTTACATTACTTCAAAATATTCACATTTAGATTCGTGAAACAGACTGAGGGTGCTCTGAAGAAAAGCCCAACAAATCTGATGATTAAAAAGCATGCTATCCATCAAACTTCTGAGTCTCAATGGCCATAACAGAATTTATGTATTTAATTTGGCGTATATTCAGTAGAGTTATAGTTGATAGTTTCCTCTCAGCTTCCTTAAATTCTCTCAGAATAAGGCATAGTGTAAATAAATACCACTTCCCTTAAGTGACAAGAGGTAGTAGAGGAAGAAAAAATATATAGCGTTCGTCAGTCTCTTTATTAAAAGAAGGCACCGATCAGAGATTCCTAATCTGGAGTCCAAGTAGGGGATTTAGATAATCTAGGAATCCTGCAAAACAGCATGCTAAAATAAAGACATATTATATGAGCCCACAAGCACACTTTTCTAGGGCAAGTGGGCCATAAGCTTCAGTGAGGTTCTCAAAAGGTTCTGTGACTTCCCCTCTAAAATTTAAGAACTACTGATAAGTGAAATGAAAACATCCAACGAAGTAGGCAGCAGTCATCATTTAAACTAAATGTCTAACTCTGAGCAGCTGTTTCTTTTTTTGTATTATCAGTAACAGATACAGGAATATTTCAACAACTAAATGAAGTAATCCACATAAATAGATGGTACAATACCTGACCTATTATTATCAGTAATAGTAATAATTATTCAAAAAAGCTATCTCAAACAACTAAAACTTCCTTATAGTGTCCCCTCTTTGTTTATTGCTACTTAACTTCATACTAGTTTTATTTAGATGTGTCTTCTACTGATATTTAGCTCTATCTTCTAAAAGAAACTAATGTCACAAGCTATGTATTTCTATATTATCTTAGATACAAAAATGTTAAATACACGTTTTGGAACACTGCTCTTTATTCCCATAGTCTACATTTCCCATAAAGTCACACTGGTCTGTTCTATGACATTGTACTTACTTTGAACAGGTTCAGATATGGAAAATATTTAGCTTTGTTTGTATGAAATAATTTCATTTCCTTTATCAGTATCTCCTCTCATTCTCACAATAATATACAAACAGGGGTGCCTGGGTGGCTAAGTCAGTTAAGCCTCTGCCTTCAGCTCATGTCATGATCCCAGAGTCCTGGGATAGAATCCTGCATCTCAGGCTCATTGCTTAGCAGGGAGCCTGCTTCTCCCTCTACCTGCCACTCCCCACTGCCTGTGTGTGTGCTTACACTCTCTCTCTCTCTCTCTGTCAAATAAATAAAATCTTTAAAAAAATACAAATAAAAAATTCTAAGTTTGAAGAACCTATCAAGGGATCACATTTTCTGAAGAGGTTTTACAAACAATACACTTACTTTCATAAATCATCTTCCCTATTCCTTTCAGTGTGTCTTTCTGAAGGTAAATGATTCAATATACAATCATACATATATATCCTTTAAAAAGAATCTTTGAGTTATGACATCTGTAGATTAGCCATACCTTTAAAATAAGTTCACAGTATTAAGAAGAGCATTACAAAAAGTGTTTATGGAGCTCTTCAAGATTGTAGCAACTTTTAAATACTCATCAAAAATGACAAAGGAACTTTTACCATGTATTAAAGATTCTCAGTGAAGAAATGGAAAGGTTTGCTTACGTACGTACAAATTAGCAGGATACAATGCAACTATGTAGTTGGTTCCCAATCATTTCAAATTTTCTAGAGTCTTCTCACAATAGGAGTTACATTTTATGTATTCACACACTAATAAAATATATAGCAGTAAGATAAAAAGGGAAAAGCCTTTACGTAAAGGTATAGGAGTAAGAGAGAAGCATATTAAAGCATTTAGAGTACTGCAACACAAAGAATAGGAGTAGAATAGGCAGTACATGCAGACGTCAGTGAGGAGAAGGACAACAGGCACAGGCCCAATTAGGCTAAAGAATTTTAGAGTAGTTTATTCCAAAGGGTGGCATCTTGAGAAGCATTTTACAAAAATCATTCTAGCAGCAGCATGGAAGATAAACTGAGGTGTGGATGGTTCAACTGGGATGACAACAATGGGAATATAGAATTAGGAATAATAACCTATAAAAAACAAAAATGTCTTACTATGTAAAAACACCAGGAGAGTAAAAATTGTGAGATAAATCAAAGCTATTTCTAAACTTGGAGTATGGAAACTAGCATTCCTTCATTTGTTTACTCACTCAACAAAAAAATTGTCTTCCTAGGAGTCAGGTTCCATTTAAGACACTAAGTAAAGCACTGAACAAAGGAGCCAATAACTTGCCCTTTCAAAGATTACTTGCTAATGAAGGAGACAGATAATAAATAAACTATTAGATTATAATAAAAAGTTTGAAAAATGCTTCAGGTATAAACAAAAAAAAAAGCAAGTAATAGGAACAGACTGACAAACATACTATTTTAACAGACTAGTCAGAGAAACCCTAAGGAAGCAGCATTATGCGAACAAAGAATGAAATGACATGAGTCCACAGACTATCTGGGGTAAGAACACTACACAGAAAAGACAATTAAGAGCAAAGTTCTGAGACAGGAACAAGTGATTAAATTTTTAACCTGGTGTCAGATCACAAAGAACCTTGTAGACCATACATAAGGCCTTTGAATTGTTAAAAAAACAACAACAAAACCCCACAAAACCGAGTGTTTTGACTGGGGGAGTGATAGAACCTGTTTAATCTTTTGTAAGGGCCACAAGAGCTGCTGTGGTAGAACTGATGGTAGCCAGCAAGAATGGAATAAAGCAGTCCCCCCTTATCCACAGTTCCACCTTCTGCAGTTTCAGTTACCCTTGGTGAACTGTTTTCCAGGAGCATATGATCCTCCTTCTAATATCATCAGAAGGTCAACAGTAGCCTAACGCTGCTCACGATGCCTGTCACTAACCTTACTTCTCGTCACACAGGTGTTTTATCATCTCACATCACAAGATAGTTGAGCTCAGTACAGTAAAATATTTTGAGATAGACCACATTCGTATAATTTTTATCAAGTATACCATTATAATTATGCAATTTTATTATTAGTTATTCTTTTTAATCTCTTGCTGTGTCTAATTTATAAATTAAACTTTATCATAGCTGTGTATGTATGGGAAAAAGCAGTATACATAGGGTTCACTACTATCTGTGGTTTTAGGCATCCACTGGTGGTCTTGGACCCCTGGTTGGTTCAACTATACTAGCAAAACTATGATAAAATTTACATAACAATATGAGGTGCGATTGGTAATCAGAACTCAACACTAAGAACAAAAAATCATCAATCACATTTAACATTCAGAACTCCGACCAAACATGTGAGAACCACCTGCTCCTCCATAACTGAAACGTTTACTTTCCTCAGTTCCTTTTTACCCCAGAACTGCCTACCTTTGTTCCATTTGAGTGAGTCAACCAGCTTTAGAGTTTGCTTCACTATCTTAATGTTGTCAGACAGTGTTTTATCAAAGAATCCAAATCTAGTAAGAGGGGGGTTCAAAAGACTGGCAAGAGGGAAGACTGTTATATTATCTCTCAGTTGGACTACTTGCATTTACACTTGCTTACCATCCCATGCCCACTCCCTTTCCCCAGCCTTATTTGAGGAGTGGGGGGAACCCTCAAATTGGAAAGCAGGGTAGGGCAAACCAGAGTCACCAGAGTCACTGTCTGTAATAGCAAAAAATGTTTAACTGCGAGCCTCCAGACAATGGGGATCCTAGCAGCCAGAGGCTGGGAGTACACTGGAGATGTAGAAACTGAGAAAGAGTAGAAGACAAGCCAGAACTGGATGGTGTGACACTCCAAAAATATCTTACCCTCAAAGCAAGTTTTAAACATGTGCTGCATCAGAAAGTCAGTATTTGTCTCTCTTCTCCTACAGAAGGCATACCGTCTAATCAGTGTTCAGCAGAGGGGCAGAAATAGGAAAAAAGAAGAACAAAAGTTCTCCCCTTTTCAGCTCTCTCCTCTAGGTATCAGAACCCCAGAGGAGAAATAGGAATTTAAATGAAAAAGCAGATTACTTTCCATTCCGTTTCCAGAAAGTGATCTGCTTTTTCAGTCTGTGAACAGACTGAATGACTAGATACAACTCTTTCTATACTCCAATGTCTAGAAAAGCCTAAGTGGCACTGAGTAGAAGGGGGAAAATCTGAGTTGTAAGTTGAGCTATGAGGTTAAAATTCAAACTAGTCAGATTAAACTGACTTTAGTAGATTAGAGTCAGAGTAAACTAATTTTCTGAAGTGCCCAAAAAGTTATGACACTTTCTTGAGATGAGTAAAGAAACAAAGTGACTTACCAATCATAAACAAAGGTGCTACTGAAGAAAAAATAGAACCATTCTATGATTCCAACCCCACTTAATTCTCCATCTCAATTCATATTGTATTATGAAATAGTCAGCACCAATGAGCTAGTAAGGGATTCTGACTTTTTAAAATATCTACCAATATCAGGCTAAATGCCTGCCGTTATCAGTTTTACTTCTTATTTTTAAGAACACCTGGTAATGACAGAACTACATGCATTTTATGAGGACTTCCTTAGATTTTCCCCTTATATAAAAATTAAATACTTTGAACATTTATAAAAAATTGTAGACCTTATTACAAAAACTAACAAATACTAGGTTGTGTAAAGCCTAAAAAGTAAAAATCTCCTAAAAAAGACCCCAAACTTAAAAGCTTGTAGAACAAAAAGGCTCTAGTGAAGGAAAAAGCAAAAAGGAAAGAAAAAACAAAAATTTAAAATGTTTATTGTTTTAAAGGAATACTTTCAACATTCACAATGGAGTAATTTAAAACACAGTTTTAGAGAATAATCTGCTCTGACTCATAGCTCAATAACTTAGGAATTTCCCTTAAACAGAATCATGTTCTTTCCAGTCATTTAGTATTTAAAATTTAATGGGAATTTCCTAAAAACTCAAATATATCCTTTAAAATAAATTAAGGATTACCAGCACTTTACATGACTAAATTATACATAACCTTATCTCTGTTTAAATGTCACATTTTTAGAGAATTCAGGATCCCATTACATTGAGGTTATTTATGTAAAGTTCCCATTTATTTTATACTCTTTCATCTTCCTCAACTATGCCATGCATTTTCAACATATATTTTACCAGTCAGTCCTTCTCAGAGATACAACATAATGAAAAGAAAATAATGTGAGTCAAAATTACAAAACTAAGTTCTATATTTGTACCTGTTTTCTAGTTTACTTTTTAACAGAATATAAGAATAAATATCATAGGTTATAAATTAAATTTAATTACTGCAAAGTAAGAAAAATCATACAAACTCAAGTCATCCAAACTCACATGTTAGTTCACTGTTAGTAAATAATATTAGCCAGATTGTCAATACAATATTAAGGGGGAAGAATACAATTGGAAGACTCATTACTACCGAAATTCGAGACTTACTAAAAAAGCCACAGTAATTAGGATACTATGGTATTAGTTAAAGAACAAATTGATCACTGGAAGAGAACAGAAAAAAATGCAAATGAATATAATCAACCAATCTTTGACAAAGGAGCAAACAAAATTCAATGAAGAAACGATAACATTTTCAATAAAGGATGCTGGCACAAGTGGATATACACATGGAAAAAAAAAAGATTCTGGATGCAGATAATAAAACTTCCATAAAAATTAGCTCAAAATGAATCAAGACAAAGCAATAAAACTCCTAGAATGTAACATAGGAAAATATCTTGGTGACTTTGGTATTGACAATGACTTTTTAGACACAATACAAAACCATAATCCATAGAAGAAAAAAAAACTAGGGGCGCCTGGGTGGCTCAGGGGGTAAGAGCCTCTGCCTTCTGCTCAGGTGGTGATCCCAGGGTCCTGGGATCAAGCCCCGCATCAGGCTCTCTGCTCAGCAGGAGACTGCTTCCTCCTCTCTCTCTGCCTGCCTCTCTGCCTACTTGTGATCTCTGTCAAATAAATAAATAAAATCTTAAAAAAAAAAAAAAACACCTAAATTGGAATTCATTCAAATTAAAACTTCTTCTCTGCAAAAAAAAACACTGTTAAGAGAATTAAAAAACAAGACAGTTAGGAAGAGAGTGTGCAAAACACACATTCAAATATACAAAAATGAATGAATGAATGAATGAATACAAAGAACTCTTAAAATCCACCAATGAGGAAACAACAACAAAAAAATGGGCAAAAGATCTTAACAGATATCTCCTTAAAGATACCTTACATATGGCATGTAAGCTTATGGAAAGATGCTAAACATTGTATATGTATTAGCTTGTTAGGGCTGCCATAACAATGTACCACAAACTGGATGGCTTAAGCAATAGAAATTAATTTGTCTCACAATTTTGGAGGCTCTAAGTCCAAAATCAAGGTGTTAGCAGGGTTGGTTCCTTCTGAGGGCTGTGAGGGAAGGATCAAATTCCAGGCCTCAATTCTTGGTTTATAGATGGCAGTCTTCATGTTTCCATGGAATGCTTCCTGTATGCATATCTCTGTGTGCAAATTTTCCCTATTTATAAGGACACCAGTCATACTGTATTAGGACCCATGATAATAACTTCACTTTATCTTTATTAATTCTGTGAAGACCCTATCTCCAAATAAGATCATATTTTGAGGTACTGGGGTCAGGACTTCAAAATATGAATTTGGGGTGGCAGGCATAATTCAGCTCAGAACAATATGTCATTAGAGAATTAGAAATTAAAAAAACAATGAGATACTACTACATACCTATTAGAATGGCTAAAACCCAAAACACTTGATATCAGCAAATGCTAACAAGGATGTAGAACAACAGAACCTCTTATTCATTGCTAGTGCAATGAAAAGTGGTTCAGTCATTTTGGAAAACATTTGGCAGTTTCTTTCAAACTAAACATACTCTTACCACATAAGCGAGCAATCACACTCCTTGATATTTACACAAATGGGTTGAAAACTCATGTCCACACAAAAATCTACACACAAATGTTTATAAAAGCCTTCTTCATAATTGCCAAAACTGGGGCTCCTGGGTGGCTCAGTGGGTTAAGGGCTCTGCCTTTGGCTCAGGTCATGATCCCAGGGTCCTGGGATCGAGCCCCGCGTCGGGCTCTCTGCTCAGCAGGGAGCCTGCTTCCCTTCCTCTCTCTCTGCCTGCCTCTCTGCCTACCTGTGATCTCTGTCAATTAAATAAATAAAATATTAAAAAAAATAATTGCCAAAACTTAGAAGCAACCAAAATGTTCTTCAACAGGTGAATGAATTAATAAATTGTGGTATAACCATATTACGGAATATTATTCAGTGACAGAAAGAAATGAGTTATCATGGCATCAAAGGAGGCAGGAGAAGAAAAAATGAAACAGGATGGGATTGGGAGGGAGACAAACCATAAGTGACTCTTAATCTCACAAAACAAACTGAGGGTTGATGGGGGGAGGGGGGTTGAGGGGGTGGGGTTATGGACATTGGGGAGGGTATGTGCTATGGTGAGTGCTGTGAAGTGTGTAAACCTGGCGATTCACAGACCTGTACCCCTGGGGATAAAAATATATTATATGTTTATAAAAAATAAAATTAAATTAAATTTAAAAAAAGATATAAAAAACAAATAAACCTTAAATGTATATTGCAAAATGAAAAAAAAGCCAATCCGTATGATTTCTAATATATGACATTTATATTGAAAATATATATAGAATATATATAAATATATATTCTATAGAATATATATTTATATATATTCTACATATATAGAATATATATATAGAATATATTCTATATTCTATTCTATATTCTATATTCTATATATAAATATATAGAAAATATATTTCTAATATATGACATTTATATTTGGAAAAGGCAAAACTATAAAGCCAGTAAAACAATCAGTGACTGCCAGAAATGCATGGGGAGGGAGGGAGGGATGAAGAGGTGGAACACAGAGGGTATTTAGGAGAGTGAAATTGTTCTGTATGATACTGTAATAGTGGATACATACCACTATATATTGGTAAAAATACAAAGCAAATTTTAATGGAAACTATAGACTTCAGTTACTAATGTACAAATTGGTACATAAATTGTAACAATTGTTACTCTATTAAAGCAAGATCTTAATTATAGGAGAAACAGTGTTCTGGGGATACAGGAAAGATATGGGGCAAAAAAGGGTAAATGGCAACTCCTTGGACTTTCTACTCAATTTTTCTGCAAGCCTAAAGCTATTTTAAAAATTGAAGTCTGATAATTTAAAAAAAAAGTGGTTGTTATATTAAGACAATCAAGAATTGGAAGGTTTAAGATAATTACATGGAAATAGAAGTAGGCCTAAAATTCCATCATGCAAATGATGACAATATTATTTTTTCAGCAGTTGCCATGAAAGTAAATTATGCAAGAGATACATTATATCTAATTTTAAAGTATGTGATTTGAGTGCAATACAGGTAGAGAAACAATGGTAACACTGTAATGATGGCTGATATGCAAATGAGCTTACCAAGGTAAAACTTTTTTGTTCCTCATTTTTCCACTGACATTTTTTTGTAAAACTATTTTTTACAGTCTTAACAAAAAACATTTTCATTCTGAAGCTTCTTTTTCAAGTTATTTCACTTGAAATGGAATACAGTGAAGGAGCACAATAAGCATCTCATGTATTCAAAGTAAGAAATAATTTAAACATACGGCTAACCAAACTTGCTTTCTTCATACACAAGTAATATTTCCAGTTTGTAGGATCTCAGCACATATTAAGCTATATGTTTATAAAGGTAATTTATGCCACAAATTCAATAAAATTGTTATCTATATATAGGAAAGCTCTATCTGGGAAACAAGGTTTAAATAGGCCAAGACATTTTGTTAGGTTTAATGTGCTATTTTAATTTCAGAAACCCAGATAATGTCATGGATAGAACAGTATCAAGAGTTTGAGGTTATATTTTTAAAAATATCCATGCTATACTTACTTTAATCATTCTAAAATTACCTAGCTTACCTGATGTTATGAGGATGGAACTAGGTGATATTGTTTCAGCAAAATGAAATAGAAGACTTCTGATTAAAAGAATATGAACCATGAGAGACTGTGGACTCTGAGAAACAAACTGAGGGTTTTGGAGGGGATGGGGGTGGGGGAATAAGTGAGTCTGGTGGTGGGTATTAAGGAGGCATGTATTGCATGGAGCACTGGGTGTGGTGCATAAACAATGAATCTTGGAACACTGAAAAATAAAATAAAATTACAAAAGAGAAAAAAAAAGAGAGAACACAAGAATAAGTTTTTCCTCCCTGCTACATACTACATGTCTTACTTGGACACAACAGAAAAATTAAGTGGACAAGGGAATTTTAAATTAATCATGACATGCATTTTCACCATGAGAGAAATAGTTCTCTACCCTTTAAAATTTCTTTTTTAAAAGTTATTTTTCTAAAGTGTATAGATCTGTAGATCCATCTGTACTTCTGTGCAATCAATATTCTATTTATTTTTAAAACTCTTCAGTAACATCTGACTCTAGTGTGTCTTTCATAAGATGAGAAATAACCATCAAGTTTAGGAAAATATAAAATACCCTGGAAGCTGTGTTAAAGGGAATAATTAGATAAAATCTGGTTTGGATCCAACAATGTAGAATTAATCTTACTTCATCATTTATTAAATACTCTATTGGTTCCTGTAATTCTGGGAAGGATACTGAAAACAATTTTTAAAAATATGGGATAACTATAAATTTTAATACCATTTTTATATGATATAGACAGGTTTATATTTGAGACTCTAATTATTAATTGCTATTGACATTTCCAAATCTAAATATCCATGAATGATATTCAAGGGAGATCATATACCAAATTTATATTTTATAGTCACACTAAAAATGAATTTATACTTTATCATGACTCTAAGATCATCCCCTAATTTAAGGATGCCAAAAATGTACATGAATCTCTCAAAACTCCTTACAATGTCTATAATATATTTTATCATATTTAATAATACATGTCCTTAAATAATAATTTCCCCAAATAAAAAAGAATGAGTATTACAGATTCCTCTATCACAAAGTTAAAAGAATATAATATTGAAATCATTTGTTGTGATAATTTAGTAAAACTTTATTGAATAAGAAAATATAAATTTGTTAACTAGCCAGGTAAAGACACAGCACAGAGACTAGAACTAAAGTAATGATCTATAACTTCCTGAGGTTTCTGGAGATAAAAATCAAGCAATAACAGTCTTTACCCAATTCACAGTAAAATTAGAATAAGGGATAAAGTTGCCAAATTTTGAGATTTTATCTAATTTTTAGTATTTGGTAACTCCCACTAAGTGCCTATCCTAGAAGAGTCTATTAGTAAAACATGGTAGTTATGAGAGACCTTGGGGGCAGACTATGAGCAAATCCCATCTCTGCCTCTAATTTTATAAGCAAAAATATATATATATATATATTTTGCACATATATGTATATATTTGCCTATGTATATATGCATATATACCTTTCATGTATATGTGTATATATTAAGTAATATAATTAATGTATGTCTCTATATATTTATTGATATGTATATATGCATACACACACAAACACATATATATGTACCATACATACATATATGCTTTGGGAAATCACCTTATCTCACATGATTATTATGTGAATTAATTCAGTTAATATACAGAAAGCATGCAGTTATAACTGTCCCTAGCTCACAGAAAGTTCATATAATTATTAGCTATTATTATTATTATTGCTGCTGTTCTATTAATGTTAATATACCAATGTTCCCAATGTTCTGAAGAATATAACTTACATATATTCTATTACTTGAACAAGGTGAATAAGTTTGGAGACTACTGCCACTGAAGCAGAAAAAAAGCATGGAATTTTGAAATATACTTGGGATTTTTAGAGGAAGCAGAGGAAGAAGTGTGAACAGGAAGTATCTCTTGTCACAAAATACTTTGAACTCTCTTGAATTTAAAATTTGCATGTCATATGAGATTTGTGAGTAGAGATAATAGAATTGCATCCTATCCCAAACCTTCTTTATTCTTTAACAGCAGCAGCTGACACAGGAGAATAATTTCCTGCTTCACTGTGCTGACAGTACATCGCCTAGATTCAGAAATTATATCCTCAGCAGGAAGGCAATAGGTTTCTGTCTATACTGAAGAAATAGAAGGATAGAAAAATTACACAAATAGAAATGGTTCATTATTATTATAAAAGAAAAAACAAACTATATTGAATCAAGTTTATTTTTAGCTGGTGACACTATAAGTAGAATTAAGTTTATTTTAAATTTCAAGTGCTTGATCATATTTTTTAAAAAATAAAAGTTTTATTTATTCATAGTCTTTAAATCCTGCAAATATCATATTTCTACTTTTCCTGAAAATTTTAAAGAAAGGAAAAGTTTTTTTAAGAAAAGTTTTAATACAATAAAACTTATTGATCCTCTGATTTTATTTAGTTATACCTAGTGTGTAGAACATTGTGTTCAGACAGAAAATGTAAATAAAAACTCGGAGAAATGGTGGTAAATGAAAATTAGTAGTTTATATTAATTTTGTGTTACCAGAAAAATTACTCTTCATTTAATAAGTAAGTCTATATGTATACTTGTGAGCATATCTATATGCAGCATATTTATAAACAACTAGGGTTTCCTCTAAATACTCCAGTGATTTGCCTTATTTAAAGTGATTTTTAAGATGTATGATAGTTTAAATAACTCTAAATGTTATGAAGGTATTGTAGACTTCTGGTCTATAATGCTAAAGTAGCAATCTCAGGTTCTAGAGGTAAGTTCCCAGATTCAAGTCTTTCTGCCATTTACTAGACATGTGTTATTAGTCAAATTACTTATCATTTTGTCCCCTCATTTATAAAATGAGGATAATAATAGTGTCTTCCTAATGGGATTTGTTTGAAGATTAAATGAAAATCTACGTTAAAATACTTAGGACAAGTCTAGCACATGGTAAAGTATTTTGATTAATGCTAGTTATTTTTATTACTACTAATAATATTACTATTACTACTAATAATATTACTATTATGGTTAAGAATGGCAGATTCAGCACACTCCCTTCTGAAATTCCACTAAAATAACAAAAAAGTGCAAAACAAAAGAACAAAGAAAATGGCAGAAAAGACAATAGCAAACGAGAAATTAAACATGGTTCCGAAAAATGAACAACTCAGGGGGAAGACTAGTTATTCAGCACAGCAGAGGAAGCTGAAAACTAAATGGCAGAAAAACAGGATAATACAATCAAGATAATTTGCCTAATGGAACCCCAGAAAGGCAGAGGTAATTTTAGCAGTGAATACTGAGGGATTCTCTAGAAGTCTATATAGAGAACATTTTCACACACTAACTACCCTATTCCACATGTCTTTCACTTCTAGAAGATCAGATGTTTGAATGTTTTGAACAGAGATGTTCTTGACTTAGAACTAACAAGCACAACATAGATAAGAATCAAGAAACAAGGGTCAGTGGGATTTGAACTGGTTCCTACATGTCAGTAGGTAGATGTAAACCAACCAGAAAGAATATTTGCAGATTCACTGGGGAACATTTAAGACCCCAGAGAATAGACATATAGATACCACAATCTGGCACCTCCAAGAAAAATCCTGGCTCTTTGCTTAGTCGTCCTCATGAAGCCATCTAGGCAAGAATTCTTGTCCCCAGAAATACAGCTACCAACCAAATCTGTAGGACCTCATTAAGTCAAGGCTTTCAGAAAAGTCTTCAACATGAAAGATTAAATCAATATAAATAAAGTACTCTAAGGAAATACAATACAAAGAGCAGAAGAAATCTTAAAAAAATTATCCTCATACACATAAAAAAGTGATCATTATACCATAAAATAAGAACAATGTGCTATGTAAAAAAAAAAAAAAAGAATAATCAGAGAAACAGTGAGAACACTTAGAAAATAAAAATAGCTGAAATAAAATATTCAATTAAACAGAAAGTCTGGGAAATGTCCTACTAAGTAGAATACAAAGAAATGAGAAAACAAAAAAGGAGAGAAAAGAGAATGGGAGCAGTGTCTTCAAAATTCTAAGGAAAAATTATTTTATAGACTATAATTATGCTATAATTATGTAATTGTAAGCTAATAATCAAAAATGTTGATGGGATGAAGATCTTTTTAAATGAGCAAACTTCCAAGGCTCCTTTATCAAGAAGCATCTGAAAAATAAAATATACTTCTATTTAAAAAAAATGAGGGGCGCCTGGGTGGCTCAGTGGGTTAAGCCGCTGCCTTCGGCTCAGGTCATGATCCCAGAGTCCTGGGATCGAGTCCCGCATCGGGCTCGCTGCTCAGCAGGAAGCCTGCTTCCCTTCCTCTCTCTCTGCCTGCCTCTCTGCCTACTTGTGATCTCTCTCTGTCAAATAAATAAATAAAATCTTTAAAAAAAAATAAAAAAAAAAATAAAAAATAAAATTAAAAAAATGAGACAGACAGAAAAAGAGAGGAAAATGGGGAGAAGGAGCATGGGATTCAGGAAATAATGGATCTAGCATGGGACAAGAGCTAGAGAAAGTCTCAAGATGTACACTATATAGTAGGAGCAGAAAGCAAGCAATCTAGATCCAGAACATAACATTATGGAAGGAAAAGACTCCACAAAAAAACACAAATTTGATACAGTGTTTCAAATCATATCTGAGCATTCAAAGAAATTACTGATATGCATATAACATGCCAAAATATTTAGGGGGAAAACTGTAGGTACACAAAAAATGAGCAAATAAAAACAACGTAATTACTAACTGCAGAAAAAAGGAAAAGTTGTAGGAGAAAGGAGACAATTATAATGTATCACTTCACTCAAAAAGGAGCAATATTTATAAACATATTAGTGCTAATTTAATGTAAATTATTGGATAAGTATGTCGAGAAAATGGAGTGATTACTGCGTAAGTATATGAGAGAATGAAGTGACATAAATATGAGAATGATCTCCAACTAATCAAAAAGGAATTTAATACTGAAAAAATTGACAAATCAATAAACAACAGTTTAAAAGTAGTATTTAAAAATATGGAAATGCCGTAAGAAACAGCTCCAAGAGTGCAGAGTGACTACCTCTGGGGCAAAGGGCCATGGAAGATGGCAAGCAGTGATACAGCGGGGTGCCTTATCTGGTTTCAAGTAATGTAATACTATTTTACTTTTTAACTTTGTGCACGTGTTGTTAAGTTTTTAAAATCAACATAAGAAAGTAAATTAGATAAACTGCCTACTTAAAAAGTGAAATAATACAGGATCGATACCAATTTCTAAATTTTAACATAGTAATACCTAAATTATCCAGCACCAGGACTGTTTCACATAAAAACATCCAGACATGAATTGAAGCTTATACCTTCAAATGACAAAACTTTCCTTTTTTCACAATTTGTTAAAGAGTTTTTTTTTAAAATTACCACACATATTCTTGAGTGATCAAATATCATTCCTCACCTTCTTGATGATTAGGTGTTATTATATATACCAATTATGATACTTGCACCAGGACCTCTGGGGTAGACAGAATACTCTGTCCTGAATACCCCCGGTCTGTCCTTATTATAAAAGTTTTTTTTAAAGAAAAAGAATAAAAGAGAACAAAATATAGAATAATATGGTTTACTAATGATTCTAGTTGAGAAAACTGATTAGAACTTCAAAAAGTACTTAGAACACAAAATTAAACTATCATAAAACATTAGCAAGTATATTGTACTTAGAAGTGCTACTGTCCTAAGCACTTTTCATATACATTTCAACTCTGTGAGGTAGGAAGTATTAATTTTCCCATTTTACAAATATGAAAATAAAGGCACAGAGAGGCAAAGTGACTTGAGAAGTTAGTAAGTGAACGAGTTCAGATCTGAATCCAGGAAAATTGATCCCAGAGGCTGTTATCATTACTGCTATGTTCTAACGTAGCATTATAAATCTACTGAACAAATATATTGTCTTTGACTACTTAGAAAACACTTTAGAATTTTGTAGGATCTAAAGAACATATCAACAAAATATTATTATGAGCATATTAGAGATACATGAAAGTGTATTCAAAATTAATAGAATGCTTGGGGTGCCTGGCTGCCTCAGTCAGAAGAGCATGCAGATCTTGATTTTAAGGTTGTGAGTTCAAGCCTCACATTGCGTGCAGAGATAACTAAAAATAAATAAATAAATAAACTTTAAAAATTAATGTAATGCCAGATACCAAAAATATTCACCTTATAAATTTAAAATAAAAATTCTCCTACAAAAATTTTAAGTTGACAAAACAATATATGTATAAACTAAGTATTTCCATTCATTGTTTGTCATTTGCTATTTTGCCCCTAAAAATAGTAGTACTACTATTATATCTGGTAAAGTCTATGAAATAAAACTTTATAACATGGAATATAACGATATAACATGGAAGAAGAAAAACATTGCCTTTGAAAGAATCACATTATGAAAAGCTTATTAAATTTACCTATCTAATAACAGTATTATAATGCATTGATTCTAAGACACATTTTCTTCCACATTTGTTTACTTTCTTGGTACATAAAGTAATAGTTTATCTTATAAGCAGTAGTACTTTAAACCTAACTAAATATGGTAACGAACATTACAATACATCAAGCTCATTCCAACTGCTTTATACATATTTACTAAAATAATCCTCACAACAATTCTGTGAGCTGGGTATTATTACTATTACTATTTTACATATGAGAAAACTCAAACCCAGATTAAGTAAATTGCTGGAGCATAGACTGGCTAATGAATGCAAGACAGAAAATTCCAAATTCAGTAGGAAATTTAGTTTCAGAGACTAGGTTTTTCAATATTTAATAGTACTGTCACATCACTACACATAATTTCTCCCTTTCTCTAAGAACTGCTAACTTCTAATGCTTTTTTCTCCTCTGAAACTGCAACTGCTTTTAAGTAGAGCACTTTCTGTAAACAGAACCTACTGTTTCTTTGGTTGTATAAGAATAAAGACTAAAATTAAAAGTAGAACTATTTGGTTGCCCGTGAATAAGGAGCTTAAATGGGACAATTAGCATTCATTCTTCAATTCCCTGCTCAGCTGCTTCTCACCCTTTCTGTTGTAATCCCTTGGGATATAAACCCGTAATATACTTTCAGTTCTGATGGAAGATGTTTAAGCAGTGAATTGGCATACATGTGATGTAGAATAATAATTCTTTTCTAAAAACAAAAGTCCCAAAGTTTTTCACTACACAATTTCAAATTCATGCCTGAAGAAATGATGTACAATGGCTTTTTTTTTTAAGATTTTTTTTTTTGGGGGACGCCTGGGTGGCTCAGTTGTTTGGACGACTGCCTTCGGCTCAGGTCATGGTCCCGGAGTCCCGGGATCGAGTCCCGCATCGGGCTCCCAGCTCCATGGGGAGTCTGCTTCTCCCTCTGACCTTCTCCTCGCTCATGCTCTCTCTCACTGCCTCTCTCTCAAATAAATAAATAAAATCTTAAAAAAAAAAAAAGATTTTTTTTTAAATTTATTTGACAGAGATTTCAAGTAGGCAGAGAGGCAGGCAGAGAGAGAGGGGGAAGTAGGCTCCCCGCCGAGCAGAGAGCCTGATGCGGGACTCGATCCCAGGACCCTGGGACCATGACCTGAGTCGAAGGCAGAGGCTTTAATCGACTGAGCCACCCAGGCGCCCCTACAATGGCTACTTTAATTAACAGAGTATTGAAGGAGGAAATGCTGCACGATTTTGATTACAATTAACTTTACCAATAATTTTTATGTGGATCCAAGTCATTCTTCTTTGGTAAATAAGGAGAACCTCAAGCACAGCTAAGTAATGTAAAAATCAAGAAGCCATTCCTACATCATTTTGTAACCACATGCTGCTTTATACTAAGACCATACCAGTTACTGAGGGCTTAGTCTGCATTCTGATAAAGTTTTTTTACATACACCATCACTCAGTATGGCTCCTTGCAACAAGTACTACCATATCCATGTATACACTGGGAAACTGTAAAACAAAGAGATCAAGCAACTTGCTTAAAGATCACAGTGTTGGCAAATGATAAGGCAGAAATTCATACTCAGTTATGCCTTATTTCAAAGCCCTTGTTCTTTCATATATTGAATAAGTAAGTTAGTTAAATAGGTGAAAAGTTTAACAAAAAACTGACCATAACTACTCCTATTAGTAATATATAAACAATATGGTAAAAGATTATTTTAGTTATTAAAATACGTCCAATACGTATGTCTGGTTTAGTGTTTCTGCTGGATAAGAATGCTAAACCTTTCATACGCATGTTATATGTCATTTACGCCTCAACAAAAAAAATTACATTAATGAACAATTTGTATTTATGTAAAATGCCTTAAAGTCCCTTTTGACAAAATTATTTAAAAACCCTCACAAGGAAATTTACTTGAAGGTCTCTCCATTACACATGAGATATGCAAGGCTGATTTCAGGTAGGGACTGTGTTTTTTTCATCACAGTACTTTTAAAAAAGTTAAACCTTTAAGTACTATACCTGAATTTTAAATGCATTTATGGAAAATTTTCTAAAGCATATCACACATATCCCTAACTTCTTAAAATGTGAGGTACACAATTTAAACATTTCCTGATGCATTAGGGTCAACACTGCAAGTGTCAGTAATTATACTGTGTGGCAAGGTAGTTAGTGTAAATAGTACAACGTAAAACTTAAGAGCTACTGAAATCCGTAAGAATTCTGCAACTTTGTTAAGAAGTCCATGCTGAGAGAATTCACATCTGTCTTTGGTCTCTCTGTTTTGAAAAAAACACAACAGTTGTTTGACTTTGCTCTCCATCCATACCCACTGTACCTAGACTCTACAGTTTTGTAATAATCAAATGTTATCCTTTTTAGTATCAAGGTAGCTATTTGACTTATCCTCTACCCCCAAAGAAGATGATGTGGAATCACCCTGTTACTGGGAGTTTTACTATTTTATAGTGCTGCCCTTGAGGTCTGTTAAGACCCTCTCTTCTTCCAGGATTACAAAGACATTCTATTTTCTGTCCTCCAGTGGCTTCCTTCTGTGCTGCTGTCTCTGCTGTGGTCCTAGCACAACAGAGCTTGCACACCTGCTCCCACAGTCCACCATGGTCTCCCCTCTTCTTTTCCCCCAACTTTTTTCTTTCTTGTCTACTTATTCAATATCTATCTTATTACTTCTTGTCTTCCACATATAAAAGACCAAAAATTCAGTGTGATATAAGGTCAAGACATGATAAGAGACTGGAGAGACAGGAAAGACAAAAGGTAGACCATGCTCATTCATTTTTGTAATCTAGCATTGAGTACTCTTTATAGTAAGGACCAAATGATACTGTGTGGAAATGAACTAACTACATAATAAAAATGAATCACTAACAAATGAAATTAATTAACTTAAAACCAGGACCACCATATTGTCTCTTTTACTAGTTTTCTTTTTACTCTTATCTAATCCCTGATTGGTGCAGAAAATTTGACAGAGGAAAAAATGAGCGTGAGAATGCAAACCTAAGGTAAAGTTCTTAAATAAAGACATTACAAAAGGGACATCCATATAGGAAAAAAAACATAACTTAGAAAGTGCTCTATGGTCATTACAGGGCATTTAAGCAAAATCTTAAAAATGTCATGATTAAGGAATTTAAACAGAGCTTAAGGTTAGACACAGAGTAACTAACAGATTTGCAATTTCTAAGAAAATATCACACCTATTTTGAAGACTATTAATAGAACTATTCTACTTATCAGCTTCAAATTCCAGGTCTAACTCATCGTCATCAGAAAAAGAATTACCATTAAAAATCAACTATTTGTAGAGTGCTATATACATATGCTATCCAGTCTGGCTCCAATGGTTATAGCTAACTATCCAGGGAAAGTGATTTAACTTTTGTGCTTCAGTTTTCTATTTATAAGAATAGACCCTACTTCAAAAAGTTATTGGGCAAAACAAATACTATGTACATAGTATGCTGAATATGGCCTTATAAACAGTAAACATTCAAGAAAAGTCAGCTGTATTACTACTATTGTTATTATTTTGCTATACTTTGTCCTTTATCATCTAATATTTCTCCTTTTAACTAATAAGAAAGTTAATCCCATAATATGACCAAGACAATGGACACAAAAATTATAGTTCTGTAAATAACAGATACTGAGAAAGAGGACTCACTGCATTTATTCTTTCTTACTTCGTATTTCTTATTGACACTAGTAATTTCCATTATCAATATAAATTATAAGAAAATAGAAAACATTATAAGAGATGAGAAAAGCAAAAAGAATAAATCCATTTACATACTTTTTAAAGGGCTAAATACTCCTTTAAAGTCTTCCCTAAGAAACCAGTCCAATCCTTAGACAAACATTCTATTTTTTTCCTTTCACTCTCCCAAAAGTAATCTTCAACAGTACTTAGAAATCATAGGATGAGCTCAATAACTAGAAAATGAAAAAAAAAAAAAATCCGTTTAATTTCCTACAAAAAGTTGCCATCAATCCAGCCCACTTTTAATAAACTTCACAAAAGATGCTAAGTTATTATTTAAAAACTAATATATTAAAGTCTATATACCTTTTTAAAAAGATTTTATTTATTTATTTGACACACAGAGAGAGACAGAAAGGAAGGAACAAAAGCCAGGGAGAAGGGGAAGGAGACTCCTCGCTGAGCAGGAGTCCTGGAATCATGACCTGAGCTGAAGGCAGATGCTTGAATTCTGAGCTATGCAGGTGCCCCAAAGTCTATATATTTTTTATTTAAATTTAAAAATCTAATTTAAAATAAGTGTAATCCATTTAAATGTAAGTTGTAAAGAATGCCTTCAGAAAAATTTATTTATAGTTTCTCTTATTTGGATTATCCTATGACATTCATAGGTCTTGCTTGATTTGAATAGTTTTCTAGTGGTTAGAGTAACCTAATCTGGACAACTGTTAATAAGATCACTTGTATTTTGTAGACGGTTATTTTATACCTGTTTCACTTCCACTCTTCTGCTTCATTAACTTTCCATTTTCTCAAATCTATTAAATCTGAAGTAGCTATCTCAAAATGCAAAACATCTGATAACATTTTAGGCAATTTTTTTCTTAACTAGTAATGCTTCTTTTTTTAATTTAAGTTTTCCATTTGGTAATCAATACAGCTTTCTGCACTACTGTGTGTTTACTGAGAAAGGCTTAACAAATACCGTATTATGTTTATTTCTGCCTGTATTTGTAACACCAGAAGACTCTCTTGATATTTACTATGTGACACATCCTAACAAAAATACTCATAGGACTGCTAAAGCAGAAAGTCAAGAAAAAGGTGGCAATAAGGAAAGGATCTGCTGGGATGTTGGAAAAAAACTAAGCAGACAATATTGAAATAACAGGAGAGATTTAGGGAAAATAGAAAAGATTTTTTTTTTTCTAAGGGAATCACAGTGTACTAATTACCTGGTTTTGACACATATTGCTAACTCTACAGTACAGTACAGTAACCGTTATTAAATTTTCTTTCTCAAAACTCCTTGTAGATAATAATTCAGGATTTTATTTCCTTATATACAATACCAATGATCAACAAAATAAATGCTATGTAGAACAAATATTTGTAGATGAAGAATCTAAACCCATATGTAGGCAGTGCTGTACAATGTAGAGCATGGACTATGGAGTCAGACAGATCCATCTGTGTAGAGTAATCTTCAGCTACCAGCTGCATGACTCAGGTCAGGCAACCTCATTTCTGAAATGGTTAGAATACATGTACAGACTACCAGAGTACCTGAGGGAAACAGGTAAAATAATCTTGTAAAAAAAAAATCTAGCATACTTTTATGTTTGGCAATATAATATGTTAGATAGCCAGACCAGTCTTTCTGCCTGAAACATCTAAATATATTGGGAAAAAATATTAACACATCATTCAGTGGCATTTTTTGCTGGCAAGAAAGTAATAAATATTGAAGTCAAGACCTAAATGAATGTGGGAACCCAGAGGAAAAAGTAGAGCATTTGAGAGAATATTTATCTTGAAAACATTTGATGAACCAATGTAACCCGAGCTTCTGTCTTTTTATCTTTCTGAATACGAAGATTAGGATAAAAAGTATAGAGTATGTTCAAGGTGGGAAGATTACTAAGAGGGTCCCCAATAACTCTGACACCAATATGTCGTGCCATCATTGTAAGTGTTAAACAGAATCATCTCTTCACTATGACAATTCCCCCAACATACATGCTTGAAAAGAGGGAAATAAAAATCTCTAGGAATTCATAACTACAAGTCCACCTTCAAGCTAGTTTTCAGTCTGAACTTATACCTTCAAGTAGGTCTCAGCCTGAATTCAGTGTCAAGTTGTTCCAAGTAGGAGTGACCACAGGCATCTTACGAAAGTACATGCAAAGCCACTCTGAAGGGTACCACCTTTATGCAAGGTTTCAAAAAATTCCCAGATAAATGATTAAGAAAAATTAACAATAAAAAATTTACAAAGTGCACAAGGAAGCACAGCTACATGACAGAGAGCCAGCAGAAACTAGAGACAGCAGAATTATCACAGAATTTAAAATAAGTATTCAGTCTTACAAACATACGAGCAAAGAGATCTGAAAAAGAATCAAACAGCACTTCTAGAAATGAAAAATAACTGAAATTAAAGAACTGAGCTAAGTATCTTGTACATAGAATATCATACCATATTTTAATTCATTTCTTCCCCATTTTCCTCCCCAAAACACAAACATTTTGATTACATGAGCAAGAAATCTGAATTATTTAAAGACTTGAATTATAGTTTGCATTCGCATGCAGTTTATTAAATCATATTTCTTGACAAAAAACCAGATGATTAAAATATTAACAAAGACCAAGAAGTGGGTAAGACTGATATATTTGAGTGTTAAAGAACATTTCCAATGTAGTTTCTAAAAATTCCATGTGCCTCTCAATCTTACTTGCTTTATCTAGACAATTCTATTTATTACGGAAAGTAACTGAGTAAGTCTCAGATCTAGATCTACACACTATCAGAAAGTTCAAAGTGACAAAAATGAAGATGTAAAACTTGTCCATTAATAACAAATAATTACCACACCCAATTTCAATTACTGTAATACTTGAGAGCATAGCCTGAAGCAATTTTCTAGCTGAAAAGAATTAGTCCCAGATTGTTTCAAATCTTTACTTCTTTTAATAGTATACTATTTCTTTGTGTGGATCTTCCCTTTCAACAAGCCCAAATAATTTTGACATTCTGATTCAATACATACTTAAACAAGAGTCTAGTGTTTTCATTACTTAATGATTTTATACCTTCCATTCTTGGTTCTTCACCTTAAAGGATCTATGGATGTAAATGCCAGAAAAGATAACAGGAAGAAATACTTTCCTACTTCACTAAAATAAAGACACAAATTATTATTTCCTTTTTTAAAGATTTTATTTATTTATTTGAGAGATAGAGCACAAGTGTGGAGAAGGGGAAGAACTAGGCTCCTCACTGAGCAGGGAGCCTGATGTGGGGACTCAATCTCAGGACCCTGGGATCATGACCTGAGCCAAAGGCAGATGCTTAACCAACTGAGTTACCCAGGTACCCCTCCATGTATCATTTATGTTCTTCCTTGTTTAATCCTCTTAAATTCTGTGCAAGTGTTCCTTTCACAAATTATAAATATGGATAACAAAAATATTGTCTAATGTCCACATATATGTAGAACTGGATGGGTCACAGAATTTGTTATCTCCCTTCTTCTCTGTCAACCCACAGACTTGACTTACAGACTGGTGAAGTAAAAAGCAATGATTGGTGATGTGTTATTTTGGTTTAGAGACGAATATGGATTAAAAGACTTCGGTATATATGTAATAGAATGATTAATGATACCTTTCCTATTGCCTGCAATTTGGAAACTAGGACTCAAAGAAGGGAACAAGGAGAAAATAAGTAACTTTCCATTCTAAAGAGGATAGAAAACAACTAAGGTCAGACAGTTCCTCTTTTGGGAGTACCTTGACCCCCATGGTGTTGCAGAACAACGAAATGATCTCTACATACTGTGGGTAATCAGATAAAAGAAACTACACTTTCACTTAAGAACCCATGTTAAAATATTAGGGAAAAACTTTAAATAAAGGTGATATGATCGTATTGTCATTGAGCTAGTAATCTACTAGGGCTAGACAAGATTTGCAATTACAATGAACATGAGAAGTACAGAATGCTTCCTGAGCACAAAAGAAGGGTCCCTTAACTAGATTAAGAGGGTGATGACTAGATGACTGAAAAAGTTAGTCCAGTGAGTCAAAGAACCAAGAGATAACAAAATTTTAAGAGAACGGAGTAACTGTCAGGAGGAAACTGAAACTCAACATACAGATTATGCTTTCAAGAAATCTGCAGAGGGGAGGGAAGCAGTAATCATAAGAGAATTATCAGAATCAAAGAAAGGATTTAGTCTTCTATAATTTAAGATAAGAACTGAGCATATTTTTAAGTCAGAAAGAAGGATCTAATGAAAAAATAAAAAGATCCAAAGAATGAGATAATATAACAAGAGTCTAAAAAAGGTAAAAAGAAACAGGATAAAATACAGCCTCACAGATGAAGAGAGAATTCCTGCTCAAGAGATAAGTGCAGGCAAAGATTAAAGGCAAAGTTATAGGGTAATAAGAAGTATAAAAGAAGCTGATGGAGGTCCTTGAAGATGATCTAAGGAACCTGAAGCAAGTTCATTTACAGAGTAGGAAGGTGCTGGGATGAATTTCTAGGTTGACAAAAATGAAAAGTTTGAAAAGTAGGCACAGGATAGAAAGCTAAACAGAGATAGCTGAAAGGATAAAAACAAGAGTTGGCTCAATTGGAAATACGTCAGACTGAATAGGAGAAATAATTGGTCCAATTTTAGTCTTTTATGTAGGGATGCTCAGCAACTCCAGGCAAAAGTACATAAAGTGGATGACAATAAAAGTATGAGGCTAAGCTACATCACTGATATCTTTTTTTGTTCTTTTTAAATATTTTATTTATATATTTGACAGGCAGAGATCACAAGTAGGCAGAGAGGCAGGCGGGGGCGGAGGGTGGGAAGCAGGCTCCCCGCCAAGCAGAAAGCCTAACACGGGGCTCGATCCCAGGATCCTGGAATCATGACCTGAGCTGGAGGCAAAGGCTTTAACCCAGTGAGCCACCCAGGCGCCCCTACATCACTTATATCTTAAATACTGACAGTTCAAGAAAACAAGGATTGCACGTTTTTAAAGATTTTCAAGAACAGAAATGGATACCATAAAATTGGAAAGGGTAGAACAGCAATGATAATGATTAGTGTAGAGTGTAGCACATTCATTGCTTCCTTGGAAATGTCATCCAGTTTTAATTTCAAATCATTTCATTCTGTTAGTTTTCACACACAACCTTCTCTTTAACAGTCTTAATATAAAACTGTATCTTGCAGCAAACAACTTTGGATTCCAGCTTTAAATGCCACAGGAATTAGTGGCTACTTAAAACTGAAAAGTGTTATCAGAAGATAGTTACTTAATAATTTCAAAATGACTTTTTATATTAAAAAATCCTAACTGTATTATCAAGTACCTTCTAGGTAAATTCTAACTAAATAATTCTCTGAAAACTGCAAATACCCCTACCATTTTGGAGTTCTGATCATCAGTGTAGGTTTGAATATGTAATAACTAGTGATTTAGAACGTTGTTTTAACACATTGTACGTAATCTGATTTAAAATCAATAAAAGTCCAAATTATTTGATAGACTAAGATGCCCTCTATTTATTATTTGATAGACTAAGATGTCCTTTCCTGACACTCCAGATTCACTGTGTATCTTCTCTCTTGAGAAGAGATCTAGTCTTAAATATATCTGTACATAGCAAAATATCTACTACATAATCTACACTTAATAAACATTTGTTACTTAAACACATGGATAAATAAATAAATCTTTAGATCTTTAACTTATTTAACAATTTTTTTAACTTAACAAATTTAAAGAAATATGAAAAATTATGAATCAGGAATTATGTTAAAATTCTGAAGTTATACTTCCTACTCATATATAACTTAATAAATATGACCATAACCATAGTCTAAATATGCTTTATTTGCACAATACTGAGACAAACCTTAAAACTATTTTGCAAGGATGAAAATTAAAAGCATGATCTGAGTATGCTGAAGCCAATCAGGCAGTAACACTTTAAAAATAAAATTTCAATAAAAAAACTTTTTTTTTTTTTTAAGATTTTATTTATTCATTTGACAGAGAGAGATCACAAGTAGGCAGAGAGGCAGGCAGAGAGAGAGGAAGAAGCAGGCTTCTGAGCAGAGAGCCCGATGCGGGGCTCGATCCCAGGACCCTGAGATCACGACCCGAGCCGAAGGCAGCGGCTTAACCCGCTGAGCCACCCAGGCGCCCCTCAATAAAAAAACTTTAAAAACAAGTCAACTATGGGAAAATTGCTTTCATTGAAAGGATTTTTTGACATCATGAAAGGATATGGTAAAAAGAAAATGGGATTTTTGAATCAGGAAAAACCTGTATAAAATCCCCATCAGCTGCGTGAAAATAGCATAATATAGATATTTCCAAAATAGTATGTAACAATGATGTGCAAACTCACATCCCACATAAATGAACACTAAAAGGGATGATTTAAGAAAGAAACATGTAATTAATATGCATGCCAAAATAAAATGTTTTAAGTCATAAATCTTAAGGTATAATTTTGAGTCACAAAATTAAATTTTAATGTTCAACTTAAAAATGAAATCAACTGCATAGACACGTCCTTGCCCCTGTAATCCACCGGTTTTCCTTTTTTACAACAGTGACTAAACAACTTCCTCTACTGAATCATCTATATATTTTACAGGTATCCAGATTGATTTTGCTTTATTCTGGCAGATTATTTCCATAGATCGAGTATCGTTTGCCAGTAAGATATACCAATGAAATGTATAATTAGAAAATAAGTCAAAATTGTGATTACATAATTATTCATTAAAAATATATTGGTGCTATAAAAACTCAATTATTTTTTCTCCTTGTGTGTGAGACAATGCAATTTCCTTTAATAACTTAGTTCAGAACAAAAAAAACACAAAATAGTAAAGGAAAAACTAATTGATTTAAATTAGGAAGGGAAATGAAGTCCATTAACTAGAATAATTTTTCATGGACAGTAAAATAAGGAAATTCCCAGTTGACAAGCATAAAGATATCTCAAAATATTTTATAGAAAAACAATTACCACTAAGATAATTTATTATTTAGGTGTACGATTTAATGTATAACCATCAAAAAAGATGAAATTTTGATTTAGCACAAGATTCCAAGTAGTTCAGTATACATTCACAATGTGTATATATGCCACCTAACAGTTTGCATTTTAAGCTAACTGTGCCCTCAAGGATCAATACATTTCAATTTGATACAATCCAGTGAACTGGAATTATTTAGAGTTTTCTTAATTCTACTGCTTCATATTTATTCTTTGAAAATCAATTTTTGCAGGTATAATATATTAATGCTACTATAATGGATATACTGATACTGATATTCCTTAGAATTCAGATTCTTTCCTACAGACTTCTCTGTAACAAAAAATGAAACATGAATCTAGATTTCCCATTGCTTTATCTTTTGAAATTATAAACAATTTCAGTCTAGTTAATCTAGTAATTGGGACTGGCTACATTCTGCCAATCTCCAGAGTTTGGAGATTTTTAGAATATCCATATCCTGGCTAATCAGAGCAGAATGCGTTTTTGCAACATTTGTTTGTGTTTCTAATATGTGTTGTTGGCTTTCATATATTGAACAAAATTAGAATGGATTAAATGTAAAGTTTGACAGAAAGAAAGAAAATGAAGGATAACTCCAAGATTTTTGGCCTTAGAAACTGTAAGGATGAAGTTATAATTAAGAGGGAGGGAGAAAATAGTAGGAGAGCTAAATTTAGGTATTTGAAAAATGAGAGTATTTAATTTTAACATATTTATTAGACATACAAGTGATATCAAGTAGGTAACTACATCACTAGTCTATAGATCAGGTGAAAGGTCCAAAATGGTAGTCGTGGAAGAACAGATGGTTATTTAAAGCCATGACACTGAATAGGATCACCAAGGGAGTAAATAAATATGTATAGAAAAAAGTAGAGAGCAATCCAAGGACTGAGCTCAGGAAAAGAAGAAGAAAGCAGCCAAGGAAATTTGAGGCTGCAATCAGTGAGGCAGAGGTATGCTGGAAGCAAAATGAAATGCTCCAAAGAGGAGACAGTGATCGCTATCAACAGCTGTTGACTGGTATAGTGATAATGTAAGAAAGGAAAAGAATTGCTAAAACATGCCTGAATAGCTATGAGGGAATGAAATCTAGAATAAAAGTGGAGGATTAGCCTTTGCTAGGTGCAGGGACAGTTTATCAGAATAAGAGAAAATACAGACTATGTAGGTACTGATGTAGTTAGGCAGATCTGGCAGTAGGAGCTCATGAAATTTCTTTTAATTACCTTTATTTTCTCAGTTACACAGGACATCAGATCATCACTCAGGATGACAGAGGAAATTTCAGATTTAATACTTAAATTCATCTTATATTATGTAGCCTGCTGCTTT
The DNA here is from genome assembly GCF_902655055.1 of Lutra lutra. Taxonomy (NCBI): domain Eukaryota; kingdom Metazoa; phylum Chordata; class Mammalia; order Carnivora; family Mustelidae; genus Lutra; species Lutra lutra. Next base: position 76,754,057 of record NC_062284.1, read on the forward strand.
AGTTCCAAAGAAGAGTGAAAATGTTCTAAATGACAAGGAAGTTGGGCTATTTTCAGCTTTCACAAACTATCTCAAATTTCTCTAATTTCCAAAACTGTATGCTAATATAATCAAAGATAAGCCCCAGTCATCTCTATCCTACACTAATTCAGCTTCCTCTTCTATAAACTGCCAACATTCAGTATTACTCTCAATCTAATCAGACTTTAGACACTCATGTCCTAAGTAAGAATAAATCCATCACTCTAAAGATTAGGCCCACAATATTTAATTATTCTGGAATTAAATGACCTTTAGAAAAGTTTCTCACTTTATCTTTTCCTAAAACATTTAATATTCTTACATATTCAAAGGTGTAATATTCTAAATATAAAATTGAATTTACTCTATACTATGGCAGATATTCACTAAGATTTTATATTTCCCACAAAGCAATAAGAATCAGTATGATTTTAAATACATTTATTGTCCTTAAAGGTGCATTCACAGACACAAAAATCGTATATACAGTTGTTCGTGCTATGACATTAAATAAATCTTAAATATTTAATATGGGCATTTGAATACATTAAATTTATACACCGATTATAACAAAATAGACATATCATAAAAAAATTTTCGCCATAATGGCAATCAAGAATTTTTGTGATGAGTCATGGAAAATATGAATACTTGTTAAGAAATGGAAAGTAATAAACCATGACCCCAAAACACACTCTAAGTAAAACTATACCACTAAATTTTATTGGGTGATTCATGGAAGTTGCAGGAACATGAACTAAAGTGTTTTATAGAAACAATTAAAACAATTTTTAAGCTTAAAAAAAAGCTAAAAAATAAGTCTTATGAATAATCACCTATATTATTAAACACCTAGTTTCATCATTTAATACACTATGACTTTCTTTTTGACTAATAGGGAAAGGATTTTCAGAAATCTTGTTATCTTGAAAAAATCATGACAGAAGTATTTAATATTCTATATGCTACTTAATTTCTTATTAAAGCTCTGATCAATATTTTAAATGTTTTATATTTGTGCAAAGATGAAGAAAGGAAAGATTAACAAATTATGTTAATTTTCAAGAGCCTTAAATACAAAGAAGCCTATATGTTTTATATGAGATTTTGATATGCTTCAATATTATAGATTCATATCCTTAGTTTTCAGGTCAGTGATATGGGTAAAAAACAAACAATAAAGCTCTGTGTATCTTCAGGGGTATCATAGAACACGTTTTTAAGCTATGCATATAAAAGTATTCACATAAAATACCAACACAGTCACAAATAGAAGGAAACTAACAGAGTATTTACAAGTTCTACATTCTATTAATCAACAGAAGTGATGTGTTTAAAAACTCATTCCTATATGTAGCAATGAATATCACTTGTAATTATCTATTAAAATATGCATGTGTGAAAACTGAATATATATAAAAATTGAACTGAATGTATAAAAATATAAAAAATCATTTATAAAGTCTAAATGAATATATACCAAGTTATTTATATTAATTATCTTAAAAGAGTGGGATGAGAAATTAGCTTTAACTTTCTCTGTATTGCCTGCATTTTAATAACAGTTATTATGAAAACGATTTTTTGAAAGAAAAAATCCTTATAGCAATGTCTTCCTTTTTAGGGCCATATTTTTGTAATTTATTTTACATTAAAATATCTGCTGTATGTTTAGTATTATCAAATGTAACAAACATGGGAAGGAAGAGATTAAAAAAGATAATCATAAAATGTTTATTATGTCAAGTAATATGTGACATACTTTTACATCTTCCCTTTTGTGGTGCGTGGACCAAAAACTTATAATCATGTGAGGAGTACTAATATCTCCATCACACAGATGAGAAAATTAGAGAAAATTATAGGTCCAAGAATATTAAATGATTTGACAAAAATCATATAGCTATAGTGTCAGAGGCCAGATATAAACTCTGTTCTTCTACCACATGTTCCCTTGGGGTCTCCACCCTACATACCCAGAAGGCATTAAAAAGCACTGAACTGATTTGATAATTTCTTAATAAACTTCACCATGTGATGTCCAAAACATATTTTCCTCACAAAAATTTTGATTATAGTAACTATTGTCATAGTTATTTGACCACACCTTCCTATGTTCCTATGTTCTCTATGTTGCTTATGTGATTTAAAAAGTGTTAAACTAAGAATTATATAACTTCACATAAATAATCTCATAGATAAAGTGAAATTTCAAACTATATTAAAGATCTTATATAAATATGTAGATGGGGAAGTACATAAAATATATCAAAATTCAATGTTTACAGAGGTCTGGTCAGGACAGAAAACCTGTGGTCTTTTATCTTCTAATTTATTCATTTGAGAGAGATACAGACACAGAGACAGAGAAAGCACAAGCAGGGGGAGAGGCAGAGGGAAAAGGAGAAGTAGAATACCGGCTGAGCTGGGAACCAGATGTGGAGCTTGATCCCAGGACCTGGAGATCATGACCTGAGCCAAAGGCAGATGTTTAACCATCTGAGCCATCCAGGTGCCCCCAGAAAACTTGTTTTTATGTCTCCATTTTGCTGATTACAGTTTTTCTTTTGATGGCAAAATTCAAATTTGTAAGATTTCCCTATTAGATGAACAGGGAAAATTATTATGTCATCAAAAATATGTTATTTCCCAGTGATGGACCAATGTGGCAGTTGGGTGACTCTTACCTAAATTTTGAATACTGTATTTCTGAACTCAAGTTTGTAAGTAATATGATGTAAAGAGTTATAGAACAAACAGCAGACAAACAGGTTCCTCATTAACTTGTTACATCACAAATCATTTTAAGTTTCACCGTCTTATTTTTCCTGAACTATAAAACAGAGACAAAAAGTCTTGTTAAAAACAGGAACCTGAGGCGCCTGGGTGGCTCAGTGGGTTAAGCCGCTGCCTTCAGCTCAGGTCATGATCTCAGGGTCCTGGGATCGAGTCCCGCATCGGGCTCTCTGCTCAGCAAGGAGCCTGCTTCCCTCTCTCTCTCTCTCTCTGCCTGCCTTTGTGTCTACTTGTGATCTCTCTCTGTCAAATAAATAAATAAAATCTTTAAAAAAAAAAAAAAAAAACAGGAACCTACCCTGAGATTTTAAGAATTGAAATAAGTGATAGAATGTAAGATGTAACTAAGCCATGATTAACAAACTACTTTTATGTACTACTTACTTTTATTAAATAAGTTTTAGCTATAAGGTTTTAGACTTTTAAAAACAGGATCATCACTTTTCCCATTAACAATAATAGAGAGAGTTTAAATACTCACATAAAGAAATTCAGAGCCAGGCACTTTAAAAGATACTGCATTTAGATAACTGTTACTTGAAACATTTCCCCAACTTAAAATTTTCCTCAAGCAGAACTGCATTTGTCCTGCATATTTTGAGTGGCCAAAAATTGCACATATTATTTACCTATATTATTTATCTCTCTAAATTTAAATTATCCCCATCACATTGCAGTTTCTACTTATTTTTAATGCAGTCTGCTAAATTATTTGAAGGGCCTTGAGAAAAATCTTTGATAAAATCAATATTTTAAAAAATCAAATAAAAACATTATGTTCAGAAAAGCTGTAATAAGATTTGAAAGTTGGGTATTTTGTCATAAAGGGGCAATATTTATTGCAGTTTGCTTCAAATAGCTTCACTGCCAAGACTCTAGAGAACCTCAAACCTTCTCTATCAACATATGTACATTTCCTAAAAACAAAAACACTGTTTTCAATTCTTAACTATTTATTTTACTAAACCATTTTTTGTCATATAGCATTATTATTCTTTAACAAAATACAACATAAGGATAGCTATTCACATTCATAATCATCTGTCAAACTACATACTATTTGCAATATTTTCATTAACTTTCATAAACTTCAAAAAGTAAGTTACTAATACAGATCCCATGTAGATCATTTCAACAGTGAAAAGACTTCTACAAGGGCTGAAAACAGGGATTTATCAAGTAAAGAGTCTATCAGCATTCTAAGCCCACCAGCATGAAACTATACAATAAAAGTAGCAGCCTTCCACTGTAAAATTACTAATCTTAGTAATACAGTACATTAAACATGCCATTTGAGATATATGCCAACCTAAACTGCCACATATGGCATATCTAGCTTATTATCACAGTTTGTGTTTTCATATCCAGAGTCATTCTAGTTCTTAAACAAGATGTCAAATACACCAGTGTGGCTAAAAATGTGATAAAGCTTCCAGAAGAACATACCTTTTCTTAAACAAAATAGGTATAGTCTTCAGAAGAAATTTAAATTATTACCATAAAGAAAATCTGAATGGAAATTTCTAGTATAGAAGATGTGAGTAAATACAAAATAGAGTATCATTTTAAAGGCAGAATTCATAAAAGATGTTAAATTTAAATAAACACTACTTTGAAACAATTCACAAACCCAAAATTTCTTCAATATTTTTCTCAAAGAGAATTATACTGCCTCTGCAAAAAAAAAAAAAAAAAATGTATGCAGTTATCTTTCTTACCTATATTATTTATCCCTTTTAAGAACGAGTCCTATCATACCATGATATGCACATCAGTTTGAAGGCTATGAGACTTTGCTTGTGCTTCCTTTTTGTACTGAATTCAACTTTGAGTTACACAACTGGTATTATTGAATTATGAATAGCACTTAAATAAAGATTACACAGTGAATATTTTTATTTGAAATTCCCATCTGGTGCTTAATGTCACTTCAGCTGTTCAATTTTTAAATGTTTCTCTACACAACTAGCCAATAATTTCACAAATCAGTATAAAATGCTAGATAGATTTTTAATCTCATTTTCTAAATGGAAAAACAGTGCCATATTTTTCAGCCTTTTTAAAATTAATCTGATTTTGATAGACTACGGATTAAGACTGATTCCTATATGGGCACCTGGGTGGCTCAGCTGTTAAGTGTCTACCTTTGGCTCAGGTCATGATCCCAGGGTCCTGGGATTGAGCCCCACATCAGGAAGCCTCCTTCTCCTTCTTCCACTCCCCCTGCTTGTGTTCCCTCCCTCTCTGTCAAATAAATAAATAAAATCTTAAAGAAAAAAAAAAAAAGACTGATTCCTATATGAAATAAATATTTATCAATGATGGAGAATCCTGTTGAATCTCAATAATCAAATGAAATCCTAAATAAACTAATTACGTAACAGAGAATCCACTAACAATGAATAAGAAGTTTCAATTTTCATTTTCATTGACCTGATGCATACCAATGCTCTCTCACATACCAAAACTTTAGTGTTCCAATGACATCAAATTCACACATTAAAAAAAAGTATACATTGTGTAAATCACAAATTTTTATCAGATTAAAAGTGAATACATCTATTCACGTGCCAAGAGAGCTAAAAAGGCCTACATATTCATGTAAGTTTAAGAAATGAGAGAAGTTTTATCAGATATAGGATTCTAAACAGCTTTGATTCAAAAGCAAACCAGTAAAAGAAGCCATTCAAGTCACTAACTTCAAATGCACCCGCACAGACAAGATACGTCAAAGTGAACAAACGTCAAAAACAAATTTCTATCCATACTGGTCCTGAATACAGCAACATTCTTCACTGGCAATTGTCCTTCACTAGGTCACCATACCTTTTTTCTTCTACCCTTGGCACATAATCGCTTCATAAAAGACAACAATCATATTTCTTAATGTCTCTTTTTTTCTGAATTCCTACTTGCCTCACCTTTCCCTTAGTCTTTTCCTTCCTAAACAAATTAGTCTTCTTTTTAATTCTACTTATATTGCCTAAGATGAAAGTCATACTCCTCAACCTATTGCTCGCTTATAGATAATTAAGGTAATCCTTCTCCAAAATACAAGAATCACTGTTTACATTTAAACAAATAGGTACCTAAATTTTAATTACAGTACCACTGCCAGTCATATTATAGATGCAACACATATTTCTTCTTTAAAATAATTTTTACTAATAAATGTATCCAAGTTGAGTATTTTTCAATCAAACTTTTATCTTTTTCACATGTAATACACTTTATCTCATCTGTACAAATATCTATAGTATCTTCTTATCCCCATCCATCCCCCCCCGCCCCAAAATAATCCACTTTTTTTTTTAAAGATTTTATTTATTTATTTGACAGAGAGAGATCACAAGTAGACAGAGAAGCAGGCAGAGAGAGAGGGAAGCAGGCTCCCTGCTGAGCAGAGAGCCCGATGTGGGACTCGATCCCAGGACACCGAGATCATGACCTGAGCCGAAGGCAGCGGCTTAACCCACTGAGCCACCCAGGCGCCCCAAAATAATCCACTTTTTAACCCAGTAATACCAAACTACTTTTGGACCCCTGAATAGAAAAGGAATTTTTCATATCTACATAGATATATATTTTTGTCTCTCAGCCTCAAATGACCTTCTACTCTTGTCCATCCAGCCAATTAAATCCAACCCTCAAAACACCCCTCCTCTTTGAAGTCTTCTTTGAAGTCTACCCTCTCCTCTTAAGATCTGGTCACAGATTGAGTTTCAACTTCAAGACACAATTCTATCATTACACATTTTTTAAACCTTTTTATAACCGGTATTTACATCTCTTGTTTCTTATTGCTTCCTTGCTTGAGAATAAGATCTTCAGAGCATTCTATGCCTAGTTCTAACCCGAAAGGTGCACATAAACATTGAACAAAATGTTAAAATCTGGCCATGGTAGTAGCAGGGGAAGCAGCCAGGCAAAGAAACACTATAATAGAGTTATTTTAACTGTTCTCCACCAGCTTTTAAAAAAATAGAATTTATAAAAATGTAGGGGACTAAACATAAGACTAAATAGGTTTATCTACCAAATCTTAGATGTTTTCATTGGTTTATTGTAGCAGAACTCAATGTACTAATACAGGATCATTAATATTTTGTGCATTTCTCTAAGTTTTAAATGCTTAAAAAGTGTTTTAAAAGTATTTAAAGACTAAAGAAGCCTGAATTTAGTAACTTTCCTAAAATTCTAGTTTCAAATAAAGCAACACATACTAACACTTTGATATTTAAGTCAATCAAAATCTAAGCTACTGGGCGCCTGGGTGGCTCAGTGGGTTAAGCCGCTGCCTTCGGCTCAGGTCATGATCTCAGGGTCCTGGGATCGAGTCCCGCATCAGGCTCTCTGCTCAGCAGGGAGCCTGCTTCCCTCTCTCTCTCTCTCTGCTTGCCTCTCTGTCTACTTGTGATCTCTCTCTGTCAAATAAATAAATAAAATCTTTAAAAAAAAAAAAATCTAAGCTACTATGCAGCTGTATATACTCTTTTCCTTCACAAATAAGAAAATTAAATAGCCTAGCTTCTAAAATCATAATGTATTCATACATGTTAACTTCACCACTATAGGTGGTGGAAAAGACATTAAAATACATTAAAAATAAAACATTTATTTATCATATTTTTAATTATGTAACTTGAGTTATATTTATTCTGACTTAGGTGACATGAACTTATTTTTATTGCTAAGAGTACTCTGAAATACCTACATTTTAAGATTTTACAGTTATGTTACATTATAGTTTATTTACTGCTATGTGGCTACTTGTGCAAGTAAGGAACAGTCTGCTGGCTGATGACTTTTCTTGAAATACCCTGAAAATCAAAGATTACTAAATATTAATTAAGCTCTTGTTGCTTAAGTCAGAATATTTTAAAACTTATCTTCATTGTTGAAGATGGCTTGACATATTCTCCACAATACTGGATTTTGAGTTTCCCAATACGCTAAATACAAAGCAAAACTCCTTTCTCACACTACACTCTTCTTCCTTAATACCTGGCCCATACTTGTTTTAACAATTCTATGACCATTTCTGGTTTGTTTCAATATTTGAACTCATTAGTTCACTCATCTAAAATACAGACTTTATATATTCACACCACCCCCCAATTAAGGTAAATTAGAAATACAATGAAAAACTAAAAACAAAACGCCTTCTCCAACCATTGTATTGACATTGCATGAGCACGTCACAGAAGAAGCCTCAAATCAGTCATTAATTCATTCATACATACATTCATTTAAATTTAATTACCACCTATCTTTATAACACTGAGCTGTAGACTGAACATTCAACAACAGGCATGAAGGATGACATAAATTCCTTCACACCAATGGAGCTTAGTTACGCAATCAATGTGAGTAACGACTATCACAAAAGATTTTTTTTACTTTAAAGCTGTGAGGAAAAATATATCCTCAGAAATCACATTAATTACTTTTATAATCATGTTAAAAAGTAGTCCATAAGTTTACAATATAACGCAAACATCATCAGAACTCTAATTAACTGAGAAGCAGACCAATTCAGTGAAATGAATTTAAAAAAAGAGAAAATGGTAACGTTTTAAAATTAATAACTATTGTGTATCTTCATTTTTACTTAGACTGCCTTACAACTAGCCTGTTGCATATTTTTTAACCATAATATTTTGTCCTTTTAAATCAACTGTTATGAATACCCAGGCAAATAAGTAATACATAAGGAAATTGTTATAGAAGTCATAAAAATATGGAAAATACATATATCCTTGAAAACAGAATTTGAATTAGAAAGTCTACACATTTTTTAAAAATTAAGGTCAATAATCTGTTAAACCAAAATAAAGAAATTTTTAAAAACTGAGCTAAGGAACAATGGAAGCAAGCAAAAAAAAAAAAAAAAAGAAAGAAAAAAAAAGACAAAAAGAAAGAGAAAACAAACTTCAAACTTTGCAAATGAAAAAAAAAATAACGAAGTGCAGAAATCAAATCACCCTGAAAATACTGACATTTTCAAACTATAATTATGGAAAACCAGAAAATGACCAGGCTACATTCTAAACAAATATAATCTATCATATCCTTTTTTTTTTTTTTTAATGTATGGTAATGATAAAGAGAACCTGTCTTTGGCCCTACAGTACAGCAAATCAACAAACAAAATTGTCCTAAAATACATAATGAGCTTTCAACTTAATTTTCAAAATGAGGGGGGGGCACATTCATTTTAAAACTAGGAAAGAGAAAAACTAAAGCTCTATTTCCTCTGAGGGTCATAACCAAAAAGGGAGGGAGGAAAAAAAGAGTGAAGCAAAACAAGAAGAGAATGGATTACCTATTAAAATTGTACCCCGAATTCAGAAAACATATTTAAAAATTATAGGATTAAGTTACATCACTTAATCTCTGGTATCTTGGTTTTCTCAACAGTTAAATAGGGATTCTGGAAGAGATCAAATCTACTACCCATTTTTTTCATCTAGTACCACAATTCCATGATTTTTCCAATCTCTTCAAATGGAAAGCCTCTTTGCTACTTCTAAGTGTCCTTATTAAGACTTTGACAGAGATGCCATATAACAGGGAAAACTTAAAACTTAAGAAGACAGCAACAATTAAAGCACAACTTTTTAGGGAAAAGTAAAACATGCCCATATTCCTTTAACAAAGAAAAAGATGCTTTGTAATATCTCTAAGTCTTGACGAGCAAAGAGCTGCCTACACCTGTGCTCATAGGAAGCATCTGATAAATACACATAATAATTAACAAGAAAAAGCTTCCGAACAGATTTCACACCAGTTTTTTTTAAAAAGCACTTCCATGACTTTAAAACAAAAACATAGTCTTTGTTTTTAAAACAAAAACACAGTTATATAAAGAATTAAGACTAAATATGTGAATGAACAGTCTCCAAGTAAACTCAATTGCTCCTAATACTAAATCCTTTAAAAACATCATTTCAAGAATGAATATAACCAAAATTGAAAAGTTATAATTCTTCTAAAATATTTAGTAATATATAACAAAAACTTGTACCATATTCCCACTATGTTCAGTGTTAACAAAATGTACCCCAATTCCTTTCTTTCTGCCCTTCCCCCAAATTACAGAACTTAAAAAAAGTCACTGAATCTAATTCCTAGAATAGCAAAATATTAACAATTTAAATGAAAACAACTTTCTTCTTTAAGATAAGAATGATTTTTAAAATTGAATCAACTGAGAGCATTTATTATTTCCTACAGGCAATACAGGATTTGAAGGCCTATTTAATTAATAAGTACATTATGACATTATGTGAAAATTTCTCCTGCAAAGGAATTATGGAATCTTCAGTGGAAAAACGTTCTCAAAAACCTTTAAAACAGAAAAACTATTCCTCAAAACCTCAAAAGGTTGGTTCAGTTTTACAAGGAAAGTAAAAAACACTATAGCCTATAATTTTAAAAATTACTGAGTTCAGAATATAATTCATTGTAAATTACAAATCCACTGAACATCAGTAGGACACAGGTCTTGAAAAGAGAAAAAATACATTAATTTTAAATATCAATTATTAAATAAAATTAGTTTAGGAATGGTTAAAAAAAAAAAAAGGTTTATTTTCCACACCAAATAATCTTACCTGAATCATTTTGCTGTTAAAAAACTCAAGATACTGATTTCATTTTTCATCTGGTCCTGTCAACGATGCTATGACAGGCCCTGCAGGAAGCAGCAAAAGATCAATGATGGAGTGTAGCTATGATGTGTTTTCATGATCAAGTTTTGTTATGGAAAAGGATATCCATATAGTAGCTTGAAACTCAGGGAATATTGAAAATATCTCAGAAAGTTTGTCAGTGTACATAAAGTTTATCAGTGTATGTAATATTCCTTTTTTGTACTTTCTAGTCTTAAATGTTTATTTTCATTCAATTATTTTCTTTATCAAAAATTTAAAAATGACAGTGCAGTATGTATGTGGAATTTTGAAGAATCATTTCTATATTGATAAGAATTGATAAGAAAATAATTATTCAAGGTGTCAAAAATGAAAAATGTTTAAAAGTATGGGAATTATTCTCTTAACTTTCAGAGATGATTATTTTAATCTCATTTCCCAGGATTACTGTAATTACCAGTAAATTATTAACTATTCATAATTTAATTAAAATAAGCTTTAACAGACTTCTTGCAAACAGTAACTTCAGAATCAAATAGTTACTGGCAATAATGGTAAAAATTCTTTCAAGAAAAGCATATAGGTTGCAAAAAAAAACCTGTACAAACTCCAGAACTTAATTACTCTTTGGTAATTGACAGGTTATATTCAATAAAGACCAAAAAATTCAAATTAGTAAAAAAGAAGTCAAAACTACAAAACTCCTTCACAAGATTCCAAATGATACTTTTAAATTAAGAATTATTTTAAAATAGTATAGCACCTTCCCAGATTTAATATAAAGACATTTTTGTGCTAGGAATTAGTTTCCTTCAAGGGCAATTAATAAAATAGCACTGTCACAAGACCCCTAAATAAGTGGAAACACTATTAGAAGACATACGAAACTTCTACGTATGTCTTGGAAGCATACTGAAGTCAGCCTTTCAAATAGATTAAGAAATTTAAAACAAGAGAAATACACGACAGATTAATTTTTTTATAGTGTTTATGCTATACCTGTCTTGTTTGTTGAAATACTTCAAAGGATTCGGCAGAGTTTGCTTGCTAAAAAGATACAACTTAATTTTACATGGATTATTTCTCATATAAGAATAAACACATGTTAAGCTACGGTAACACTAATAAAAAATTACAGTATACTTCCATTTATTTTTGCTCACTCATGATTTGAAAATGTACTTGTGGGACAAGGAAATTTAGATACTGCTGACTTAAGATTATTTTCTTTCTATTTCTATACAAACATCATCTGTGTGTATGTGTGTGTGTATTCTATCACATTCATAGAAATCATATTAGTTTCAAATATCTCCATATAGAAAAGTAGAAAAGCCGATGCCATATCTTTTAAGAACAAGATGAAGAAAATGGAAATTTCACCAACCCAAGCATCAGGAAGTACTGAAAAGTATTGCTTCATTTCTTGCATGTTGTGTTTTATACCATGACACTTCAGTCTCTGAGGGTCAGGTTAATTAAGCTCCATAGCAGCTGCAGTGCAATGTGAGACACACACTGCTGCGGTTCCCACCAGTCCAGTCCAATTACCTGTAGTATTCCAGCACTGGACAAGTGACAACCAACTTCTTCTCTCTAGTCACTTGCTCCCACAGGTCTACTGATAAATGTTAGAACAAACTAACCTCCTTTTGGAAAGGACTGCAAGCTGAATGCACCTGCTGCAGGCTGCAATGATGAGTCCCAGAGAGATGTTTGTCAGTCAGATCTCTGCAGATGTTGTTTAACTTTATGCTAGAGCTGTATCCAAAGATGGAAATGAGATGGCAATCAAGCATAAATCTCCCACCCTTGTCCCCCCAATTTTATTTAAAAAAAGCTGCACTTGCTCATAAAAGTGGTTTAAAACAGCTCCACTAAACTGAAAACAACTAAAACTAAATTCCATGGTAAAAAGTAGTTTATTAGGTACTGAATTTTAGGTAACAAGTGGCATAATTGTGTTCAATAAGTGTTATTCGTGTTATTGAAAAGTTTAAAATTTCTCTTAAGCCAGAGCAAAACAAAACAAAACAAAAGAGCTATAAAGTAGCAAGTTTTCAATGGGTGGTTTATTGCTCAGGTTTTTAGTGACACCACATACTCCTCAGAGTTCCCAAGACACAGATTGTTTTTCCTCTTGTATATTACACAAAACATCTCTCATATATAAATATTGAACTATGTCACCAATTGTGTTCACTATTTCTAAACTATTCCTGAAACCTTTAGGGAGGATATTTGCAAGGCAATGTTGTTAGACGTATTGGATTGCCTCACAACGTCACAAATTTAAATGAGCTATTTTTCCAAAATCCAGAAGGCTTGAAATAGCAAATATCAAAGTGACATTGTACATTATAATTCATGAAAATACCAACAGTGTAAATAATGTTCCACAACTTACTAAGTCAATGATAGAAGATACAACATCAGAATGAAATAAAAAAGAATCAAGTAAATTGAATACCTAAGATTTCTAATGCTAATTCAATTTTTCTAAAAGTCCCATGGTACAAAATATTTGCTTACATGATTAAGTATCAAAATTGTATCTTTTGGAGTTTACAATTTTAACATAGATTGTGCTTTGCCAGTAACATTCCTTCATATGTTAAGATTTCCTATTGCTTCAAATGAGAAACAAAATATTAAAAAAACAGTAAATTTTCAGAGACATTAATGTCTAAGTGAAAGATTATGGTTCCTCCACCAACTAAGGGTATAAAGAGACAAAATATAAAGTAACCCACAACAGGCAATGTGACAAATATTACAAGTTTAAGATTTAAAGGAAGACACATTCTGTGTCAGCAACTCTTTGATCACACTAAAATCAAAGGTACAACACAGTGTAATGATAACCATCGTATTAAACTCAATATTAGAAATTATACTACTTTATTTTTCCTTTTTACAACTCTATTTATCTACTAATTTTGCCTTAAAATATGTATAAATAAATTTTGAAGATGCTTTGCATCTAGATCAAAGTGTTTAGACTGCAACTTTTAAAAGCTGTAACTAAAATATTCCTGTTGTACCACCAATAGCGTAATATTCTTCCTTCAACAATATAAACAAAAAGAAGTGATCTATTTTAAAACTTTATCAACTCATCTGATTTCCCAAAAAAATGATCAGTCTTATGCTATACGGTACTGAGCTTAAAGGATTAAGGGGGACACTGAATTCTTCCCATGTCAAAATTAAGGCAGTGTTGGGTATTTGAGTTACAGTCTGCTTTTTCATGAGTTTTAAAATTTTACTACATAAATGGCTTGTGATTAAAAAAAAAAAAAATCACCCAAGTTGGACAATGCTAAGATTACGATATAATAAATCTAGGAATATAAATTCAAATTTTAACTTACGGACCATAAAAGTAAATGCTTTACATCAACTGTGATCCAGTTTTATAACCATGAATATGGAAACAATGTAAGATACAGATTAATATATGCTAAGATTACAGTGAATTATTTGTTTGATATAATGAATATCTCTACTGTCATACAATGGAATAACAATAGGTACATTATGAAATGTTCTAAAACCTAAAACACATATGAAAAAATACATTTTATAAATGCTTTACTATTCCCAACAATGTATTCAATAAGTTTTTTGGATTATCTACCTGAACCATGTATTATTTATAATAAATAAAATCAATCTATCTATTAATGAAAACTAAACACACCTTCAGATGCCAAATAAAAGAATAAGAGAACACTATCACCATTCTGAAAATGCATTCATTAATATATTCCCCAAAACGAGAAAGCTGTTTTTTACTACAAGGCAACAACTTTAGGCAACCTATTTGTAAAAAAGATATACAAATAAATAAGCTGTTTTAATCAAGTAAGAAAAAAAGATATATTCATAAATCACAGGTAGTAAGTAGTATTCTGTAAGATTTAGATTTTTGAAAAGATAAAATGAGTTACAAAGCACAGCAAAAAATAAAGCATGTCCACTCGTAGATCTTTTCTTTCTGATTACAGTAATTTAAAAGTGCACTTTACAATCCTCACCATACAATTTCCCCAAATTATTTTATTTATGCTGACATGTTGAAATACACAATATAAAATACAGTTCTACAAATTCTAAATCATACCAGTTAATGTGCACGAAATATTTTCTAGGTTTCAACCATAAGTATTAAAAATTACTCAAAAAAGCAAGGTTGCTTAAGATATTTTAACGACACAGCTGAGCACAAAACAAACAAAAAAAACCAAAAAACAGACAAATGTGATAAATATGAGTAGACTATATTGGCTACAATAAAAACAATGAACATACATTTGAGTTGAAATTCATTAAAATAGCCCCAAAGTGTGTCTGTACTCTGCATTATATATCCTAAAGGAAATCTGTCTTAGATACATCAGTATGTTAACTAAACCTTTGTAATACAATTACATTCTGTTTCAAAACTTAGGTAATTTGAGAAAATCCATTAGGTTATACAACTAAAGTATACTTTTCCCCAAATAAACTGTCTTACCAAATGAGAAACAGAAAATTTCTTCATGAAATAAACATCAACATACTCATTCTAATCAAATAGGAGTCATAAATACATAAACGAAACACAAAAATGGGCTTCCAAATAAATTACTGCATAATCCTACAAGAAAGTCCTTATAACTCGGCGATATGAATCACAGTTCTATATTTTACTTTGTCTGAGATGAGCAGGTAAGTATTGCTTAAATATATCTGAGTACGAGAAGTTGAAAGTAGCTCTATTTGAAGAATACCAGGACCTTAGATAATTCCACAGGCTTGTGGTCAAGTGTGAACAGAAAGACTATTAAAATTGAAGTCTATCAGAAGAAGAGAGATATATCTGTCTGAACAGGTAATAACCTAGTTAATATCATATTTAAATAAAAAGTGTTTAGAATTAATACAGCTTCTTCTTAATTATAAGGCTTTATTTTATCCTTAAAATTGATTCCAGTGTGTGCTTGGTTTCCACCTGTTACAGGCAGAGCGTATATGCCTTCTTTTATCCAGACATTTCAAATCACATTTGATCAGGTTACGTCACTACACACACAAAATTTTGTTCAACGCATTCCAGTTTTCCATTTTTTCCAACGGATATTCTTGCTGTATATGAATAACGTGTCTCAGAACTAACTATAAATAAAATAAGCAATTTCAATGTAATAAGAAAAATATGCATAACTAAGTGGACTAAAAACAAAAGATCCAATTCTCGGTGCACCCTTTCCAACCCACTGAAAATAAACTATATTCAAATGAAAAGGCATTTAATTTACTATTTGGAATATCCTTGATAAACACCAATTTTCTGTAACACCCCTGCACATCTGATACCACCTCATGTTTAATGCAAAAAAGCTATTTCATTTTCATCTATTGACAGTGAATTTAATTTACCATTGCAGCTCTTTTCCTAGAACTATCACGTTATTAATTCTGCAATCAAGCTCTTTTGAGGGCTTTTATTTGTAAAAGGTTTTCACAATTCCACATTGATTTTTTTCATCATAATATACCTTTTAAATACATAAATGTGAATATGTTAGTAAACTTTCTTAATGCATAAGGAAAGTTTTAGAGACAAGGAAAGCCATCTACAAAACTACACTCACAGGAGCAAACTTCCGAAGGGCAGCATATCTAATACATTACATTTTAGTTTACTATTTGTAGTGTTTACCAAATATACTACGTTTAATTTGTATAACTAAATGATACTGTCGACCATTCTAAAACCTTATCTAGCATAATAGTCCATGTTCTACCACCAATCAATTGGCTATGAAAAAGAAATCCTCTATTAAAGAACTCTTACTGAAATTAGATCATTGAAAGCAAATAAGCTTTTCTTTTCTACCAGGAAAAAAAAAAAAAGCAGTATCAGTCCCCTCAGTAGTGAATAAATATTTTTTATGGCCATAAAGACAAAATAACCAAAAACAAACAAACAAAAAAGGCAGAAGCTACACCTGGGTAAAAGCAAATCAGTTAATGTTTTACCTAAGAGATATACTATTCAATTATGCAGATTTTCTAGTTAAACTTAAAATCCTTACACTAAGTAGCAAAATGATAAAAAAGAAAAAGATAAAACACGCAGAACTATATAACACTTGAAATAAAAAACGCACACTGAAAAAAAAAATTATACCACCTAGGAAACTTGCCATTTTCCAGCAGGTTACAGTACCACACAACTGTTAACATATTTTAGTCTAATACAGCTGTTCATAACACAAATTTTGAAGTATTACTTTACTTCTTACATAACAATATATTTCCTTATCACAATTACATTAAAAACGCAGTATTTTAAAAATCTGAAGAGGCAGCACTTGTCCTCTTTACTTCACTCCAGGGCCAACAAACAAAGCAGTGAAGCAGAAAGAGGTACATAATGGATTTAGAAGTAAATGGTCCATTCTTTAAGAAGCCTTCCTACCCCCTCTTCTGAATTCACTCTAGACTAATTGTCATTACAATGATGTCTGAAAACTTCAAAAGAACCCTATTTCCTGATGCCAGCTGTCCATGTTTCTATCTTTAAATTTTAGAGTTTTTTCCTAATTAGAAAGAAGTATTTAGAAATACCTAAAAGATTCATCTCATAATTGTTCTAAATCAGACACAGTATATCAATTATTGAAACAAAACATAACACCAACAGTAGAAATATACTTTAAAAATTATCCACAAATACAATATATAAATAAAGTCATACTATTAAGAATTTCTTTCAGTACAACATACAGCACAGGTAGATCTTCTCTTTTTTTTCCTTGGGGATTTATCAAACAATCTCTTCACCATTGCACCTACCTGGGTAAAAATCTTTGGACTTAGACAGCTTGATGGTGGCTCCAGTTTCTTTTTGCAACTGAACAATTGTCTGTCCTCCCTTCCCAATTATAGATCCAGCAGCATAACTAGGTATGAGAACCTTTAGAAAATACTGGCCGTCTTCTGAAAAATGCAAAGAAATATACTTGGTTAACATGATAATTTCAAACTTTGTATCCCCTCTCCACCCTCAAGAGGGAAAAACAGCAATTAAAACATTGGGCATACAGCTGCAGGAAATATGGGGTTAAATTTTTTAAAGAACAAAAATAAACTAATTACAAAGAAAAATAAAGAGATACAAAATGTTTCCCATTTTGTAGGATTTATACTTTCAAACTTGGAATTAAAAACTAAACATGTTCTATCATTTTGCAGCACTGTAGAAACTGATGACTAAATTCCAGTTGTTATTCCAAACATGGAAGTCTTCCAATTCTATCTGTGGTTACTATGGTAAAATGAAATGAACTGACCCTTTAACAAAACTTCAGAGATTTATATGATGACAAACCTTTGCTTAACATATTCCAATATAAATAAGTAAAAGGACTGTAAATAGTGATGAGCTATATTTGTTTGACATTAGCAAACACCTAAGGACTACAATTAGCCATTGACTATATCCTACTTAAAGTATGCAAAACAAACATTTCTCCTACCAAATAATCCACCCAAACTGTAGGGTGTATTCCAAGCCTGTAATAACTGCCAGGAAATAACTCAAAGTGATGTGAACTGGCAAATCTAACTAATCCTGGTGTATTTCTTTAGCACTTCTTAGTCTACCATGATCTCGTTTAAGCTCATTAATTAAAGGACCTTAAGAAGAATTCTGCCAATACTAAAAAGCTTAGGAGTCATTTATATCAAACACACTTAAAAGTGACCAAACAGATTATGTTACTTCTCCAAAATAGCCACAATTTTTAAAGCAGAGGGGGTGGATGAACCAAAAAAGAGTGAAATGAAATGTTTTAGAAAATAAAGCCAACTCCATAAACTTTAATTTCCGACAAACTGATCTAGTCTTAAATAGGAAACACCCCGGTAAATCCAGCTTCCTTATGTGAATAAACGTTCCAAATTTTGCGGGTGTGCCATTCGCAAGACCCCCATCCGTCTCTAATGTACATGCTGTAGATAAATTCACCTCTGCCTCGATGCATTGGGTGCATTGTTAAGATGACTCCAGTGCAAATGAAGAAGCGATAGCGGTCCCGTTATAACTCATCTTCCCAGGAAGCGCAGGATGTTAAACTAACAAGTCAGAGTACCAGACACCCCCACCCTCGTATGCACACCTCTGAAGACAAATCAATGAGATATTTGCAACGACAATATAAGTGCGGTAAGAGCATGCACTCATCAAGATTTTGCATACTACTTGTGGCCCAAAGCAAGGGGACGAAGAGAGGAAAACTCTCCGGTGCCCCAATCATTTGCTATCCGCTACCCAAGTGCCATTTATTTATTTATTTTATCAGACTGTTAAATGCAGCGCGCATCTTCGGGCGGCCATCACCTCACTCGGGGGTCATCCTCCTCCTCTTTAACGGACCCCCTTGCCCAGGTCTAGGATATTTAAATGGTCAGTCTTTAGACCGATTAAATGGAAAGATAGGTCTATTCCGAAAAACCGGTCGCCATTTTGATGAATGATAAACAGAGAAATGGAAATGTGTCCGGGACAGCGAGGTGCCGGGCAGGTGCAGGGGAGGGGGCGCGGGGCAGGGGCGCGGGAGCCGCCGGGTTCGGGCTAGAGGTGTCCGGGCCGCGGGAGGGAGGGAGGCCGGCGGGAGGGAGGGAGGCAGGGGCGGGCGGCGGGGGATGGGGCCAGCGGGGAGGTGGAAGCGATACCCACCGCCCGTATTGGTCCTCTTGGTGCTGCCGGCTTCAGGGGGGGCTTCCAGCGGCCTTTTCCGCGAGTCCGGCGGGTCCAGGTCTATGGGAACCCCAGTGTGGGTCCCGTTCTGCTGGATGGGAGCTGCCGCCATCATGTTTGCAGTTCCTGCCGCTGCTACGGGGAGAAGGTTCTCCCTTTTGTTTTGGCTTTTTTTTTCTTTCTTTTCTCTCTTTTTTTTTTCTTTTCTTTTCTTTTCTTTCTTTCTTTCTTTTTTTTTTTTTTTTTGCGTTTGGGGTTTCTTGAGGTTTTTTTTTTTTTTTCTTTAATCGAATCAATAGAAATCTCTTTAGGAAAAAAAAGCTATGTTGCTGGTTTGTTCTCACTGGGGAGGGGGCAGGGCTGAGGAGCAGCTGCAGTGCAGTGTCAGAAAGGAGACAGGGGAATGGAGGGGGTGTGAGAGACGGAGGGTGAAAGAAGGAGAAGAAAGGAGAGAGGGGGAGAGAGTGAAGGGAGAGGGGCGAGTGAATGAGCGGGAGGAGGGGAGCGGGGAGGACGGGCAGAGGGAGTGGGAGAGCGCGAGGGCTGGCGGGGCGCGGGGAGAAGCCGAGGAGGAGGGGAGAGTGAGGGAAAGAGTGAATGAGCAGGAGGAGGGGAAGGAGGTGGATGCGGAGAGAGGAGCGAGCGGCGGAGGAGGGCAGGAGCCGGGAAGGAGCGCGGCAATCCCCGCGCCGCGCTAGCGCTGCGCTCGCTCCCGCTGCTGGTACTGCCGCCGCCGCCGCTGCCGGAGCGGTTCTGCCGTTGCCTGGGCTGCTCGGCGATGCTGCTGCTGCCGCCCGGTCTCGCTCATTATTTCTCCCGCTTGTAGGGGGGGCTGGCGGGGAGGGAGGGGGATGGCTGCGAGGGGAGGGTAGAGAGGGGTTGAGTTCGTAGACTCCCACACACTTCGCGCTCGGGTCCCTGCCTCTCAGCAGCGCCGCCGCCGCCGCCGCCTCCCAGCGCTGTTGCCTCAGCCTGCGGGGGCGGAGGGGGCCCCGCCGGAGGCGGGGGAGGGTGTGTGTATGAGTGTGTACGCGCGTGCGTGTGTGTGCGCGGGCTAAGCGCGTGTCCGGGGGCGCGCGCCGGGGATGGAGGCTGTGGTGCTCCTGTGGGAAGAGAGGGGTGAAAGGTCGCCGGTCCCGGCAACACAGCTCAGGCAAACGTAAGCGGCTTGTCGCAGAAACCAAGGGGTCTAAGAAACGCACTAGGCTAGAAGGCGGGAAGCAGAGATTACTGACAGTCATGCTAGCCAATAAAATGGGAATGTGAGAAAGGCTCTCCAGGCCCCTTCCCAATCAGGAAACTTAGGTATGAGAGGGAATGAAGGGGCGGGGTGGGATCTCGGTTAAGCCGGGGCTGGAGCGGCGACAGTTTTGGCTAGTCTGAGAAGGGCATTCGAGTGACCGTTGACAACGGGGGAGACAGCGTCAAGGCTGAAGGAAGAACCTTTAACTTTATGCTTCCAGGACTACTAGCTAGGTACATTAGTTTTTATTTTTAAAGAGTTAGGTAAAAGACAGCATCTCAACTCATCGGCGGTTTTCTACGGGTTGTTTCATCAAAAGAGTATTAGTGGCACAGTGTAACATCGTTAGGGAACTTTTCAATGTTACTCGCTGCCTTTAATCCTTTCGGGAACAAGCAAGGGTATAAATAAAGCTAGGTATATGGGTCTTCCCTTCACGAGGCGCTAAAAGGCAGACTAAAGGCAGGCAACAGCTGAATGAGTGTACACAAAACTAATTATTGAAGAAAGTATGAATATAGGAATAAAACTAGTTGCAATGTGCACGGCTTATGACTATACAGATCTTGGATATATAGGGAGTCTGAACCTCAAGTGTACAACGCTACGGAAAAAGAATAACAGCTACGATAGACTCTGAAAGTCTGAAAAGACTCAGCATACAGATCACTAAACTGATTCAGTGAAGTATTTTCTCAAGGTCATCTACCAAGTTAGTTGTTTAATTAGTCAGGGTGCTAGCAGTTAGGAATAATGGAAAAACATGGGCTTCGGAGCCCGAAGTCTTGGTTAGAAGTCCTTGCAGTCATGTTCTAAAAGTGTAGGGAAAATCCTTTAACATGTTGGCTATTTATTAAGTGCTTGCCATGTGCCAAGCAATCCATTTTACATGTGGTGCTCTTTATGTGTAGTATATCGTATAGTTATTACTGTCCCTATTTTATGAGGCAGTTTAGGTTTAGCAATATTAATAATTCAGAGTCACATAGGTATAAATATTGTCCCAATAATTCAAACTCAAGTCTTCCCGATTCCAAAGTCTGCCCTCTTAAATACTGCAGTACACTAGAGTTTCATCTCCTTTGCACTTAAAACAGGGACCGAAACTCTACTTCCCATAGGTCTTATGAGTCAAATGAGATAATGTAAGATGTGAAATGTATTTTAAGATGTGAAAAGGTATAAACATAGTTGCTCGGTTTCTAGAACAAAGATGCTCCTTCCTCGAACTTTTCACTAGAGCACTTCAACCTGAATGATAGCTTCCGTAAAAGCTAGCATAATAAAGAATTTAACTGTAACTCCATGATATTCTAACCAAGAATACCTGGATATCTGAGGCAATAACCAAAGAGAATAGAATAAAATTTAATTCCTGACAGGGAAAGGAATGGAAAAGAATACTAACCTTTCTCATAGCATCCTTTATTGCAGGGAACATCTAGGAGGTATTGGGATTTCTGGCGCTTTTTAAGTGATGAAAGACAGATTAAAGTCCACTGAACAAGGGGAAAACAATAACATTTGGTTTGGGAATAAAAGTTCATCTGGAGTTTGAAAAACACTTTTCCTCAAGTCAGAGAAGAAGATATGCTGAGACCTCAAAGAAAGGGAAAGCCGGTAAGTTAGACATATTGGTAAAGGTCTGTGAACCTTTAAAAAGTCCAGAATTTTATCTGATATATGATGTAATAGGAAACCCTGATATGGCCTTCATGACCAAAATAAAGAGGATTTATACACGGAATTGGATTTAAAAAAAACAAAACACAAGGGAGCTGTGATGAAAGAAAATCAGGGTTTGGAATAAGTATGTGGTAGTCAAGATAGAAAAAGCTGATGGCAGACATTGTGTAATCAAAGTGTTCTGTGAAGTGTACCAAAAATATGCAAGGATGTTTTCAAATGAAAAATTAGAAGAGGACTAGGATTTGCTACTAAATTGTTTTAAAACAGTAAAAGACCAGGGGCAAAGATAATTCAAAAATGAAGATAGTTCAAATCTGTATTGTATTAAAGCTCGGACAAAAGTATTCAGCATGAAGTATTTCTGAATTGGGATAAGCCTGAGAGTTGGAAACTGATGTTAAGAAATTTCTAAAAATATTTCTAAAATATTTTAGAAAATATCTGTCATTGCCATGTATAAGTTAAATTGAAAATGAGCTTTCTAAGTTAAATCGCCTTACTGAGACATAAGCTTCCTGAGAGATGACACTGTATTTTTATTTGACCCTTCTCTTATTTCCTTCTTCAGACTTAATATTTAAATACTACCTACCATTCCATGGGGCCTAGGAGCAGAAGGTATGATTTTAAATGTGGATAGCATGCTGACCAATAATTTATTTAACTCTGATATGCCAGGAATTTCAGAGACTATCTTAAGACCTGGTCAGACATCTAAGGGTCAGTTAGCTATGATCTGATTTGGTCAATGAAGGTTATCAGAGAGTACAGTTTATTATCCATTCTCTATGATGTTTTATTATTTTTTAAAAAAGCATACTTCTCCATTTCATACTATGTGTACCTCTATCATTCTGATTAAATAGACATAAACATTTTATCTCTTATTAAATAGACAAAAACATTTTATCTATTCTAATAAAACTGAAACAAATTTTAAAAATCATTTCCCAGTTTATAGTATGCTATACCTCTTAAGATACAAATAAACTGTTTGAATGAACTTTTTGAAAAATGTAATAGAAATATTTGACCTTTTAATTCTCTGAAAAGAAATACTTTATTTTTAATTAACCAAGCAATTGGCAGTGCAAATTTAATAATATTTTCTAACACCATAAGATACAAGAGAATGTGTGTGCTTCCTTGCTTACTTGATGAGTTATGAACATAAGCAACTCTGATAGAAAATTATATTAATCTGAAGAACAAAATCCCTAGTCTTTATTGGCTTTCAGTAGAGGTTTTTTTCTTTCCTATGTTTTAATCAGAGTAACATGGACATAAGATAATCTATTTTCAGTAATAATGATTGGCTTTCTAGAGAAAACACAGATAGTCGATGTCCACGAATATTGCAAAACCCATTTGTCTCCTTCCTCCTGCCTTTCCTACAATGAGTCCTACTAACTATAGGACATAATACTCCCTCTACTTGAGTGTCTCTTCAGCCTATGCTTTGGGAAACTTTTCTGAGTTTGTCTTCTACCAAAATCAGATCCTGACTTAAGTATTCAAGTGCAAATAGTGTATTTAGAAAGTGATTTCAGAAAACAGTAGGGATTTGGGGAAGTGAGACAGGGAATGGAAGGAAGGCAATGAAGGGTGAATTACCAAGCAAGTTTCATTGTGAGCAAACAGAGCTTAATCTTACTGGGATTCCTGGGAAACCATTTAAAACAGTAGTTTCAGAATTAGCCCACTCAAAGTGTGAGAAAACTCAGGTATATATACACCAACTCCCTTCAGTCATTAATGGAGTTCTTTTCCTAGGGTGCATTAATTCAATGCATGCATGCTGGCTAGTCTTCCAATTGCCAGAGCTGCATCTTTTTCTGTTGACTTTCTCTGACAGCTGGAGTCTATTCTGCCCCTACACATTAAAAAACACATTTCTAATTTTTTAAGATATAAACATGGTATATATTCTGATTATTTTTTTCATCCTATGAGGCACAAAGAAAACAGGAACAAATATATACCAGAAGAGTTTATCACCTAATCCCACATCTTGGGTTTGTATAACAAGTTCTATAAATAGACATATTGATTAGAAATGCCTTTCCAAGATTGCACTTTTTAGAAAAATTACTTATTAAACTTTCTCTTCTTAAAAATTCAGTTTTTATGTATTTAATCACATAAATTCATTGTTGATGACTATATTTATGAAACAGTCTATGAAAGCTCACCCTAATTTATATGGAAACATAAATGTGTTTTTAGCATTATTCCAAAAAGTTCCCAAGCCTTAATATTCATCTCAATACATAAAGAGATATGTTAATATTAGAAAGAATCCTAAATTCTTTGGCACTGAGTACATTTCCTTGGTTTGTAATAGATCAATAATTTTTTGAGCATTTTTCTAAATATTATGAAATACATCTTTTGGCACTTAAAGACACTAAATCTGAACTAACACTTTACATGATGCAATGAAAAGAAACTTGTGATAATTGATACATGGTTATGTGAAAGGCAAACATTAGGAGAAGCCGCCTGAGGGGAACAGGGGAATTTTTATCTTTGGAACTCTTCTTTAAATTATTTCAAAATAAAAGTTTAAAATAAAAAGAACCTTGAATTGATAATCTGGTTGTGACTTTTCTACCTACTAATTTTGTGGCTTTAAATAACTCATTTACCTGCTCTGAGTTTCATTTTCTTAATCTGTAAATGGGAGAGTTGGTAGATATTTCTACATCTCTAAAAACAAATTTCTATCTTAGTATGCTTATTACCATAGAATCTTACAAAGAAAATTGTGAACATCAGGGTGAATATTGTGTACTTTTACAAGGATCTTTAAATCTGTTAATGGTACACATATTTGAAGATGTACTGTAGGCCCAGTGGAAAATGATACGCCAAGGAAAACAATCTTGATACTGTAAATTGTAAAGAATATATTTGATATATTTATTCTCTGTTTTTGATTATCTTCATCTACACATACTTTATTCTGGTAATGCCTAGAGTAATCCTGAGTCTCCCATTTGCTCTGGTCTTGGCTTAGGCCATATGACTGGGCAATTATCAATACTTTCAAAATTGTCCCAATTTGAGCAGTAAATTATATGGTCACTTTAATAATACTCAAGAGTTTTGACTTTTTGTTTTAGCCTGCCAATTATAAACCATAAAATTTTTTTGTTCATCAGATTCTTTTATATGGCAATTTCCCCATGTGTGATAGTAGAAATGTTTATTATTGTTCACTCTTATATTACATTGTGGTATGATAAATTAGTACATCCCTGCATCCTCTACTCTTCATGATGTTTTATTCTGTACCTATATTTTTCTTAGCTAGAGCTAAGACTAGAATTCAAGAACAGAGGTAAAAAGTAGTAGGATAGAATTTAAAATTTTATTTTTTCACATTTTACTGTAGAAAAAAAAACATTTTGATCAGATGATTCTTCATTACTATGGCAAGATGAAGTGAATTGAAGAAATAATAAATGAGACACTATAAATATAGTGAAATATATTTTCAAACGATAAACCATTAGACCCACAAATGGCATCAGGGAATTGCTTACTTTATGGATTATTCAGATTCCCATGTGTTTACTTCCTGCTGTTCAAATAAGCCTTAGTCCTTCTTAAATTCCAGACAAGGTTTTATGGGCTCTAGTCAAGGCTTATTTCTAATGTTATCTGCTATTTCCACTGTTTATTACAGGTCAAATAATAAAAAGTTCCATTTGTCTTATAATAATATTACATGGATTTATAAGTACAAGAAGAAATTGGTATCCATATATATTAACAAAAATACATTACCATACTCTACCTTGCTAGATTTTGCCTTGCTGTTTAGTCTTTTGGTTTCACTAGGTAAGCATTTCTTTGGTAGGTCAGGGGTGTCTAATTGGCTTCATGTAATTCTAAATTATTTTATCCATGTTTCATTTCATATAACTGAGAAAGTATAGGGCTTACTTAATAAAACCTACATTTTACATACGGATGTTTGATGTGTATGGTGTAGAAAGAAGAGGGGTGTGTGTGTTTGTGTGTGTGTGTGTGTGTGACAGAAGGAGATAGGAGACTGGGTACGGCAGGTCTATCTAATGTCTGTAGTGGGGATAGAAAATTTAGTAAATGCATATAACCTTTTCTTCTCAGGGTCAAATATTTGTAGGCTTTAAGAAAAAAATTTTTTTTAATTTCCATTTTTATAAGGGAAAATTCTTATTCAAAAGGAGATAATACAGTATAATGGACCCCAGGTACTGTATACTGACCTTCAATACTGTAAACTCCTGATCAGTGTTGTTTCAATTTAACCTTTTTCTCAGACTAATTTGAAGAAATCCTGTCAATACGTTTTTATTCTGAAAACATTATAAACCTTAAAAAATCCAATATAATACCATTATTATATTGAAAATAATTGACAAAAACTCCTTACTATTATCAGATATCTTGTCTGTGTTTATATTGTCTCCATGGTCTTTAAAATTTTCTCAATGGTCTTATAATATTTTTACATTTCGTTTAAACCTCTACCCAAATAAATACAT
Source organism: Lutra lutra (assembly GCF_902655055.1). Lineage (NCBI taxonomy): Eukaryota > Metazoa > Chordata > Mammalia > Carnivora > Mustelidae > Lutra > Lutra lutra. The sequence goes on from NC_062284.1 coordinate 76,780,748, forward strand.
TACGATGGGTTCATATGTTATTTAAATCGCTTTTAATCTATGTAAGTCAAGCTTCAACCAGAGAAGCAGACCAGTAGGATATATATTTTTAAAATTTATATTTTATACACACACACACACATACAGAGATACATAGTGATAGTGATGTTAAGGGAATTGGCTCACACAATTTTGGGCTCTGTCAAGGAAGCCCGAAGTCCACAGATGGGCGCTCAGGAAAAAAAGATACAAGGGGACAGAAGAGCAACTGCTTGGCCCAACTGTGCTGTTTAAGTCTCTGATTTTCAGAGACCTAGTTGCTTTGATGCCTACCACCTGATTAATAAGCCAGACTCACCTATGGTAATCTCCCTTTTGGTTAACTGAAAATTGAAACCTTAAATATATCTCCAAAATCCCTTCACATCAGGCCCTAGACTATTGCTTGATTGAATAACTCTGAGAAGTTGTGTATATGCTGCAAAATGGCTGTTACTTCCTCTCTGTCCTCCAACTCTCACAAAAGAATATCCCTCAGACTACCCTAGCTAGAAACTTAGCAAGGAATTCTGAGAAATGTAGTTCAGCCTAACTAAGTTGACAAATCACAAAGCCATCATAGCCCACTCCTTTTCTCCTTGGCAACCATACACAGCTTCTTAAAGCATTTTTAATCACCAAGGAAATACAATAGCAAAATCATACTTATAACATAATAAAAATAATGATATACAGAATGAACTATCCCACATAAGACTAAAAACATGCTAGTCCTTTCCCCAGGACATGATACAAAATCTTTGGGTGATGTTTCCAGTCCTGTGGTATCCTGTAAATTAAATATGAAAATATAAATAGTAACTGTTATTAACACAGTTACATGATAGAAGAGAGAAATATGAGTATTTAATTAACATAAACATAATATAAACAATCACATGAAAATAAATATAATGATTATAGTACTCACTTCCTCATATGGTCACATCATCATAGATGGTATTTCTACTTTTCCATAACGTTCTTCCTTTCCTTTTCCCTCTATCTTTTCAGTATTCCCTTTGCCCTCAGCAAGCACCTCACCTGGTTGTGGCTCTTTGCCAAGTGGGATGACTAAAATCTTAATTCCTGAAGGATCTGGGGGTATTAGAAATCCTATGTGAATTGAGTTGTAGTTTTCCACTGACTTTAATCAAAGGATATGAGAATGAAAGAGATGCCCTAGGGGATCTGTATTTCAAACAAAATCTTCTTTACTCTCATTGTATAATAGCACCCAATTTTCCTTGATATCCAGGATCAGTCACTGCAGCCAGCATAGTACTACTTTCTCATCCTGTTGATTCACGGGCTTGAGCTGCCCAAAGTGGCCAGATGGCAGTCTCAACTTCTAGTTCAATCCATTCATTATTGTGTCATCTGGTGGATACCTTCCTTGCTTTGAAACTAAAACCTCTAGACCAAGGGCAATAGTGAGAGGAGCCACTCCCATTTTCCACGCCTTGCATTTATAATTTAATGATCTATAAATCCTGGTTATGGGAGAAATAGCACTATACGCTAAGTCTGATTTAGAGCATGGACCACAGCCTGAGGGACATTGTATTACAAGTATTACAAGGTATTGCCACCTAGCTGATACCATGACTGAGTTTTTAAAAGGGCAATCCACAGTGCTATCAAGCCAGCTGCTTCAGAATGGTGGAGGACGTAAGACCAGTGAATTCCATTGAGTATGAGCTCATTGTCACATGATATAAAAATTTTATAGTATAGCAGGATCCTTTCTCAAGGTCTCCTTCTTGGATTTGTAAATTGCCTCAGGTCCAGAATTTGACTGAAGAGCCCTGACTCTTTGTTTTGGTGGTTCAAGTCAGACTTCTGGTCACCAGACTTAGACTTTCCACCTGTATGATCGAGTAAGAATTTAGTAGGCTTCCCATCTCAGGTATTGTAACTTTCATCTCTAGCAATTAAGTTTAGGTCTTTTTTTTATATCTACTAAGTATCCACTTAATATGATGAATAAATCCTATAGATTCTTGAACATATGGAATATAGTTACAATTATTATTTTACTATCTTTGTTTATTGGCTGCATTATGTGTCATTTCTGAAGTTGTTTTGATTTTTTTTTCTCTTCAATATGAATATTGTCCTACTTTTTTACATGTCTGTTAATTTTTATGGGATATCAGGCATTATTAATTTTACCTTGTTGTATGCTGGATATTTTTGTGTTACTACAAATATCCTTGAGCTTTGTCCTTAAATGTGGTTATTGGAAACAATCCAGTATTTTGTGGTCTTGCTTTATGAGGTGGGACCAGATCATCTAATCTAGTGCTAATCTTGCCCCGCAACTGAGGCAAAACCCTCTTAACTCTAGCTAATTTACAGTGAATTATGAGGTTTTCCATTCCAAGTAGAGGGAGCAGGAACTATTTCCAGCTCTGCGTGAGCACCAGGCACTGTTACCTCATTTCCTTAGGTTGTTCCCTCTGATGTGTCTTCTGATTGGTACTCAGTTGAAGACCCAAGGAGACCCTTTCCTATTTCCAAAGGTCTATTTCTGTGGAGTTCTTTCCTCTTAGTACTCTGTTACCTATGAATTTTAGCCACCCTGTTTGGTTGTTCCTCAAAAAACTAAACAAAGAAATCCCATATGATCCAGATATTCCACTCCTAGATGTGTAGTTATCCAAAAGAAAACAGGGTTCGAACAAATAATTTTACATGAGTTCTAATAGAAGTATTATTCACAATAGCTAGAAAGTAGAAGCAACCCAAATCTCCAACTAATGAAGGGATTAAAAAATGTGTTATACTCATGTAAAATATACTATATATCATCCACAATGGAATATTATTTAAGCACAATATGGATGAACCCCAAACACATTATACTAAAAATATAATATGCATGCTGTTTATTGAACATAAAGTACATGCTTATTGAACATAAAGTATATAGTCTACTTGCTAAATGAGAACGTATGTATCATATTTATGTGGCTATTCTACAATGGTAGAACAAAGAATATGGTACACACACATAACCCCCCCCCCCCCCCCCGGTTACACACACACAATAGCTTCTGTTTAGCTTTTAATTCCTGTCAAAAATACTATTTAAAGAAAAGTATATTACATTTCCTTTCAGAAACTATGCATTTCATAGTGCAAATATCCTTTATAATCTAATTTGAAAAAAATGTCTATTCAAGTCTTTTGCTGATTTTAAATTTTTGTTGAGTTGTAGGAATTCATATATTCTGGATACTAGTCCCTTAGCATTTATTTGATTTATAAATATTTTCTCTCATTTTGTAAGTTGTCTTTTCAGTTTTTTGACACTGTCCTTCAATTTGCAAAAGTGTTCAATTTTGATGAAATCCAACTTACCTATTTTTTTTCTTTTCTTGCTTCTGCTATTTGATGTCATATCTAAGATTCAATTGCAAAATTTGAAGTCATAAAGATTACTCCTATGTTTTCTTCTAAGAGTTCTTTTATTTTATGCCTTATATTTAGGCCACTGATTCATTTTGAGTTAATTTTGTATATGGTGTGAGGTAGGGTTCCAAATTCATTCTTTTACATATGGAAATCCAGTTGTTCCAGCACAATGTTAACTATTCTTGTCATGTATCATGGAAATCATGAGAAGCCAGAGGGTCACAGTTATAACTTCCTAATTACCTAAATATTAGCAATTCTTTCTTTATTAAAATTTAGGAAAGCTTATTTATTTGTACCCAAGGAGGAAGATAAAATAGGAGGATAAAGATAAGGAAGTAGATGGTAAGATTCTCTTTTAGATTGAACAGAATTATCAATATCCATACCAATGGTATATTTCAGAGCCTCCAAAATGACTCTCTATACCCTCAATTTTCCAGAAGCCCTATCATCCCACATGAGGGATACATATTTCAGTGTTCCAATGTTTCCCATTCTACATTTTCATCTCTTTGTTCCACTAACTCATCTTATAGTGCTAAGCCACAATGAATGGTACTACCATCATGCTAAACTTCATGAACACTCAGATCTCCTTTATACCTAGGCTTTGGTCTCACAAAACATTTTGCCTCTTAAACTGAGGAAAACTGGACTTTGTCTAATAGAACTTTTTGGAAACTAAGAAGATAAAAATCAGAAAGTATAGAAAAATAAAAGTTTAATGTGTTCCCTGTAAACTGAAATTTATCCATAAGTTTGGCTTAGTTGGTATATGTTTATGGAACAGCAGGGCTTGCTTCCCTTTTTCTTACTTCAAATATGCCAATGGTGGCATGTTTATCCAGGTGTTATTAGCTCGACATAGATTTGAATTATCCCCACAGCTAGGTAATAAATTTCTCAATTTAATATTCAGGTTTATTTCCAGCTCCCTGTCCCTAATTTCAAAGATTGCAATTGCTGATTTTATTAACACAACCTTCCACCCAATCCCTGACCCAATCACATGTCTTTGTCTGAATCATTTTTACTGACCAGCTATAAAGCTACTTCTATCTTGAAACTGTGCTCCTTTACCTGAATTGGTGTGTTAGGAATTTATTGGGCTGTTATCTACTTTGTATCACCTTGCATACTCTAGGATACTCTTAAGGATGAAAGATTTTTTTCCTATCAGAAGATAATCAAGGTTTAGTATTCTGAATCTGAAATTTCTGCCTTAAGTGGGGGGATGTAAAGGTTTCTGTGTTTCAGGTCCCTAATACAACACTTGCTGGGTAACTGGCAAGAGAGCCCATTCAAAAGAAGAGAGATGTTAGTACTGAGAATGGAGGAGGAGAAAGTGACTCTATCTGAGAGACAGAGTTATAAAATGACATTTTATATGCAGCTCTCTTAATGGAGAATGACCAAGTGATGCTGTGAAAAGACTAACCACTTAGCATTGCAGCCTTCAGGGCAGTGCCGTAGGTCTTTGATGCTGAGCCTGCACTCAATGAGTGGTGTCATCATGGCAAGCATTGATCCTGTCAGTGAATCGGCGTCCAGCATACAGCAGAAGATGAACTGCAATAACAGCATCATGAAGCATAAGGAGATAATAACTGTCATAATGTAAAGACCAGCCCATATCCCCATGTCCCCAGTTCTTGGACAAGTACTAACTATACATCCTCCAGATTCTTAGATATTCCTAGGAAAGAAAATACCTCCTTGGGCAACCTCTTCATGTCCCCTCCCTCCTTGGGAGCTTTGTACTATCACTTTTGCTATTGCTCAATAAATCACTCAATAAACCTTCCTTTGCTGCCCATCAAAATATATATATATATATATATATATATATATATATATATATATATATCCTTCCATTTAATGCAACAAATACGATCTCATACAACTCTAGATGTTATGGATTTGGAATATAATTTCGTTTGTTTTAGAACAAATAAAGTGTGATACTTAGTATGGGGAGCAAATTCATACTGGCTACACTAATATCTAGTCCCGGTCTCTCAAGTGGCTCCCTGGTTTTGATAGAAAATGCCATCATTCCCTGCTGAAATCTGTCTGAGTCCTGTCAGCTCTTCTGACAGAAGCAGAGTTCTCATCTTTTATGGTTTCTAAAACCCTTTATATATTGAACTACCCACTAAATTTCTATTTTTCTGTCAATGAGAAACCTCTGAGTTCCCAGCTTATTTGCAAAACAGAGATAAATGACAAATACTAAGTTTAATTACTAGTGAGGGTCAGGACACCAGCTCTGTCCACTGCCACAAGTCTTTTTGAAATTCCCCCAGATGCTCACAAATGGCATCCATCCAGAATTCTTTTCCAAGTTAAAATTGGGAAACTATTTTTTGCCAACCATAAAGATATTAGTGAATGTCCACTAAAAATAAGACAGCTTATTTAGTTAGACCTCCTAGTAAAATTTGCCCAGGTATGTGTGTATCTATTGTATATTTTAACTTACTACATATGCTACATTTCCTCACATGCTCTCTTTGTGCTTCAGTCTTTTCATAATCTCAGTTTGGAATATTAAATATTACTTCTTAACTTTGTGCTATTTGAAAGGATTGTTGGTTCTCCTATTAATGATCTGTAACATTGGACAAGCACTTCCCCTTTCTGGATCTTATTCATCCATAACATAAAGGATTTTATTAAATTATTTTTAAGAATCCTTATAGTTTTGACTTTCTGTAAGGTTACATTGAAAACACTATGAAATATGATTAAGAAGTCAGGGAAATGCATCTCTATTTTCTAAGGAGTTAAATAGTTAAGTTTAAATCTATTACTTTTGGGGAGAATATTCACTTATAGATTTGTAATATATTACCGGTAGCCGAAAGTAGAAGAATAAAATGTACTGAAATAGATATTTTAAAAAAAATGTATAAATGTTTAAGTGGCTTTACAGCTTTACATATTATGTGCGAGCCTGAATTCTTCACGTGGTTTTAAATAGTGAATGTATTCTTTGGTCATACAGACTTATATGTATTCCTGTAATTCATACAAAATGGATTTTGAAATTTGAAATAATTGAGCTTGATTTATATAGTTGAGAGGTTACAAACTGACTACCTTATTTTATATTGCCAGCACTATATTTCCATTTGGGAGCCAACACTTATAGTAAATAAAGACTTCTGATGAATCATTGAACACTACATTTACAACTAATGATTTACTATATGTTGGCTAATTGAATTTAAATAAAAAAATAGATTTCATGTTGTAAAAAATATATGCTTTGCAGTGTCATTTTGAAAAATCACATATTCTCATAATTCTGGTCCCATATTTCCATGGAGCAATGATTGGCCAATGCTAAATAACAATTGTCCCTTTAGGTAGGACATGCACTTGGGACCTTGCCCTTGTTGCCATCACTCATACAGGACCAGTTCACTTATTATGTTACTTGCCTGGGATTTCAGCTAGTATATTTACTCCCATTTGTTAGAACTCATAATAATTGAATTCAAATAAACTTTTCCTCTGGATTTATAACTAAGAATTTGGATTTCTAATCACCCAAATTTAGTATGATTTCTTCAAGACTTCTGAAGTGAATGAATGTCAACCTTTTATTGGCATATGTCCAAACAGACAGGCATTGAGTTATATATTCTTCACAGATATAATACAGAAAAATATTAGCACTATAATTTTTCAATTTGAATTTGAATGCCAATTAAATGAACATAATATCTTCATTATAACCTTGTAAGCAGCATTAAATCATAATTATGATTCTTCAACTATCCCACCCTCACACACAGAAAACTGTTCAGATATCCAAACACTGGAAATAAAAATTAAGCTATATACAGATATATAATATAAGTTGTGATTTTAAATAGAATCCTTTTTCCAATAAATATAAAATCCTTTTATGAAATGGAAGGAAAGAGCCTTTTAGTAATATAAATTTACTATATGAATTAAATTTATAGAATTTATTTTAAAATTAATTATAGAGAAAAATTAAACCATTCGGTGATATAAAGATTTGAAATTACAGGTTGTAAATAACAGGTTTAGCATCTGATTTATTTCATTATTTGGTGGCAGAGTAGCAAGAAAATCCCAATTTACACAGACAAGTTGCAACTGGTATTAATAGATTTAAAAAAATACATTTTTCCTGCCAATAGTATAATTCTTTTTATAATATTTATTTTGTAAATGTATAGCTTTACACATTTATAATTTTATTATTTTACAACTTTATAAATTTGTAACTCAGAAATCCCAGGAAAGCTTTTTACTAAAGTAAATGCCACAAAAAAAAGTTAATATGACTACACAAATGCAAGTATTGCTGGTCACCAATGTATTAAAATTGAGTGACTGACACATTTTATTAACATGACTTTCAAATGATAAAAATATTTAAAAGCTCAAAAGTTCAAATCAAGTATATACAGAGTTTCAGCTCTTAAGGAAAATAATAGGAGGCATACAGTTTTCAAAATATTGTTCAATAACCAATTAGCAAAAGATAATAAACTTGAGGATTAGTAAACTGGGATTTTTAAAGGATTAAAACAGGGATCATTTTTCTTTTCCTTTTCTCTTTCTCTATTCTTAAAATATATTTAATTCTGAAAGAGAAATCTGGAACCAGTTGAAGATGCAAACCATTAAGGGAGAGTCAAATTTGTAAAGTTTATACTATATTTTTTTTAAAGATTTTTTTTTTTTATTTATTTGACAGAGAGAGAGAGAGAGAGAGATCACAAGTACCAGAGAGACAGGCAGAGAGAGAAGGGAAGCAGGCTCCCTGCCAAGCAGACAGCCTGATGTGGGACTCGATCTCAGGACCCTGAGATCATGACCTGAGCTGAAGGCAGAGCAGAGGCTTAACCCACTGAGCCACCCAGGTGCCCCAAGTTTATACTACATTTAAGCCAACTACATTATGATGGATAGCCCTTATTTTACTATTTTAAGATCAGTGCTTGTAATCATCCTAAAGCTAAATATGCACAAGCCTCCACATTTGCTAAATGGTTAGATTTAAGTACTATTTACTGTTTTGTTCCATAGCCCATATAGTATGAGAAACTATATTCACACAGTTGCTACTACTACTTTGTAATTAAAAAGGATGAAAGATGAAGTTAAAAAAAATTTTAGGTAGTATACTTAATACACAATTTAAATTTCAAAAATGCAGTTACTGTTGTTAAAACAAATTTCGAGGCCCAAGATGATCCCTCTTCTGCTTCTCTCTGAAGTGCCACGTAAGCAAACTGAAACTGATGTAACTTCTCTGTCCCTATATATGTTCTGCTTGACCAAAAACACAGTATATCCAGTCAGCAAATCCCCAAATGCCAAGCCAACTCTGGATCTTCTTATGCTAAACAAGGTTGAGTATGTGGCCCCAGCCAATCAGACATTTTCTATTTTTCTCTTGTTTTTCATTCTTTAACCAATAAAAGCTTTTTGCCTTTCACCCCATTTTGCAGTTCTCTGAAATGAGACAGTCTGCTTCACCAAGTGTTTGTTTGTATTACCTAAATTGTCTTTAATCAGTTTCAATGCTGTCAAAATAGTGAAAAGCACTGAATTATCATATGTTTGTGAGATTTCAAAATTGAGAGATTATCATATAAGCAAATTGCTAATATACCTTATGAATTTTCTAATCAGTAACCATATTAGTCTTTAAATATCACAATTAATTAAGTGGGGTCTTAAAAAGAAGCCAATAAACCACTGCAAAACCACTACCCACCGGTATTCCTAAAATAATAAATTGCCTAAACACAAGTCACAACTCTCAACACTTTACAGTTGTGCCTTATCCTCAATAATGTCCCCAGAGTTAACATTTCATCTGTGAGGAAAAGGTGAACTTATTTGGGGGGGCATAAGAAAGGAGTCAACAAAATGTCCATTGCCACCTTCTTTGTGCTGTTTGGGCCATTCTTTTCCCTATTTCTCGTTTTACTTGCTTAATCTATATTCTCTAGCCTGACCTCCTCCCTTTCTGACTTCATTTTTTCCAGGCATTCACAGGGGCACAAATAACAACTGAGTGCCTCAAATCCTCCTCTGTTACCTTTATCTTAGTTAACAACCATAGAAGAACTAAGTAGTAACTATAAAGGAAAAAAATTATTACTAAGTTGAATATAAATATATAATGTATGTATTTGCTAATATTATATTAATAATATTTTTGTTTATATTCATAAATTAAATTGGCCTGTAACTTTCAGTTATATCTGTAATAGATATCTAAAATATCTTTAGTTTTAGTATCAGAGTAATACTTGCCTCATAAAATATGTTGGAAGTATACCTATTTTTTCAGTGTTCTGAAGGAGTTTTTATATGGTTGGCATACTTTTATCCTTGAATATTTGGTAGAATCTATCTCTAAAGCTGTCTAAAACTGGAGGTTTCTTTGTAAAAGATTGTGAATTAATTTTTTTGGGAAATCTTGAGCTGTTCAACTTTTGAAATTTATTGTTATATTACATTTAGAATTTCAAGGAGTTTGCTCATTTTACGTTGTTGAATTTATTGACATGAAATTGTTCATAATATTTACTTACTGTCCTGTTTTTTGTTTTTTTTATTAATGATTTTTATTTACTTATTTAAGAAAGAGAGAGAGCAAGCATGAGTGGGGGGCGGGGGATGGGCAGAGGGAGAGGGAGAAGCAGATTCCCTACTGAACAGGGAGTCTAACACTGGGATAGATCCCAGAACTCTGGGGTTATGACCTGAGCTGAAGGCAGACACTTAACTGACTGAGCCACCTAGGCACTCCTGTCTACTGTCCTCTTAATATCTTTAGGATCTATTGTGGTGTTCCCTCTTTCATCGTTGATGTTAGTAATTTGTGTCTTTTTTTTTTTCTTTTGTGTCTATGATTTATCAGTTTTATTGATCTTTCCAAAATACAGCTTTTCAGTTATTTTTTATATTGTTTGACTATTTTCTGTTTCACTGAGTTTCATTCTTATTTTTAATTGTCTCCATTTTCTTATATTTAGTTTGGGTTTAATTGGCCCTGTTTCCTAACTCCTTACATTGGATACTTAGGCCACTGACTTTGCCCAAAAAAGTTTGAGAGGAAGAGATGTGCGACACCTCTGGTAGAACCACTGCACATATGCTATGAGTGCATTCCCTTTTCCCCTCTGCTATGAGATTGGCAATTATCCATGCTGGGGAATACATCATTGGCCAATCCTCAAATGACATGAATGTGAGAGAGAAATAATCTTTATTGTCGAAAGATTTGGGGTTGTTTATAAACCCTGGAATAATCTAATCCAGAATTTCTCAATATCAACACTGTTAACAATGGGATAGGATAATTTTTTGATGTTGGGGGGTGTGGGGGTTCTCCAGTGAATTGCAGGATTTTTAAATTAGCAACCCTGATCTCTACCCACTTGATGTCAGAAGCATCCTCTTTCCTATTGTGATAAAGATAATTGTCTCCAGACATTGTCAGATGTCTTCTAGGTGGCAAAATCCATCCCCCCCCTCCCCCACCCTGAAGACTAAAAGCCACCTGGCTGACTCATATACATACACATATGGAACTAACCAAGTAAAAATGGAGTTCTATATCATGCTATACACTAAAACCAATTCTAGGTGGATTAAATGCATATAGATAAGAGACAAAGCTATGAAACATTTAGGAGATAATATAGTGGAATATCTTTATTTCTTCAGGTAGGAGAAGATTTCTTACATAAGACATGAAAAACATAATAAAATAAAGGATTAATAAATTTGCCTAATTTTAGAAAATGTCTGCTCATGAAAACACACTTTAAAGAGATGGAAAACATAAGCCAGAGAGTTTTAGGAAGTATTTGTAACACATAAAACCAATAAATAATTAACATCCAGAATATGTAAATATTCCTCCAAACCACTATGTAAAAATTTTTGGAAAAATGTTTCTGTGGTTGGTGTCAAAGAGTTTATGGCCTATGTTTTCTTTTAGGAACTTTATGGTTTCAGGTTTCATATTTAGGTCTTTATTCCATTTTGAGTTTATTATTGTATATGGTATAAGAAGGTGGTCTAATTTCGTTCTTTTCCATGTAGCAATCCAGTTTTCCCAACACCATTTAAGAGACTGTCTTTTTTCCATTGTATATTCTTGCCTCATTGTCATAGATTGATTAACCATACATGCATGGGTTTATTTCTGAACTCTCTACTCTGTTCTATTGATCCATGTGTCTATTTTCTGCCAGTGCCATACTGTTTTAATTACTAAGCTTTGCAGTATTATCTTGAAATCTGGGATTGTGATACCTCCTTTTTTGTCCTCTTCAAGATTGCTTTGGCTAGTTAAGAGTCTTCTGTGGCTTTATGCAAATTTTACAATTATTTGTTCTGGTTCTGTGAAAAATACTGTGGTTTTTTTTTTTATCAGAATTGCACTAAATCTATAGGTCGCTTTGGGTAGGATGGACATTTTAGCAATGTTTGTTCTCCCAATCCATGAGCATGGAATGTCTTTCCATTTATTCATGTCATCTTCAATTTCTTTCATCAGTGTTTTAGGGTTTTTAGAGTACAGGCTTTTTACCTCCTTGATTAAATTTATTCCTCGGTATTTTATTCTTATTGCTGAAATTGTAAATGGGATTTTTTTTTAAGATAATGACTTCATTTTTTAAAAAGGCTTTATTTTATTTGTGAGAGAGAGAGAGAGAGTACAAGGAGGGTGAGCAGCAGAGGCAGAAGGAGAAGCAGGCTTCCCATTGAGCTGGAAACCTGATGTAGGACTCGATCCCAGAACCCTGGGATCATGACCTTAGCCAAAGGCAGACATTTAACCAATTGAGCCACTCAGGCATCCCTGGGATTGTTTTCTTAATTTCTCTTTCCACTATTTCATTATTAGTGTATAGAAATGCATCATATTTCTGTATGGGTTCATATTTCCAAATATGTCTCCTGAGGCAAGGGGAAAAAAAGCAAAATTAAGCTTTTGGGACTCCATCAAAATAAAAAGCTTTTGCACAATAAAGGAAACCATCAATAAAACAAAAAGAAAACTAAATGAATGGGAGAAGATACTTGCAAATAACATATACAATAAATGGTTAGTATCCAAAATATATAAAGAATTTACAAAACTTAACACTGAAAAACACCAAATAACCCAATTAAAAAATGAGCAGAGGACATGAATAGACATATTCCCAAACAAGACATACAGATGGCCAATAGACAAATGAAAAGATGCTCAACATCACTAATCATCAGAAAAATGCAAATCAAAACAATGAGCTATCACATCATACCTGTCAGGATCGCTAAAATAAAAAACACACAAGAGATTAGCAAGTGTTGTCGATGATGTGGAGAAAAAGGTACCCTCATGCATTATTGATAGGAGTGCAAACTGGTGCAGCCATTGTGGGAAACAGTATGAAGTTACCTCAAAAAATTAAAAATAGGGGTGCCTGGGTGGCTCAGTTGGTTAAGTGACTGCCTTTGGCTCAGGTCATGATCTTGGAGTTCTGGGATCAAGTCCCGCACCAGCTCCCTGCTCGGCAGGGAGTTTGCTTCTCCCTCAGACCTTCCTCCTTCTCATGCTCTCTCTCTCTCTCTCTTATTCTTTCTCTCTCTCAAACAAATAAGTAAAATCTTAAAAAAAAATTAAAAACAGAATTACCATATGATTCACCATTTCCACACTGGGTATTTACCAAAAGAATATGAAAACATTAATTTGAAAAGATTTATGCACCCCCCTTTATTGCAGAATAATTTACAATAGCTAAGATATGTAAGAAACCTAAGTGTCCACTGATAGATAAATGGATGAAAAATATGTGAGATACACACACACACGCGCGCGCACGCGCGCACACACAGAATATTACTCAGCCATAAAAAAGAATGAAATCTTGCCATTTGCAACAACATGGATGGATCTAGAGAATATTATGCTAAATGAAATAAGTCAGAGAAAAATAAACACCAAATGATTTCATTAATATATAGAATTTAAAAATCAAAACAAAGAAAGAGGGACAAATGAAGTAACAGTCTTAAATATAGAAAATAAATTGGTCATTATCAGAGGGAAGGTGGCTATAGAGTTGGGTGAAATAAGTAAAGGGGATTAGTATATTTATTGTAGTGAGCACTGACTAATGTATAGAATTGTTGAATCATATTGTACACTTGAATCTAATATAACACTGTGTTAATTATAATTGAATAAAAAACAAGAAGAAAATTTGAACTACTTATTAGAAAAATGGACAAAATAATAAGAATAATTTTACAAAACAAGAATTTTGTATAAATGCAAGCCATATGTCTAGTTGTGAAATGCTCAATCTCCTTACTAACCAAAAAGATGCAAATTAAAACTGCAGTGAGAGAGTTCATACCTATCAGATTGAAAAGTCTTAATATCTGACAATATCACACTTGGCAGAATATGGAAGCAACAGAATTCTCCTCCTGTCTTGTAGGTTTGTTAACTGAAGCAATCACCTTAAAAATAGTTTATAGTCATCATTAATAGCATTCAGACTGTTCATAGATATTTCTTATTCTCTTCCTGGGTGTATATTAAAATTGTACCACTCCCTTGAAGTTAAGTGTGTGTATAAGACCAGTATCATTTTCAAGTGGGAAGCTTTAAGACCTATGAGTGAGTGAGCAAGTTTTTCCCCTCTTCCATGGTACTTCCTTCCCTTGAAGGAAGATGATGTGGAAGAGAGACTCTCCTTACCCAACTCCCAACTAAGATGAAAACAAAACACCAGCAACAAATAAATCTTTGATGTTTAAACCACTAAGATCTAGGAGATTGTTCTAGCCCATTATGGTTACTATAGTATTACTAATATTCAACACATTTGTATTTAGTAGCCATTTGCTCTATTGACTTTGTGCACAAAGAAGTCATATTACAACTCATGTATAGGTTGTAAAAATATAAAGGTAACTTGGGAAATGATTAATACAAAATTCAGGATACTGGTTTTTCCTCTGGGTAGTGGAGGAGAAAGTAAAATGTACTTAGTGAGGTGCAATAGAGAGATTTTAACTGGTAATATTCTATTTCTTAACCTGAGTGATTTAAATATGGGTGTTCATGTTATTATTACATTGTAACCTGTCCTTATACATTTTATATACTTCTTCGATACTTCATAGACAAAATGATTTTTAAAGTAATCAGTAATGATCCTGACAAACAATGACCCCAAAATAGGTTGAATCATATTTTGATAAATGGCTTATATAACTCCTTAAGAAAAGTCTGATTTTGTTGTCCAAGGACATAGAAATTGATTATATACTAATTCTTTGATTTTTGCAAGATGCTGGGAAATTAACTTATTAGCTCTATTTCCATTTTTATGTTTATAGAATAGCAGTGACATACCAGTTTATTTGAAGATTAATGTTTACAAAACACCTGGTACCTGCAATAGTACCATATACTGTATTATAATAATATATTAAAATACACTGTAGCTTCTGACTAATGGAGGTTTTTTAGTAAATAATGGATATATTGGCAATCTGGATCATCACTTACTTGGTTATAAGTGATGATAAGAAACATTTAGCTAAATGAAAGAGGTAAAAAATGATGACAATTAGATAGATTTTTGAAAGCTGGAAGTTTGGACATATAACAAATGATGAAAACACTTTAATAGTGCTTTTTGTATGATGGAAAAATTTTTCAGGGGCATACAAATCCATAGGAAGGATGCCTTCAACAGAGTAAAAAAAATGAAATCTCCTTACTTGGATTTTAGCAGTGAATGTCAAAATTCCATGCTGCTGACTTTTGGTTTTAATTCTTGAAGATGACAGGTAACCATCCATACAACATTAGTTTTTTTTTTTTTTTAAAGATTTTATTTATTTATTTGACAGAGAGAGATCACAAGTAGATGGAGAGGCAGGCAGAGAGAGAGAGAGGGAAGCAGGATCTCCGCCGAGCAGAGAACCCGATGCGGGACTCGATCCCAGGACCCTGAGATCATGACCCGAGCCGAAGGCAGTGGCTCAACCCACTGAGCCACCCAGGCGCCCACAACATTAGTTTTTCAAATGGTCATGAAAAATACTGTCAGCACCAAAAGCACAGATAAATGACCAGCTGTCCTTTTTTAAAAGTGTATGAGGTATAGTACAAAGTTTGCAGAATTAGAACTGGGGAGACTGAAAGGCTGAATGGGGCTTGCAAGCAGGGAGGCAAAATGTGAATCTGAACACAAATTAGACTAATAAGCATAAGGAAAAGATACCAATGTAACTACTATGGGGGGAGTCCCACTAAGAATATTATATTTTCATTCTAAATCCTTCTTAACTGGGAATGGAAATTTGAATAGTCTGCCAAACTCATGTGATTCCCCATTTTTATGCCACATAGAGTTAAATTTTCAAGGTGAAGGATTTCTGATCCTACAATTAACCAGACCAAAGAGAAAGGATTGTTTATAAAAGCCATCCTGTCCACTAAGTTACTTACAGATAGTGAAAACTTCCTATTTAATAATATCAACATTTATTGAAAAATATTATTTGCATGGGACAACTTCTGTATGTAAAATTGCAATGGGTATTTTCTCCTTGCCCTTCTAGTTTTATTTTCACTCCTTCAGAATCTTCTCTGTGCTTGCAGAAGGCTGATATCTAGGGATTGATTTTATAGATGACCATATCCTCTGACTTCTGTTTGGGATTGGCCAGTGGGAAGCTTCTGCATAGGTTGGAGGGCAGGAGGGAAATAAGATTGGGTATTCATTCTCTATGTTAGCTAGTCTTCAAAGATATTCCCCAACAATTTCTCCCCTTCTTGTACACACATGTCATTCTTCATATCAAGAGTTAGAGCTTATTGCTGCTTTCCTTGAAATTGAGATGGCCTATGACTAGCTTCTACAAATAGAATTTAGCAGAAGGACAATTTGAGACTTCAAAACTCAGACCAAAGAGAACTGGAAGCTTCTATTTGCTGCCTCCTGGAACTCAGCGACCATGGTATGAGAAGCCCAAGATAGATGGAGGAATCACAAAAATGAGAACCAAGGCATTCTAGTTATATTGGGCACTAATTGACACCCATATGAGTGTATCTTTGTGGTAGCCAGTCTCTGATGGCACCCAATAAGGGTGCTTTCCTGTTATTCATACTCTTATGTAGACCCCTCCCACATTGTACCAGTACTGGTTTATATGACCCAACTGAATATCACAGAAGCGATCTGTCATTTCCAACATTACAAACTGCGCTGTGTTTTTCATATTGGTAGTCCTCTCAGAGACCACTCAGTTGGAAAAGCCAGCTGTCATTTCAGCCTAAGAGAGGCCTTTGTGGTGAGGAACTGAAACCTGCCTACAAATACTTAAGTGGATCTACCAGACTTCAGATGACTGCAATTCAGCCGACAACTTGACTGTAATCAAGTCAACCACCCAGAACCACCCAGAATCAGAACCACCCAGCTAAGCTGCTCCCAGATTCCTGACCCACAAAAACTGTGCAATATACTTTTTTATTATCTTAAATAATAAGTTTTGGAGTAATAGATTACATACAATAAATAACTAATACATCTTTCTTAGACATATAGGTTAAATTGAGCCCTCAGATGATTATAGCCCCAGCTGACCTAAGGAGCAAAAGAAACCATCTAACCCAAGTTAGCATATACAATCATTAAAGATAATAAAATGGTTGTTATTTGAAGCCATTAAATTTTGGGATGGTTTGTTTTGTGTTAATAGATAACCAAAACAGAAATTGGTACCTAGAAGTAAGGTGTTGCTGTAACAAAAGCCTAAAACATGTGGCATTGGCTTTGGGACCAGGTAGTGGGTTTGGGTCAGAAAGGTCACAGAGATTGTCAATGGAGGCTGTAAGACAGTGCAGAAATTGCTATCTGGCCTGGAGCAAAGGTGAATTTATGCCCTATTTTGTAGAGGGAGAATGTTTGACAATGCTGCAATTGTGGTAATATGAGAGAAAATATACCTAATGACCTTGTGTATTTGGCTCAGAATGTTTCCAGACAGAAAGTTGTTAGAGTCAACTGATTTCTTCAGGTATACATGACCATTAATGGGGTGGAATGAATTAGAGAAGAAACCATTTAATTTTCAAGCAGTATCTAGAGTATAAGTCCGCAAACATTTTCTTTAATGGGCCAGATAGTAAATATTTTAGGCTTTTTAGGCTGTATGGCATTTGTAGCAACTACTTAACTCTGCAGTTACAACACAATACTGGACCCAGAAAATTTTAAGTGAATGGGTGTAATTGTGCTCAAACAACAACAAAAAAATTCATTGACAAAGTAGGTGACAGCTTGTATTTGACCTGTGGGCCATAGATGACCAACCTCTGATCTAGAAGAAAGACTTTCAAATAAGGATTTGCTGGGTTAGAACATAAATTATTCTCATATTCATCTTTTCCAGCCCATATGAGATTGTCAGGGCAAATTAAAACCAGGAACAAAGATCAAGTCCAGAGTGCTGCCAGAAAAACAGCCACTGCATGAAGATCTGTTCAATGGTACAGTTGAAAGACTGTTTAACCTTCAGAGAGATTAAGGATTTGTCCCTTAGACCTTCCTAGACAATAGGGCTTTTGAGAATCTTAAGGGCTTGCCTTGTTGACCTCAGATAGACAATAAAGTTTTTAAGAATCTTCAGATAGTGCTTCATAAGCCCATTCAGCTAGAAAAAAGGATTTTCAAGTATCTTAAAGGTGTTATTCCTATAGCATTCTGATTTTAAATCCAAAGTAGACAGGATTATTTCTTTAAAAATCTATCATAAAATATGTTAGGTACATAGGAAGTCCAAACATTTTAATGGAAATTTTAAGAGCTTAGACTAAAAGGGACAGATGTAGAATGGAAATGGAAAATGGAAAGGGACCTCAGTGTTTTTAATCTCATATGAATAGGACACAGCTAAGAAAATTACTTAGCAGCAACACATTGCACTTCTTATGGAAAAGTAAGTATGACAGGAGGAATAGCCATGAAAAACCATCCTCAGGGGGCAGAGATGGTCCCTAATCAAGAAACATTAAAACAACAACAACAACAACAACAACAAAACCCAAAACATTCTCTATCACAGGAGATGGAGGAAATGGTGACGTGTCCTGCTATATTTCAGAATTGCTTTGGGCAAGTAACTGCTATATGCCTTAGGTTTTACACTGTTAGAATGAAGGTTTCTATTGTAGGCTACCATGTGCTTTCCTCATTGTTGTACATTAGGAGTGTATGGGGCAGATGATTATGTAGGTGTTTCAGTTTTTAGTTCACAGGTGCTCCTGAGAAGATTGAGGAGTCTACCTCATCTACATTTTTTTCTGATATAGGTGATAAGAGTTTTGTCTATGAGCTGATGCAATAAAGGAATGGTAATTTGTGGCAGTATTGGGAGGTGTTAAGTGTACTTTGTACATGAATTATTACAGTCAGAAGGCAGAATCTGGAGTGCATTTCCAAATTCCTCCTTTCTTTCTATATGCATTTTATTCCTAATTCAAGTGGTGGAATTTATTTCCCCTTTCCTTGAATATGGGCTGCCCTTATAACCAATTTTGATCAATCAAATGGCCATGAAATTGGTAAAGTTACTGTTTTGGGACTTATAAGCCCAGGCTTTAAGAGGACTGATAGTATGACAGATCTAAGATGAGCCACTCAGATCCTACTTTAGAGAGGAACTTGCTATTCAGCAGTGAGGAATGAAGACAGCAGACAGACATCAAGTGTAGCTCCTTCAGCATCTATCTCAGCTGTAGAGACCTGCCTCACCTGAGGTCATGACTATCCTGAAGACTAAACAAAGAGAGGGTATAAAGGGCTACACATTTTGCTCTGATGTGCTACATATGGTTAACCAATTGCATCACAGTTGGATATTTTCCTTTGCCTAATCCCACTACTTCCACATCCCCCCCCCCGGGATCAATAATAACAAAACATTCTGTACCCCAAAATTCTCAGAATCTTCTTCTGGAGAGTTCAACCTATGACATGTAGGTTCTACTACCTACCCCTTAAAATCCAGTAGCCGTGTTTTGAGAAGCCATATCTATATGGAAAGGCCAGATGGAGAATACTATGGTGGATGAATCTAACTGAGTGTCTTATTAATAGCCATTACCAACTGGAAACTATGCGAAAGAGCCATCTTGGACTTTCTAGCCCGGTTGAACTTCCAAATGACTGTAGCCCTTCCTGACATCATGTGGATTGGAAAAACCATCCAGTGAAACCATGGAAATATGAACAATAATAAAATAGTTGTTTTAAACCACTAAGTTTTAGGGTGTTGTGTTATGCAGCAATAGTTAATTAAAACATTTCCCAGCTCTCTCCTTGCTAGATACAAGTTGTTCTTCCCTATTGAGGGCTACATCGCTCTGGAAAATTTCTCCTGCAGCTCCATCCTCTGGATTCTGTTAACTGGTAACATCTCTATCTTGCTATCCTCAGATTATCATGCATCTATTATGAAAATCAGTATTCCTTTGCCTTATTTCCTATAAAAAGGGAAAGTATCTCCCACATTTTATGAAATCAAGCAGACATGATTTCTAAATATAGGAGGTTTAGGGACACCTGGCTAGCTCAGTCAGTAAAGCGTGCAACTCTCGATCTTGAGGTTGTGAGTTTGAGTCCCACATTGGGTGTAAAGATTACTTAAAAAAATTGGAAAATAGGGGTGCCTGAGTGGCTCAGTATGTTAAGCGTCCAACTCTTGGTTTTGATTCAGGTCTGATCTCAGGGTCATGGGACTGAGCTGCTGTCAGGCTTCTTGCTCAGCACAGAGTTTACTTGAGATTCTTTCCCTCTTCCTCTGCCCCTCTCCCTGCTTGTGCATGCATGTGCTCTCTGTCTAAAATAAATAAATAAGGGACACCTGGGTGGCTCAGTTGGTTAAGCAGCTGCCTTCGGCTCAGGTCATGATCCCAGCGTCCTGGGATCCAGTCCCACATCGGGCTCCTTGTTCTGTGAGGAGCCTGCTTCTCCCGCTGCCTCTGCCTGCCACTCTGTCTGCCTGTGCTCTCTCTCTCTCTCTCTCTGACAAATAAATAAATAAAATCTTTAAAAAAATAGTTAAAAAAAATAAAAATAAAATAAATAAATAAAATCTTTAAAAATATTAATAAATAAATAAATATGGGAGGTTTAAGTAGAAATCTTCTAATATAGCTCTTTCTCCTTCCTTCTTTCAAATTTATCTTATTTCTGAAAAGAGGTACTTTGACTTACCCCTGCTTATAAACAATAGGCAAGCAGTATGGTCTGTTAATCTCATTTTCTTTCCATAAAAGGAAAAACAAATGTTAAATGTCTGTATCAAAAGGTCTTAGCCCTAAAGTAGGACATGTTCCTAGGGTTCTGCCATAACCAGTAGTGTTTGACAGTCTGTCTGATATGCTTTGAATCAACTTTGAAAAATGTGGCCTTAAACAAAAGCAAATCATGTTTAATGCTGATTTTTTTTTAAAGATTTTATTTATTTATTTGACAGAGATCACAAGTAGATGGAGAGGCAGGCAGAGAGAGAGAGAGAGGGAAGCAGGATCTCTGCCGAGCAGAGAACCCGATGCGGGACTTGATCCCAGGACTCTGAGATCATGACCTGAGCCGAAGGCAGCGGCTTAACCCACTGAGCCACCCAGGCGCCCTAATGCTGATTTTTAAGGAACTTGTTAGGTGGGGAAGTTTGGAGAAGGAAAGCATTTTAAAAGATTTTCAGTATATTTTTAATTATCTATTTATTTATTTATTATTTTTTTTAAAAAATTGTACTCCTGATATGGACTTGAATCCATGACCCTGAGATCATGAGTCACATGCTGCACTGACTGAGCAGGCAGACACCCCTCAATATAGTTTTAAAAAGTTCCATAAAAAAACCAAAAATTTTTCTATCTTATATTTAGTCTCCTACCTTTTATTAACAAGCTAAAATTAAATTGATTGTCTAATTGGTACACTAAGCTGAATATCAGCAGTTGGTTAAATAAATTGCTTCTTAAGTATTCACTATCAATGACAGATTATTATATTTGTGCCATTTAACATTAGGTATTTTTAAACTTTTGAGTATTTTTGCTAATGTTTGATTCAGATTTTTTTTTAATTTTTTCAGCATAACAGTATTCATTATTTTTGCCCCACACCCAGTGCTCCATGCAATCCGTGCCCTCTACAATACCCACCACCTGGTGCCCCCAACCTCCCACCCCCCACCCCTTCAAAATTCTCAGATCGTTTTTCAGAGTCCATAGTCTCTCATGGTTCACCTCCCCTTCCAATTTCCCTCAACTCCCTTCTCCTCTTCATCTCCCCTTGTCCTCCATGCTATTTGTTATGCTCCACAAATAAGTGAAACCATATGATAATTGACTCTCTCTGCTTGACTTATTTCACTCAGCATAATCTCTTCCAGTCCCGTCCATGTTGCTACAGAACTTGGGTATTCATCCTTTCTTTTTTTTTTTTTTTTTTACAGCTTTATAAACATATATTTTTATCCCCAGGGGTACAGGTCTGCGAGTCGCCAGGTTTACACACTTCACAGCACTCACCATAGCACATACCCTCCCCGATATCCATAAACACACCCCCCTCTCCCAACCCCCTCCCCCCATCAACCCTCAGTTTGTTTTGTGAGATTAAGAGTCACTTATGGTTTGTCTCCCTCCCAATCCCATCTTGTTTCATTTACTCTTCACCTACCCCCTCAACCCCCCATGTTGCATCTCCTCTCCCTCATATCAGGGAGATCATATGATAGTTGTCTTTCTCCGATTGACTTATTTCGCTAAGCATGATACCCTCTAGTTCCATCCACATCGTCGCAAATGGCAAGATTTCATTTCTTTTGATGGCTGCATAGTATTCCATTGTGTATATATACCACATCTTCTTTATCCATTCGTCTGTAGATGGACATCTAGGTTCTTTCCATAGTTTGGCTATTGTGGACATTGCTGCTATAAACATTCGGATGCACGTGCCCCTTCGGATCACTACGTTTGTATCTTTAGGGTAAATACCCAGCAGTGCAATTGCAGGATCATAGGGTAGTTCTATTTTCAACATTTTGAGGAACCTCCATGCTGTTTTCCAGAGTGGTTGCACCAGCTTGCATTCCCACCAACAGTGTAGGAGGGTTCCCCTTTCTCCGCATCCTCGCCAGCATCTGTCATTTCCTGACTTGTTAATTTTAGCCATTCTGACTGGTGTGAGGTGATATCTCATGGTGGTTTTGATTTGTATTTCCCTGATGCCGAGTGATATGGAGCACTTTTTCATGTGTCTGTTGGCCATCTGGATGCCTTCTTTGCAGAAATGTCTGTTCATGTCCTCTGCCCATTTCTTGATTGGATTATTTGTTCTTTGGGTGTTGAGTTTGCTAAGTTCTTTATAGATTTTGGACACTAGCCCTTTATCTGATATGTCATTTGCAAATATCTTCTCCCATTCTGTCAGTTTTCTTTTGGTTTTGTTAACTGTTTCCTTTGCTGTGCAAAAGCTTTTGATCTTGATAAAATCCCAAAAGTTCATTATTGCCCTTGCTTCCCTTGCCTTTGGTGATGTTCCTAGGAAGATGTTGCTGCGGCTGAGGTCGAAGAGGTTGCTGCCTGTGTTCTCCTCGAGGATTTTGATGGATTCCTTTCTCACATTGAGATCCTTCATCCATTTTGAGTCTATTTTCCTGTGTGGTGTAAGGAAATGATCCAATTTCATTTTTCTGCATGTGGCTGTCCAATTGTCCCAATACCATTTATTGAAGAGGCTGTCTTTTTTCCATTGGACATTCTTTCCTGCTTTGTCGAAGATGAGTTGACCATAGAGTTGAGGGTCTATTTCTGGGCTCTCTATTCTGTTCCATTGATCTATGTGTCTGTTTTTGTGCCAGTACCATGCTGTCTTGATGATGACAGCTTTGTAATAGAGCTTGAAGTCCGGAATTGTGATGCCACCAACTTTGGCTTTCTTTTTCAATATTCCTTTGGCTATTCGAGATCTTTTCTGGTTCCATATAAATTTTAGGATTATTTGTTCCATTTCTTTGAAAAAATGGATGGTACTTTGATAGGAATTGCATTAAATGTGTAGATTGCTTTAGGTAGCATAGACATTTTCACAATATTTATTCTTCCAATCCAGGAGCATGGAACATTTTTCCATTTCTTTGTGTCTTCCTCAATTTCTTTCATGAGGACTTTATAGTTTTCTGAGTATAGATTCTTAGTCTCTTTGGTTAGGTTTGTTCCTAGGTATCTTATAGTTTTGGGTGCAATTGTAAATGGGATGGACTCCTTAATTTCTCTTTCTTCTGTCTTGTTGTTGGTGTAGAGAAATGGAACTGATTTCTGTGCATTGATTTTATATCCTGACACTTGACTGAATTCCTGTACAAGTTCTAGCAGTTTTGGAGTGGAGTCTTTTGGGTTTTCCACATATAGTATCAAATCATCTGCAAAGAGTGAGAGTTTGACTTCTTCTGTGCCAATTTGGATGCCTTTAATTTCCTTTTGTTGTCTGATTGCTGAGGCTAGGACTTCTAGTACTATGTTGAATAGCAGTGGTGATAACGGACATCCCTGCCGTGTTCCTGACCTTAGCGGAAAAGCTTTCAGTTTTTCTCCATTGAGAATGATACTTGCGGTGGGTTTTTCATAGATGGCTTTGATAATATTGAGGTATGTGCCGTCTATCCCTACACTTTGAAGAGTTTTGATCAGGAAGGGATGCTGTACTTTGTCAAATGCTTTTTCAGCATCTATGGAGAGTATCATATGGTTCTTGTTCTTTCTTTTATTAATGTGTTGTATCACATTGATTGATTTGCGGATGTTGAACCAACCCTGCAGCCCTGGAATAAATCCCACTTGGTCGTGGTGAATAATCCTTTTAGTGTACTGTTGAATCCTATTGGCTAGTATTTTGGCGAGAATTTTTGCATCTGTGTTCATCAAGGATATTGGTCTGTAGTTCTCATTTTTGTTGGGATCCTTGTCTGGTTTTGGGATCAAGGTGATGCTGGCCTCAAAAAATGAGTTTGGAAGTTTTCCTTCTATTTCTATATTTTGGAACAGTTTCAGGAGAATAGGAATTAGTTCTTCTTTAAATGTTTGGTAGAATTCCCCCGGGAAGCCGTCTGGCCCTGGGCTTTTGTTTGTTTGGAGATTTTTGATGACTGTTTCAATCTCCTTACTGGTTATGGGTCTGTTCAGGCTTTCTATTTCTTCCTGGTTCAGTTGTGGTAGTTTATATGTCTCTAGGAATGCATCCATTTCTTCCAGATTGTCAAATTTGTTGGCGTAGAGTTGCTCATAGTATGTTCTTATAATTGTCTGTATTTCTTTGGTGTTCGTTGTGATCTCTCCTCTTTCATTCATGATTTTATTGATTTGGGTCCTTTCTCTTTTCTTTTTGATAAGTCTGGCCAGGGGTTTATCAATCTTATTAATTCTTTCAAAGAACCAGCTCCTAGTTTCGTTGATTTGTTCTATTGTTTTTTTGGTTTCTATTTCATTGATTTCTGCTCTAATCTTTATGATTTCTCTTCTCCTGCTGGCTTTAGGGTTTCTTTCTTGTTCTTTCTCCAGCTCCTTTAGGTGGAGGGTTAGGTTGTGTACCTGAGACCTTTCTTGTTTCTTGAGAAAGGCTTGTACCGCTATATATTTTCCTCTCAGGACTGCCTTTGTTGTGTCCCACAGATTCTGAACTGTTGTGTTTTCATTATCATTTGTTTCCATAAATTTTTTCAATTCTTCTTTAATTTCCTGGTTGACCCATTCATTCTTTAGAAGGATGCTGTTTAGTCTCCATGTATTTGGGTTCTTTCCAAATTTCCTCTTGTTATTGAGTTCTAGCTTCAGAGCATTGTGGTCTGAAAATATGCAGGGAATGATCCCAATCTTTTGATACCGGTTGAGACTTGATTTAGGATCAAGAATGTGATCTACTCTGGAGAATGTTCCATGTGCACTAAAGAAGAATGTGTATTCTGTTGCTTTGGGATGAAATGTTCTGAATATATCTGTGATGTCCATCTGGTCCAGTGTGTCATTTAAGGCCTTGATTTCCTTGTTGATCTTTTGCTTGGATGATCTGTCCATTTCAGTGAGGGGAGTGTTAAAATCCCCTACTATTATTGTATTCTTGTCGATGTGTTTCTTTGATTTTGTTATTAATTGGTTTATATAGTTGGCTGCTCCCACGTTAGGGGCATAGATATTTAAAATTGTTAGATCTTCTTGTTGGACAGTTCCTTTGAGTATGATATAGTGTCCTTCCTCATCTCTTATTATAGTCTTTGGCTTAAAATCTAATTGATCTGATAGAAGGATTGCCACTCCTGCTTTCTTCTGATGTCCATTAGCATGGTAAATTCTTTTCCACCCCCTCACTTTAAACCTGGAGGTGTCTTCGGGTTTAAGATGAGTTTCTTGTAGGCAACATATAGATGGGTTTTGTTTTTTGATCCATTCTGATACCCTGTGTCTTTTGATTGGGGCATTTAGCCCATTAACATTCAGGGTAAGTATTGAGAGATATGAATTTAGTGCCATTGTATTACCTGTAAGGTGACTGTTATTGTATATTGTCTCTGTTTCTTTCTGATCTACTACTTTTAGGGTCTCTCTTTGCTTAGAGGACCCCTTTTAATATTTCCTGTAGAGCTGGTTTGGTATTTGCAAATTCTTTCAGTTTTTGTTTGTCCTGGAAGCTTTTAATCTCTCCTTCTATTTTCAATGATAGCCTAGCTGGATATAGTATTCTTGGCTGCATGTTTTTCTCATTTAGTACTCTGAATATATCATGCCAGCTCTTTCTGGCCTGCCAGGTCTCTGTGGATAAGTCTGCTGCCAACCTAATATTTTTACCATTGTACGTTACAGACTTTTTTTCCCGGGCTGCTTTCAGGATCTTTTCTTTGTCACTAAGACTTGTCAATTTTACTATTAGGTGACGGGGTGTGGACCTATTCTTATTGATTTTGAGGGGGGTTCTCTGAACCTCTTGAATTTTGATGCTTGTTCCCTTTGCCATATTGGGGAAATTCTCTCCAATAATTCTCTCCAATATACCTTCTGCTCCCCTCTCTGTTTCCTCTTCTTCTGGAATCCCAATTATTCTAATGTTGTTTCGTCTTATGGTGTCACTTATCTCTCGAATTCTCCCCTCGTGGTCCAGTAGCTGTTTGTCCCTCTTTTGCTCAGCTTCTTTATTCTCTGTCATTTGGTCTTCTATATCGCTAATTCTTTCTTCTGCCTCATTTATCCTAGCAGTGAGAGCCTCCATTTTTGATTGCACCTCATTAATAGCTTTTTTGATTTCAACTTGGTTAGATTTTAGTTCTTTTATTTCTCCAGAAAGGGCTTTTATATCTCCCGAGAGGGTTGCTTTAATATCTTCCATGCCTTTTTCAAGCCTGGCTAGAACCTTGAGAATCGTCATTCTGAACTCTATATCTGACATATTACCAATGTCTGTATTGATTAGGTCCCTAGCCTTTGATACTACCTCTTGTTCTTTTTTTTTGTTGTGAATTTTTCCGCCTTGTCATTTTGTCCAGATAAGAGTTTATGAAGGAGCAAGTAAAATCCTAAAAGGGTGGCAACAACCCCAGGAAAATATGCTTTAGCCAAATCAGAAGAGATCCAAAATTGTGAGGGGATGAAAGGGGCTAAAAAGGGGTTCAGAAAGAAAAAAAAAAACTATTAAAAAAAAGAAAGCCGATAAAGAAAAAATATAGAAAGAGGAAAAAATATATATATATTAGATAAACTATTTAAAAAACGTTAAAAAAGAAAACGGTAAAAGTTAAAAAAATTTAGCAGAAGAGGAGAAAAAGAAAAAAAAAATTGAAAAAGAAAAAAAAATTAAATTAACTGCAAGGCTAAAAAATCATGGGGAGAAAGCCATGAGTTCCATGCTTTGCTTTCTTCTCCTCTGGAATTCCGCCGCTCTCCTTGGTATTGAAACTGCACTCCTTGGTAGGTGAACTTGGTCCTGGCTGGGTTTCCCGTTGATCTTCTGGGGGAGGGGCCTGTTGTAGTGATTCTCAAGCGTCTTTGCCCCAGGCGAAGTTGCACTGCTCTGTCTCTGTAGCCGGCTTCCCTGTTCTAATACCTGTAAGCTCTGCGACACTCAGACACCCCCGATCCTTCTGCGACCCTGCGGGACTTGAGGCCGCGCTGACCCCGCCTGGGCTTCACCCCAGTTAAGCCTCTGGAGCGATGTCCCTCAGCGGAACAGACTTTTAAAAGTCCTGATTTTGTGCTCTGTTGTTCCGCCGCTCGCCGGGAGCCGGCCCCTCCCCCCGCGGTCTATCTTCCAGTCGCTTTGGATTCACTTCTCCGCCAGTCCTACCTTGCAGAAAGTGGTTGATTTTCTGTTTCTAGAGTTGCTGTTCTTCTTCTCTTCGATCTCCCGTTGGATTTGTAGGTGTTTGCAATCTTTAGATAAGCTATTTAGCTGATCTCCCGCTACCCGAAGTAGTCTCAGCCTGCTACTTCTCCGCCATCTTGAAGAAACGCTGATTCAGATTTTTTAAATTGAGTTTAGGCTTAGCCCTTTATCCATATTTGCCCAGACAAAGTTAATGCCCATTGTCTCATTACTACTATTATCATTATTACTGTCCTTTCTTACTCACAAACTGTACTTTGGATGATAAATTATCTTGTTACCTTATAACTGGTTACCTTATAACTACCTTAGTGGTAGTTATTTCTAAGACAAAAATATGTATGCTTATATCAGAAAATAATATTAGTTTAAATATTTCAAAGGCTTTTTGTTGTTGTTGTTTTGCCAAATAATAGGGTCAGAGTATCTTTAAATGAATTTGAAATCTTTAAAAAGGTTAACATGAATTTTAACATGAATTTTAAAAATAACCTATATTATTTTAGGTTTAATTGGTTGAAAATGCACTTTTTCTAGTTGAGGTAAGCTTAATGGTAAAATTATGTTCCAAAATTGACTTTTATAACTTTTGTCTATGGAATATCATCCTCGTACTTGAAGAAGACAAATGAGGTTTGCAACCATAAAGTAAATTAAGGGTTTTCTTGATCAGTAGTTACATAAATTAAAGGGAATGTCAGTTTTATATTAATATTTAATAATAAGTTGATTAAACTTTGATTGAAAGCCTGTTTGTTTACATATTATGTAAATTGATTTTGAAATAAAGTTTATAGACTTAGATGATGTTTATATTATTTCAGTTTCTAAGTTTACATGTGCCATGTAAATTTTGGTGCTGTATCCCAGCCCCTATATAAGTTTGAATGTGGGGAGAAATAGCAAAATAGTAGAATGAGAGATTAGGATGTTTTTCAGAATTAAATTTTAACCTTTTTTATTCCATCAGCTTCATTCTTTTGTAATATAAAGTGAAAGAGATTGTATGAACTTACATGAACAAAAATCTCTGTGATGGTTGTTGTCTCTTTTGGAATCATGCTTGCCAGCACTACCCTTACTTAGATCTATCTTTGATCTTCACTTTGTAAGTCTTATCCATATGAACTATACCACACAGTCTTCCTTACCCCGAATATGAGGGATAGGACTGGTATCCAAAATATACAACGAATTCTTACAGCTCAAACAAAAGAAAACAAATAACTCATTTTAAAAATGAGCAAAAGATTTGGATACCTCACCAAAGAATATATACGATGGCAAATAAGATGTAAAAAAGTAGTTCCATTTCATATGTTATCAGAGTAATGCAAATTAAAAATACAATGAGATACTAGTACACACCTATTAGAATGGTCAAAATCCAAAGAGGTGACAACACTAAATACTGTGAAAATGGAGCAACAGAAACTCTCATTCATTGCTAGTGGGAATGTAAAATGGTGCACCCACTTTCGAAGACATTTTGGCAGGTTTTTTTTTTTCTTTAAACAAAGCTAAATATAGTCTTGCTATATATAACAGTTCCAATACTAAGTATTTACCTAACTGATTTGAAAACTTATGTCCATAAAAAATCCTCAAGTGTTTTTAGTAGGTTTATTCATAATTATAAAAGACTGGAAGCAACAAAGTTATCTTTCAACAGGTGAATGATAAACAAATTGTGGTACATCCATACAATGGAATATTATTTGGTGGTAGGGAAATGAGCTAACAACCCAGGTAAAGACATGAAGCATCCTTAAATGTATATTGCTAAGTGAAAGAAGATAGTCTGAAAGGTTACATACATTAGGATTCCAACTATAAGACAT
The DNA here is from genome assembly GCF_902655055.1 of Lutra lutra. NCBI lineage: Eukaryota > Metazoa > Chordata > Mammalia > Carnivora > Mustelidae > Lutra > Lutra lutra. The sequence goes on from NC_062284.1 coordinate 76,810,509, forward strand.
TACTAAAATGGCATATAAAGATTAAAATATAGAGCAAATTTTAAAAATCTAGTTGTTACTGGAGGTTTGGGAGGTGGGGAGAAGGTTCTAATAAGTGAAAAATGGTTTATTATTTGAGGGATTGAAATTATCCTGTGTGATACTGTAATGGTGAATACATAATAGTAACATCTGTCAAAAACCTTTAGAATTTTATTTCACAAGGTGACCCTTATGTAGGCAAATATTTTAAAAATTATCTAGAAGGTTGGAGAATTCCAGATTGGAATAGACTATGGTGAAATAAACTAACTGTATTACAAATATATTAAACACACACACACACACACTTCGTTAAGAAGGAGGTGGGGGAAAGGTGCTAATGTAATAGCTGGGAATGAGTGGAGCCTGTAATGCTTAAGGGAAAAAACTGTTCTTTTAGCTGTTTTCCATGAAGGTATGAATTAACAATGCTGATAAAGCTATAATATATATACTCAAATTGAACAATTAAATAAATGAATAGAAGATGGTGGAAGTCAGGTTTCTCACTGTTTTTTTTTTTTTTTTAAAGATTTTATTTATTTATTTGACAGAGAGAAATCAGAAGTAGGCAGAGAGGCAGGCAGAGAGAGAGGAGGAAGTAGGCTCCCTGCTGAGCAGAGAGCCCGATGCAGGGCTCAATCCCAGGACCCTGGGATCATGACCTGAGCCGAAGGCAGAGGCTTAAACCACTGAGCCACCCAGGCGCCCCAGGTTTCTCACTGTTAAGTGGAGGTTAGAAATAAAAAGAATGATCCATGTGGTAAAAGATTAGACCAGAAACATCAGAATGAACTCGTGTTTAGCTTAATATAGATATAAATGGCTACATACAGAAATATTTATAGATATGTGTATATACACAGATTAGTATATACAATTATATTTTCTTAATCTGTCAATTGAGATGTTCTAGAAACAATCACACCCCAGTAACAACAAGGATTATCTAGCACCGAGATTTTGGTTTCTTATACTATCTCCAATAAGAGGAACCAGGGCTTCTTGGATAAATGGTTGATTTTAGGACTGATCAGGAATTAATATGAGTCTGGAGCATTACGCAGTACTAGGAAGTAAGGAAGTGTTATGGACTGAATGTTTGTGCTCTTCCGAAATTTATATTTTGAAATCTAATCCTCAATGTGATGGTATTTAGAGGTTTGGGAAGTTATTTAACTTTGGGAAGTTATTAGGGCATGAGGGTGAAGCCCTCATAAATGGGATTAGTGCACTTGTAAAAAGAGGCAAGAGAGGTAGCAGCACCCCCCTCGATCTTTCTCTGCCACGTGAGAATACAATTTGGCAGTTTACAACCCAGAAGAGGTTCCTCACCACAACCCAACAGTGCTGGTACCCTGATCTTAGATTTCCAGCCTCGAGAAGTGTGAATAATAAATATCTGTTGTTTATAAGCTACTTAGCCTATGGTAGCCTTTATTGTAGCAGCCTGAACTAAGGAGTGCTCAAAACAAAAATCACAAAACAAAAACCTACATTGATAAGGTATGTTGAAAGGATAAAAGAGCCAACTGAAAGAATTACAAATGGCCAAAACTGGAAAAATTTGAGCAATAAAATAAATATAGGATTATATTATAATCCAAAGTATAAGATAAATTCCCATGAGTCCATGATGATATAAATGATTAAATAAATAAATAGGAAAGAAGAGGCAAATATCCTTTGTATAAGAATTATAAATAACTTATGTAGATAAGCTGCCTTCATGGGGAGGGAGGACTATAAATCCCCACTCCTTAAGTGGGGGATATGTATAGTGAGTTTTTTCCTAAGGAGAAAATATGGAAAGGGGGGATAATGGGATGAGAAAACGTGACAAATACTACCTCAGCCAGGTGATCAAGGTCAACATCAACATCAGTATTAGGTTATAAATCAAGTTGATAGTTTGTTTCCTTGATATGATGTGATAAAATGGCAGTTTACCTCTATGGTTTTCCTTGCTAAAATCCACAACCCCTGTCTAGCTATAAGGGGGAAAAAAAACCCCACAAATTACCTGACATGTATTCTTCAAATACATGTATCCTGGATGGGATCTTGGATCAGAAAAAGAATATAAGGTAATAACTAAGGAAACTGGAATAAACTATGAACTTTAATTACAATGGTCATATAGGTATTAATGATGAAACTGTATGCAGGGTAAAAATAAACTCTGTATTATCTCAGTTTTTTTTTTTTAACTGTAAATCTAAGACTGTTTTAAAAAATAAGCTCTATTTTGAAAAAGGTATCTGTTGTAAAGCCTAACACATAGTAGGTGCAAGATTAGGAAAGGAATACCTCCAGCATTCAAGAATTGTGCTCTTGGAGAATAGAGTAAAATGTTACAGCTTAACATAACCCAAAGGACCATCTTGTTCAACTTCTATATAAAGAAGGAAGATGAGGGACGCCTGGGTGGCTCAGTTGGTTAAGCAGCTGCCTTCGGCTCAGGTCATGATCCCAGCGTCCTGGGATCGAGTCCCACATCGGGCTCCTTGCTTGGCGGGGAGCCTGCTTCTCCCTCTGCCTCTGCCTGCCATTCTGTCTGCCTGTGCTCACTCGCTCTCCTCTCTCTCTGACAAATAAATAAAATCTTTAAAAAAAAAAAAAGAAGGAAGATGAGAACAATAGACGTTAAGTGACTTGCATAGTCACATGGATTAATGGAAAAGTAGGTGCTTTCCACAAACAGTATTGCTCAGCTAATAAGACCCCAGGTTATTGGAGTATTTGTCTGTAAACCTGTGTAACAAGCTATCCTTTCTAATTTGAGTAATTTTAACATATCAAAAGGAAAAAGGGGACCCACAGGCAATTTAGTGAAGGACCTTTAAGACAATCTGGTTATACAACTGTAGATTTTAGAAAAGACGACCCTCTCAATGTAAACTAATTATTAAATAACTGCAAATTGAAGGAGCTTTTGGGACGGAATTAAAAATATACAGAAGCATGGTTTCAGGTAATTCCATGAATGAGGAAAAAAACAGCATTGAAAAAACACATATTTTACATGTTGCAATATTCTGTTACGACCTTGGAAAACCGTCATTTGGTGGAATTACTATAGGATTCATTAGAAGAACTGAGGAAAAAAAAAAAAGCATTTCTCTGATAAGCCTATAGTTAGTGAAAGGTTTTTCCTTCATAAATCCAAAGTATGGAATGATTATGGACCAGGAGAAATCCCTAACACCTGAATGAGTCTCCTCACCTATATGGTTGAACTAAGCCCTGATTGCTTGCAGATGGAGGTATCTGCGGTATTAAGGTGTTGTTATTTATTTAAATATTTAATGTTACGTATCTTTATTAAGCTTTGGTCATTAAAATAATGTAGTCTTTTTAATATTTTATAACAGGAAAAGCTCAATTAAGTCTAGGAACTTTGCTCCATTTTATCACACCTTTTCTATCCAGGTTAGAAATAGGTCTAAATGTTAAAACAGTATCTTCTTAAGTAGATGTCACATTTCAAACAATGATAAAAATAAAAACTGCAAAGGAACTAACTAATTTTCAATTAAAATTAGATAATTTTAATTATCTAATAAATTGATCCTCTTATGCAACAAGAATAGATTTGATGCATGGGGCATCAATATCTTGTAGAAATATAATTGGCAGGGATGGTAAATCCTAGTTACCCCACATTTTTCTGATCGCTGACATATGCTTACACAGATGATAGTAGTTATTAAGTACTGCGTGCAGATTCATTTATATGATAGAACAATGTTAGAGAGTATTTGGGAATAGAAGTATGCTTTAAAAAGAAGATCAATTCAAAATGTGCCGTTGGGGGCGCCTGGGTGGCTCAGTGGGTTAAGCTGCTGCCTTCGGCTCAGGTCATGATCTCAGGGTCCTGGGATCGAGTCCCGCATCAGGCTCTCTGCTCAGCAAGAAGCCTGCTTCCCTCTCTCTCTCTCTCTCTCTGCCTGCCTCTCTGTCTACTTGTGATCTCTCTCTGTCAAATAAATAAATAAAATCTTAAAAAAAAAAATGTGCCGTTGAAGCAAAGGTTCAAAAAATTTAGAACTAGGTCATAAGAAGTCTAAATGTCTAACAAAAGAAACACATGTCAGTTCAGGTTTTCAAACTAAGAATTTTTTTAAAGTTCTCTCATGTAGAAGTTATTTTTACTATCCCATTTTGATCATTCAGACTATTGCTACTTTGAATGCACCGATAAACTGAATATGTATTATAGTTTACATAGCTTAATTATTAAAGTAACTTTACATAGCTTATAAAATAATGTTTTAAGGAATGAAAGCCAAAAGAATGTGAAGCTGTATCTATAACATACCATTACACCTCTGTACAGATAGATGGTCATCCAGATGAGCAACATACAAACAGAATTCTCTTTCACAGATGGAGAAAATTCAGTACATAGGGAATCAAATTGCTTTCCAGTTGGTCATCAAGGACGTTTCCTTCATCTTCCGCTTTTTATACTATTAGGTCAATCTACTGTGTATAAATGCTATCTTTTGTTCGATGCTTTTCACAACTAATTCAAAATCCCTTGTCAAATTATTTATTCTGTAACAATAAAAATTTTCAAATACATTAGCTGTACGAAGAAAAAAAATCTAGAAATGCTGCTCTGCTGTCCCGACACCGTGCGTTCGTTGTTAAGACACGCAATTCTCTGCTAAGACTGCTAGCGCCCAGCTCGCAGAAGGCACAGCTGCTTCAAGGGCCTTCAGGAGGTCGAGGGTTTCTGGGTGACCTTTTGGTTGAAGATGTACAGCTGAGAAGTGGCCACCTCTGGGCCCTGGAATATCAACTACGACGGTGGCTACTTCAAGACATGCCTCCAGTTTCCCATCGACTGCCTTTTCTCCCCTCCGACCTTTTGGTTCCTGACCAAGATGTGGCACCCCAACATTTACCTGATGGAGGATATTTGCACCTCCATCCTCCACCGTTGGTGCTCAGAACAGGGAGCCACCGACAGGGCGGTGAAACTCCACCCAGAACGCCAGGATTGTCCTTCTGGGCGTCACTTCCCTCCTTATCGAGCCCAGCGTCTTGTCAGAACCATGGTGGATGCCTCGGTGTATCGGAAGTGGAAAGAACAAAGGCAAGGGCCGGGAATGCGCAGACCCGGAAGCAAGTCCGGCGACTGTGGTAGATGCAGAGCGGGACTGCGCAAAGCTGCCTATCATGCTGGACAAGTACTTCGTAAACGCTGAGTGCCCCACAGCCCTGAGGGCTTGGACCTCTTGGAAGAATATATGGGGACAGCGAGACCCAAGCCAAGGCCAACTCCAGCCGCAAGGAGTCCTGACACTTGCGGCCTCTGCCGAATAACCTTGCCAGTTTTGCCTACTCAGGCCCAGTGCGCGGGCTCTTGGGGCATGCACTGACGTGGAGACTACCTCACGGAGAAGGTTTGTACTGCCCCTCTCCTTGGGTTTGTTTTTAGCTCTCACTTTCCTTTTGCATATTGGCGCTGGGTTTTCCTCGCTTTGAGGGGAGGGACCACCCACTGTTCGGTGGTCCCTCGGAGTCCTACTTGTGCTGGGCGCCTGCGTTGAGCTTGCCAGGCCCGCGGGTCCGTGAGCGAACTGTGACAGCCAGAGAACACAGACCCTCGTTGTCTGTAGCTCCTGCTGGCAGTTATCAGAACTTTGGGTTCCCAGCTCATGAGTGGACGAATTAAATTGTGGTCACCCTTTCTGCAGTTTGTTTGGAATCTAAATGACATGACTTTACACGGAAAAACAAAAGGGTCACCTCTACCGGTGGAACTTTGAAGAATAGATCAATGGAAGGTCACGGCCTGTAGTTTCAAATGTATATATGGCGAGGCTTAGGGAAATTATACTTTATTTACCAATATTCTTAATTTGTCTTGTTGATTAGACCACGGTCTACTAAATAAGATAAATCGTCAGTGTTGTTGCATAGTTATAATAGATTTTCATTTTTAGTAATTCTTCAAGCAGAAAAAGAAGAACTTTTACTTTTTTGTTGTTGGTATTTTTCTTATTAATGCAGAGATACTGTCAGTGTCTTCTTGAATTGAACTATGATTATTTTACATTTTTTTCCCTTTACCCATTTTGTTGTGATTTTTCTCTACTTTTCTCATTCCAGTTAGCTCTTCTAAACTTGAATATCTTCCTCCGAACTTTCTGGCAATCTGCCAATGTTTTCAGCACGGATATGTGTCAGCTTTCAGGATTGTTCAGCCTGTTGGTTCATTTCTCTTTGATTCCTCTTTTCCCCCCTCCTAATAGCTTTGTATTATAAATTTCAGCTTGAATTTTACTGTGGAAGAGCCATATTCCCACTTATAAGATAAATTAGAGAATTCCTTCATCTTGGAAAAGTCAGAAAGATCAAGGTATGGTCACAGGAGTTTGATCATCACCTGAAATTGGGGGCAAACTGAGCAGAAAGGAGCTTCCTGGTTCCACTGAATTTTATTCTTGCACATTCAGTGAACCAAGAAGATGATTTTCAATTTATTCAACTAGGCTTCTTATTATTTGCAAAACTTCCAGTTTAAAGTCTTGATTGAAGGTTCCTGAATTCCCCCGCAAACCACAAGATAGAATTTTGCAGTAGCGGCAACAACGAGAGTACAGAAATTCTCAGATTGTTTTGATGATAAGGTTCAAGCACTTGGTATGTGGTTCATTACTTCCAGACCCCCAGGACTATGTTATATTTACTGAGTACTTTTATATACTTTCCAGAAATGGCTAAGATAGGATGTGCTGTCATAAAGTCCTAGCATGTGTAATATCCAGTTTGTTCTTTGCCATTGTCTCATGGGATCTAAATCGGTTATTATATCCTTCTTTGTAATTTATTCTGGAGTTAAAGAATACATTTCCATTAGGTACTATATTTTTTATGTCTGAAGAACATTTCCTCTTGTTGAATATTGAAAGGCAGCATGGCATGGTGTAAAAGCTACTGGACCAAGTACTAGGGGGTTGGGATTATTAGCCCTGTTATGTTTTGGCTTATTTGTTTTTACCATACTTTTGTTTTAACTGCTTTTGTTGTAAGGAATAGAAGAAAGTCATCCTAGCTTACATAGGCAGAAAATAATTTCTAGGGAGGGGGATACAAGGATATCTTACTTAAAATCTGAAAAATCGAAACCATCAGAACCAGGGCAGCTTTTTGAATTCTAGTAGTAACAACAGATAGACTGTCTTATCAGGTGTTGCATCATCAGCTGATCATCATTATTCCTTCCTTTCCACTCCCACTCTCACAAATTTCAGAGAAGCTCTATCTTACTAGTCTAAACTGGAGAATAAAAGAAAACAGATCCTCTTGATTTCTCTAACCAGATTGTATCTGATGGGAAAAGAGTATTTCTCTAGAAGCAAAATTCAGGTGTTGTTAATGAAGGAAAAAAAGAATATTGATAAAATAACAAATTCCAAAAGATTGTGGCAAAATAACACATTGTTTATTCAGTCTTTATGCTTCCAAAGTTATCACCCCATATTGCTATACTGGGTTTTATATGAAATATTAGGGAGACAGCATAATAATAATTCAATTTCAGAGCTGTCTTTGAACTGGGGCCTCTTTCCAATCTGTCAGTGTTGTGGACCAGTTCCTTATTCTGTCTTTACTAGGCTGTTGTTGGAGCTTCCTAACTGACTGTATGGCATCTCGTTTTATTCATCATCCTCTTAATTGCTCCTCCGTAACTGTTAGGAGTATCTTTCTAGAATACAGTTTGTCTTTTGGAAACTGTATAGCTTCAGTACTGTTAAAAGATACTTAATACCCATTCTTACCACCATGTTGGACAGAATTAGATGCCCGTTTTACTTAGCTATTGTAGCACTTTGTACATACCTTACTTAGAGATCTTGATTCACTGAATAATTATTGTGAAAAAGGGGTAAACTATTTAAAACAGTAAATACAATAAATTCTCAGATAAACACACATAAATAATCCTATCTGTTATGTTAATTCTGTTTTCTAAAGGCAATTCATATCTATTTAAAAGATCCATATCGCTTCCTCTCACCCATAGAGCTTAATAGGGGATGAAATAAAAACCTGCATGTGTTCAAAGGAAAAGACCCACTTTCAAAACCTCTGTAGATTTTTTCTGTTGTGCTAAGGAGTTCATACATGGAGTGAACAGTCTTTCATTTAACAGCCACCTTGATGAATTGGTATGTATGCACAACTGGCATGAAACTAATTTCTCACATTATGAAGTGACAGGTTATTGGGATTTTTAATATTCTGGTGGTAACACTAGGGAGAGGGGTTTAGGGAGCCCGAGAAATTATATGAAGAGGAAATACGAGAAAGATTTTTGGACTCTTTGTTTTGGGGAACCTAGGTAAAAAACAAACAAAAACCAAACAACAGCAACAACAACAACAACAAAAACCCAGCCAGTGAGATTTCCCCAGAATAGGAATTGCCAAAGGGTTTGTAAGAATGGTTGCATCTAGTATTTAATATTAAGTCATTTGCTCTTTTGTTAATTTAAAATGGGCATTGTGCCTGTCTTTACATCTCTTCCACTCTTCCTTGATTATGTAGCAACCCTTTGGTTTTAGGTAAGATTAAGGTAATTTTAGGTAATTTAGGTAAGATTTCCTCTTACTCTAATACTGACAGCAGATTGGTCTAAACAGTCATGTAATCCCATGATACCATTTAGATGGTGATTAGTTTGAAAGGTAAAGTAGGCCTAATCCAGTTAACATTTACGGACTTTTCTGAGCAGGGGGGTTCGTTTAGGAAAGGTCTATACAGCAGCGCCTCAAGGCTTTTTGTCTTTGAGTTGTCAGAATTGCCCTGCCTGTCCTACTGCATGTGGAGACATAGTTCCAATTTCTGATGGCAGTTATCCTTTGATCATATGGGAGGTCATCCTTAGGGAGACAGTGACTGTGAATAACAGAGATGGAAAAATGGAAAGAAAAAAATGAGTCTTTGATGATTTGGTTTAGTCACTAATATGAAATGACCTATGTAAACTCACCTTGAAGCCTTCCAAACCTCTGGTATAGATTTCTAGTTAGATGACCCAGTGAACCTCATTTATTGAATAAAACTGAACTCTTGATTCTACACCTTCCAAGTAAACTCCCATAGGATTACTAATTTTATTTATTCATTAATTGATTTATTTGATTGAATAATTGACATGCTATATTGTATTAGTTTCAAGTGTACAGCATAGTGATTCAATATTTATATGAACTATGAATTGGTCACTATAGTAAATGCATTTACCAGCTGTCACCATGCAAAGTTGTTACAATATTATTGACTATATTCCCTGCTGTATATTACATCTGTGTGTCTTATTTATTTTATAATTGGAAGATTGTAGCTCTTCATACCTTTCACTTATTTCGTCCATCCCCCTACCTCACTGCTCTTCTGGCAACCATCAGTTTGTTTTCTGCATCTATCAGTCTGTTTCTGTTTTGTTTTGTATATTCATTTGTTTTGTTTTTTGTTTTTTTAGATTCCATAAATGAGAAAAGTACGGTATTTGTCTTTTTCTGACTTCTTTCACTTTGCATTATATCCTCTAGGTTGATCCATGTTGTCAGAAATGGCAAGATTTCATTCTTTTTATGACTGAATAATATTCCATTGTGCATATATACCATATCTTCTTTATCTGTTCATCTATCGATGGATATTTAGGTTGTTTCCATGTCTTGGCTATTGAAAATAATGTTGTGATGAATAGAGAATGCATATGTCTTTTCAAATTAGTGTTTTTATTTTCTTCAGATAAACACTCAGCAGTGGCATTGGTGGATCATTTGGTAGTTCTGTCTTTAATTTTTTTTAGGAACCTCCATATTGTTTTCTGCAGTGGCTATCCCAGTCATCCCAACCAGCAGTGAAGAGGGCTCCCTTTTGTCTACATCCTTGCCAACACTTGTTATTTCTTGTCTTTTTGATAATACCCATTTTGACAGGTATAAGGTGATACTTCATTGTAGCTTTGATTTGCATCTACCTGATGATTAGTGATGACGAGCATGTGCTTCATGTGCTTCTTGGTCATCTGTATGTCTTCTTTGGGAAAATGTCTCTTCAGGTTCTCTCCCCATTTTTTTACTCAGATTTTTTTGTTTGTTTGTTTATTTTGATATTGACTTTTAGGAGTTTTTTATGTAATTTAGATGTTAATCCCCTTTTGGCTCTGTCATTGGTAAATATCTTCTCCCATTTAGTTGGTTGCCTGTTTTATTGATGGTTTCCTTTGCTGTGTGAAGGTTTTTTGGTTTGATATAGTCCCATTTATTTATTTTTGCTTTTGTTGTTTTTGTCTGAGGAGACAAATCCAAAAAATATCAGTAAGGCCAATGTCAAAGGGCTTACTGCCTATATTTTCTTTTAGGAGTTTTATGACCTCAGGTGTTAGATTTAAGTTGTTAATTCATTTTAAATTTATTTTCGTATATGGTATAAGAAAGTAGTTCACTTTCATTCTTTTGCGTATAGCTACCCAGTTTTCCCAACACCATTTATTGAAGAGACTGTATTTTCCTCATTGTATATTTTTTCCTCCTTTGTTACAGATTAATTGACCATATAATTATAGGTTTATTTCTGAGCTCCGTATTCTGTTCCATTGATCTATGTGTCTCTTTTTGTGCCAGAACTATACTGATTTGATTACTATTATGGTATTAGTATGATTATACATTATGCTATAGTTTGGAATCCAGGAATATGATACCTGTAGCTTTAATCTTTCTCAAGATTGCTTTGGCTGTTTGGGGTCTTTTGTGGTTTCATACAAATTTGGGAATTGTTTGTTTTAGTTCTAGATATTGTATTGAATCTGTAGATTTGGGGTAGTATGAACATTTTAACAGGATTCTCCCAATCCATGAGCATGGTGTGTCTTTCCATCTAGTGTGTTGTCTTCAGTATGTTTTTTTTTAAGATTTTATTTATTTGACAGAGAGAGAGACAGCAAGGCAGGAATACAAGCGGGGGCGGGGTGGGAAAGGGAGAAGCAGGCTTTCCACTGAGCAGGGAGCCCGAAATGGGGCTCCATCCCAGGACCTTGGGATCATGACATGAGCCGAAGGCAGATACTTAACGACTGAGCCACCCAGGTGCGCTGTCTTCAGTTTTTCAACAATGTCTTACAGGTGTTAAAAGTACAGGTTTTTCACCTCCTTGGTTAAATTTATTCCTAGATATTTTATTCTTTTTGATGCATTTGTAAATGGGATTGTTTTCTTAGTTTTCTTTTTGTGATAGTTCATTATCAGTGTATAGAGAAAACAGATTTCTGTATGTTGATTCTGTTGCTAATTTTTCTATTGATTTTACTATTTTTTTGTAATTTTGTTAAAAGGCACCTTTGTCCTCCCACTTATTCCCCTTTTCCTCTTACAACCCACATGTAATCCATTAGCAAATTTTGTCAACTTTTCCATAAAATATATCCAGAATCTCACCATTTCATTATTTTTGTTACTACTACCCTAATCTAAATCCACATTATCTCTCTCCTGCATTATAACCATGCCTCCCAAATGCCTGTCTGATTCTATTCTTGACATCCTTTTCTCTATTCAGTAAACATATATTTGATAATTGTAAGCTAAACCAAGCCAGTCTTCAGTCATAAACTTCCACTATCTATAAGAGCCGAAGTCCATTCATTGGTCTAAGAAGCTCTTTCTGATATGGACCTCAGTTATATTCCAGACTTATATACTACTTTCCTGGTCTGTCACACTGTCTTCCTTATTTTTCTTCAAACCTGCCATGTTCAGTGTTTCTGTGTTGCTGTTTCCTCTGCTTAAAACTCCTGTCTTTCAGATGTTCCCATGGCTTGCTTCTCAGTTCCTTCAAGTTTCTCTTGAAATGTCACTTTCAACGAGTTCTTCCTTGACTCCCCTATTTAACAGATAAACTAAAATAAATAAATAAATAAGCGATGCCTGTGCCCTTTTCTCCTCTAATTTATCTCTAGTGTGATCACTGCATATACATATTTATTTATTTGCTGGCTTATCTTCGTCCCCCAAGAAAAATCTCCCCAAGAACAGGGATTTTTTTTACTGTTTTTTCATTACTAATTCCCCAGTGTCTGGATCAATACACTGTTTATTGAATTAATGAATAGTTTAGTACTATTTGAGTTTATTTTTTTCTTTTATTGATCAATACACTGTTTATTGAATTAATGAATAGTTTAGTACTATTTGAGTTTATTTTTTTCTTTTATTGATTACAACCAACAGATCCTAACAACTGTAGTTCTCACTTAATACCCTTTCACTGTTCCCAACTTTTTAGAAAGTAAGATAAATATGAAGATCTTGCATTTATGCGTGCTTTGGGAAAGATGAAACATAAAAATGACAATTCATCAAAAGCAGGAAATTGCAGCAAAAGTTCAGGGGGAGAAATACAAACTTTCTGAGAAGCCAATAGATGGGAAAGAAGGCTATGATTTCCAACATACACAAGATAGGAGCTTAAGTGAATTAATTTAAATATTATGGGGAGAATAGTAATTCATGGCTGAAGGAGTTGCTGTTTTGTTTGTATTATTTGCATTTATGATTTTCCTCTTGCACTGTGGGCTTTTGGTATACAGGATCCTTCCACTGATCATTGTTCCAGAACACAGAGAAGGTATTCAACAGATAGCTGTTGCATAAATGAAATAGCATTGGAGAAGAGGTCTAAAGTTGGTAATGCCAGTAACTAGATGTTAGATTTGTTATTTAGTCTGCCTTTGCTAAGCCTTGGTATTTTTACCTATAAAATAAAAGTTCTAGCCTTCATAATTAAGTCCTTCCCAACTATAAAATATTCTGTAATTTTTTTCTGCTTATGTATGAGTGGAGACATACATGCGCTTTCATCTAGTAGAAATAAAGCTATACTCCTTAAAAATTTCCTTTGCAAATATATTTTGGTTAATATAGCTGCCACCAATTTGGCTTATAAAATAGTGTTTTCAATGATCTTTTAGCATGATAGATTAACTTTTATGTTCAGAAGACCATTTCCTCTGAATGCTGCTGAATTCACACTTCACTAATGGCAAGGATCCGATTAGAACTAATTTCATAGTGATTCTTTGACATTTTCAAACATAGAAATGTGTGCTTTTCTGAATAAAAGTGAGAACATATCATAAATTGTAAAAGTTACTATTAAAGTTCAGTCTAATATTGGGTAGTAGTGTTGAAATGAGAAATGCCTTCAAGGCTAACCTCTTGTAAAATAAGAGCTTTCTGTAAGTTTCCCTGCCCCTCCATTTCTTTTACTTTCAGCTACCATAGTCTCCATATCTGGATCCACTGGAACTCTATCTCTAGACTTTGGTCTGTCTCACCAGCCATTTGGTCAGTTTCTCAGCTTTAGTATTTGACAGAACTTCAAGTTAGAGAAGCTTATAGTGTCTAATGGAGAGCTTAGACCAACAAATCAGCCCACCAAGTGAAGTTCAAGGCAGAAACTTAAACCTATGGACAAGGTGAGCATAAGAGAGAACAGAGACTTTCTATCATTTCTAGATGATGTAGGCACTAGCAGTTTATCCTCCAGTAAAAAAGTAATGGATCTCAAAGATACCAAGGAAACTTGGGGTAGCAACACAGCATCTTGGCATTTATGACATTTGTCACTTGAATCCATTACCTAGGAACTTGAACTTTATTTAAAATCTACTTAAAAGACTATACTTTCAGGGATCATTTCTATAATGCATTAAATCTACTTAAGTTAGTGGAATTGGTGCTACTAGAAGACTTCTACCCTTGGTTGGAGTTAATTCAGAAACTAAGTGATGGCCTTGTTCTACAATTGGAACAAGTGGAAGTGGAAGAAGCTAGAGAAAGTGAAGGCAAAAGGAAGAAAGATGGGGTTAAGCATGCCTTCATATTCAGGGAAAGGAATCAGGAATATCCAAGAAAGAACTGAGAAAACCCGATGAGAATACCTTGTTGAGGCTAAGGAATAAAATGGTTTAATAAAGAGTATAGTTAGTTATATAGTGAATTTCTATCTTATCTATGGTATCTACTTAATTCTTCATGACGTAGGTTGAAAATGACATAAAGTCAAAATTATTTCATATAAGTGTCATGTTAGATGTTGACACGTAGTTTTTCTCTAAAAATTCAACACAAGTAATTATTTTCTTCCACAAATTGAAATAGATCCTTCCTTCCAGCACCATAAGACATAGTTGAATTTCATGTAGAAACCACATTTCCTGTAGAAGATAATTTTCAATACTGGACTTATCCTCAGTGAGCAAGTAGCTCACACTGCGTGAGACCTACTGAGATCATGGTGGTTTGATATAGCCCATATGATTCCTCTTTTGGAGTAGAAGAGGTTCATCATCTGGAATAACATAAATCATGTGGTTATGTTATATTTTCTTTCCTTTGTCTTTGGCCAACTTTTGAAATTTCGGAAGTTCAGTGCTTTACGATGTGAATATTCTTTTATGTTGTAAAGAGGTCAGGAAGAATAGAGATTGGGAAAAGGTCATTTTAGTGCCCCATTAGGGGGTTATAAGTAATCTCTGAGAGAAATTTGTAGACCATATTGAGGAATGAGCATCACATTTCAAAGACAGTTAAGAGGAAGCTTCTGGATGTGTTAGAGAAAGAGGTGATTATTAATAGAGAGTAGAGAGCAATGTTTCTCAAATCTTCAGTGTGCATAAGAAGTATCTGGAGAATTTAGATAAAGATGACAATTCTGGGCCTCATTTCAGAAATTCTGATTCAGTAATATCAAAGTAGACACCAGAAAAGAGAACTTTAAATAAGTAAAAGATGTTTTAAGTGCTGGTATCCTCAGATCATATATTTAACTTCTCAGGTCTTGAGGGTGGAGAGGTGAGAGAAAGACCAAGATTATTCATTGGGGTTAGCTGTGACAAGGAACAGGGAGAGGTTTTTTTCTGAGGAGTAAGGGAAGATAAAGAATGAATATCAAGAAAAAGCTGAGGTAAGGTAGAATGAAGATAGTAGTTCTAATTTGAAAACTGTAAGATGATTTTTCAGGAGACAAGGACAGGGAGTGGATAGCAGCCAGAAGAAGCTTGAAAAACATGGAAAAGGCTTGAAATAGCTCTTATAGCTGAGTGACAATGGCAAGACTGAATTTCTCTGGGACGTCATAATTTCATTGTTAAATGATGAGATTGGACATCATGAACTTGGAGGCCCTTTCCAACTACAAACATTTTTATGATTATTTTTTATTTTTAAATTTTATTTAATCTATTCCAAATGGTGGTGGGGGGGAACAAGCAGACTGCACTGGGCACAGAGCCCAACTTGGGGACCCTGAAATCGTGACCTGAGCCAAAATCAAGATTCAGACGCTTAACTGGCTAAGCCACCTGGGCACCCAACACTTGTATGATTCTTCTACAAAAGTAGTCTCAAACATTTATCAGCATATCATCTCTGAGGAATATGATGTACCCTTACCTGTAACTGTGATTACTACAAGTATTTCCCCCAGGTTGGGCAAGTCCTCCAAAGATAGCATGTATTCATCTTAAAGAAAATGGTTTCAACTGTAATCTCTCTCCTCCTAATCTCCTTCCTGACCTTAAGAATTATTTTCATACGGAATAAACAGTAAATTAAAAACAGAATTGTTAAATAGCAGTGATCAGCCAGTTTAAATTTAGGCAGTAAATTTTTTAGGAAGCTGGGTCTTCATGGTTCTATGACTTTGTCCTATTTCAGGAAGCAAATCAATGAGTAACTTGGTGGACAGAGGCAAGGATTTGCCCCTTATTTTGTTTCTTTGTTTTTTGCTTATACTCCTGTTTTTCATTATGGACTATCTTTATTTGTTTGTCTTTTTCTGTCTACTTATCTCTCAACTTGAGTAGTTCATCTTATTGACATTACACAATAGGAAACAGGTTTTATAGCATGTGTGATATCCTTCTTGGACAGAGGTCAAGAGGTTCAGACAAGCTTTTGGAGGACAGTTCGGGTAAAGAATTGTAATCCATTCTACTCTTAGCCAAGGTATGGTAGATGACCCCTCGCAGATCTGAAGCCAAAGAGCAGGCTGAAATGTGCAAATACAAAGCTAATATTTATTGAATGTTTATTGTGAGTCAGGATACTACTATCAAAAGACAGTGTCCAGAAAGGTGCCCTTGGGCATAAAAGGTATCATGATTAATTTTATATGTCAACTTGAGTAGGCCGTGGTACCCAATTTTTTTTTTAAATCAAATGCCTGCTTAGATGTGCTATGAAGGCATTTTTTAGATTTGATTAACATTTAGATCAGTAGACTTTTAGTAAAGCAAATCACTCTTATAATGTGGGTGGGCTTTATCCAATCAGTTGAAGGCTTTAAGGGAAAAGACTGAGGTCTCCCAAAGAAAAAGACTACCTTTGAACTCATGATTGCAATGTCAGCTCTTGCCAGAATTCCCAGCCTCATAGCCTGCCCTGTGAATTTCAGACTTACTATCTTCTGTATTGCATGAGCCAATTGCTTAAAATCCCTCTTTCACTCACTCTTTTACACACACACACACACACACACACACACACACACACACACACACACACACACAGTTTCTGTTTTACTGGAGAATGCTGGAGAACCATAATACAAAAGGAAATTGGTGAACCTTGGTTCTTCCTAATGGTTCAGGGCTTTACTATTTGGGATGAAGAACATAGTTAAGATTCAGTGAACGGTACAGACTCTACCCAGGAAAATGTGTATACATGCATATACCTATAGAATTTTGCATACATACACATACAAGGTGCCCAGGGATAAAAACTCTTCTGGGTTTAGATGTCAAATTGATTTGCTTCTAAGTAAAATACAGTGAGACCTTCTAGGTCAGAGGTCTCATTGAATTTCACTCACGCTGTAGGTAAGAATCAAAGGCCAAAAAATACGCTGAGCAGGTAAGAATATAATTTGTGTTCTAAAGGGAGACAAAAAAAAAATGTTTCTATTGATGTGCTTTTGAAGGACACTAAAATGGCAAAATGTATATATGTCCAGACGCACTTTGCTTGCCAGTATAGGGTGTGAAGCTGGAAATTTATGGGACAGAGAGGGCTCCTGTATAACAGTTGATTTGGCACAATGATTTTACCAAATATACCCAGAAACCCAACTACTGGAGGGAAAACAGGAAATAGGTAGAAAGGAAAGAATTCCAGACAGGTACTTATTTTTAATCCCAAACTGTCAATGGAGGATTATTTAAATTCTTACCAGAATTTAGAATACGCTTATTCTAAACTAAGTAGAAAATTAAGTGGAAAATTCTTCCTTTCCGGATGGGCTCATGGATGTTTTACAGAACTTTAGAGAGTTGATGTTCAATGTGCTACTTTTTCAGAGTAATGATCTGTGACCCAAAAATAAGAACAAAAAATGGCTGCTAGGGATTAATACAAAGAGGACTCAGATTCTGTGAAAGTTAGTAAAAATTTAATAGAAAATAACTTTGACTATAAAGTAAAGGAGTACAATCTATCAAGGATGTTGTATGCTGAATTTAAAACATGAGAGATCATCAGTTAACTTGCTTTGCCAGGTTAACTCATTTTTCACGTGTATCAGAAAAAGCTTGTTTGTCATCTCTGTGCATATATTTGAAACTTTTCATTGAGTCATTGCAACATAATTTAATGCTACACTGGTACCAAAAAGTTTCAGACTTTTGCATGCCAAGAATTGTAAACTGTGAAAGGGAGAAAACTATTATAGCATGTATGTATGTCTTTGCACTCAATTTAATGCCAGGCGAGGATCAGGCAAATCTGTGAGTGCAGGATCAAATCATAGGGTAATATTTTGTTGTGGACTGGTGAATAATGATATAACAAACTCTGTGTATAATATGGCGTGATGTTTAATCTTCTGTCAACTTGATTGGGCCATGGGGTGCGCAGATACTTGGTCAAACATTATCTTGAGTGTTTGTGTGAGGGTGTTTTTGGATGCGATTGCATTTAAAAGGGCCAACTGAGGAAAGCAGATTATCCTATGTAATGTGAATGGGATCTCATCTTTTAATTGAAAGCCTGATTTATACATAGACTCTTCCTGGGTCTCCTGCCTGCCTTCACACTGGAACTATACTGTACCCTCTTCTGAGTCTGAGCTTGCTGGTTTTCCCTGTAGACACTTGAACTTGTCAGTCTCCATAAACATGGAGCCAGTTCATTGTGATCTCTCTTTTTCTCAACATGTCTATAAATCAGGGGGTATAGCTCAGTGGTAGAGCATTTGACTGCACATGTCTATAAATCATCCTATAAATTGCATTTTTTGGAGCACTCTGACTCATACACATAGTGTTAAAATAGTTTTAGCACTTTAAATTTTGGATTCTTCTTTGTTTATGATAGTGTTATAATCTTTGTATTCTTTCATAAATTTATTACCTTTTTTCAAATAAAATATAATTGCTCTTGAAACTAAAACTATTGGTAAAAAATTGAAAAAAAGGAAAGAAACTAATGGTGAGTTTGATTTGGTTTAAGATGAAATAACGTGTACTTTATTAACATTATGCTATTATATAAAACATTATTCCAGAAATTCTTCTACAAAATCACTAGAAATTTAAAGAAAAAACATGACAAGAAAGTTAAAATTATTTTTGTTGGGGTTCATTTTTATGGCAATAAAAATTACTCAAATCCTCAGTGTGTTTATGCAGTGAAATTTTGAAAAGAGTTCTATAATCTCTGCCAAGTTACATTATTTGAAACAAAACAAAATAAGCATAAAAACAAAGCTTTCAGATTCTTTCAGAATAAATGAAACAGCTTAATGCTATAAAAAATGTATGCAAACAATTTGAATCTGATGCTAAGAATGAACTTATTAAATGACATTCTATTATATTGAAACAATTGTATTAGATTAACAGGCAGCTAGGAAAATACAATTAGTACATTGTATGAAAATAAAGCTAAGAGACTACAGGAATGTCCATACGAGTTACTTGACTAGTTCATAGGCTGACATACATAGAAATCTTTACAATTCAATTGGACAAGAGAAAAAATATTTCAGAGCTCTCCATTTACTTGTTTTTATACTGTATGTGAATATAAGGACATTTATTACTTTCTAAGTCACTTGCCATAGAAAGAAGAAATTTTTTTGAAATTTTGAGGGCAAACTTTAAAAAAATTAGCATTTAACCAAATTTTTAAAAATGACACAACTGAGTATTTCATTATGAAGCTTTAAATTTGTTTGAGCCCATTTATCCATGGTTTTTCAAAATTAACATGACTCTAATTATATGCCGTACTTAAACTAATCCATTTGTAAATACCATCTTACTTAATATCGTATGGGGTAGGTCTGATTAGTATGTCTAATTTTCAGCTCAAAAAATGGTTTAAAGAGGTCAAGGTCAAACAATAATTATATGAAGGAGGCAGAACTGTAATCTCAGGTCTTTCAGACTTCAAAAGTTATATTCTTAACCATTATTATATTATAATTTGTAATAATTGAACTTTGATATAATTTCTTAGGAATCCTCTTTCATGTTTGTGTATCAGTTATGATCAAATGGGTCATGAATTTGCAAGGCATGCCATTCAAAACTGTTGCTTTTAGAAACTGATTTTCTGTGTGAATCAGGATTTTCTTATAAATACAAACCAAAGTAAATGAAATTTCAAAATAATATTTAAACACTTTCATCTGCATTGTGATTTGATTTGAAAAAAATCACATTTTTGTAAAACAAACATAGTGGTTGAATTCTGTATTATCTAATTTTCATGACAAAAACTGGTATACAACCAAAAATCATTTCAAATTCAGGGCTTCAGATTAAATCCTATATTCTTATCAATAAACCATGCTGTTTAGAGATAACATTATCTCAACACATTGAAAATATTTAAGGGGCGCCTGGGTGGCTCAGTGGGTTAAGCCGCTGCCTTTGGCTCAGGTCATGATCTCAGGGTCCTGGGATCGAGTCCCACATCGGGCTCTCTGCTCGGCAAGAAGCCTGCTTCCCTCTCTCTCTCTCTCTCTCTGCCTTCCTCTTGGTCTGCTTGTGATCTCTCTCTGTCAAATAAATAAATAAAATCTAAAAAAAAAAAATATTTAAATAATCAAAAATTTAAAAAGAAACCAAAGACAGTAGTGTTTCAAGAAAAAGTGAACTCCTGTCCACCAATAATTTATGAATTCTTCATTAGTCAGTGATTTATTAAGTTATCAAAAGTAAAGATCATTATTTTTGGTTTTTATTTTAATTGTCTATCTAATATGTATACTCACACACACATATATACACACACACACATATATATATATACACACACATACATACTACATTTCAGTTTTGCTAAAATCATAGATAGAACTTAAAAATATTTCAAATAGAATATTTTTTTTTTAAGATTTTATTTATTTATTTGACAGAGAGAGATCACAAGTAGACGGAGAGGCAGGCAGAGAGAGAGAGAGAGAGAGGGAAGCAGGCTCCCCGCCGAGCAGAGAGCCCGATGTGGGGCTTGAACCCAGGACCTGGGATCATGACCTGAGCCGAAGGCAGCGGCTTAACCCACTGAGCCACCCAGGCGCCCCTCAAATAGAATATTTTTATGAAATTATCTTTATATCTCTTATGCATGTGTCATTTTTCTGTAGGACTAAATCAATTTCTATTTCAAAAATAGCTTTTTTCTGAAATCTATTCTTTCACAATAATAGTATCTGGAATTTTACACTTTTGAAAGAAATTATTTTCTTGTTTTTCAATCAGAGCATAGAACATTTTATAAATTCATAAAAACTTCTGTTTTCTTAATCAGTGACAGGTTATCAAAATAAAGCAATTCTTAACTAGTAGTATATATCAAATTCAAACAACAAAATAAGTACAATTATCTTTTTTCTTCTTAATACTGCATGGCCAATTTCACATTCAGCTATGTTAGAATTATCTGTGACCAAAATATGCAGAGCATCAATTTGCAATGCCTTGTAAATATAGCCCTACATGTTGTGAGATTAATATTTTTCATGTACAGCAAATCAGAACAAACATATTTTCTTCAGCCATGTCAGACCATATTCACATGCCGTTCACAATCAAGACCAAGAAGTTCAGTTTGTAAAAGGACTGATTTGATAATGACTGAAGCTGACAAGCACCGTCTTTAAATATCATTTTAGAGATTCCAAATTTATGATCTCTGTGAGAAACATATCTTGAAATACACAAATCAGTGAATCCAAAATTAAATTTTTGGAATGATATAATGGTAATGTATGTAGCTCCTTTGAAATAATAAAGAAGATGAATACAGTTTCCTCTTTCCCTGCCTTAATAGTTAACAATTTAGGCATTTGGTAATATTACTCTAGCTTAAGTATTTATTAATAATAAAATGTTTAGTAGGGAAATCTGCTTTGAGAAAGGAAAAAAGAGTGGCCTGAGGATATCTTGGGGCCAGATAGACTTATTATAAGCTGGATGACTTTCGACAAATTTGTTAAACCTGAGTGGTAGTTTTTTCATTTGAAGTGAGTATATTAAGAACTACCTCACATGGTCTTATGAGTATTAAATTTTAAATCTATGTAAAATTGCTGGTATAGTCTGGCTGTCAGTAGGTACTTAGTACACGTTGCTTTCCTGCTTTCGTTTTATCAATGTTTTCTCTCAAAAAAAGATCTAGAAATGTGTCTGTCCAATATGGTAATGACAAGCATTATGAGACAAATTGAACACTTAAAATGTGTCTATTCTGAATTGAGATGTGCTATAGATATTAAATACACAGAAGATTTTAAAGACTATTAAAAAAAACAAAATATCTCATTTAGTTATTTATGTTTATTACATGCTGATATATTTCAGATATGTTAGCATGCATAAGATATATTATTAAATTAATTTTACTTGTTTCTTTTTTAATGTAGTATACAAAAGTCTTAAACAACATATATACTTGTGCCTCACATTCTATATTGAATAGTGCTGATCTACAAATGAGAAGATTTAAGAAATTCAAGGTTCTCATAAAATTCCTAATTGGTGTAAGAGAAGGAAAGGTTTTTCGGTGTTTTAATAGAGTCCTTGTAGAAAGGAATCATATTGTATTAAAATCCTGTAAAAAACAAACTATACCAAATAGCAAACATTTTTGATTAGTCTTCTTAGAGTTACAAGGTAAAAGTAGTTTTCCTGATTTGTCTACTATAATTTTAAAAATTGGAGTAAAGTAAACAAAATTATGTTGTAATCCTTTTTCTTTCTGTCTGTCTTGTGCATAATGACTGCATCGGCAACACTCAAGCACATATTCTTTTTTTTTTTTTTTTTAAGATTTTATTTATTTATTTGACAGACAGAGATCACAAGTAGGCAGAGAGGCAGGCAGAGAGAGAAGAAGGCAGAGAGAGAGGAGGAAGCAGGCTCCCCGGGGAGCAGAGAGCCCGATGAGGGGTTCGATCCCAGGACTCTGGGATCATGACCTGAGCCGAAGGCAGAGGCCTTAACCCACTGAGCCACCCAGGTGCCCCTCAAGCACATATTCTTTACAGTAAATGGAGCCAAGTGTCTCTGTGAACTACCTAAGATTTATTGAGGTTTTGACCAGCCATATTCCTTAACCTAGAGAAGACTTAGCCAGTTTCTCAGAAGGTACAGAGAGTGACAAGAGGAACTGCTAATAGCTAGTCTGACCAACTTCATACTATAATAAAGTATACTTTCTGAAAGGCAAGTCTGATTGTGTCTTTTCCCTTAAAATTTTCCTTTGAAATGTTTAGTAGGGGCGCCTGGGTGGCTCAGTGGGTTAAGCCGCTGCCTTCGGCTCAGGTCATGATCTCAGGGTCCTGGGATCGAGTCCCACATCGGGCTCTCTGCTCGGCAGGAAGCCTGCTTCCCTCTCTCTCTCTCTCTCTGCCTGCCTCTCCGTCTACTTGTGATCTCTCTCTCTGTCAAATAAATAAATAAATAATCTTTAAAAAAAAAAATGTTTAGTAGGTTTTTTTTTTTTTAAAGATTTTATTTATTTATTTGACAGAGCAAGATCACAAGTAGGCAGAGAGGCAGGCAGAGAGAGAGGAGGAGGCAGGCTCCCTGCCAAGCAGAGAGCCTGATGCGGGACTCGATCCCAGGACCCTGAGATCACGACCTGAGCTGAAGGCAGAGGCTTAACCCACTGAGCACCCAGGTGCCCCGGTTTTTTTTTTTTTTTTTTTAAAGATTTTATTTATTTATTTCACAGAGAGAGATCACAAGTAGGCAGAGAGGCAGGCAGAGAGAGAGATAGAGGAGGAAGCAGGTTCTCCGCTGAGCAGAGAGCCCGATGCGGGACTCGATCCCAGGACCTTGAGATCATGACCTGAGCCGAAAGCAGAGGCTTTAACCCACTGAGCCACCCAGGTGCCCCTGTTTAGTAGGTTTTAAGAGAAAGTTAGAAGGCTACTTTCTTGAACAGAATTTTCCATTGTTACATTCAAAGCTGTTTTCTCTCCTTGTCTCTGTAAACGTATAGAGCACTATGGGGATAAGGGTTCCTCTCTTCTGCATGTTTACTATAGGGTATGCAGTCTAGCCACACCTGGCCTAGACATACCTCTCCTGGATAATTGAGAGTTCAGGAAAAATGTTTGTTTTATTCTTTCTTTGCTTCTAAGTTTTTCTCAAAAAAAACATTCTTGGGGACGCCTGGGTGGCTCAGTTGGTTAAGCATCTGCCTTTGGTTCAGGTCATGATCCCAGGGTCCTGGGATCGAGTCCCACATTGTGCTCCCTGCTCAGGAGGGAGCCTGCTTCTCAATCTGCCTGTTCTGCCTGCAGCCCTCTGTGCTTCTGCTCTCTCTCTGACAAATAAATAAATTAAAAAAAAAAAATTCTTGTTCTTTGCATCTGTCCCTCTAGAGTTACTAATGTATTAGAGAAGCAGATCATAAATAAAGTATTTTATTTTTTTAAATTTTTTTTTATTAATTTTATTTTTTATAAACATATAATATATTTTTATCCCCAGGGGTACAGGTCTGTGAATCACCAGGTTTACACACTTCACAGCACTCACCATAGCACATACCCTCCCCAGTGTCCATAATCCCACTCCCCTCTCAACCCCCCTCCCCCCATCAACCCTCAGTTTGTTTTGTGAGATTAAGTAAAGTATGTATTTTAAATGTGTAGAATATTAGATAGTGTCAACTGCTAAGGAAAAAGAACTATTGGAGGAGAATGGGAATATACACATTATAAAGTTTTGGATTTTAGATGGAATGGCCACAGAAGAAAGACCTCATAGAGAAACTGACATTTGAGAAAAGATATGAAGGAAGGGCTATTATTCTGTGGCCTCATCCTGTGTTCTTGTAATTAGGAATACCTCTTACCAGAAGTTTCAACCCTTTTTTCATAGACTCAGTTACAAACAAATATATGAAAATACTAAACAGGGCAGAAGACTTGTGGATGAGGCCTGCCCGGGGAAGTGCCCCTGACCCCTTTGAGACAAAGAGAACAAACACTTTTACTTCTCCATGTATTTTATCTTCAAGCATGATTGTGGTCTTTGGCTCAGGATTTTTCAAAACATGGCTCTACTCTTAGGTTTAGTAGATGACTATGAGATTAGTTTAGCAAGTAACAACCAATAACAAGAAACAAAAAGTAGAAGAAAAAATATTTGTTGCAGTAAGGATAGGAATTATTTCAAACACATGTATACATACTCAGCTATGTGCTTGCTGGGCAATGATATAAAATGTATTTCTTAATATGCATCATGGATAAAAGACTTTGAAAAATACTATGCTGAGTATAAGAGAACTTCTGAAATGGTGTCTCCTAAAGAGGAATTAAGACGGTAAACCATGTGGGGTGCCTGGGTGTCTCAGTTAAGCATCTCCCTCAGCTCAGGTTATGATCCCAGGGTCTTGTGATCAAGTCCCATGTCCTGGGATCAAGCTCTACATCCTTGGGGTTCCCTGCTGAGTGGGGAGCTTGCTTCTCTCTCTCTGCCCCTCTCCCCTGTTTGTGCGCATGCTCTTTCCCTCTCTCGCAAAAAAAACCCAAACAACAACAACAACAACAACAAAAACCCTCAAAAACCAAAACAATGAAGCAAGAAGGAATGTGTAATGAGCTCTAATCTCTGGGAAAAATGAGAAAAGGGCTAAATGAAGATAATCAGTCACATATTTACCCCTACTTGTTCAATTAAAGATTAAAAACTGCATTTAATGGCTTGTGTTTCTTGTCCTTTGTATTTTTGATATCCCTTATGTGTGCATATGTGCACATGCACAGTTGTTTATATTTCTGTGTGTGTTTGTGGTTTATTATAGTGGCCACTGAGAAAGACTCCGAGAAGAAAGATAAGGGTCCGTATAATTTTCAAAGGAAATTAGGAAAGTTGGGAAGACTGTGCTACTGTGTAGCTGACATGAACAGAATCCTGAGAGTTGGTATGGTGGTGGAAACTACCAAATGGAGAAGGCTGAGTCTGTGGGAGCTTCTGCAAAGATGGAAGGAAATGAAGAACACAGAGAACTAGTAGGGACCATGGGAAGGTTTAAGGGCTGTACTGTAGAGAAGCTCAAATAGGTCCCCAAACCTAAGTTACACTGGCATTTTCTAAGATTCAGTCTTGGCCCTGTGTTCTCTTACACTTCCTGCCTCATTAAATATATCTCTTCTGATTCTTCAGTTATTATTTTAATGCAAATAATTCTTTAATCTATATCCATTGGCATGGTTTCTCCTGAATTCCAATTTCAAATGCTTGCTGAGCAGTTTTTTTGAAAATATTTTTTATTATGTTTTCTGGCTCCTAGCCTGAGAGCTTAAACTGCATTCAGGGCTATCGACATATATCTCAAGAGCTGGCAGGTCAAGCCCACTAGGACTATCCGTGAATGAGAAAATAAAGCATCATTTGGTCCTTCCTAAAAACATAATGGAAAGTCACATTCCACCAGATTGGTTAAAAAAAAAAAAATAAGGTAAAGACCTCTACAGATCAGATGGTAAGCCACACTAACACACATTTAAGAAGGGTTGCCTTCAATAGAAGGAGCCATCCATTATATGCAACACAGGAGAGGAAGGGGAAGGGAAACTTGAGATTTCCTGACAGAAGAAAGGAAGGCTAGTTTCTTTCAATCATTGGAGTGTGTGGGCATGTGTGTTTTCTCAAAAGCTGTACCAAACTATTTTTATGTATCCTATTTTACTTATAAATTGATGTCTTTTGAAGAAACATGAACTACTTTTAGATTAATACAGTGTCAAAGATGTTGAAATTTCCCTCATTTATTAGCTTTTGTCTTTCCCATTGAATCTACTGATGCCCTTCATTTCTGTGGAAGTTACATATATAGTCTTACTATCATTTTCCGTTGAATAGAGCTTGGAATTATGTCAAACTCTCATATTTAGAATCTGGAGCTCCAACTGTAATTTTCTTTTGGAGCCAAGACCTGAAATCCAGTGATCTATGTGTATAACCTTGGTGCCGATCTAAGTAGTCTTTTCCTCAATATGATTGGAGATCTAATTCTGGATTACAAGGAAGATTCAGCAAGGCCATTAGGGAGCCCTTGAGCCAAAATCCCTGTCAGGGAGTCCCACTTCCAGTGACAGACTTGCTTCAGTATCTCTGCGAGGCTCAGTGGTTGATTGGGAGCAGCCCTTGGCAGATGTACCTTTAGCACAAACACACAGTTGGATTTTAGCACAGCATCAGAAGTGCTCGGTCTATTAGGCTTTCCGTAGTTAGTCTTTGAGGTACATTCTCATGGCCTCTAGCCACTACTGCTATTCTCTGTTTAATCCAGTCTTACGTAATATTTTTCTCAGATACATCTGATGAGAATGGAACCTAAAACAAAATCCTGTTCTACTAAAAATGTCAATCCAGATTGTTATGTATAATGTATTTCTAGTGCAACCATTCAAACCAGTAGCAAATTATAATGGAATTGAATAATTTCTTTCTCTTGTTCATGAGTACATCATCTAAGGTCATATCTAATTGATAATTTGCTTGTATTGGAATATGTGTCCAGAAATCACCTGGTAAATAAATGGGCTAAATCTGTCAACAAAAAAATGAAATGAGACACGCATGATTTGTGTTTAGTGAACCCATGTTAATTCCTAATGATCATTTGTTTTCAATTGTTCATAAACCGTATTTTAATAATAATTCCTGAATCTTTCTGTGGAATTAATTTCAGACTCTCCAGTAAAGCACAGAATTCTTTGATTTTTTTCCATTTTTAAATTTTTTGACTTATTTTTTTATTCAAGTATAATTAACACACAATGTTATATTAGTTGCAGATGTATAATATAACAATTTAACAGTTCTATACATTACTCGGTGGTTATCAGGGTAAGTGTACTCTTAATCCCCTTCACTCTTTGACCAATCCTGCCACCCACCTCCCCCAAGGAACCACGAGTTTACTATATTTGAGTCTGGTTTTTTGTTTGTTTTGTTTTTTAGGTTCCACATCTGAGTGAAATCCTATCTTTGTCTTTCTCCGAGTCACTTCATTTAGCATTATACCCTCTAGATACCTCCATGTTGCAAATGGGCAAGATTTCATTCCTTTTTAATGGCTGAGTCCTTAATTTTTAATTTAAAAAGAAATCACAACATTTTTTTCCTTCTTTAGTATTGTGGTTATCTCTTTATGATTATTCACAATGCCTCAAGAAATAGTTCAATGGTATATTTTATTTGAAAGTAACTTTTTTAACCTGGGATATAATTTGCCTGGGACAAAAGACATAAAGTCATTTAGGGAAAGAATTGCTTTCTTACACAGTCATATTTCTTGGGTTTCAGTTTCCTCTCACTAACATTATTTTTGCTATCTTTGACAGAGAAGATGGAAATAAAATAAAAGTTGAGTGGTATAGCTTTTTCTTTGTCATGTATTATAAAAATGTTACTCTAAAGCAACATGTTCATTTTCTCTGAACATAACTTCAAAACCCTACTTTCTGTGTCTTTAGAATTTTTGGCAAGCCTCACTGCATTCTTGTTATTGATGTTTTAAAAATCACTCTTATACTTCTTAGCTACTTACATATTTGTTGTTGGTTATACCCCTTTTTCCTCTCTTTTGTATTTGTTCTTTTTTATAGGTGAGTTCAATGATCTTTTTCCTTTTCACAACCCATTGATTAGTGTGGCCATGAGATTTGAGTTATCATCAATTCTGTGCTCCTGGGTTCTTATGGAAAATTAGAGGACAGAGAAAGAAAGAGAAAGAGATCTTTGTCATTAAAATCTGTTATGTCAGTGTATTTCTGAATATCTCTCTTCATCCTAGTTTTTCTTCATTTAAAAATCATATTCTTTATGGAAATAACCTCATATATTTCTTTTGCCATCTTTTTTTTTTTTTTTTAAGATTTCATTTATTTATTTGACAGACAGGGAGAAAGGGAACACAAGCAGGAGGAATGGGAGAAGGAGAAGCAGGCATCCTGCTGAGCAGGGAACCAGATGCAGGGCTCTATCCCAGGACTCTGGGATCACGACCTTGAGCCGAAGGCATACGCTTAACAACTCAAGTCACTCAGACACCCTTCTTTTGCCATCTTAAAAACAAAGTTTTTGCTTTTTTTTTCGTATTTTATGTAACTTATTCCAATAATGCAGGTTTTGATTATGGTTCTAAAATTGGACTGGATTTTGTTCATTATCCTCCAGATGGCATAAAGACAATATTTTTATGATAGTAATTAAATAGAAAACTACATAGAATTCCATATTGCTCAGGAAGATCTGGATTTAATGAAATGGAAGCACACCGAAGTAGATTTAGCTATATCAGGTATTATTTTCCTTATACAGGTAAGACGTCAAGGCTCAGAATATTTAGAGACTAATTTGTCCATTTGAGTAGGGTAACTGTTAAACTCTTTTTTTTTTTTAAAGATTTTATTTATTTGTTTGACAGAGATCACAAGTAGGCAGAGAGGCAGGCAGAGAGAGAGGAGGAAGCAGGCTCCCCGCTGAGCAGAGAGCCCTATGCGGGGCTCGATTCCAGGACCCTGGGACCACGACCCGAGCCAAAGGCAGAGGCTTTAACCCACTGAGCCACCCAGGCGCCCCAACTGTTAAACTCTTTAGGAATTTGTTTCCTGGAAGTCAGCAGCCAGCCTTGGGAACGTTTCTTAATTCTAAGCCATTTGTACATTTGTTCCTTTTTGTTTTTCTACAGTTCCAAGGTTTTTTTTTTTTTTTTTTTTTTTTTTAATTAATGTATGTTTCTACTAGGGTTCTTCCCATTGGAAGGTAGAGTTCTAGAGTCAGGACTGTGGTTAAATGGACGGCACTTATGTAAGTTATATAAACTTTCTAAATATTTTTCTGGACTTGGAAGATCAAATGTATTGGTAAGAGTATTAATATGTATAAAAGCACTTTAAACACACATAAGCTGTTTTTATTGGATTATACAGGGAGTGTAGGCTCTATCTGAACCGAGTTGTTAGCAAACAAAAATTTTGAAAAGGATTTTTAAACTAAAAATAAGTGGAAGACCAAGGTAGTCACAAGTCCTGAAACTTCCATTGTCTCAGGTAGCCAAGAAGCTAGTATGAGAATTTAAAGGATAAAAAGGGGGGCTATGGTTAAATAATTGACCTGCTAATTAGAGTAACTGATAGTTATGGAAAATGATTAACTCTGTATTTAAAAAAAAAAAGCCAAACACTATAAAACATAGCTTGTCTTTTTTTTTTTTTTTTCTTTCTCTTTCATTTCTCATCCTACCTTGATCTTTATAAGCAATGGTAGATTGCTTAATATTAAGTAGAGGAAAGGCCAATGAATGCCCACTGGGGATCACAGAGGAAGGATGAAAGGTATTGTATTTATATTACAGCCTAAATCACTTAAGAATCTCAAACAGCAGAGATGAATATAGTAGCTATGAAATGGCTGTACCTTTCATTAATTTTATTTTTAACAGAATAGTAGTCATTCAGTTATGTTCCATTGTCAAATAGCATTTTGGCATACCATTCTTTGGTTCAGAAGTTAATGTATTGCATATAAGTTGTGGAACTAAGTGAAAATTATTATTCAACACATACTGAACACACTTAATATAATATGTAGTGCTATTGACAGGATCATAAAAATGACTTATCTACAGTTCAACAAAATTTCATATGAGACAACACACCCTTCTGCATTATGGATAGACAAAAAAGTAAAACCCTAAACATGTTAAATCTACTTAGATTTTTTTTTAAAGCTCATTAATGTACTTTTAAACTAGTGTTGTATAAGAGTTAAAATTCAGCATTAAAGAAAGTGCTCTGTTGTAAGTTTTATCCTTGTGAAGTTCATTAAATCTCCTTAATGCATCTGTTATAAGTCCTCTACATCAGGCAGAAATTAGTATAAGGAGTCTTAAATCATGTTCATCCTCTTAAAATGCTTTAAAATATGCTTATGTACAGTTACTAAGCACAATCAAGTATTTTTATTATAATAAGTAATTTGAAAAACTCCCATTACAAATCATTGAAAAACATTCTCACTGAAAACAGAACTTACCATGAGCTTTAAAATGTACATATATTTTTCAAATTCTTAGTTCTGTATTCTGATCTAGGTTTTTAATCAGGTCTATTTCAGTAGATCAGAATTACCTTAGCCCTGGCCAAGGTTATGCAGTTTAACAGAGGACAGCATTTTGTACTCAGCATATTTTATAAGGTGGAATGAAAACATGTTTGTAGATTAATGATGTAGTATTCTTTATGATTAAATTTTCAAATAAAGAGTTGTAGCATCAAGTAGTGGAAATAATACTGGGGCTGGACATAGAAGAACTGAATCAGAGCTCATTAAGGGGGTTGAGTAACCTTGGGAAATCACTTGTTCTCTGTGAAGCTGTTTTTCTTCTCAGTCTAAAGGGAGGGTAAAATCCAACTCATAGTGTTACTGAGAGGTGACTTTGTGAAACCCCACATTTCAGTGTCATTTTCTACTAGTCAATAAATATTTGTTTTTTTATTTTTATAAGAAACAGGGAAATGTCATACTCTAGTAATATATAGTCAATGCCTTAATTATCATGTAACTTTAATGTTTAGCTACACATATTAAGAGGTCTAATTTGCTCATTAAATGACCATATGAATTTTGTTTTGGAAGGACTACTGCATTTATTTGGCAGAATGATCCTGATTTTATTGTTTGACTTGGTGAGAAAAAGGGTGCATGGCTACTTTATATATACACAGCTAGGTTTAGTACATAAAACTATACAGGTTTATAGAACCTCTAAAATTTAGATGTTTATTGTTTCCACTAAGAAAAAAAAATGTTAACCTGGATTTTTTTTCTTTCTAGCAACTCTAAGGCAGTTCAGCAACTCTATGAGTGTAGACATCTGCCTTTGGGGCTGTTTTGGGAACTGGTAGAAATCACATGGAAAAACCTAGCTTGGAAATGACCTCTAGGTTTCATTTCCCTAGCTGCTGGAGAAGGACTGTATTTGAGAAGCAGTGTATTTAAGCTCGAGGAGATTAGGGTGTGGGTATGACCCAAGACATTGTTGGTTGCTGCTTGCTGAGGTGACTTATTGGTGGAGTGGGACTAATAACTGTGTTGGAAGCCAGGTGATCTCAGCCTGAGGCACTGTGCTGTAATGGTAGACACATGTGTGGCAAGATTAATGGGAAACTAGGCTTTACAGAGTATTGAAGTGTTAAAGAGGGAACTTAAGAGACCTTGTCCATCTGGATTGACCTTCAGATTGAAACTAGGTAGACCCAAGTGCCTACATTCTATTTGCCTTGGAGTTCTCCTTGGTCACATGGAAATATGATTTTTTTGTTTGTTTCTGTTGTGAATCAGCTCTTCAACATGAAATGTTAACAAAAACATCTAGCCTAGGGTTTGAAAATGTATTCCACACAAAAGTCTCAAAAATACTTAATATTTCAAATAATTTTCCCTAGCCTCTGAGATACCTTGTACTTAAAATGTCTTTTTGTTGAAATATTTTATAAAATATTAGCTTCCACTTTTACTTTTCTGCTCCCAGGATAACTGTTCCTCTGAACCACAACTGTTCCTTTATTTTTTTCTGGTTCTGAAATAACCCATCCTGCAGCCATAAACAACTTGCCTTGATGGCTAGCCAAGACTCTGTCCTGCCACAAACCTTCTCCTACTTTTTCATTTCTTACCCCAAGGAGCAATAAACATGAATCCTGACCCACCAATGGAGCCCAGAATTAAGAAGCGATACACTGCAGCTAAACAGGTAGGAATAAAAACAATGCCTCACTTCGATAATATTAAATGTTGCTGGGAAGACAGCCTCCAAGAGAAAGGATAAATAATCTACATAATGAAGAATTAGTTAGCAGTGTTATGTAAATATTGTAGCAGCATCAATGAGGAGGTAAGCAGAAGTATTTTAAGACACTATATTATACAATACACTGTGCACTGTTTCCTGGTGATAAGGTTTTTAAAAGCATCTTTATAAGCTCTTCTTCTCTGTTGTGACAGGATTATTTTTGCACCTTTGGAAAACAACTGAAAAAGGAAGCTTGGAAAAAAATCCTGCCTAACAAAGCAGCCAAACTCAAATAGCTTAAACTATAAGAAAAAACTGAGTTAAGATACAAGAATAGATAAGATATAAGATTAAAACAGGATAAAAATGATATCCTCATTTTTTCAATGCTGTGTATTCTTGTTGTGTAGTGAAATGTTAAAATGCTAAAGGATTAAATTGTTTTTGATTATTATGGCCCTGAATTTTAAATAGTCACTGAAACAGATATTTTATATAATAACATCCAGAAACAATAACACATATAAGGATAAAGATAGGTGAATGGAAAATGTAATGTACAAATTATCCAAAAGGAAATCATGCTAAAGAAATATTTTAGCCACTGGCATTGATAAATTGGCTCCCCACTATTTTTCAGAAAAAGTTGGCATACCCTTTCTCCTTGCTACACCCCCTGAAAACCAGAGTTTTAGAATGATAAAATATTTAAACCTTTTAGAACTATCTAGAGTTTAGGTATTTTTTTCAGAGAACATTGACTCTTGATTTGACAGTGGTGCACAAATCACTGAAATTCACAAATTCTAAATCTGATTGTTGATACTGATTTAAGGAATGTTAATGTTTCAACTTAGTGAAATGGTAAAAAGGTAGATACCAGGAAAAAAAAAAAAGAAATAGAAATGTTTCAGATAATAAAAGAATTGAATAATTAGGTATAATTAGTCAACCCCTCAATAAAACAGCTTTTGATTGTCTAGCAGTATTAGTATCATTTTTAGGCTCTCCACAGAGAATGTTTAATTGAAGGATGCCTTTCTCCCTGTATTCTTCCTATTGCCATTAGTTGTTGTATACTCAAGGAAGGCAAACACATTTTAATATCAGTTATATTTCAATCAGGATTGAAATATGTATATTTCAACCAATGAAATCAGGATCAAAAGGAGAGTAAATATAGAAATGCAGGCACAGGCTAGAATGTAGGAGTTGCATCCAGGTAACCAAAGAAGTTGAAGTGAAAACAGATGAAAGCAAAATGCATTTAACAGTGGCAATCAGGTAAACAGAAATGAGTCAAACCGCTGGGGGCCTAGGATAGCAAGGTCAAGGTAAGGGACTTACAGAAAAAATGTTCTTCCCCCATACTGGAAAAATCCTTCTTCAGATGTTATTTATGATCCCAGACCCAAGAGATATTGAATTCAATTCAGTTTTTGAATAACTGGGATGTGTAAATTCAGTCTCTCTGTGTGGGCTCCTAGTTGATTGCAGTTGGTATTCTCTCTTATTTCATTGTTACCAAAAGCACTTTAAAAGACTGTACATAATGAGAGGCATTATCCTTTTAAAATCTCCTCTCTTCCTCCACTGCCAAACTCTTTACCAAACCTCATTACCGTATTCATACATGAATAGTTAATGCACTGCAGGAAAGTCAGGGTGGAAAGATATTGGAAGGTATTTGTGAGCTGTGTTAGTGGTGACATTGTTGGAACTTGAGATGCCACTGAGCTATCTGAGTTTATAATTTTACTGAGGTCGGATATGGAAATGCTACTGGGAACAAACTTAACACTTTGTTTTCTTAAGTTATGAATTAGTATTTTGGAGGCATTTATGAGGAGCAGTATTCTTCAGATCTTTGGGAAATCATTGAATTTAAGGTTAATTTTACTTTACATCTTCTCTTGTTCAGTCAGATCTAATTGAACAGAGCAGACACTATCGGAAGCCTATTGCAATCAACATTTCTATGAAAGAAAAACTCTAGGGAACTCCATCTGAAATAGCTATTTTAAAGAAGATGAGGGTTTTGTTAATGTGTAAATATTTACTATAATGTTGAGTTCTGGACTGTCAGACAAGGCAAGGAATGTTAATTAATTTGGGAAAAAAAAAATTGGGGCAAACTTCCATACCTCCAGGATATCCAATTGTGGAAAACAAAATTTTATAAACCTGAATTATCCATGGAATGTATGGTAATCATTTAATATTTCACTTTGGTTTCATCTCAGAAGTAAGGTTAAAATAATTTTATTTATGTGGAGAATATTTTTAATGCAAATATACTGTTAATACTTTGAAATCTAATCCATAGTCACTTGTCATGTAAATAATCATTCAGAGCTCTACAGACTGATTATAGCCTCAAAGTGAAAAATTTTTTTAAAAAAATCTAAACAGACCAGTGCAAAAAGGAGGTCATCTTGGGGTGCCTGGTTGGCTCAGTGGGTTAAAGCCTCTGCTTTCTGCTCAGGTTATGATCCCAGGCCCCACATCAGGCTCTCTGCTCAGCAGGGAGCCTGCTTCCTCCTTTCTCAATCTGCCTGCCTCTCTGCCTACTTGTGATCTCTATCTGTCAAATAAATAAAATCTTTAAAGAAATTTTTAAAAAAAAGGAGTTCATCTTGACAGGAGGGTATAGTTAATAATAAAGGACAATGTTAGCCCATTTTGTTTTTAAGAAAATGCTTTAAAAAAAAAGATTTTATTTGAGAGAGAGAGTGAGAGAGACAGAGGACAAGGGGGATTGGCAGAGGGAGAAGCAGGCTCCCTGCTGAGCAGGAGCCCTATGCAGGGCTTGATTCCACTACTCTGGATCATGACCTGAGCCAAAGGCAGTGGGTTAACCAACTGAGCCACCCGGGCACCCCTCAAGAAAATGCTTTCTGAAGTACTTGATGTCATCTGATTGGCTAATGTACTGGACATCTTCATTATCAGGTTTTAGATTATCTTAAGAAATAATTATGTCTGGATTTCCCAATAAAAATACAATTTTCGGGGAGGGAGTCAAGATGGCGGAGAAGTAGCAGGCTGAGACTACTTCGGGTAGCGGGAGATCAGCTAAATAGCTTATCTAAAGATTGCAAACACCTACAAATCCAACGGGAGATTGAAGAGAAGAAGAACAGCAATTCTAGAAACAGAAAATCAACCACTATCTGAAAGCTAGGACTGGCGGAGAAGTGAATCCAAAGCGACTGGAAGATAGACCGCGGAGGGAGGGGCCGGCTCCCCGCGAGCGGCCGAGCAATGGAGCAAAATCAGGACTTTTAAAAGTCTGTTCCGCTGAGGGACATTGCTCCAGAGGCTTAACTGGGGTGAAGCCCAGGCGGGGTCAGCGCGGCCTCAGGTCCCGCAGGATCGCAGAAGGATCGGGGGTGTCTGAGTGTCGCAGAGCTTACCGGTATTGGAGCGGGGAAGCCCGCTACAGAGACAGAGCCGAGGAGTGACTCTCAGCTCGGGGTTGCCTTGAACCGGTTGCAGGCTCGGTCAGCTCGGAGCGCGGCCGGAGGCCAGGGTGACGGGAGTCATTGGGCGCTGTTCTGAGGGCGCACTGAGGAGTGGGACCCCGGGCTCTCGGCTCCTCCGGGCCGGAGACCGGGAGGCCGCCATCTTCATTCCCGCCCTCCAGACTCTACGGAAAGCGCTCAGGGAACAAAAGCTCCCGAAAGCGAACTCGAGCGGATTACTCAGCCCGGCCCCGGGTAAGGGAGGTGCAACTCCGCCTGGGGCAAAGACACTTGAGAATCACTACAACAGGCCCCTCCCCCAGAAGATCTACGGGAAACCCAGCCAGGACCAAGTTCACCTACCAAGGAGTGCAGTTTCAATACCAAGGAGAGCGGCGGAATTCTAGAGGAGAAGAAAGCAAAGCACGGAACTCATGGCTTTCTCCCCATGATTTTTTAGCCTTGCAGTTAATTTAATTTTTTTTTCTTTTTCAATTTTTTTTTCTTTTCTCTTCTTCTGCTAAATTTTTTTAACTTTTACCGTTTTCTTTTTTAACGTTTTTTAAATAGTTTATCTAATATATATATATATTTTTTCCTCTTTTTATATTTTTTCTTTATTGGCTTTCTTTTTTAAAATAGTTTCTTTCTTTTTTTTTTCTTTTTTGAACCCCTTTTTGTCCCTTTCTCCCCCCTCACAATTTGGGATCTATTCTGATTTGGCTAAAGCATATTTCCTGGGGTTGTTGCCACCCTTTTAGTATTTTACTTGCTCCTTCATAAACTCTATCTGGACAAAATGACAAGGCGGAAAAATTCACAACAAAAAAAAAGAACAAGAGGCAATACCAAAGGCTAGGGACCTAATCAATACAGACATTGGTAATATGTCAGATATAGAGTTCAGAATGATGATTCTCAAGGTTCTAGCCGGGCTTGAAAAAGGCATGGAAGATATTAAAGCAACCCTCTCGGGAGATATAAAAGCCCTTTCTGGAGAAATAAAAGAACTAAAATCTAACCAAGTTGAAATCAAAAAAGCTATTAATGAGGTGCAATCAAAAATGGAGGCTCTCGCTGCTAGGATAAATGAGGCAGAAGAAAGAATTAGCGATATAGAAGACCAAATGACAGAGAATAAAGAAGCTGAGCAAAAGAGGGACAAACAGCTACTGGACCATGAGGGGAGAATTCGAGAGATAAGTGACACCATAAGACAACACAACATTAGAATAATTGGGATTCCAGAAGAAGAGGAAACAGAGAGGGGAGCAGAAGGTATATTGGAGAGAATTATTGGAGAGAATTTCCCCAATATGGCAAAGGGAACAAGCATCAAAATCCAGGAGGTTCAGAGAACCCCCCTCAAAATCAATAAGAATAGGTCTACACCCCGTCACCTAATAGTAAAATTGATAAGTCTTAGTGACAAAGAAAAGATCCTGAAAGCAGCCCGGGGAAAAGAAGTCTGTAACGTACAATGGTAAAAATATTAGATTGGCAGCAGACTTATCCACAGAGACCTGGCAGGCCAGAAAGAGGTGGCATGATATATTCAGAGTACTAAATGAGAAAACATGCAGCCAAGAATACTATATCCAGCTAGGCTATCATTGAAAATAGACGGAGAGATTAAAAGCTTCCAGGACAAACAAAAACTGAAAGAATTTGCAAATACCAAACCAGCTCTACAGGAAATATTGAAAGGGGTCCTCTAAGCAAAGAGAGACCCTCAAAGTAGTAGATCAGAAAGAAACAGAGACAATATACAATAACAGTCACCTTACAGGCAATACAATGGCACTAAATCATATCTCTCAATACTTACCCTGAATGTTAATGGGCTAAATGCCCCAATCAAAAGACACAGGGTATCAGAATGGATAAAAAACAAAACCCATCTATATGTTGCCTACAAGAAACTCATCTTACACCCGAAGACACCTCCAGGTTTAAAGTGAGGGGGTGGAAAAGAATTTACCATGCTAATGGACATCAGAAAGAAAGCAGGAGTGGCAATCCTTCTATCAGATCAATTAGATTTTAAGCCAAAGACTATAATAAGAGATGAGGAAGGACACTATATCATACTCAAAGGAACTGTCCAACAAGAAGATCTAACAATTTTAAATATCTATGCCCCTAACGTGGGAGCAGCCAACTATATAAACCAATTAATAACAAAATCAAAGAAACACATCGACAAGAATACAATAATAGTAGGGGATTTAACACTCCCCTCACTGAAATGGACAGATCATCCAAGCAAAAGATCAACAAGGAAATCACGGGCCTTAAATGACACACTGGACCAGATGGACATCACAGATATATTCAGAACATTTCATCCCAAAGCAACAGAATACACATTCTTCTCTAGTGCACATGGAACATTCTCCAGAATAGATCACATTCTTGGTCCTAAATCAAGTCTCAACCGGTATCAAAAGATTGGGATCATTCCCTGCGTATTTCAGACCATAATGCTCTAAAGCTAGAACTCAATAACAAGAGGAAAT
This sequence comes from Lutra lutra, assembly GCF_902655055.1. NCBI lineage: Eukaryota > Metazoa > Chordata > Mammalia > Carnivora > Mustelidae > Lutra > Lutra lutra. Next base: position 76,848,876 of record NC_062284.1, read on the forward strand.
TTGGAAAGAACCCAAATACATGGAGACTAAACAGCATCCTTCTAAAGAATGAATGGGTCAACCAGGAAATTAAAGAAGAATTGAAAAAATTTATGGAAACAAATGATAATGAAAACACAACGGTTCAGAATCTGTGGGACACAACAAAGGCAGTCCTGAGAGGAAAATATATAGCGGTACAAGCCTTTCTCAAGAAACAAGAAAGGTCTCAGGTACACAACCTAACCCTACACTTAAAGGAGCTGGAGAAAGAACAAGAAAGAAACCCTAAACCCAGCAGGAGAAGAGAAATCATAAAGATCAGAGCAGAAATCAATGAAATAGAAACCAAAAAACAATAGAACAAATCAACGAAACTAGGAGCTGGTTCTTTGAAAGAATTAATAAGATTGATAAACCCCTGGCCAGACTTATCAAAAAGAAAAGAGAGAGGACCCAAATCAATAAAATCATGAATGAAAGAGGAGAGATCACAACGAACACCAAAGAAATACAGACAATTATAAGAACATACTATGAGCAACTCTACGCCAACAAATTTGACAATCTGGAAGAAATGGATGCATTCCTAGAGACATATAAACTACCACAACTGAACCAGGAAGAAATAGAAAGCCTGAACAGACCCATAACCAGTAAGGAGATTGAAACAGTCATCGAAAATCTCCAAACAAACAAAAGCCCAGGGCCAGATGGCTTCCCGGGGGAATTCTACCAAACATTTAAAGAAGAACTAATTCCTATTCTCCTGAAACTGTTCCAAAATATAGAAATAGAAGGAAAACTTCCAAACTCATTTTTTGAGGCCAGCATCACCTTGATCCCAAAACCAGACAAGGATCCCAACAAAAAAGAGAACTACAGACCAATATCCTTGATGAACACAGATGCAAAAATTCTCGCCAAAATACTAGCCAATAGGATTCAACAGTACATTAAAAGGATTATTCACCACGACCAAGTGGGATTTATTCCAGGGCTGCAAGGTTGGTTCAACATCCGCAAATCAATCAATGTGATACAACACATTAATAAAAGAAAGAACAAGAACCATATGATACTCTCCATAGATGCTGAAAAAGTATTTGACAAAGTACAGCATCCCTTCCTGATCAAAACTCTTCAAAGTGTAGGGATAGACGGCACATACCTCAATATTATCAAAGCCATCTATGAAAAACCCACCGCAAGTATCATTCTCAATGGAGAAAAACTGAAAGCTTTTCCGCTAAGGTCAGGAACACGGCAGGGATGTCCGTTATCACCACTGCTATTCAACATAGTACTAGAAGTCCCAGCCTCAGCAATCAGACAACAAAAGGAAATTAAAGGCATCCAAATTGGCACAGAAGAAGTCAAACTCTCACTCTTTGCAGATGATTTGATACTATATGTGGAAAACCCAAAAGACTCCACTCCAAAACTGCTAGAACTTGTACAGGAATTCAGTAAAGTGTCAGGATATAAAATCAATGCACAGAAATCAGTTGCATTTCTCTACACCAACAACAAGACAGAAGAAAGAGAAATTAAGGAGTCCATCCCATTTACAATTGCACCCAAAACTATAAGATACCTAGGAACAACCCTAACCAAAGAGACTAAGAATCTATACTCAGAAAACTATAAAGTCCTCATGAAAGAAATTGAGGAAGACACAAAGAAATGGAAAAATGTTCCATGCTCCTGGATTGGAAGAATAAATATTGTGAAAATGTCTATGCTACCTAAAGCAATCTACACATTTAATGCAATTCCTATCAAAGTACCATCCATTTTTTTCAAAGAAATGGAACAAATCATCCTAAAATTTATATGGAACCAGAAAAGACCTCGAATAGCCAAAGGAATATTGAAAAAGAAAGCCAAAGTTGGTGGCATCACAATTCCGGACTTCAAGCTCTATTACAAAGCTGTCATCATCAAGACAGCATGGTACTGGCACAAAAACAGACACATAGATCAATGGAACAGAATAGAGAGCCCAGAAATGGACCCTCAACTCTATGGTCAACTCATCTTCGACAAAGCAGGAAAGAATGTCCAATGGAAAAAGACAGCCTCTTCAATAAATGGTGTTGGGAAAATTGGACAGCCACATGCAGAAAAATGAAATTGGATCATTTCCTTACACCACACACGAAAATAGACTCAAAATGGATGAAGGATCTCAATGTGAGAAAGGAATCCATCAACATCCTCGAGGAGAACACAGGCAGCAACCTCTTCGACCTCAGCCGCAGCAACATCTTCCTCGAACATCACCAAAGGCAAGGGAAGCAAGGGCAAAAATGAACTTTTGGCATTTTATCAAGATCAAAAGCTTTTGCACAGCAAAGGAAACAGTTAACAAAACCAAAAGACAACTGACAGAATGGGAGAAGATATTTGCAAATGACATATCAGATACAGGGCTAGTGTCCAAAATCTATAAAGAACTTAGCAAACTCAACACCCAAAGAACAAAGAATCCAATCAAGAAATGGGCAGAGGACATGAACAGACATTTCTGCAAAGAAGACATCCAGATGGCCAACAGACACATGAAAAAGTGCTCCATATCACTCGGCATCAGGGAAATACAAATCAAAACCACCATGAGATATCACCTCACACCAGTCAGAATGGCTAAAATTAACAAGTCAGGAAATGACAGATGCTGGCGAGGATGCGGAGAAAGGGGAACCCTCCTACACTGTTGGTGGGAATGCAAGCTGGTGCAACCCCTCTGGAAAACAGCATGGAGGTTCCTCAAAATGTTGAAAATAGAACTACCCTATGACCCTGCAATTGCACTGCTTGGTATTTACCCTAAAGATACAAACGTAGTGATCCGAAGGGGCACGTGCACCCGAATGTTTATAGCAGCAATGTCTACAATAGCCAAACTATGGAAAGAACCTAGATGTCCATCAACGGACGAATGGATAAAGAAGAAGTGGTATATATACACAATGGAATACTATGCAGCCATCAAAGAAATGAAATCTTGCCATTTGCGACGACGTGGATGGAACTAGAGGGTATCATGCTTAGCGAAATATGTCAATCAGAGAAAGACAACTATCTTATGATCTCCCTGATATGAGGGAGAGGAGATGCAACATGGGGGGTTGAGGGGGTAGGCGACGAGTAAATGAAACAAGATGGGATTGGGAGGGAGACAAACCATAAGTGACTCTTAATCTCACAAAACAAACTGAGGGTTGATGGGGGGAGGGGGTTGGGAGAGGGGGTGGGGTTATGGATATTGAGGAGGGTATGTGCTATGGTGAGTGTTGTGAAGTGTGTAAACCTGGCGATTCGCAGACCTGTACCCCTGGGGATAAAAATATATGTTTATAAAGCTGTAAAAAAAAAAAAGAAAGAAAGAAAAAAGAAAGGATGAATACCCAAGTTTTGTAGCAACATGGACGGGACTGGAAGAGATTATGCTGAGTGAAATAAGTCAAGCAGAGAGAGTCAATAATCATATGGTTTCACTTATTTGTGGAGCATAACAAATAGCATGGAGGACAAGGGGAGATGGAGAGGAGAAGGGAGTTGAGGGAAATTGGAAGGCGAGGTGAACCATGAGAGACTATGGACTCTGAAAAACGATCTGAGAATTTTGAAGGGGTGGGGGGTGGGAGGTTGGGGCACCAGGTGGTGGGTATTGTAGAGGGCACGGATTGCATGGAGCACTGGGTGTGGTGCAAAAATAATGAATACTGTTATGCTGATAAAATAAAAAAAAATTAAAAAAAATACAATTTTCATCCTAAATAAAAGTATTTTTAAAACAGCTTCTTAAAATTTAAATGTATAATAAAAATCAATCAAATTAAATATATTAATCAAGCTATTGTCTTCTTAATTTCCCTCCACACCCTTTTTTTTTTCCATTTCTGCCCTCTTCATTTGGGGGCAGTTTCCTTTCTACGCCAAGTGAAATTAATAATTTTGGCCTAGAGATGGGCACATGATGCAAGCAAGGTCAGTCAGATTACTTCATTGGAATTTTACATAGTGGCTCTGAGAAATAAATATTCTGTCCCTCCTCTGCTGTGGCTAAAACAGGATTTGTGAGCATGGAGTCAACTGCAGGCTATGCCCATGCCTCCCCCTACTTGGAAGAATCAAATCCTCAATAGAAAAAAAATGAGGGAATAAAACAAACAGGTAAAGTTGGGGAGAACAAAAAGTGGGAGTTGAAGGAGAAAGAAGGCATTAAGCCTGGGGACACAGGAAGAAGGAAGAAGAGACCTAATCCTAACCTAATCTGGTTTATCCCATTCTTCCCAGGAAACAGGATAAATTTCCCAACTCCTTTTATTTTCCTTAAGCTAATTTGAGTTATGGTGGTACCATGGTATAATGGTGAGCACTCTGGATTCTGAATCCAGACTAGTTTGAGTTGGGATTCTGTCATTTGAAATTGAAAATGTCCCAACTAATGTGCTGTTCAAGTAGATTTTTTTTCCTGGTATGAAGTATGCCTGTTTTACTAACTTTCCAAGTTTTGGGCATTTAATTTAGAAACTCTTAAGTGAACAGGTTGGCTTAATTTTAAGGTTTGTTCTTTTCAGAAATTAAGCAGATAATGGTGTTGATAATATCCCAGATTTACCTCCTTTGTTGTGGAATTTTTGGAATTGAACTAATCAAAATACATTAAACCAATGAATTTCATTCACATACTTTCTGTGGTATCCTCAATTCATTTAAGAATTTGTTATAATGTTGAACTTTGCAAGGAATAAGTCAAATATGTTTAGGATTCTAAATATCATGTAATTTAAAAAACTACCCTAAAACACCCTAAATTGTCTACCGTGTGTTGCTTTTAATTTAAATGCACTTCTATGCTTCTAGCAAATTAAAACATATATATTTGGAACTCAAGTACATTTTTAAAAATGGATTTTATGTTTAGAGCAGTGTTAGTTTCACAGCAAAATTAAGCAGAAGTTACAGAGATTTCCCATATATTCTTTGCCTCCACATATGCCCAACTTCCCCTACTATCAAAATTGTGCTCCAGTATGCTACGTTTGTTACAATTGAAGAACCTACAATGACTTAACTATCACCCAAAGTCCATACTTTACAGTAGGGTTAACTCTTGGTGTTGCACATTCTGTCGGTTGGACAAATGTATAATGACATCAGTTCTCCACTATAGTATAATTGAAGTAGTTTCCTTGCTCTAAAAATCCTTTATGCTCCATCTATCTAACCCTACCTTTCCCCAGTCCTTGGCAACTACTGAGCTCTTTTATTGGCTCTGTAGTTTTGTCTTTTCCAGAATGTGATATAGTTGGTTATACTATACAGTATATTGGCTATGTCATGTAAGTACAGTGAAAGGCTATGTCATACAGTATATAGCCTTTTCAGTTGGCTTCTTTCACTTAGTAATACATATTCAAGTTTCCTTTATGTCTTTTCATAGCTTGACAGCCCACTTCTTTTTAGTATTGAATAATATTCCATTGTTTGGATATACCACAGTTTATTTATCCATTCACCTACTAAAAGGCATCTTGATTGTTTCCAGGTCTTGACAATTAAGAATAAGGCTGCTATAAAACATTTGTGTGTACATTTTTGTGTGGACACAAATTTTCAACTCTTTTTAGGACACACCAAGGAGCATAATTGCCAATCATATGGTAGGAGGGTGTTTAGTTTTGTAAGAAACTGCTAATTTGTCTTTCAATGTGGCTATACCATTCTGCATTCCTGCCAGCAGTAAAGGAGAATTCTTGTTACTCCACACCTTGCCAACACTTGGTGTTGTGTTTTAGATTTTGCCCATTTTAACAGGTGTGTAATATCTCATTGTTATTTTAATTTGCAATTTCCTAATGACATAAGATGTTCAGCATCGTTTCATATGCTTATTTTCCATTTGTGTATCTTTTTTGGTGAAGTGTCTGTTCAGATCCTTTGCCTATTTTTTTAATTGCTTATTTTTAAATTATAATGTCTCATTATTTTAATTTGCAATTTGCTAATGACATTATGTTAAGCTCCTTTCCTTTGCTTATTTACCATCTGTCTATCTTTTTTGGTGAAGTGTCTGTTCACAGCCTTTGCCTATTTTTTAATTGGGTTGCTCATTTTCTTACTGTTGAATTCAAGTACTTCTTAGAAGTAAAATAATTTATTCTTAGAATGTGTTATTTCTAAAATAGAACTATAAAAATGCAATATATTCTAATCAGAACATTGTTAGTAGAAATGTGTGTACGTGTGTGCCTACACACACGTACACACATGTACACACACACACATACACACCTTGAGAATATTCTTTTTCTCCTAAGGTTTTATATGAATTTGTCCTTTTTTTTTTTTTTTAAAGATTTTATTTATTTATTTGACAGAGAGAAATCACAAGTAAACAGAGAGGCAGGCAGAGAGGAGGAAGCAGGCTCCCCGCTGAGCAGAAAGCCCGATGCGGGGCTCGAACCCAGGACCTGGGATCATGACCTGAGCCGAAGGCAGCGGCTTAACCCACTGAGCCACCCAGGCGCCCCTATGAATTTGTCCTTTTAAGCAATAATCACTCTAATAACAATCACTCATTTAGGTACTTTGCTGTTTTCAAGGCAGGTCTACATAGGGTACCATGAAATTAAATGATACAGCTTGCTTTTATCAGCAGTTATTCATCTCATTTTTTAAAATAAAGAAGCAGAGAAGAGGGAGAGACTATGTGAAGAATACGAGGGATATGTGAGTTTACGTTAGTGCTGTGAGTAGGCTTTGTTCACTATGTAATAGAAAATTTGAAGATCAACAAAACATTACTTATTGCTTATTAAAAATGTGTAATTTTATTTTCCACATGGAGAATATTTTGCCTTAGTTTTGCACGTGAGGCCTAGGATTGTACACAACAGTATCTACCCAGGTATGCCAGTCATTTAACCAGTTCTTTCTTAGTTCATCTGAAAAATCAGCTTTTTCACAAACTTCATTTGTAACAATCTTTAAATTTCTCTAGTAGATTATGTGTATTGACTTCTAGGCCAATATCACATCATTTTAACTATTATAACCTCAAATGCATGTTAAAAATGGTATGAGTCCATATCATATAGAAATATGGCATCAATGTCCTGTAGAATAAAGAAGTAACTTTCAAATCCTTCTGGTATTTGCTTGCATACAAAATAGTGTTTGTTTGTTTGTTTTTCTTATTAACATATAATGTATTATTTGTTTCAGGAGTACAGGTCTGTGATTTATCAGTCTTACACAGTTCACAGTACTCACCGTAGCATATGCCTTCCCCAGTGTCTGTCACCTAGCCATACCATTCCTCCCAATCCCCTCCACTCCAGCAACCCTCCGTTTGTTTCCTGAGATTAAGAGTCTCTTATGGCTTGTCTCCCTCTCTGGTTTTGTCTTGTTTCATTTTTTCCTCTCTTCTCCTATGATCCTCTGCCTTATTTCTCAAGTTCTGCATATCAGTGAGATCTTATGATAATTGTCTTCCTCTGATTAATTTCACTTAACATAATACCCTATAGTTCCATCCATGTCATTGCAAATGGCAAGCTTTCATTTCTTTTGATGGCTGCATAATATTCCTGTGTACACACACACACACACACATATGTACCACATCCTCTTTATCCGTTCATTTATCCATGGACATCTAGGCTCTTTCCATAGTTTGGCTATTGTAGGCATTGCTCCTGTAAACACAGGTGCACATGCCCCTTTGGATCACTACATTTGTGTCCTTGGGGTAAATACCTAGTAGTGCAATTGGTAGGTAGCTCTATTTTCAACTTTTTGAGGAACTTCCATCCATTTTCCATAGTGTCTGCACCAGCTTGCATTCCCACCACAGTGTAGGAGGGTTCTCATTTCTCCACATCCTTGCCAACATCTGTCATTTCCTGACTTGTTAATTTTAGCCATTCTGACCGGTGTGAGGGGCATCTCATTGTGGTTTTGATTTGTATTTCCCTGATGCTGAGTGATATGGAGCACTTTTTCATGTGTCTGTTGGCCATTTGGATGGCTTCTATGGAGAAATGTCTGTTCCTGTCTTTTGCCTATTTCTTGATTGGATTATTTGTTTTTTGGGTGTTGAGTTTGGTAAGTTGTTCATATATTTTATATACTAGCCCTTTAATCTGATATGTCATTTGCAAATATCTTCTCCTATTGTGTCAGTTGTCTTTTGGTTTTGTTGACAGTTTCCTTTGTTGTGCAAAATCTTTTAATTTTGATGAAATCCCGGTACTTCATTTTTCCCCCTGTTATCCTTGCCTTTGGTGATATATCTAGGAAGAAGTTGCTGTGGCTGAGGTCAAAGAGGTTGCTGCCTGTGTTCTTCTCAAGGATTTTGATGGGTTCCTGTCTCAAATTTAGGTCATCCATTTTTGAGCCTATTTTTGTGTGTGGTGTAAGGAAATGGTCCAGTTTCATTCTTTTGCATGTGGTTGTCTAATTTTCCCAGCACCATTTATTAAAGAGACTGTCTTTTTTCCACTGGGCATTCTTTCCTGCTTTGTCAAAGATTAGTTGAACATAGAGTTGAGTTGAGGGTCCATTTCTGGGTTCTCTATTCTGTCCCACTGAACTTTTGTGCCAGTACCATACTGTCCTTATGATTACAGCTTTTAATAGAGCTTGAAGTCCAGGACTGTGATGCCACCAGCTTTGTTTTTCTTTTTCAACCTTCCTTTGGCTATTCAGGGTCTTTACTGGTTCCATACAAATTTTAGGATTATTTGTTCCATTTTTGTGAAAAAAAGTTGATGGTATTTTGGTAGGGATTGCAATAAATGCATAGATTGCTCTAGGTAGCATAGACATTTTCACAGTATTTGTTCTTCCAAACCATGAGCATGGAATGTTTTTCCATTTCTTTCTCTCTTCCTCCATTTCTTTCATGGGTATTTTCTGAGTACAAATTCTTTGCCTCTTTGGTTAGGTTTATTCCTAGGTATCTTATGGTTTTGGGTGCAATTGTAAATGGGATCGACTCCTTAATTTCTTTACTCTGTCTTGTTGGTATATAGAAATGCAACTGATTTCTGTGCATTGATTTTTTTTATCCTGACACTTTACTGAATTCCTGTATGAGTTCTAGCAGGTTTGGGGTGGAGTCTTCTGGGTTTTACACTTTATGTGTAAAAAAAGGGTTTGACTTCTTCTTTGCTAATTCAAATGTTTTCATTTCTTTTTTGTTGTCTGATTGCTGAGGCTAGAACTTCTAGTACTGTGTTAAATAGCAGTGGTGATAGTGGACAGCCCTGCCATGTTCCTGACATTAGGGGAAGAGTTCTCAGTTTTTCCCCATTGAGAATGATACTCGCTGTGGGTTTTTCATAGATGGTTTTGATGATATTGAGGTAGGTACCCTCATCCCTATACTGTGAAGAGTTTTAATCAAGAAAGGGTGCTGTACATTGTCTAACACCTTTCCTGCATTTATTGAGAGTATCATTTATTTCTTGTTCTTTCTTTTATTAATGTATTGTAATACATTGATTGATTTGCAGATGTTGAACCAACTTAGCTGCCCAGGACTAAATCCCACTTTGTTGTGGTGAATAATCCTTTTAATGTACTGATGGATCCTATTGGCTAGTATTTTGGTGAGAATTTTTGCATCCAGGTTTTTCAGAGACTTTCGTCTGTAATTCACTTTTTTGATGAGGCCTTTGTCTGGTTTTGGGATCAAGGTAATGCTGGCCTCATAAAATGAGTTTGGAAGTTTTCCTTCCATTTCTATTTTCTGGAACCATTTCAGGAGAATAGGTATTAATTCTTCTTTAAATATTTGGCAGAATTCCCATGGGAAGCCCTCTGGCCCTGGGCTCTTGTTTGTTGGGAGATTTTTGATTACTGCTTCATTTTCCTTCCTGGTTATGGGTCTGTTCAAGTGTTCTATTTCTTCCTGGTTAGGTTTTGGTAGTTTATATGTCTCTAGGAATACATCCATTTCTTCCAGATTGTCAAATTTGCTCATGTATAGTTGTTCGTAATATGTTCTTATAATTGTTTGTATTTCATTGGTGTTGGTTGTGATCATTCCTCTTTCATTCATGATTTTATTTATTTGGGTCCTTTTTCTTTTCTTTTTGACAAGTCTGGCCAGGGGTTTATCAATCTTACTAATTCTTTCAAAGAACCAGCTCCTAGTTTCGCTGATTTGTTCTACTGTTCTTTTGGTTTCTATTTCATTGATTTCTGCTCTGCTCTTTATGATTTCTCTTCTCCTGCTAGGTTTAGGCTTTCTTTGCTGTTCTTTCTCCAGCTCCTTTAGGCTTAGGTTTAGGTTGTGTACTTGAGACCTTCTTGTTTCTTGAGAAAGCCTTGTATTGCTAAATACTTTCCTCTTAGGACTGCTTTGCTGTGTCCCAAAGATTTGAACAGTTGTGTTTTCATTTTCTTTTATTTCCATGAATTTTTAAAATTCATCTAAAGGTGAATTTAAATGAATGAATGGTTGACCCATTCATTCTTTAGGAGGATGCTCTTTAGCCTCCATGTATTTGAATTCTTTCCAACTTTCCTCTTGTGGTTGGGTTATAGTTTCCAAGCTTTGTGGTCCGAAAATATGCAGGGAATGATCGCAAACTTTTGGTACCAGTTGAGACCTGACTTGTGACCCAGTAAGTGATCTATTCTGGAGAATGTTCCATGTGCTCTAGAGAAGAATGTGTATTCTGTTGCTTTGGGATGGAATGTTGTGACTGTATCTGTGATGTCCATCTGGTCCAGTGTGTCATTTAAAGCCTTTATTTTCTTATTGATCTTTTGCTTAGATCTGTCCATTTCAGTGAGGGGGTGTTAATGTCCCCTACTATTATTGTATTATTTTTGATGTGTTTCTTTGATTTTGCTATTAATTAGTTTATATAATTTACTGCTCCCATGATAAGGGCATAGATATTTAAAATTGTTATATCTTCTTGTTGGACAGACCCTTTAAGTATGATATAGTGTCCTTCCTCATCTCTTATGGTCTTTGGCTTAAAATCTAATTTATCTGATATAAGGATTGCTACTGCAGTTTTCTTTTGATGTCCATTAGCATGGTAAATGGTTTTCCACCCCTTCACTTCAAGTCTAGAGATGTCTTTCGGTCTCAAATGAGTCTCTTAAAGACATCATATTGATGGGTCTTGTTTTTTTAATCCAATCTCATACCCTGTGTCTTTTGACTGGGCATTTGGCCCACTTACATTCAGGGTAACTATTGAAAGATATGAATTTAATGCCCTTGTATTGTGTATAAGTGACTTACTGTATATTGTCTGTCTTTCTTTCTGGTCTATGTTTCTTTTTGGCTCTCTTTTTGCTTAGAGGACCCTTTTCAGTATGTCTTGTATGGCTGGTTTAGTGTTTGCAAATTCTTTTAGGTTTTGTTTTCTCTCTCCTATTTTCAGTGACAGCCTAGCTGGATATAGTATTCTTGGCTGCATATTTTTCTCATTAATGCTCTGGATCTATCATGCCAGTCCTTTCTGGCCTGTCAGGTCTCTGTGGCTAGATCTGCCGTCAATCTAATGTTTCTACTAGGTCTGTAACCTCTTGTTCCCAGCTGCTTTCAGGTTTTTCTCTTTGACTCTGAGATTTGTAAGTTTTACTATTAGGTGTCAGGGTGTTGCCTATTTTTATTGATAATGAGGGGGATTCTCTGCACATTCTGGATTTGGATGCCTCTCTGTCCCCAAATTAGGGAAGTTCTGTACTATAATTTGCTCCAATATACTGTCTGCCCCCCCTCTCTCCTTCTTCTTCTTCTTCCTCTGATATCCCAATTACTCTAATATTGTTTCATCTTATGGTATCAATTATCTCTCAAATTCTCCTCTCAAGATCCAGTAGTTGTCTATCTCTCTCTTTCTCAGCTTATTTATTCTCCATCATTTGGTCTTCTCTCATCACTAATTCCCTCTTCTGCCTCCTATATCCTAGCAGTTAGAACCTTCATTTTTTTATTGTACCTCATTAATAGCCTTTTTGATTTCAACTTGGTTAGATTTTATTTCTTCAGAAAGGGATTCTCTAGTATTTTCTGTGATTTTTTTCAAGCCCAGCTAGTATCTTTATAACCATCATCCTGACCTCTAGTTCTGACATCTTACTAGGTGTCCATGTTGATTAGATTCCTGGCAGTTGGTACTGCCTCTTGTTCTTTTTTTTTTTGAGGTAGTTTTTCCATTTTGTCATTTTTTCCAGAGAAGAATAGATAAATGAGAGTACAAAATTCTAATAGGGTAACAATCCCCCAGAAAAATATATACTAAACAAATCAGGAGAGGCCTGAAACCTGGGGGAAAAGAGAAAAAAAAATAGAATATGATCAGGTTGATGAATAGAACAGAGCCACACACAAGATTTTGGTTGAGTTTTGGTCTTTTAAGAGAAAC